>NC_060146.1:169865373-170496311 GCF_021461385.2 Schistocerca piceifrons
TGCATGCCATCACATTGTATCAGCTGTCGTCACACCGTTAGAACAATATGATCCTATTATGCGTTCTTTAAGAGTGGATACCTAGCTGAACGTCGTACACGGTTTGTAACTTCCAAGGAGTTCGCCTTAGATCTTGATCACCGTGGTGCGCCATTTTCCATTCGGTGTTCATGTTCCAAGTTATTGGTCTGTTTTGAACATTTCCTCTATGTCGACGATGTGTAGTTTTTGAAGTGTAATACATATTAACGCACAGAAGACTGATCTGTGCACTTCCCAGACATTAATTTTCTGTCGCCCTACTGTTGCACATGGTGAGTTATTATCAGCTAATATTTTTTGCTGTCACAATTGTTAACACTGCAGTTTCAAATGAACCTTACCAACGACTGAATTTGCGATGTCGCACTCAAGGGGTTCCTTGTAAGTCCCACGTAACTATAGGCGCGCTTCCTCTACCACCTCTGCACGGCGCGCCTGACATATAAATGCCATTAGAGAGAAAGCCAGGAAGAAAACGTTAATTGTGTTTATCAAAAAATTATTAACTGCTTCTCTGAAAATGGACTCGCCCTCAGTTAAGAAAAAAACTGTATTCGGTTCCTTACAACAAATGCAGTCATACCAACAACCAGTGCTTGGTATAATGCCGCGAAAATTACTTATACCTCAAGCTTTGGATACCACCCGTCTGCTTTTAGCCATGACATCATCAACATGCATACGCATATCCGTTTAGCACTACCATCGCCCACTATTAGCAGGCGAGAGCACTACATGCTTGTCGAACTGGCTGCCAGCGATTCAGGTGTTGAGAACGGTTGGCACAGCTTCGAAATGCTTGAAACAGTCAATGACATCGCTTTTCCCACAAAAAACTGCACTGGTGTCATTCGTATTGCAATTACCAACACAAAAAAAGGAAAAAAAATTACGTCCATGAAATAAATCTTTGACACTCTTCCAAGTTCTCAACATCGTAAAAAAATTACTTTGTCAACGAAAAAGTTTAGGGGTACGAATCCCGCAGCGTTCCCCCAGAAAAAACAGCACTGCCAACAACTAATGTAGGACGTCAACAGCAGTGTAGTAAATAGGATAGAATGCTAAATAGGATAGAATGCTCCAAATTTTTGGGTGTACATGTTGATCCACACTATAATTGGATGAATCAAATTACTGATCTCCTCTAACAACTAAGTTCAGCTATTTTTGCTAAGCATGTAGACAAATGAATTAACCTCCTGACATATTTTCCCTATCTCTGTAAGTCCATCTTTATACAGAGTGGTTGCGGAAATTCGGCTGTTCAGTATAAAGGGTCAAATCAAAAACAGCTCCAGCCGTCTATATTTCCAATTTTATTTCATTTTATTTTTTTACCGGTTTCGGCGTTACAGTAGGCCATCTTTAGGCCCCCTGACGAACGTGTAGGACGAATACCACGTCTTGTACAATCGAGACAGTGGCCAGCACGCAGTCACTGACATTCTTTTTAACAATGCGTCCCTTCGTGCATGAATTTCAGACCTAGTGCTCTACACTAGTCATGCACGCATACAGTTATCTTGTAAACTGGTTCTTTCCACGTCATTTCGATGAAAAAATCGTTCAGATGATCTATGGAACATGTAAATAACTCATTAACTAACTAGCAATTGACCCTATAGACTAAAAAAAGTATACATAATTCTAGGTATACAGCACTTACATGCCGACTCGATACCCCCTTCACTCGGTACCATAGTTCATTTATTGCACGTATCCCCTCGAATGATCCAGTACTGATTTATTAAACTCTTATTACTTATTTGCCATTGTTTTTGCAGCACCTGTGGGCAAGTCCATAAGAGCATCGTTAAGAAAGAAAACTTCATTCCCACATTTATGTAAGCCAATCAGCGACCACCTTACAACTCCAGTCCCCTCCTAACGTTCACCCACAAAACCAAGCAGCACGTTATAATGGCTGGCCAACAATTCATCAGCGAATCCGGCCGGAGTGGCCGAGCGGTTCTAGGCGCTACAGTCCGTAACCGCGCGACCGCTACGGTCGCACGTTCGAATCCTGCCTCGGGCACGGATGTGTGTGATGCCCTTAGGTTAGTTAGGTTTAAGTAGTTCTAGGGGACTGATGACCTCAGAAGTTAAGTCCCATAGTGCTCAGAGCCATTTGAACCATTCATCAGCGAAACAACTGAATAAGGCATAGTTTTTGAGTGATTATACGTAGGAAGAATCGAAATATTTACGTAAGATACAATTTGTTTAGTTTTGCGTAGTATTCAGCTGCTTATTTGATAATATGTTCGGTAATTCCACATTCCTTGTTACAAATAGCTGATAATTGTAATCTCCAATGAAAATAAAAAACTTTGCATAATTTAACGCTTTTATTATTATATAGCGTGTCCCAAAAAGAATCACCCGATTTTAAATAGAATTATTTATTAGGAAGAAGGGCCTAACACCAACAAATTGCATACCAAATTACTCAAAAAAGACAGAAGTGTATAAAAATCCATCATAAATGTTCAATATGTCCCCCATTGGTTGGACGGACGACATTTAGCCGATACCCGCCGAATTCATCTCAAACTGAACGTAAGGTGTCTTCCGTCAATGACGTTACAGCAGCTGATATTCTGGTTTTTAGTTCATCAATGTCGCGAGGTAAGGGAGGAACGTAAACACATTGTTTAACACATTCCCACGGGAAGAAAACACATGGTGTTAAGTCAGGGGACCTGGGAGGCCAAGAGTGCAAAGCCTGGTCTCGCGGCCCTGCACGCCCTATCCAACGTTGAGGCACGTTGGCATTGAGGAAACTGAACAAGTTGTTGTGCCAGTGCGGTGGTGCTCCATCTTGCTGATAGATGAAATTGTCAGAGCCAAGTTGTGGGAATAACAAGTTCTGTAGCATTGCAAGATTTGATTGTCCTGTTACGGTTTCTTCTTCGAAAAAGTGGGGTGCATAAACGTTGCTTTGTGAAACAGCACAATAAACATTCACTTTTGGTGAATCACGTTCGTGTTCAATTGTTTCATGTGGATTTTCGAGCCCCCACATACGCACATTATGACGGTGAAGCCTTTCCGCTAATTTGGAAAGTTGCCTCATCACTGAATATCAACCGTGACATAAAACTGTCATCTTCCATGTCCTCTGGAATAGCATTGCTAAAGTCCGCTCGCTTCACTTTGTCAGTGTCTCGAAGAGCTTGTACAAGTTGTAATCGGTTTTTTTTTCTGAAAATCTAGACCATGCCGATTACATCTAGCGTTATTTCAGTTACCTAGTGACATTTGTTGTCTCTATGTTATTACAAGTTAAAATCGGTCCATTCTTTTTGGGGCACCCTGTACTTGGTACTTGTGAAAATCGACCATTTCTCTGTATTACAGACTGGCATGCAAAAATTAAGGACGAACGTTATTTTCACATGACGTGTCACTCGTAAGGAACGTAGCTTCATGAAATTTGCACCATACATACACTACTGGCCATTAAAATTGCTACACCACGAAGTTGACGTGCTACAGATTCGAAATTTAACCGACACGAAGAAAATGCTGTGATATGCAAATGATTAGCTTTTCAGAGCATTTACACACGGTTGGCACTGGTGGCGACACCTACAACGTGCTGACATGAGGAAAGTTTCCAACCGATTTCTCATACACAAACAGCAGCTAACCGGCGTTGCCTGCTGAAACGTTGTTATGATGCCTCGTGTAAGGAGGAGAAATGCGTACCATCACGTTTCCGATTTATCGTATCGCGACACTGCTGCGCGCGTTGGTCGAGATCCAATGACTGCTAGCAGAATATGGAATCGGTGGGTTCAGGAGGGTAATACGGAACGTCGTGCTGGACCCCAACGACCTCGTATCACTATCAGTCGAGATGACAGGCATCTTCTCCGCATGGCTGTAACGGATCGTGCAGCCACGTCGCGATCCCTGAGCCAACAGATCGGGACGTCTGCAAGACAACAACCATCTGGACGAACAGTTCCACAACGTTTGCAGGAGCACGGACTATCAGCTCAGAGACCATGTCTGCGGTTACCCTTGACACTGTATCACAGACTGGAGCGCCTGCAATGGTGTACTCAACGACGAACCTATGTGCAGGAATGGCAAAACGTAATTTTTTCGGATGAATCCAGGTTCTGTTTACAGCATCGTGATTGTCGCATCCGTGTTTGGCGACATCGCGGTGAACGCACACTGGAAGCGTTTATTCGTCATCGCCATACTGCGGTATCACCCGGCATCATGGTATGGGGTGCCATTGGTTACACGCCTCGATCACCTTTTGTTCGCATTGACAGCACATTGAACAGTGGACGATAGATTTCAGATGTGTTACGACCCTACATTTCAGCAGGATAATGCACGAACGCATGTTGCAGGTCCTGTACGGGCCCCTCTGGATGCAGAAAATGTTCAACTGCTGCCCTGGCCAGCACATTCTCCAGATCTCTCACCAACTGAAAACTTCTGGTCAATGGTGGCCGAGCAACTGGCTCCTCACAATACGCCAGTCACTACTCTTGATGAACTGTGGTATCGTGTTGAAGCTGCATAGGCAGCTGTACCTGTACACGTCATCCAAGCTCTGTTTGACTCAATGCCCAGGCGTATCAAGGCCGTTGTTACGGCCAGAGGTGGTTGTTCTGGGTACTGATTTGTCAGGATCTATGCACCCAAACTGCGAAAATGTAATCACATGTCAGTTCTAGTATAATATATTTGTCCAATGAATACCCGCTCATCATCTTCATTTCTTCTTGGTGTAGCAATTTTAATGGCCAGTAGTGTAGAAAGAACTGTTACGGTATAGTGCAGAAAGTAAATGAAGGAGATACGCAATGGGACGAACAGCAATTACAATTTTATTGAAAGACAATAATTATACTGAAGTCACCGCGATTGGTGATGGTCCCTGGGCATTACAAAAGGCGGTACACGATTTTTAATAGGGAGTGTCATCACCATGGAGGACGACGCATCCTTTGCAACGTGTTCCATTGTCGGCCACAAGGTTGGTAGGGACTTCTTGTGGTATGGCGTTCAGTGTTCCAATCAGCGCGGATTATAACCGCTGGATGGTTGTTTGCGCAACTGGACGTCCTGCAGTACGTCCCGCCAACACATCGCACGCGTGCCCGCTGGGATGTAAGTCGGTGGAACGTACAAGCCAGCCGTTCTAAGAGTTCCTCCACATCCACGCTGTTGGATACCGTCTCGCCGTGCCGACCATACAAATGAAGTCAGGGTCGAGTACACCCCTGGAAGGACACAAACGAAGAAGTACATTGTCGCGGTAACGTCGACCAATGAGTATACAGTGTTGAAAAATTTGGAGGTCAGTACGTCCAGGCAACATTATACCACCACACACCACAACACCGGGACAACTAGAACGAGCATGTTCGACACTGTTCATAAGTGCATTAAGTATTCCCACCTCTAGTAATCTTCTTTTGGCAGTCTGCTTTCGCTTCGTTAGCTGTACATTATGTACTTATTGTTGTTCTTATAATTTTGTTTTGTATTAATTATTACTATTACTATTACGTCAGCACTTGCGATGCAACTGTTTATTTTTCTTCTCTCGTTATACACTGAAGAGCCAAAGAAACTGGTACACTTGCCTAGTATCGTGTAGGGTCCCCGCGAGCACGCAGAAGTGCCGCAACACGATGTGGCATGGACTCGACTAACGTCTGAAGTAGTGCTGGAGGGAACTGACACCATGAACGCTGCAGGGCTCTCCATAAACCCGTAAGAGTACCACGGGGTGGAGATCTCTTCTGAACAGCACGTTGCAAGGCATCCCAGATATGCTCAATAATGCTCATGTCTGGTGAGTTTGGTGGCCAGCGGAAGTGTTTAAACTCAGAATAGTGTTCCTGGAGCCACTCTGTAGCAAATCTGGAAGCCTGGGATGTCGCATTGTCCTCCTGGAAACGTTCTCGTCCGTCGGAATGCACATTTCACGTGAATGGTTGCAGGTGATCACACAGGACGCTTACGTACGTGTCACCTTCAGAGTCGTATCTAGACGTATCAGGGGTCCCATACCACTCCAACTGCACACTCCCCACAAGACTATAGAGTCTCCACCAGCCTGAACAGTTCCCTGCTGATATGCAGAGTCCACGGATCTAAGAGGTTGTTTCCATACTCGTACACGTCCATCTGTACAATACAATTTGAAACGAGAGTCGTCCGACCAGGCAACATGTTTCCAGTCATCAACGCTACAATGTCGGTGTTGACGGGCCCAGGATACGCGTAAAACATTTGTGTCGTGCAGTCATCAAGGGTACACGAGTGGTTCTTCGGCTGCGAAAGCCCATATCAATGACGTTTCGTTGAATGGTTCGCACGCTGATACTTGTTGATGGTCCAGCATTGAAATCTGCAGCAATTTACGGAAGGATTGGACTTCTGTCACGTTCAACGATTCTCTAGAGTCATCGTTGGTCCCGTTCTTGCAGGACCTTTTTCTGGACGCAGCGATGTCGGAAATTTGATGTTTTACCGGATTCCTGATATTCACGGTGCTCTCATGAAATGGTCGTATGGGAAAATCGCCACTTTATCGTTACTTCGGAGATGCTGTGTCCCATCGCTCGTGCGCCGACTATAACACCACGTTCAAACTCACTTAAATCTTGATAACCCGCTATTGTTGAAGCAGTAACCGATCTAACAACTGTGCCATCCACTTGTTGTGTTATATAGGCGTTGGCAACCGTAGCGCCGTGTTCTGCCTGTTTACACATCTCTGTATTTGAATACGCATTCCTATACCAGTTTCCTTGGCACTTTAGTGTATACTGTTCTCTGATCGTCTCTTTTTACATCTTTACTGCAACTGTTCACATCACTGTAGGTTAGCTGGATCACTTGCCTGGTTAGTGCTGTCCAAGTTAAATGTGCCTGTAAAGCCGTTGCCCTGTACCATCGCCAAGTCGATCTAAGCGTAGCGCACAGCATGAAATGTATCCTCATTACCGTACTTCACTGTTCAAAATGGCTCTGAGCACTATGGGACTGAACTTCTGAGGTCATCAGTCCCTTACAACGTAGAACTACTTAAGCCTAACTAACCTAAGAACATCACACACATCCATGCCCGAGGCAGGATTCGAACCTGCGACTGTAGCGGTTGCGCGGTTCCAGACTGTAGTGCCTAGAACCGCTCGGCCACTCCAGCCGGCCGTACTTGACTGTGCTCCAGACAGTTTGGCATCCGCTCCACGTGAAACGGAATCCAATGAGGTTCCAGCACAGGCGGAAGAATACATACTGTAATACTTATACGAGGTTTATACTTATGATGAACGGACTATAGTAGAATGACCACGCACAAAAAGTTAAACAGAATGGGGTACTATATGGCCGGAGATGTTCCTAAGAAACCACACATTTAAGCAGACAACTTTATGTGATGCATGAGGTGTTATAAAGAGCGACGCGTCTGGTTAGCGGACGAGTGTAAACGAGTTATTTGGATTGAAGGAACAAGCTAGACACTGTGGCGAGCCAATGGAAGGATTTGGGTTTGGCGAATGCCATTGTGTG
This sequence comes from Schistocerca piceifrons, assembly GCF_021461385.2. Classification (NCBI taxonomy): domain Eukaryota; kingdom Metazoa; phylum Arthropoda; class Insecta; order Orthoptera; family Acrididae; genus Schistocerca; species Schistocerca piceifrons. Next base: position 169,872,976 of record NC_060146.1, read on the forward strand.
TAGTGCCAACATCGAAGTAGAGGGGAGGTGGAGTGCTACGCTAAGGGACTGATTTTTGTGATTAGGGTGTGGTCGCCTTATTGTGGTTAAGAAAACGCTAAATGTGGAAGGCCCTTGTCATAAACAAGTTGTCCCATATAACACTTCCACGCACAATACAGTTAAAAAAATGTCGTCAGTGGGGGTTAAACCTGTGACCCTTCGTACCAGGATCTAACGCTCTACCATATGGAAGCAACATGTATCAGCTGCTCACAGTTATGCTTTTGACAGTTCTGGTGTTACTTTTAATTAAATTTTACACCCGTTCGGCTGGACGACAGTACATAGTGAGAACTAAATCGGAGCTTTTCTTGATACTCTAACCACACACAACGTTTGGTACTGTAATGGAACTTTAATTACGTAACCATTACGGCACCTCACCTCAACCACTCAATACCAGCAATATTCTAATGTGTTTCTAAAAAATGGTTCAAATGGCTCTGAGCACTATGGGACTTAACTACAGTGGTCATCAGTCCCCTAGAACATAGAACTACTTAAACCTAACTAAGCAAAGGACATCACACACATCCATGCCCGAGGCAGGATTCGAACCTGCGACCGTAGCAGTCGCGCGGTTCCGGACTGCGCGCCTAGAACTGCTAGACCACCGCGGCCGGCTAATGTGTTTCTGTAAAATAGTTAACATATTTCTGTGACAACATTCAGATTTGATTTCATTAACGTAGAGCTACTTCGATACGTCGATATGTATAAATTGCAAAGATATTATTCTTATGTGTATTCTCTCTTTTGTACTATGATCTTTGACGTAATTGTAACTCTGATTTTTGGACGCGTAAGCGGTTATTAGAGAGTCAAGTTTTGGTCGTCATGTTAAAAAGACGCAAATTGTAGTCAGTTTATGAAATGTGAACTTAAACAGTGAGGGAGATATTTTCAAGTATGTTTTATATTGTGAAGTGATGTTTTGGAACGAGTTACATGATGTTACAACAAAAGTAATAAAAAAGAAGTGTCACTTAAATTCGGAGTGCTCATTACTTTTTTACATCACCATTGTCCTAACTTGTAAAAGTTTAATCTTCAGCCGGCCGGAGTGACCGTGCGGTTCTAGGCGCTACAGTCTGGAGCCGAGCGACCGCTACGGTCGCAGGTTCGAATCCTGCCTCGGGCATGGATGTGTGTGATGTCCTTAGGTTAGTTAGGTTTAATTAGTTCTAAGTTCTAGGCGACTGATGACCTCAGAAGTCGCATAGTGCTCAGAGCCATTTGAACCATTTTAATCTTCAAGAATGGTTTATGAAACACATCTATAAAACTTTTAAATATCGCAGAATAACGCCTATTTTATCAATTATTTCAAGAAATGACTTTATAAACTGTGCTCTTATGACACCTGCCACATAATATAACTTTGTTGTTGCCCGAAAATTCAATATTTAGCAACGTGAGCAACACTACAATCATAATTAATTTTTGACCTTTGTTGTGGTACGGTTGTTAGACTACCGATCTGTGTGTCTTACATCTGGAGGTTTGCGTGTGAGAGGCTTCGTTCCTTTGACCACATAAAATGGCGGATGCCGGTACGTTGTTGAGCCAAATATTGCGTCCCATCTGTTTTGGTTCCGTGCGTCTGCTTGTACGTCGGGCTGGTTTGGAAATCGGGAAGTGGGAAGAGATGAGAGGAGGGGACTGACGGCAGAGGATGTCCTGGAGCAGATTAGGCCCGGCCCGCGTCACAGACAGCAGTTGACGCAGACCCTGCAGTCGCCGGCTCGCCACAGAATCACTGTCCCACATGTGGCGTGGTGTACAACACTGCCGCTCTATCAGAACCTCAGCAGCCGCTCTCAGGTGACACCCGCCAGCCCGAGTGGGAGCCACTGGTTTACAATCCCCACCCGGCCGTTCAGATTCAAATTTTCTATGATTTCCGTAACACAGGCGATGGCCGCGATGGTTCCACTTAAATTGAAACGGCCCGCTTCATCTCCGCAGCAGAGACTATGCGCCAACCGTCATTGCCCCGTCGTCGACGGGACGCCAGAGCCTAACCTCTCAATTCTGGAGGGACCTCGATCTTTGCTTAAGCGGACCACACCCTGCCTATCTAACCCATGTTAATTTAGGCGAGTACTTGACCCATTTCTGAAGAAACTGTTTGATGCAGGACCTTAATATTTTTACTGTATGTTACATGATGGTAATAGAGTCAGCTGTACTACAATCTACACTCCTGGAAATGGAAAAAAGAACACATTGACACCGGTGTGTCAGACCCACCATACTTGCTCCGGACACTGCGAGAGGGCTGTACAAGCAATGATCACACGCACGGCACAGCGGACACACCAGGAACCGCGGTGTTGGCCGTCGAATGGCGCTAGCTGCGCAGCATTTGTGCACCGCCGCCGTCAGTGTCAGCCAGTTTGCCGTGGCATACGGAGCTCCATCGCAGTCTTTAACACTGGTAGCATGCCGCGACAGTGTGGACGTGAACCGTATGTGCAGTTGACGGACTTTGAGCGAGGGCGTATAGTGGGCATGCGGGAGGCCGGGTGGACGTACCGCCGAATTGCTCAACACGTGGGGCGTGAGGTCTCCACAGTATATCGATGTTGTCGCCAGTGGTCGGCGGAAGGTGCACGTGCCCGTCGACCTGGGACCGGACCGCAGCGACGCACGGATGCACGCCAAGACCGTAGGATCCTACGCAGTGCCGTAGGGGACCGCACCGCCACTTCCCAGCAAATTAGGGACACTGTTGCTCCTGGGGTATCGGCGAGGACCATTCGCAACCGTCTCCATGAAGCTGGGCTACGGTCTCGCACACCGTTAGGCCGTCTTCCGCTCACGCCCCAACATCGTGCAGCCCGCCTCCAGTGGTGTCGCGACAGGCGTGAATGGAGGGACGAATGGAGACGTGTCGTCTTCAGCGATGAGAGTCGCTTCTGCCTTGGTGCCAATGATGGTCGTATGCGTGTTTGGCGCCGTGCAGGTGAGCGCCACAATCAGGACTGCATACGACGGAGGCACACAGGGCCAACACCCGGCATCATGGTGTGGGGAGCAATCTCCTACACTGGCCGTACACCACTGGTGATCATCGAGGGGACACTGAACAGTGCACGGTACATCCAAACCGTCATCGAACCCATCGTTCTACCATTCCTAGACCGGCAAGGGAACTTGCTGTTCCAACAGGACAATGCACGTCCGCATGTATCCCGTGCCACCCAACGTGCTCTAGAAGGTGTAAGTCAACTACCCTGGCCAGCAAGATCTCCGGATCTGTCCCCCATTGAGCATGTTTGGGACTGGATGAAGCGTCGTCTCACGCGGTCTGCACGTCCAGCGCGAACGCTGGTCCAACTGAGGCGCCAGGTGGAAATGGCATGGCAAGCCGTTCCACAGGACTACATCCAGCATCTCTACGATCGTCTCCATGGGAGAATAGCAGCCTGCATTGCTGCGAAAGGTGGATATACACTGTACTAGTGCCGACATTGTGCATGCTCTGTTGCCTGTGTCTATGTGCCTGTGGTTCTGTCAGTGCGATCATGTGATGTATCTGACCCCAGGAATGTGTCAATAAAGTTTCCCCTTCCTGGGACAATGAATTCACGGTGTTCTTATTTCAATTTCCAGGAGTGTACTTTATCCATTCTATAGTTTTTAAGAAACACTCTTTTAAATTTATTAACAAAAAATATTAAGTTTTTTCTGCAGAAAATATTTTTTTTTGTGAACTACCTAATAGGGGAATATTAATGAATGTAGCACCAGAGGTATCTTCTTATGTTATGCAGAGTGTCTGAAAATTTCATTCAGTTATCTGTGATAGTTTCTGATGTAATGGGAAGCATGTACTGAAAATTTTAGTTTGCGGGAAATTGACTTTAAAGAAAAAACTTTTGAAACTTGTTACTTACAGTTAATTAAAACTGTCGTGCTGCGTATGATGGCCCTTCTTTGGCCTCTAGCAGGTTTCCCAGCTTCTTTTTCACCTTCCTGGATGTTTGTCTTGCTTTCTTGGCCATATTAGATGCAGACCTGTCTCGCATCGACTGTCCTCATTTTATCGCAATGTAGCAGCCCAGTTATCATGTTTTCACCTGGATTAATTCCCAGCTTTTTCAGTACCCAACACTTTTCAATATTACCACAATTGAATATAATAACAGCATCATGAACTCCTAGCCGGCCAGTGTGGCCGAGCGGTTCTAGGCGCTTCAGTCTGGAACCGCGCGACCGCTAAGATCGCAGGTTCGAATCCTGTCTCGGGCATGGATGTGTGTGATATCCTTAGGTTGGTTAGGTTTTAGTAGTTCTAAGTTCTAGGGGACTGATGACCTCAGATGTTAAGTCCCATAGTGCTCAGAGCCATGAACTCCTAATTTCATTGTATGCATGCCTACAAATACAGTTTTACGAAGGCGGTTCCAAATTATGCTGTTGAAACATTCATTTGGGTTATGTGTCTGCCCATCGAGACATTTCCTTATATGGTGAGGATGAACCTACTCTCTGAAAACAGGTTTAATTGCTGTAATAACAGCAGCAGGAAGAGAATGCTGGTGGGAATAAGATTCTCCAGTTGCCTTAGCCCTATTGTATTTGCCTCGTGATGGAGACAATCCATGACATGGCTATCATTATAGAGGACTTATGGAAGAATATGGCCCAAACATCTGTCTTCATTGCATCCAGATTTTCTTTATTGCTCCTAATTGCCTGCCCATAGTATACCTACAAGTTTTCTATTTCAGTTTTAGTTAATCGACCTTGTCCGATCAACAATTTTCCATCTTTTAATTTTTTTCCTCTCATATCAACAGTTAGTTTTCTCAGCCTTGTTCCCAAACGTTTTTTAACATGGCCTACACATTCTATTTTGCTAATAATATCTTCATATGGCTTACAGTTGACAGTGCGTGGGTTGACAGTGGGTGACAGAAAAGTGGACGTGGTACACAAACACACGTGGTACACAAACACACGTGGTACGAAAATGCTGTTTAAATGCTCGAAAAAAATTTTTTTCAGCAAAATCCTTTTCAGGGTACTTAAATAAAACCTTAATCTATCGAAATATGACGAAAACCGAAAATCGACTTCTTTCGACCTAAACCACGGTGTGGTCCCCTTAAATAAAGACGCTTGTGGAGAGAGTCGAACTCGGAGTTAGGCGGAGCAGTGGCCATAGACCTCTGAGTGCCCAGTAGCCAGGGGAAGCATGTCACACGGATGGAGCCGCACCAACATCTTTTATCTCAAGACGGCGTAGCGCCAGTACTCCGGAACTTGGCTTCTGACGTCACAGAACCTGTCCCATTGTGCCACTTCTGGGCCACTATGCCATTCCACACTGTCATAAATTCAGAACAGGTCTGAGAAGGATTGTTACGTCATAGAACGTGGGCCACTATTCCTACTCCGTGCCACTATGCCGCAGTCGCCACCTTGTATTCGAGGTCAGCCATCTTGGAGTGTGGCGTCTTACTAAGGTGGCATAGTGGCACACAGCAGGAATACTGGCCCACGTTCTATGACGTAACAGTCCTGCTCAGACCTGTTGTGCTATATACAGGTTGTTACAAAAAGGTACGGCCAAACTTCCAGGAAACATTCCTCACACACAAAGAAAGAAAATATGTTATGTGGACATGTGTCCGGAAACGCTTACTTTCCATGTTAGAGCTCATTTTATTACTTCTCTTCAAATCACATTAATCATGGAATGGAAACACAGAGCAACAGAACGTACCAGCGTGACTTCAAACACTTTGTTACAGGAAATGTTCAAAATGTCCTCCGTTAGCGAGGATACATGCATCCACCCTCCGTCGCATGGAATCCCTGATGCGCTGATGCAGCCCTGGAGAACGGCGTATTGTATCACAGTCGTCCACAATACGAGCACGAAGAGTCTCTACATTTGGTACCGGGGTTGCGTAGACAAGAGCTTTCAAATGCCCCCATAAATGAAAGTCAAGAGGGTTGAGGTCAGGAGAGCGTGGAGGCCATGGAATTGGTCCGCCTCTATCAATCCATCGATCACCGAATCTGTTGTTGAGAAGCGTACGAACACTTCGACTGAAATGTGCAGGAGCTCCATCGCGCATGAACCACATGTTGTGTCGTACTTGTAAAGGCACATGCTCTAGCAGTACAGGTAGAGCATCCCGTATGAAATCATGATAACGTGCTCCATTGAGCGTAGGTGGAAGAACGTGGAGCCCAATCAAGACATCACCAACAATGCCTGCCCAAACATTCACAGAAAATCTGTGTTGATGACATGATTGCACAATTGCGTGCGGATTCTCATAAGCCCACACATGTTGATTGTGAAAATTTACAATTTGATCACGTTGGAATGAAGCCTCATCCGTAAAGAGAACATTTGCACTGAAATGAGGATTGACGCATTGTTGAATGAACCATTCGCAGAAGTGTACCCGTGGAGGCCAATTAGCTGCTGATAGTGCCTGCACACGCTGTACATGGTACGGAAACAACTGGTTCTCCCGTAGCACTCTCCATACAGTGACGTGGTCAACGTTACCTTGTACAGCAGCAACTTCTCTGACGCTGACATTAGGGTTATCGTCAACTGCACGAAGAACTGCCTCGTCCATTGCAGGTGTCCCCGTCGGTCTAGGTCTAGCCCAGTCGCGAGTCATAGGCTGGAATGTTCCGTGCTCCCTAAGACGCCGATCAACTGCTTAGAACGTCTTCCTGTCGGGACACCTTCGTTCTGTAAATCTGTCTCGATAAAAACGTACCGCGCCACGGCTATTGCCCCGTGCTAATCCATACATCAAATGGGCATCTGCCAACTCCGCATTTGTAAACACTGCACTGACTGCAAAACCACGTTCGTGATGAACACTAACCTGTTGATGCTACGTACTGATGTGCTTGATGCTAGTACTGTAGAGCAATGAGTCGCATGTCAACACAAGCACCGAAGTCAACATTACCTTCCTTCAATTGGGCCAACTGGCGATGAAAAAATGGTTCAAATGGCTCTGAGCACTATGGGACTCAACTGCTGAGGTCGTAAGTCCCCTAGAACTTAGAACTACTTAAACCTAACTAACCTAAGGACAACACACACATCCATGCCCGAGGCAGGATTCGAACCCGCGACCGTAGCGGTCGCACGGTTCCAGACTGTAGCGCCAGAACCGCTCGGCCACCAGCGGCCGGCAACTGGCGATGAATCGGGGAAGTACAGTACATACTGACGAAACTAAAATGAGCTCTAACATGGGAATTAAGCGTTTCCGGACACATGTCCACATAACATCCTTTCTTTATTTGTGTGTGTGGAATGTTTCCTGAAAGTTTGGCCGTACCTTTTTGTAACACCCTGTATAACACTGAGGAATTCCGGCATACCTCACAGTGACATTCGACCTCCTGCGGGAAATGGACAAGGACTGCAGATAGCTGGCGGCCATGAGGCGTGCCGAGATGGTCCCCGCAGTTGTGTCCTGGATGGCGAGGTGCTTAACGCACGTGCCCAGTACGCAGGGGACCCCATTTTTGAATCCCGGTCTGGCACAAATTTTCACTCGTCGCCGCTGATGCTGCGTGACGTTCCAATGCAGGTGACAACAGAAATTCCTTCCTTTCCCTTTCCTTTCTCCCCCCCTCCATCTTAAATTTACATATAAGGTACACTATTGCCTCACCAATGCCGTACCAATTCTTGTTCGTTTCTATCGGCATCGTTATTAAAGTAGTACTTACCGCGTTTCTCCATTTTCTATAATAACGCATTATTTCAAGGCAATGCTAATTTAACAAATAAAAATTGGTCGTTCTTTAAAAAAGTTTCTTTAAAAACGAAACATTTTAGCACTGCTGCTATGGCTGATTTATGTTCCGGTTTTTTATGCGGTTATTAATAAAAAATAAAAACACCTGTCATAACACAGACCAAATACCGAAAATAACCAATATCTGTACCCTCACACGCTCTGGGTTAATTGCCTAATTTTGTACCTCCCGCACAAGGTGTGAAGCAGATAAAAATAGCACATTATAAAAGGTTTGACGTTGCTAAAATATTTTCAAAAAACGTAAGGCATTGACAAATCTTTCGTAATATGCCTTTTATTTTATTTTATTTTTTTATTTTATTTACACGTCACGTTCCGTAGGACCAAATTGAGGAGCAAATCTCCAAGGTCATGGAACGTGTCAGTACACGCACTTACAACATAAAAGTAATAACACATAAAAATAAATGTTCATGAACCTGAAAAAAAGTCTGTCCATAAGTTTAAGTAAACGCAATCAGCAGTACAAAAGAATCAGCTTAATTTTTCACGGAATTCCTCGACAGAATAGAAGGAGTGACCCATGAGGAAACTCTTCAGCGCGTGGATTACTGCTAATATTTTCGAATTCGAGTGGCAGCTTATTGAAAATGGATGCAGCAGTATACTGCACACCTTTTTGCACTAGAGTTAAGGAAGTCCGATCCAAAAGGAGGTTTGATTTCTGCCGAGTATTAACCGAGTGAAAGCTGCTTATTCTTGGGAATAAACTAATATTGGCAACAAGAAACAACAATAAGGAATATACATATTGAGAGGCCAATGTCACAATACCCAGACTCGTGAACAGAGGTCGACAAGAGGTTCGTGAACTCATACCACTCATTGTCCGAACCACCCGTTTCTGAGCCAAAAATATCCTGGGAAGAATTACCCCAAAACATAATACTATACGACATAAGTGAACGAAAATAAGCAAAGTAGACTAATTTACGTGTCGAAGTATCACTCACTTTTGATACCGTTCAAATAGTAAAATTGGCAGTATTAAGTCTTTGAACAAGATCCTGAACGTGGGCTTACCACGACAGCTTACTATCTATCTGAACACCTAGGAATTTGAACTCTTCAGTTTCACTAATCATATGCCCGTTCTGTGAGATTAAAACGTAAGGTTTTGTTGAATTGTGTGTTAGAAACTGTAAAAACTGAGTCTTACTGTGATTTAACGTTAGTTTATTTTCTACAACCCATGAACTGAGGTCATGTACTGCACTATTTGAAACCGAGTCAATGTTGCACACAACATCCTTTACTACCAAGCTAGTGTCATCAGCAAACAGAAATATTTGAGTTTCCCGTAATACTAGAGGGCACATCATTTATATAAATAAGGAACAAGAGTGGCCCTAACACTGATCCCTGGGGCACCCCCCACTTGACTGTACCCCACTCAGATCCCACACCACAGCCGTTATCAACATTTATCTATTTGATATCTAGTGCGTGAGGTCAGCGTAAAATGAACATGTTTTACAAGAAAAATATTTTAAAAAAATTTAAAAAAAATTATGCGATCTTGACTGTTGACTGGTTTTTAACAATTACGCAGATCGCCCTTCAGCTTACTCAAAATGAAAAAATTCAATCACGAAGAAATAACATCAGGATCCGCTGGTGTTTCTTACACTACGTACATGCATTTCACAAAGCTTTTTGTCATCATCAGGCTTAACAGAGGAGAGAAAATTACTGTTTATTTCGTACAAAATATCCTGTTTTGACAAATGCAATTTTCTTCGGCATATTTTGGGAGGAAATGAGGAGAAATTATTATTTCGAGTTAGATTAAACGTCGCTTCTTCGTAGATTAACGGTAGGGGGAGGAGTGTTAGCAGTATGGTGTACACTGGACTCTGAACGACGGGCGGCAAGCTGCTGATGTAGTTCGCTGCGAAATGGATCGACGGCTGAAGTTCATTATGCTATATATGCTCGCGTGCCCGATTAAATTGGCGCCGGCGATCGATACGTTTGACAAATGGCCCACCTTAAAGCTGACAATGGATACTCTGTCGACAGGAGTCGAGCGCGCACTTCCTGAAGACGATATTTCCATGGCCAAAGTAAAAGAAATTTACAAAAACAGCAACAAACACTACAAAAACTACAAAATACCTGTCATATGCTCTGTTTTTAACGAAAGCAATTTGTTTTGATCGTTGCAAAAATGGTTCAAATGGCTTCAAAAACGTTCAAATGGCTCTGAGCACTATGGGACAGAACTTCTGAGGTCATCAGTCTCCTAGAAAGAATTACTTAAATCTAACTAACCTAAGAACATCACACACATCCATGCCCGAGGCAGGATTCCAACCTGTGACCGTGGCAGTCGCGCGGTTTCAGACAGCCACTCCGGCCGGCTTTGAACGTTGCAAAAAAATGGTTCAAATGGCTCTGAGCACGATGGGACTCAACTGCTGAGGTCATAAGTCCCCTAGAACTTAGAACTACTTAAACCTAACTAACCTAAGGACAACACACACATCCATGCCCGAAGCAGGATTCGAACCTGCGACCGTAGCGGTCGCGCGGTTCCAGACAGTAGCGCCAGAACCGCTCGGCCACCAGCGTCCGGCTTGAACGTTGCAGTTGAAATGTGTGCAAGGTAGGTAGAAACAGTGTGGAAAGCTTCTAATGGTGTTGCTTGGGAGGCTGTATTGAGAAGTAACTGTTAAGGAAACAAAAATCCCATTTGTTGAGCCATGTCCGAGTTAATTGTCATTGAAGTTAGCCAGTGTGGCCGATGGGAGCGTGAATTCAAGGAGGCAAACGAGTTCTTCGTTTTGTTAGCTGAAACTGACTGAAGTCTAGGGAAATCATTGGGTACCAGCGAGGGTCGAGCCCGCAGCAGCCATTCGCCGTAGTCGACCCTTCAGAATTCCGCGTGATACTTTTTTTTTTTTTTTTTTTGGTCATCAGTCTACCGACTGGTTTGATGCGACCCGCCACGAATTCCTTTCCTGTGCTAACCTCTTCATCTCAGAGAGTAGCACTTGCAACCTACGTCCTCAATTATTTCCTTGACGTATTCCAATCTCTGTCTTCCTCTACAGTTTTTGCCCTCTACAGCTCCCTCTAGTACCATGGAAGTCATTCCCTCATGTCTTAGCAGATGTCCTATCATCCTGTCCCTTCTCCTTATCAGTATTTTCCACATATTCCTTTCCTCTCCGATTCTGCGTAGAACCTCCTCATTCCTTACCCTATCAGTCCACCTAATTTTCAACATTCGTCTATAGCACCACATCTCAAATGCTTCGATTCTCTTCTGTTCCGGTTTTCCCACAGTCCATGTTTCACTACCATACAATGCTGTACTCCAGACGTACATCCTCAGAAATTTCTTCCTCAAATTAAGGCCGGTATTTGATATTAGTAGACTTCTCTTGGCCAGAAATGCCTTTTTTGCCATAGCGAGTCTGCTTTTGATGTCCTCCTTGCTCCGTCCGTCATTGGTTATTTTACTGCCTAGGTAGCAGAATTCCTTAACTTCTTTGACTTCGTGACCATCAATCCTGATGTTAAGTTTCTCGCTGTTCTCATTTCTACTACTTCTCATTACCTTCGTCTTTCTCCGATTTACTCTCAAACCATACTGTGTACTCATTAGACTGTTCATTCCGTTCAGCAGATCATTTAATTCTTCTTCACTTTCACTCAGGATAGCAATGTCATCAGTGAATCGTATCATTGATATCCTTTCACCTTGTATTTTAATTCCACTCCTGAACCTTTCTTTTATTTCCATCATTGCTTCCTCGATGTACAGGTTGAAGAGTAGGGGCGAAAGGCTACAGCCTTGTCTTACACCCTGTACCCTCCCCACCGCAATTTTATAAGAAATGTAAGTGACAATACTTAATACAAATGGGAGCCGAGTGTAACCTCCCCACCGAAATTTAAAAGAAAATGGCAATATTATTTAGAAATGCTGATGGACATGGCTCTATGCGTAACCTGCCCACAATGAAATGTACTGACAATGGCAACAAAAAATGTGAAATTCGCAATCTGACTCAAATATAAATCCTTCAAAAAATTAAAGTCCATTCAGTGACAAAAAATTCAATTAAACCGAAATATCGGTCTTTGGCCCTGTGTAAAACAATCAGAATTAAAGTCTTACCTCAGAATAAATGGATGTCACATATCTGCTCTTGTTGTTGTGCACCGCTTGGAGGAACTGCATTGCAAATAATAATATTCCCCTTTTTTGTGATTTTACTAAAAATTTTCTTCAAAAGAAGTGGAATGAATTGGGAAGTGCAACAAAATCTTGAGTTCAATAAAAAATTAAATTTCTGAAAAATGCTTTTGAAATAAAAAAATTATTATTGGGAGACTTGTTGGAGAATAATTACAATAAATAAAATTTTTCATTATCTAATGATTATATTAATTAACAGTATACCTTAATCCTCATCTTGACCAGTGTTGCCGACCGCCTACATCACACAACCGCACTGGGCTGCTACTACTGACCGACCGCTCTGCATGACGACTACAGACTGAGTACTGCTCTCAACTAGACAGAGCTACAGACTCGCAACGACTAAACTGACAGACTCGCAACGACTGACTGACTGAGAACCGCTCGCAACACTCGCGCGGTCAAGCGCATACTCTCTGGTCACAGATGCTACAATGCCTCGCCATCGCTGCTGCGTTACATACGTGTTTCATAACCCTCCACTGGGGGGGCAAAAATTTGGCAGCGATGGTGAGTCATTTGGACTTGCCAATCGCGGCAAAAATTTTTTTTTTTAATTAACAAAATCCTACAACTTACAGAATATTTAAATGTTGTGCACACGCACTAAGTACAAAATATATCAGACAAAGACAAAATGTGAATACTAAACATAGTAGCAAATCAGAAAAAAGTATATACAAATTATTTGACAGATAATAAAGTGCACATGCACTGAAAAAATTCTTTAGCATATGCAGAACAAATAAACAGACTGGCAAGAATAATTAGATGTAGTACATAAAGTAAATGTTGTGCACACGCACTAAGTACAAAATATATCAGACAAAGACAAAATGTGAGTACAAAACATAGTAGCAAATCAGAAAAGTATATACAAATTATTTGACAGATAATAAAGTGCACAGGCACTGAAAAAATTCTTTAGCATATTCAGAACAAATAAACAGACTGGCAAAAAATATTATGTTGACAAGTGACATAAGTGTACTCGCATTGGAGTTCAGCGAATCGAAAAATGTATAACCTATGAACATAAATGATGTTACCAAAAAAATTTTTTCTTTATGTGACAAGAATCAGGATAGGAAAGGGAAGGATTGCATCATGGTTGTAGCACTTTAGATTGCACACAGCTGCTCTGAAAGTCCATATCTTTCCACAGAAGTACAACACCAAGTGACACAACTTGAAGATCTTTTCCCATCAGAATTTATCAGTGTAGCAAAGACACTGAACTGTCGTAGTAATGTTCCATGTTTTCATTTTGGCAGTACATTAGGTACACCAAACAGTGGGACCATAATAACGTCTTCATTGCTCACGGTGGTGGACAGCATGTCAACACCACACTCTTACAAGGCACACCAACGTAGAATTAGTGCAAAACCAAAGATAGTGCTCCATGATCACTAGGATAAACAGGACAAATGGACATTGCAGTAATTCAGGGTAGTTAGCTCATAAGGTGAAGGACATTAAGTCACATAATATTGTCAATTACAGTAGTAGTGTGCGGCATTCATAGCCCAGTTATTGAACATTTCTGTACCATGTATGTAGTATTACAGAAAAATGTTCATTAATTGTTTTACATAGAATCAGTAATCTTCTTTTCCTAGTTACAAAGCATTATTAAATAATCGCATTCTTTTCCAGTTACAGAGTATAATTAAGAATCATTAGCCTTTTCCTAATTACAGTTAATTAATCATTTGTCATTAATTAATCATTTGTCTAATTACAGTTAATTAATCATTTGTATAATTACAGTTAATTAATCATTTGTCGTTAATTAATCATTTGTCTAATTACAGTTAATTAATTAATCATTTGTCATTTCAATATAGTAAGAATTATTAGCCTTAATTAATTACAAAGCATTATTAAACAGTACCATAGTTAATTAATTATGTGTCATTCCAATCTATTAAGAATCATTAGTCTTTTCCTAATTACAAAGCATTATGAAACAGTCACATTCATTTCCAACAACAAAGTATCAACATTGGAAACAAGTGCTAATCAATGGCATAATTAATAACAATTCGTGGAGTGACATTAATTATTGCCACTCAGTGGCCAGCAAGTATTGAATAAAATCATCATTCAGTATTATTCAGATTATTACGAAGTCATTATTAAAAATCAGTTAATTACAGTCATAGCATTAATAATCATGGGCATTACAAGTACTCATTACAATAAACAGTGTTCCTCATTCAGTAGTATTCAGATCATTACAAAGGCATTATTAAAATCAGTTAATTACAGTCAAATCATTAGTAATCACAAGCATTATAAGTGGTAACATTACAATAAACAGTGTTCCTCCTTCAGTAGAATTCAGACCATTACAAAGTCATTATTAAAATCAGTTAATTACAGGCAAATCATTAATAATCACAGGCATTATACGTAGTATCATTATAATAGACAGTGGCAGTTATTAGCTAGTGACAAAGCATTATTTTGAATATAGTCTCATTAAGAGGTCATTACTCAAGTGACATGCTATTCAAAGTTGATCAGTATTATTCAGAATTATCATAAACTAGTGACATTATGTGGGACTGGTAATACATTTTTTTTTTTTTTTTTTTGTAGCAATGCATTGCGTTGGGATCGATAATTAATTGCTGAGGCATAACACTATTTGCTTTTGACCTATTGCAGCAAATGAGCATAGGTAACGTCATTCGTCATGAGTCAGCTGTAGCAAGATTATGTAACAAGGCAGTACATGTGATCACATTTATAAATGATAAACACAAATGGGTAAAAAAAAATAAAAATGCAAGTACTAGAACAGGTACAATAAGTAACAGGTTTAGTAAGTGTCATGAAAAGCTTCTCCTGGAAAAAATACAAAAACGGATTATTGACCTGAAAGAAGAAACGCACACTATGCTGAAAAGTAGTGAACTTCGAATTAACAAGTAGTGAAATGTGTATAAAATGTGTTCCATAGCTGTCCTTTCCAAAACTTTCAGTCATCCTACTATGCAATGTAACACCTGCTGTCAAAGCAAACTGCAACAAATACTTAAATAACTACATAACATAAATACATAACTTCAACATTATCCTCATCTGTAAAAAAAAACTTCATTATCCATATCATCATAACTTCACCATTATCATCACCTGTAAAGAAAAACTTCATTATTCATAATACCATTTCCTTCATCATTATTCATCAGTATTCACTATCATCTGCAAAAAATCACTTCATTACTCATTACATAACTATTCCTTATCTCTAGCATATTTCATCACTAAAACTAAGATGTGTAGTTCTCTCTGACAGCCTGCATCAATCACCTTGTAGTCTGAAAGAAAAAATTAGTTAAGACTGCTATTCTGTGATGAGTACAGTATAGTCTTGTTAATGCTTGTTAATCCTGATCCATTTACTCTTCCTCATAAAGTTATTGCATCTCCTTTCGTTTATTCCGTAGGTGAAATTCCCATTTCTGTTGAATTTATTTCTTACAATCATCATTCCTTTCTGAAATTGATGAACAAAGATTAATGTCCTGCATTTAAATCATATACCCACTAGATAATGACTGGTTTATGGTAACATAATTAACCATACAGCATAACATGACAGAAAACGTAATATGTCAAAAACATTGACAGTGTTCAAATGCAAAAATATACACAGAATAATACAATGCAGCAGCAAAAAAAAAAATGTAAAACAGTCACAATGTTGAGATATCATAGGGCAAAAAGAATGCCAAAATCAACTGGTGTGTTATACCTTAACTATTTCATAGTGCATACAAACAAAACTGGAGTACAGTCATATACACAAAAAAATGGAAAATGTGCACGGTCTGATGTGTAACGACAAGAAAAGCGACCTGCTAACCTTACCTTGCCGGGCACTTGCCAAGAAAAAACACGATAATCATCAATAAGTAGTCACATAAATATAATTGCTTTAGTAAATGGCATCATAGTGTGTTGAATCATACAGTGGTTTCACTCAATAAACGGTTTAATGTTTGATATATGGTGATTGCCTTTCGATTTTCTGGTTCTCAAAGTTTCGACGTGTACAACATTGGGGTGAGGGATGCTGCGAATCCGATATGGACCTGCGTATAGAAGTTCAAATTTACTGCACTTACCTTTTAATTTGCTGGATAAATAGTGTGTACGCACTAATATTTTCTGTCCAACGTGAAAGTCTCGGCGTCTACAAACCTGTTTTTGCTGTCTTCTCCGGCGCTCTGCGGCACTTTTGATGTTGTTCAGCGCAATGTTAATTATTTCGTGGTGTCGTAGGCGACGACTTTTGGGAAATTCTATTAATTCTTTAATTTTGTTCGGTGGTTCAACGTTTTTCAGTATAACAGTCGGAGATAGCATAGTGGATTCATTTGGAATGGAATTAATTACATCTTGGAATGAGAATATGTGTGTGTCCCAATCAATATGTCTTTTGTGGCAGTATATTCGGCACAGTTTACCAATTTCTTTCATTAATCTTTCACAGGGGTTCGAAGAAGCGTGATACTTGGATATATAAATCGGAGAAATGTTTCTAGCTCGTAACATGCGTGTCCATACACTACTACGAAATTGTGATCCATTGTCGGAAATTACTTTCATTACATGCCCTACATGAGATAGAAAATGTTTTATAAATGCATTTGAAACAGTTTTAGCAGTAGCTTTGCGTAATGGAGTGAAAGTAACAAATTTTGAAGTGAGCTCAACAGCGACAAATATGTAGCAAAAACCTCTGTTAGTTCTCGGAATCGGACCAAAAATATCTACTGCGGCCATATGTCTTAATTTAACAGGTATAATGGGATATAATGGAGGAATATGTGAAGTGGTGTCTGATTTAGCTTTCTGGCAAATTTTACAAGACGCTAAAACTCGTCGTATACGTTTCTCCATGTTGGCAAAATAACAGTTCTGTCTCAGTATAAGAAAACATTTTCGTGTTCCGTAATGTGCGTAACTTAAATGAGTGTACCAAATTAATTTGTCAACCAGTTCGTCAGGAATGCATAATAACCAATTGTTGCTGTCAGGATGAGAGCGGCGAAACAGAATGTCATTGCGTACAGTGTAGTGGTTTCTAATCGTAACATAATTCTTATCTTGCCAAAGCTGTTTAATTTCTTTCCACACATTGTCTTTATTTTGCTCCTTTGCTATGTCCTGTAATGACGATGAAATAAAGTTTTCAAATGCGACTTGCTGAATGTACATGACACTGAAATTTGTTTTGCAGAAGTTGGTTGCTACGTCTTGCTGATTGTTGCCGAGAGAACGCGATAGTGCGTCTGCTATAACATTTTGTGTGCCGGGAATGTGAACAATCGTAAAATTAAATTCTTGCAAATAAAGTTTCCATCTGCTTAACCTGTCGTGAGTGAATTTAGCCGAGAGTAAAAATTGTATCGCTCTGTGGTCTGTGTAAACGGTGGTATGTCTGCCATAAAGAAAGTGCCTAAATCTCGTAAAAGCCCATACAACACACAATGTTTCTAATTCTGTAACGGAGTAATTTCGCTCAGCAGGTGACAAAATGCGGCTTGCAAATGCGATGTTTTTAATTACTGTAGAGCCATCTTCTTCTATTTCCTGAAAAATGTGTACGCCTAAAGCGGTGTTGGAACTGTCGGTGGCAATGGAAAAATTTCTGGTAAGATCTGGGTGCGATAAAAGTGGAGCATTCAACAAAGCATGTTTCAAATAACATTCTCGTGAACAAAATTCTGCGTGTCAAAAGTAATGTTTGCGTTACCGTAATATGCAATCTGTGCTGTATCTGGTTAAAATCTATCGTTCGTGTTATTATTTAAGGGAGAATGTTGTGGCATATCCACTATATGAACTGTTCTGTTATTTCTTACTGACGTGTTACGCTATAGATGACACCTATTGTTTGGATCATTCATGATTATTCGTTGTTGCTGATGTTCTTGCTGCTGAAAAGATCGACTGTTATTAAATGTACGCTGAAAATTGTGCTCGTTATTTTTACGTCTGTCAAGACAGTAATTTCTATACGGAGCATTGCGATAGGAATTGAAATGGTCTGTTGTCTGTACGTAGTTATTTTTGCTGCCATGCGTTACTATTTGTTATACCAGGGACTATACGTGCACGCGGCGAAACATTAAAGTTTGGTTGACCTTGTAGACTGCATTGTTGGTTAGGTATGCTAAGCGGTTGACTTTCATGCTATTGTGGTGGAAAGGTCTATTGTTACCAAAAAAATGCGTTTGCTGTTAATTTTACACATACTGATGATTACGATTTTATCCGTTATTAAAAATTCTCGTGATTCTGGAGTGCCTACTGAAAATTGTCACATTCGGTAAAATATTTGTCATATCCGGTTTTCATTACTTGTTTCTTAATACTAGGTAGAGCAATAGTTAAAGAGCAGTTTGGATAGATGTAAAGGATAGTAGAAGAAAAGGCAGCAGTGCAGAAAACTAAAGATGAAACAGCACTACTACAGCTCGGGGCCCTATGCTCGCTACGGCACATATTCATTAAAGCGTAATGAATCCCCTGAGGTCTATTACGCACTGCAAATAAATTTTAGCTTTTGTGTTACAGGCAATAGCGGTAAAATTTCAAAGGCAAATTGTTGTATCCGTGCTAATTCAGATTTCTTCATTACAGGCAATGCTGTTGTAAATACAAAAATAAATTGTCGCATCTGGTTCAAAGCTAGCTTCTGCATTACAGGCAGTAGCGGTGAAAGCATAAAAACAAATTGTCGTATACAGCGCAAATCGTGTCTCTGTGTTCTGCCATTATTAAATTCCTTACACTTTCTGACGGATAAAAATTGCTCGTAATCTATGTTCTCGTCACCGAATTTGAGAACACGTTCAGGTTTGTATGTGAATCTGTTCGTCTGTGTCATTTCGTACTTCAAGTTACGTAGCTTTTCAGATTTTAAGTCGCGTGGCTTTTCGGATTTTACGTCTCGTAGTCTCTGTAAATTGCTTACATGATACGCGCTGCGTGACTCTGACAAATGCTCATAAAGTGGCGTCTGTTGTGTATTATTAACAGAAGTGTTTTTCATTTCTGTTACTTCTTGTTGTAAATTTGATAATTTCCTACGTAACGTGTTGTTAGATGAATCGATCTCATTAATAGTCTGCTGTAAATTTTGAAATTCAGGCGTTTGGATAAATGAAACCGGTGCAGTATCGTCTGATTTATTGTCATTAGCATTTTCGATAACATCAATACGACTGGCCAATTCATCACATTTTTCAGTCAATATCTTAACCTGATCATCGGTTTTAGAATCAGACGCATTAATCTGTTTTTGCAACTTGCGCGTAGTTTCGCTCAGTTTTTTAACATCAGCTTTGATAACATCACAATCCTGTGTTAGATCTAACTGTTCGAATCTATCTGTCACTGTTTGAATATTTACTGTGTGTGTATCTGTTTTTGATTTAAGGTCAGAAATTTCATCCCGTAATTCCGCGTTCAATTGTTCTATGGTATTAATTTTGTCGGACACTGTAGTAATATTATTGTCTACATACGTCTTCGCTTTCGCGAATATTTTACGTTTGTCCTCTTGTCTCTGTGCAGTGATTGTTTCCATGACTTGTCGTTTTACTTTGTTTTGATCCTGAATAAATCTGCGGAAACGCGTATCACTGTTCTGTATGTGCTGATTAAAGCGCTCGTTAATCTGAGTGTTCTGCTGTTCGAATTTCGTGTCTATCTTTGCGTCCATAGTGCGCGAAAGTTCTACCGTCATTGCTCTAAACTCGTCCCGTAATTGTGTAGCTTTTTCAGAGCACTGTTTGGCGACTCCGCTAATTTCGTCTCTGAGTGTATTTGTCGCGGCTGTTTGCATTTCCCTTAATTCTTGCGCAACAGACTTTATTTCTTCGCTATTTTTTTGTGAACAAGCCTCAATTTCCACGCGCAACTGTTCCTTAGTGTCATGGCACTGCGCGGCAACGGCTGTAATTTGCTCACTAAGTTGTTTGAAATTTTCGTCATTATTGTCAAGTTTTTCATTTAAGTGTTTGTTATCTTCCCTAAGTTGTTTGACCTGTTCATTGAGTTGCTTGAGGTTTTCATTCTGTTGTTTGTTATCTTCCCTCAGTTGTCTGAAATTTTCGTCATTTTTGTTCTTAGACTGTAGCATTATTGTCATAAATTGTTCCAAAGTAACATTACCTACTTTATTCTCACTACTGTTTGATGGTGTATCTACAATTGTCGCGTTTTGTGTGACCATTTGGTCATTCTGTAATTTACAAAAACGTTTATCAGTCGGATGTACATTGTCAGACACTGTTCCGGAATTAAATAAATCCGTCGTACTTTGTGTATCCTGATCACTTTCTTTAGACAAATTTGCCTGTACGTTACTTGAATTTTCCAAATCGGGTGTGTTAAGCTCTGCAGCGCTCATTACCATAGAGCATTCTGCGTCATCAATTGTCGTCAAGTTAACAGACGAGACAATTGAGTTCGTTTGTTCATCATTAAGGTGAAAGTCATCTTTAGTGGTTGGAATGCACTGATTGTTAGTGAACGCAGGATTGTCATCATTACGTTGCGTATCACAATTACTATCGGTCACATTGTTTAAGTCGGTAATTTCATTCACAATACTTCGCGATACACTATTCACAGTCTTTCGCGGCATTTTTACAATAGTCAAAATTTTTCACAAAACAAATAAGCACAATGCAAAAGCAACACACAAATACAACAAAGCAGCAAATTGCCGTTGACCTGTAGAAAGAAAGTCACAATATTATTAAAAGCGTTGCGCCAAATCCTAATTATCTAAGCAAATAAGAGCAGATATCTGACTGTCGCTCAAAAGACTCTCAACGAAATACGATCCTGGACTGGGTGTCGCCAAGTGTACCCTCCCCACCGCAATTTTATAAGAAATGTAAGTGACAATACTTAATACAAATGGGAGCCGAGTGTAACCTCCCCACCGAAATTTAAAAGAAAATGGCAATATTATTTAGAAATGCTGATGGACATGGCTCTATGCGTAACCTGCCCACAATGAAATGTACTGACAATGGCAACAAAAAATGTGAAATTCGCAATCTGACTCAAATATAAATCCTTCAAAAAATTAAAGTCCATTCAGTGACAAAAAATTCAATTAAACCGAAATATCGGTCTTTGGCCCTGTGTAAAACAATCAGAATTAAAGTCTTACCTCAGAATAAATGGATGTCACATATCTGCTCTTGTTGTTGTGCACCGCTTGGAGGAACTGCATTGCAAATAATAATATTCCCCTTTTTTGTGATTTTACTAAAAATTTTCTTCAAAAGAAGTGGAATGAATTGGGAAGTGCAACAAAATCTTGAGTTCAATAAAAAATTAAATTTCTGAAAAATGCTTTTGAAATAAAAAAATTATTATTGGGAGACTTGTTGGAGAATAATTACAATAAATAAAATTTTTCATTATCTAATGATTATATTAATTAACAGTATACCTTAATCCTCATCTTGACCAGTGTTGCCGACCGCCTACATCACACAACCGCACTGGGCTGCTACTACTGACCGACCGCTCTGCATGACGACTACAGACTGAGTACTGCTCTCAACTAGACAGAGCTACAGACTCGCAACGACTAAACTGACAGACTCGCAACGACTGACTGACTGAGAACCGCTCGCAACACTCGCGCGGTCAAGCGCATACTCTCTGGTCACAGATGCTACAATGCCTCGCCATCGCTGCTGCGTTACATACGTGTTTCAACCCTTCTTAATACGAGCACTTCGTTCTTGATCGTCCACTCTTATTATTCCCTCTTGGTTGTTGTACATATTGTATATGACCCGTCTCTCCCTATAGCTTAGTGCACTAATAACTCAGATGAAGATGTAAATGGAAGAAGGGATTATGAGGAAACCCGAAAGTCTTCGACAATGAGAAATAGAAAGATGCAGTAACTTGGGCGAAAACACAACGGATGAAATGAAATTCCCCATGTGGGGGATGGGGAAAGGCCTCCCAGGTATAAGCGACACTGGGGAAATGTAATCCCTGGGGTGGACCAAAACTGGCAATATGGCCAGCGGCAAGGAGTCTCTACTCCACCTTAAAATCATCTCTTCCAATCCGGTCTGAAGCAAACTCGGTGATTATGTTTCACACCTTTAGGTCGTCATATATGACAGTAAGGTAAAATGTTCCGTGGTTGCCGGCCTGAAGTGGCCGAGCGGTTCTAGGCGCTACAGTCTGGATCCGTGTGACCGCTACGGTCGCAGGTTCTAATCCTGCCTCGGTCACGGATGTGTGTGATGTCCTTAGGTTAGTTAGGTTTAAGTAGTTCTAAGTTCTAGGGGACTGATGACCTCAGCAGTTAAGTCCCATAGTGCTCAGAGCCATTTGAACCATTTTTTTCCGCAGTTAAATTAGCCCAGCATTCGGATCTCCTTCTGACAACAGCTTTAGTTTCACAAAATCTATAAAACAAAGTATATAAAACGAGAGAAGCAGTGCTTTCCACTACCCACACATGATTGTCGTTCGCTAGTGGAAGTGACAGGTTGACAGAAATACAATGAAGCACCAAAGAAACTGGTATAGGCATGCGAATTCAAATACAGATACATGTAAACAGGCAGAATACGGCGCTGCGATCGGCAACGGCTATATAAGACAACAAGTGTCTGGCGCTGTTGTTGATCGGTTGCAGCTGCTATAGTGGCAGGTTATCAAGATTTGGTGATGTTACAGTCGGTGCAAGACCGATGGGAGGTAGCGATGAAGTGGGGACTTTCCCTTACGACCATTTCACGAATGTACTGTGAATATCAGCAATCTGGTAAAACATCAAATCTCAGACATAGCCGCGCCCGGAAAAAGATCCTGCAGCAATTGGACCAACGACGACTGAAGAAAACCTTTCGACGTGACCGAAGTGCAATTTTTCCGCAAATTGCTGCAGATTTCAGTGCTGGGCCATCAACAAGTGTCAGGCCCCGAACCATTCAACGAAACATCGGCGAGTCGGGCTTTCGGAGCCGAACGCCCACTCGTGTACCCTTCATGACTGCACGTCACAAAGCTTTACGCCTCACCTGGGCCAGTCAACACCGGCATTGGACTGTCGATGACTGGAAACATGTTGCCTGATGATACGGGTATCGTTTCGTATTGTATCGAGCGAATGACGTGTAGGGGTATTGAGACAAGCTCATGAATCCATGGACCGTGCATGTCAGCAAGGGACTGTTCTAGCTGGTGGAATCTCTGTAATGGTGTGAGGCGAGAGCAGTTGGAGTGATATGGGTCCCCTGATACGTCTAGATATGACTCTGACAGGTGACACGTACGTAAGCATCCTGTCTGATCACCTGCATCCATTCATGTCCATTGTGCATACGGACAGACTTGGGTAATTCCAGCAGGAAAATGCGACACACCACACGTCCAGAATTGCTACAGAGTGGACCCAAGAACATTCTTTGAGTTTGCTGGCCGGAGTGGCCGAGCGGTTCTAGGCGCTACAGTCTGGAACCGCGCGACCGCTACGGTCGCAGGTTCGAATCCTGCCTCGGGCATGGATGTGTGTGTGCTTAGGTTAGTTGGGTTTAAGTAGTTCTAAGTTCTAGGGGACTGATGACCTCAGCTGTTAAGTCTCATAGTGCTCAGAGCCATTTGAACCAGTCTTTGAGTTTAAACACTTCCGCTGTCCACCAAACACCCCAGATATGAACATTATTGAGCATATCTGGAATACCCTGTAACCTGCTGTCCAGAAGAGATCTGCTCCCCCTCGTACTCTTACAGATTTATGGATTCATATTGTCAATCCGCTCCAGCACTACTTCAGACATTAGTCGAGTCCATTCCACATTGTGTTGCGGGCTTCTGGGTGCTCGCGTGGGCCAAAGATCATATTACGCAATTTCTTTGGCTCTGCAGGGTAGAAAATAAATAAGAAAATAATAACTGGAGAATTCTTGGATTAAGTGAAGTACGTAACTGAATAAACATGATGATTGATGTAATTTCGTTAAAGATTTAAAAGCATAAATGTCAGTGCACCTGGTGAGATTCAAACGCACAACGATCTGCAGGCGAGAAATATCCATTTACCACTACGCTACGCCACCAGTATACGTGATACCCTTAGGATTAATTCACTAGGGCATGACGCGAAATGCCGCTAGTTTCGTAATGGGGATCCCACCACTAGGGTACCTCTCGTTGTTCGTCAACAGCCGCAAATGTACCAAAAACACGGAAAAATAATGGTAATGGTTAAGCAATAATTACGGAGTTTTCTCAAATTGTTCACGTAGGAAAAGAACAGTCAAGAACGAAGCCGCTCAAAGTTTCCTTGCTCCAACCTGATTGCAAGCGTGGCAACGCTGCGTCATGGAATCGCCAAATTTTCCGAAATAAAGGTTTCCCTAATTTCATCAAAGGCTAAAAATTATCCCGGCACTGAAGTCGCGTAGACAGTTTTCTTCGCATGCCCCCACAGATGAAAATCTCCAGTGGTAGAGGGAACTGGACCACCTCGAACAATCCACCTCTGCGGCTACGACATCCAGATGCTCCAGAAGGGAGGAGCGCCGATATGTTGGTCCCATATCGCCCGATGGACTACCAGAGGAACGTCTTCTGTATACAACGGAAGGGCATTTACATGAAACACTAAATGCGTCTGTCCGTTTAAGCGGGAAGGAAGTGGGACAGGACCCAACAAACAGTCGCTTACGATACCTGCCCAAACGTGCACGCAAAACTTACGCTGATATGACTTCACATACGTGCCATGCGTATCTTCTCCATCACAAACATGGCTGATTCGAGAGATGAATGGTCCTTCTCTAGTGAAGCATGTATCGTCTCTCCACAACACCCTGCTTTCGAAACCCGCAATTTCGATGTATTGATTCAGGTCCCAGTGGGAATACTGATTCCGAGAAGAACAGTCGTCTTCCACCAGATTTTGCACTTTCTGTAGGTGGTACAGAAATGAGTTTTCGTCGTGTATGAGATCCAAAACTACTCTGTGAGTAATCTGTTGAGGCAAAGAGGCGGATAACTTTTACCGTGTTTACTTCTCAGGCATAATTTGAGAACATCGGATTAGCTTTACTTTCTCCCGACGATTTACCAATGCGCCTAGAGCTGCAAGTGGGATTTGCTTCAACCTTATGAAGAACGTTTTCCTCAATTTGTACGGTCCGTACGTAGCGTTGTTGTCCCGTGTATAGCGTCCCCAGTGCCAAATTTTTATCATGTAGCCGTAAAATAATAATTTCTCTGTGTAGGTTTAGATTGCAAAGAAATAATTTATGACAGAATGATCTAAAGAGACGACAAGATACGCTCTTTTGTTAATTTTTTAGTCGACTTCACTTCTTCTTTTGTCATGAATGTGTCTAGAGGGACATCTTGCGTGTGCTGACAAATGTAAGCATATTTGTATGAGTTAAGCATATAATATATCGATTTAATATTATTGTGCACTTTTAATTTGTAAGAGGTGATCCCGATTTCATGTCCGCCTTCCTTGAATTAACCGGCTTTCAAGTAATTTACAGTTCAACAATCGCAGCGGCCGATGCAGCCAACGACGCCATTACGTGGCGATATTAACTTACAAAAAATTAGCGGAAGCTGAAAACTCGCCCGCTATTAGCATAATATTCATTTTTCTCCACAGCCGCACGAAGTTGCAGAAATACTTAGCTTTAAGATTCTTATTTTCAGTACCATAGCCGAGACCCAGAGCCAGGACTCTGACTACAATACAATGGTTAATGGAGGTAAGAAAAATACTCTCGCGCGTGTGTGGACCGCAATTTTAATTAATAATTGAAGATTTCTTGCTTTAAAGTGAACTGACTAGCCGAGGAAATTAATATGAAAAGTTTATTACATTGTTCAACTTAAATATCATTTTTATTAAGGCCCACCACGTAAGTCGGCAACAATCAAAAAATAATAATAACAATAATAATATATATATTAAATTACGACGGCCGACGGACGCGAGACGTGTCAACGCTGTTTACAACAAAACTTCCAGACTCCCTTAACCGTCTATCAACCGCCACAAACGTATTCGCACACAGAGGAACGCTGTTTGGAAATCTTGCTTCGTAAACTGTGTGGGCCTCCAGTGCATTCTGACACGCAGCATCGACGCATTCGCTGCAGGAATACCGATCACGCACTACGCTCGCCGGCCGGGGTGGCCGAGCGGTTCTAGGCGCTACAGTCTGGAACCACGTGACCGCTACGGTCGCAGGTTCGAATCCTGCCTCGGGCATGGGTGTGTGTGATGTTCTTAGGATAGTTAGGTTTAAGAGTTCTAAGTTCTAGGGGACTGATGATCTCAGCAGTTAAGTCCCATAGTGCTCAGAGCCATTTGAACCATTTTTTGAACGCACTACGCTCACAGCTGTGGAAGTGAGTTTTATTTCCACATTCGTACTTGTCCAACCGCACCTCTTACCGCATACATTCACAGCAAAGCGAACTTTTCCGGAGGTTCTAGTCCTCCCTTGAGCATGGGTGTGTGTTTGTCCTTAGGATAATTTAGGTTAAGTAGTGTGTAAGCTTAGGGACTGATGACCTTAGCAGTTAAGTCCCATAAGATTTCACAGACATTTGAACTTTTTTTTTAACTTTTCCGACTACGATCGATTACGTCAATAAGATTTCCCAAGATGAGCAGATGACTAGCAGATAAAATTCTGCTACACAAGCTGATGGCAATAACACCAGTTGTTCTCATAGCGTAGATGGTAGCGCCCGTGACTCATTAGCCACTGGCTCAAGTTCGATCCCTATTTCTGTCAGCTGCCTAATTTTTGTATTGCTCTCTTCTTTCGTCTGAGGAAACCGAACAAAAATCGCTTTCGATAACACTGTCCCTGGCAGGCTGCTTGAATTTGCAAGCGTGACGACCTGATTGGCTAACCACAATTCTAAACAGCTCGGAAACGGCGGAAGGTACCGGTATCTAATTTTTTCCGAACAGTTACTTCTCAGCACAACCACCCCTGCAACAACCTACAAGTTTTTCGGACTGTTTCTGACCACACTGTGGCGTGACTACAGGTGGAACGTATCGAATTTTTTTTCTTAACAATTATTTCTCAGAACAACGTCCCCTGCAAGACTACAAGTTTTTCAGACCGTTTCTGACCGCTCTGTAGTTTAATTACAGGCTCAACGTATCAATTTTTTCCCCTGTTATTTCGCAGCACAAACTCTCCTGAAGCACGCTACGATTTCTGACAACCCTGTACTTACCTTGCGTTAAGTTCGCAAACATAACTGAAAACCCGTGTGGCATTGTTATGCTGAAGGAGAGAGTGTTTCATGCATAGACGAACTCCTCGAATTCGAAACTCGATTACAGTATGCTGCTTCTCACACACCGACAAGCACTCATGATCATAAATGAAGGATAATTGCAGACTGTGGTGCCACACAACGTGGCACTACACAAAACTGCCGCTAATAGCAAGACACATAGGGAACACACACGACACAGATCTGTAAGTCCACGTAATTGGTGATATGTTGAGAAAACCGTCCCGAAACACATGTGCTACAAAACGCCGGTGTTTCCTGTGCATGTACCCCGACATCAATATGGGACATGATGACCATGCACATGTACACAGGCCGCACAACGGGTTAGCATACTCTGGTCCAGATGGTCGAGCAGCTGCTGGGGTATAGCCTCCCATTCTTGCACCAGTGCCTGTCGGAGCTCCTGAATATTCCTAGAAGATATGCAGTGATACGCCGACCGAGAGCATCCCAGACGTGCTCGATGGGGTTTAGGTCTGGAGAACACGCAGGCCTTTCCATTCGCTAATATCTTCCGTTTCAAGGTACTCCTCCACGATGGCAGCTCGGTGGGGCCGTGCGTTATCATCCACCAGGAGGAAGGTGGGACCCACTGCACTCCTGAAAAGGCGGACATACTGGTGCAAAATAATGTCCCGATACACCAGACCTGTTACAGTTCCCCTGTCCAAGACATGCAGGGGCGTACGTGCACCAATCATAATTCCACCCCACACCATCAAACCACAGCCTCCATACAGGTCCCTTTCAAGGACATTAAGGGCTTGGTATCTGGTTCCTGGTTCACGCCAGATGAAAACCCGATGAGAATCACTGTTCAGACTATACCTGGACTCGTCCGTGTATTTAACCTGGGACCACTGTTCCAATGACCATGTACTGGGTTCTTGACACCAAGCTTTACGGGCACTCCTGTGAGCAGGGGTCAGTGGAATGCACCTTGCAGGTCTCCCAGCGAATAAACCATGTCTGTTCAGTCGTCTGTAGACTGCGTGTCTACAGAGAACTGTTCCAGTGGCTGCGGTAAGGCCCCGAGCAAGGCTACCTGCAGTACTCCGTGGCCTTCCGGGGGCACTGATGGTGAGACATCGGTCCTCTTGTGGTGTTTTACACTGTGGACGCCCCGTACTGTAGCACCTGGACACGTTTCCTGTGTGGGAATCGTTGCCACACACTTTGTGGCACACGGAGGGCTCGTGCTACGACCTGCTGTGTTTGACCAGCCTCCATTCGCCCTAGTATTCTACCCCTCATAATATCATCAATATGTATTCTTTGAGCCATTTTCAACATACGGTCACCATTAGCACGTCTGAAAACGCCTGCGTCGTTCTCTGACATGCACCAACACACCTCTGCGTATGTGGACTGCTGCCAGCGCCACCGTGCGACGACCGCAGGTCAAGTGCGCCGCAGGGTCATACCCCGAAGTAATTGAAACCCGAAAACCGCCCACCAGAGCGTTGTTCCACCATGTATCAGCATTATCTTTAATTTATGAGGGTGAGTGTACATAGCTGCTTTAAACATGGCAATTTTGCACGCTACAATTCACAGACCTCCAGTGGCAGAGGGCTCCAAATATGTAGGCATGAAGAATAAAAATGTAGAATGTTAATAATGTTTGTTTTGTTTAAAAAGCTTTAAGAGTTTTCGCATAAGAAATTCAGAGGCATTACTTGTCAGACGTCGTCGTAAATGAATAGGTTCACGCGCACAATGAACACCACAACAGCAGAGAAGAGTCTGATCCACTTCAAGCGCAAAGCTAAACACACTAGCCGGGTGTGCTGACGTTTGGAACAGCATTGGGGAGACGTCTTGTGGGACCTTTTGTGTTCACCTGACTGCGAGAATGTGGTCTGTGGCGCTGTTATATTGTTACTTCTTGATCAAGTTCCATAGATGTTAACGTCGCTGAAATCCTCTTGGAAGCTCTCTCCAAAGCCGCAGAAATAGTATATATTAACATTTAAATAAAAAGTCTGTGTCGTAATTTGGGAGCTACAAACGTTAACCATGAATTATGCACGTCAGAAAATTCGCCAAATTTTTCTGGATGCCGCGCGGGATTAGCCGAGCGATCTGAATCGCTGCAGTCATGGGCTGTGCGGCTGGTCCCGGCGGAGGTTCGAGTCCTCCCTTGGACATGGGTGTGTGTGTTTGTCCCTAGGATAATTTAGGTTGTGTGTAAGTTTAGGGACTGATGACCTTAGCAGTTAAGTCCCATAAGATTTCACACACTTTTTTTTTCGCCCGAGCAAAGTTCTCTGGTGTTCGAACTGTTTTCGGGTAGTTAACTGTTTTCATTCGCTACAAAGCCCTGTTTCACGCAATTTTGCTTCTCAAGTTTTGTGTTGCAGATTTACTGGAAGTTTCGCCAAAACTTCTCCAGTTTTAAGATCTTGCACAATCAGCTGCGCACACGTTTCGTTTTCCACCAACTGTGCTCCACATAATATCTGACAATGAACACGGGCCGTTTTGTCGTCGGCGCCACTTTGTGTTGCATTCATCTTGTTAGTAAACACGTTTGCTGCTCTCACCCACTCAGACGTAATGACGCAGCGAAATACGCGGGACGCAGCATGCGGGGGATGCGAATACGTCGCAAGCGATTAGTGCATAGAAAACGAAGGTTTCCAGGGAAACAGGTCTATGGGGAGTTTGTTATTTGCATTCCTGGAATTCGTACATACTCTGGATGTCTCAATCGCTAAGCGAAAATTCTGACTTGCTTATTATTCGCGAGCAGTCTTTGGCCAGAGTAGCTATGTCGCTGGAAGATGTGTTTGTTTTGTCATTACGGTTTGGCAGCGAAGAGTGCGCGGGAGCTGTATTGTAGTAGAAGCCTAACAGGGGACTCATGGCGATGTAGATGTGAAGTGCATCTGTGTTTAAGCAAAATAATTTGTGTTTGAATATTGTGAAACAAAGGAGAAGGATCCGATTAGTGATTTAGAATGAAATGAGATGTAATCAGATCAGAAAAGCATATGAACAGGAATGAACGTAACAGTTTTTATCTAGTTGCATAGTAGTCGCGCGTAGTTTCGAACCATTGCTGAATGAGACATCCGCATGAGGGAACTTTAGATTTTTCATTAAACATCGAGTAATCTTTACTGTAAGGTATTCTTCATGTTTATTAATTATTTGTCATGGGAGTAAGAGTTTGACATCAATGTTGCCCTTTTTCTATTTCAATGCGCGGTAGAACATGAATTTCATAGAAGTAATAAAATATCGGATAATCTAAAAACAGTTTGTTAAAGAAATATCTCACCTAAATATTTCACATTCTCGATCCAGATCATTTTTATTTAGTGTGTCTCACTCGCTGATGTGTATACAATAGTTTACTTGTTGTCGGGAGCACTACACTAAGCTCTGCAACTGTAATTAGAAATTTGCAGCTCGTTCGCAGAGAGCAGCAAGCAATTACGTCACGAGGTAAGATATTTTGATTTCAGGATCAGTTTTCTACGCAAATAATTAAGGTACAGGCACCGTTTCATGAACAGAATTATTAGATAGATCATTAGCACACAGGGAAAACTTTGTTTAATTAAAGAGATAAATAGTAAAGTTCGGGATTTAATCAGTTTGCACGTTTTTAGAAAGATTTTAGAACAGGGAAAAATTCATGTATTTTCGCAGGCAGATATGTTTGGTTTCTCTCGCAGTTGGAAATGATCACAGTCACCCAAAGCTAAATAACAGCAAAGTTATAACCAACCGACCAAGTCAGTATGAGTTCAAAATAAAACGAAAATAATTTTTTAAGAAAACTTTCACCAGCAATTCTTGTTCGTTAATAATGGTCAGTTTCATGCCAGTTAAATATTTTCTGAGGCATTTTACTCTCTCTCTCTCTCTCTCTCTCTCGTGTGTGTGTGTGTGTGTGTGTGTGTGTGTGTGTGTGTGTGTGTGTGTGTGTTTTTCTTCAATGAAGCATACTCGTATTAACTTTAGGAACATTAGTAAATGCTCCAGTTTCTTACTATACTGTACTGTTTCCACCTTACACTTTTTTAAAGTTATTTGTTGAAGAGCAGAATATTTGTACCGCTGACAGCTCCACTGGCCCATGTTGGCAAACGGGGATGAAGAAAGAGTAGAGAGAAAAAAACATGTAGAATGCATTGCAAACTCAGATTGTACGCCTGGAATACAGGATGTTACAACACACCATCGAACAGCAAGCGCGGTGACGCTTAGTCAGTTGCGGAAAAAAACGAATAGGAGGAATGCGTTTACGTTATACGGAGAAAGCATGTGATCACTGCTAAGGGACGTGAGATACTGCCCATATAGAAGCGAAGGCTCCGCTAGGCCGTTATGGCCTATGATCGCAGCGGAAGTTAACTGCACGGGCAATATCAGTGAAGCGTCATGGGCAGCAGACATAAAAGGCGGAGAAACCTTCTTTCTGCCGAGAGGAATTTACAAAAACAGACGTCGTCTTTTACTGGTGATTTAATAGTAAGGGCAGCTGTGATGTCACTCCTTGGTCAGTTTTTTGAACTGTGTTTCTTTACAGCGTTGTTTGATGTCGTGTTCTCAAGGCTTTCAAATTAAATTATTTTTTTTATTATTGCAAGAGTAACAAAATATTGTATACTCCATTTCGGCGATAATTCAAATACTTCATCGATAAATCAAACTGTCTTCTTTACGAGAAATGTCTTTCTTCTCTTTAATTCTGTGTAGCGTAATTACATACATGTACAAAGCTTTTTACGACACTCGATTCGTTTTCTTTCCTATAAATGTTTCTCTTATTAATTTGTCGCTGAGCGTTTCCGATGAAACACGAAATAGTTCTGTTCCCATTTCAGTGAGTTGCCGTAATCGAAACAGTCCGCTCTGTTTGTGTTTCGAAACAAAGCCAAGGCATTACGTCGTCCCACGTAAATTTAATACGTCTGTGGTCAAAGCCGACATGCGTTACCGCAGTTTATAAGGATTTTTTTCTACCAGCTTGGCAGTCAGTTGAGTACACTTAGACAGCGGTAAAGTTTGACGAATAGCTCTGGTTTTTCGTGGAGAAACGCATTTTTATATTGCTTTCCTAATAAGTTGGCAAATTTTTGTTATGCGTACCCGAGTAGAAAATGCTTGCGAATATTTGTATTTTGTCAGTGGCTTTTGCTGTATTGTGAAACACATTTAAAGGATCACTGTTTCCAAACACCGTAACTGTTTCCCACTGCAAGTTTAAAATTTGGCTCAAAAGTGCCTACAACGTTCCTCTGTTATGATGCAAAGCCGTGGCGCCTGCGTCATCCTTAGGCTCGACGGAGGTTCAAACAGAGATCACGAAACAGGAAAAAAAAAAAAGGGGACAGAGAAGTAGTTCATATGAGGTGGAAAATGGGTTAATGATGTCACAATGGCACCGAATTTCACCACATTTCTGCGCAACGCCTCGTAGACGTGTCGTAAGATGGAACGTCGTTACGTCCCCTCTGACCCAGTTTTCCCCAAATCTTTTCACGTCTCTGCGATGGACTATCATCCTGTGGATAGGAAATAACTGATTGCCACCTGATGTCTACGACCTAGCACTTCCAGTAGTGGAAGGAGCTGCGTCATGTCACTGAGTTTTGACACCACACAGAGGCTCAGGCACTCCACATGTCTTACTGGTTCAACTCTCGGAGCAGATTCTGGTGTACCATCACATGTTAAATCTGCAGTAACTGTCCATAATTCGCTGCAGCTGTTCAGTGCACATCCATCATAAATGTGACTCCCAAGTATCTCAGTCACCTCCCAGGGCTAGGTCAGTGGACGGACGATGGGCCCAGTACCGATTAAGAGGTCTTTACGACAAGGCTGTCCATTCCTACGTATCTTTATGCAATCGCGCTTGAGCCACTCTTGGGGGTCTCAACCGCAGGATTTCTGGCACCACAATGTGAGACATCATCTTCCGCTACAGTGCCTACGCCGACCACCTGCGACTGCTGGTTTGTACCAGGTATGAAGTGCACAGCGTAGTGAACTGTATAGATGATATGGAAAAGATAGATGATATGATGGGAAAGGGTGACAGCACCTGGCCCGAGGCTGCACCAGATGTCCAGCGCGCCGACTTACTGAGTTTCAGGAGACTGCCTGCGTTCTGTCCATATCATCTATACAGTTCACTACGCTGTGCACTTCATACCTGGTACAAACCAGCAGTCGCAGGTGGTGCCAGAAATCCTGCGGTTGAGACCCCCAAGAGTGGCTCAAGCGCGATTGCATAAAGATACGTAGGAATGGACAGCCTTGTCGTAAAGACCTCTTAATCGGTACTGGGCCCATCGTCCGTCCACTGACCTAGCCCTGGGAGGTGACTGCTGCCAGAAAGCGCCACAAGGCATCGACGAGCCTCAGGGGACTTCCCATACGGTCCATCATATGCAGGAGGCAACTATAGTGCACTCTGTCGAAGGCACAGTTCACATCGACAGAGGCGATCGTCGATCTCAGGCGTCACGCCGAGGTCATTGCTATTGAGTCCTTGCCGTCAGCAGTGGCCATTTGTATGTTCGTGTCCACCACCTGTGATGTCTGTTCCGGGGCAAAGATCATTGGCAAATACTTCTTACTGTGGTCTGCCAAAAACCTGGCAAGATTTCCAATCAGCGTTAAGTATTGTGGTTGATAGTCATCGATCGATTGCCCTCCCATTGACTTGCGTACTGGGATGAGAATTCCTTTGACTAAAGTGGGCAGTACAGTTCCAGTCTGGGGACATGAGTTTTCAGAACACTGTAACCCAGTGGGGCATCAGAATGTCAGGGAAGGTGCAGTAAAACTCGATTGCTAAGTCATTGGGCCCTGGAGACTTACTGACCGCACCATTGTCCATGGTGTCCGTTGGCATGCTGATATGTGTGAGGCAACTGTTGTAACGGTGCCGCAGTGGCCTTGTCATCTACGGTTCTTTCCTAGTAAAAATGAAGAAAATGATCCTTCATGTCTTTCACTACGGTTGCATAGGTGGTTCGAAGTCTCGGGGAACAACATGTGACTCTATTATACTTACTTTGCAACCATTACAAAACAAGTGTTTGAAGTGGAGTACAGACATTCCGCGGTAGGCCAGGACGAGAGAAATACACGTGCTGACTGGAGAAAAATACGAGGGTAATCCTAAAAGTGCGCTCCGTCTTCAGGCGCATGGGCGTGTGGTCAGCACACCGTTCTCCCGGTCGTTATGATGGTTTCCTTTGACCGGAGCCGCTACTATTCGGTCGAGTAGCTCCTCAATTGACATCACGAGGCTGAGTGCACCCCGAAAAATGGCAACAGCGCATGGCGGCTTGGATGGTCACCCAGACCAGCGTATCCACTGCGGCAAGGCCGTTGCCTAATCCCCAAAGTAAGGTCTATTTTTTGATAAATACATAAACCTGTTGATTTCTACAACGGTTTACATCAGTTTATAGCTTGAACATTTAGCTATTTTTCGACATAATCACCATTTCCGTCGATAAATTTTTGTAGGCGCTGTGGCAGTTTTTGTATGCCCCAGTCATACCAGCTCGCCGCCATGCTGTTTAGAAAGTTATGAACCTCTTATTTCACCTCGTTGTCGGAGCTGAATCGCTGGGACCACAATTAACGCTGACAGGTACTGTCATACTCTGAAAAAACAGGTCTATGTACTTATAAAAAAAATAGGAGACCTTACTTTTAGGATTACCCTCGTACGTCGCTGAGAAGATAAGAGACCAGGCAACTCGTATTTTTCACAAATTTGACGAAAATCGGGGAAATGTTCGCCAACTTGCGAATGTAGGCCAGGCCCTACCACAACAATGGCACAAATACAAGGTGCCTCGAGCCATTATTGCACCCAGACATGACCATAAGTGATGATGCAATCTTCAGTTATTTTTTGTAGTTCCTGTCTATCACTCGTACGACTACCTAACCAATACCCTCAAAGGACTCAAGGACCCACAGAGAGCCCAAGCCCCTTTTCAACCGAATACACAATAAAGTGAAACCATTTCTCACCCCTAGCCAGTTCAGAAGAAAAATAGCGCCAAAGGCGATCACTCTATGGGCACAGCACGGGAAAAAAAAGAAAACTGGCAGCAACTGCGCTGTACGTCGGTCAGCAGAGATCAATTACTTCGAACGTGGACTAGTCATTTGGATGACATGTTTCAAAGGAAACTCCCCATCGCACACCCCTCAGATTTAGTGGTAAGATGGCCCAGCCGGTAGCCCATCAAAAACTGAACACAGATAAAGTATATGAAAACTGGAAGAAGGTGTACTGAATTGTGGGAGAAAGACAAATAAGAAAAAAAAAGAAAACAGTGAACGGTCCACGTGAACAAGTGCAACATCGAAAGCAGCAGTATATAGTCAGTTCACCATAAGAATAAACCTGATGTAAACAAACACAAAGGCGATGATAGGTCAGAAGCCGTAGCACACGTACACTGGTGTTGTTACGCTCTTGAAAGTTGGTCCTACTTATGTATGAGATACATTACTACTAAGTTTCATTAAACGAAACTTTAAGATATTCAAATTTATTAACAGCCATCATAGTTTTTCTTACTCACGCTTTAGCTAAGTAGTTTTTATTTCAAAAATCGTGTACAGTCAGAGCCTCTGCAGCGTTGTGCTCTGATTGTCGCGTTGTTAATGCGCAGTATGAAAATGGCTGAGGCTGCTTTCTGTCCCGTAGTGAAACACTCGTGTGGAACACGGTTTAAAAGTGCCAAGAAATAGCCTGTTATTAATGTTTTTAATAAATAATGGGCTTTGAAATTTTCCCAGCGTTGTTTTAATGCAGTTGATATTCAAACCCACACGAAACGTGTTGCGCAGTTGGTAGCGTAGTGGGATGTGAATCATCTGCCGTTATTCGTTCGCTGGTATCAAATCTCGCTTGCATCAATATTTTTCCTCGTTCAATTTGAAATATCTTCATCTCGTACCATCATCATTTTTTTTAGTGATGCACGTCTTTTTATTTCTAATTACATATTGGAAGCGAAATTCCTGTTTCCATTTCAAATAGAGTAAAAATTCTTACATAATTATCGATGTTTTATGAAAGATTGTTCATAAAAGTTGCTCAAATTAAGAAAACATAAGAATTTAATTTTTAATGAAAAACCAGATCCCCTTTATTTGAACAGTGTCCATAGTTTTATGGCACAGAGGTAGATAAGTATCGTAGAAACATGAAAAACAATATTTTCACAGCATTGAGCACGTCATACAAATGATGCATTTTTACATTTGGTACTGTACCATTACAATATGAACCCAACAGAACCGATCTGGCGCCAAGCTGCGGGATTTGACTCGAGAAGTAACAAGACTTGGTTAGCTCCCATACGTACTGGAACTAACGCATATAGCTTTTTCACAAGTCACTGCCGAACGCTGGCGGGATATAGAACGGCTTGTCATAAAAGAAGAGAAAATGTTGCCCCAGTTTGGCTTCGTGGATTTTATTGTTGATAGGCTCGTTATCAATGTAGCAGGTGACACTTCCAGAACTGAGATGTATTTCTCGGATTCGGATAAGGAAGGAGCTAAGAGATTACCAGACGGCTGACCGTAAGTAATACCTTCAGTGGCTTCAGTATTTAACTATACGGCAAAACCCTTCAGTGCTCTCTTACGTTACACACAGCGTATGCAGAAAAATTGACCTGTTGTTAAGTCAGGAATTTTCATCATTCCGCAACAC
Organism: Schistocerca piceifrons; assembly: GCF_021461385.2. Taxonomy (NCBI): domain Eukaryota; kingdom Metazoa; phylum Arthropoda; class Insecta; order Orthoptera; family Acrididae; genus Schistocerca; species Schistocerca piceifrons. The sequence continues at coordinate 169,910,141 of NC_060146.1, forward strand.
GTTATCGCTTTTAGCTAACGTACTATTGTAATTAAAACAATACGCAACACGTTATCGCTTTTAGCTAACGTACTATTGTAATTAAAACAATACGCAACACGTTATCGCTTTTAGCTAACGTACTATTGTAATTAAAACAATACGCAACACGTTATCGCTTTTAGCTAACGTACTATTGTAATTAAAACAATAGTACGTTAGCTAAAAGCGTTAACGTGTTGCGGTTTTCGTCTAGTCGTCTAAGGAGCGTATTGTGGGAGATTTGCAGTGTATTATTTCATCCTGCTTAAAAATTAAAGGACATTCGAAGCTGTATTGCTCCTCTACTCGTCTCTGTTTACGTGTGACCTGCAGCTGGCCACGCCACTGCAGGCTAGCTGTACCAGCTGACTGGTCAGTGCTGTCCAAGTTAAATGCGCCAGTAAAGCTGTTGTCCCGTATTATCGCTAAGTCGATGTGAGCGTAACGCACAGCACAGAACGTACCATTATTATTGTGCTTGACAGTATTCGAGACAGCTCGGCTGCAGTCCCACGTGAAACGGAAATCCAATGAGGTTCCAGCAAACGTGGAAGAATACGTAGCGCAATGTTTACATCAGGTTCATTCTTATGGTCAACGAGTTATAGGTACGGTATCGTGGTCGCGATGATGGACTGCTAATTGGACGACCATGGTTCAAAACTGTGTCATGCCATTTAATTTAATTTTTTTTCACAAAATTATGAACCGTCCTCCTGCTCAGTAAAATGTTTGTTCTCTTTCTGTAGTCTTCGCAGTTGTCACACTACACATTGATTATAGAATATGAGTCTTGTGATAAGAATACATTACCGTCGCAAGCACATGTGACGAATAGTGATAGCAGGCGAGATACCACATAGACGTCTCACAGGAATGAAAGCAACAAATAAATGGATGTGAACTGTGTCACAACAAAAGATTCAACAGTCAAGACGTAAACGGAACGCAAATTCAAAAACGTTAAAAACGTATGTCTTGATACAGGATAGGGAAAACAGTTGCGTTCATTTGCTCATCAGTCCACTAGAACTTGGAACTACTTAAACCTAATTAACGTAAGGACATCACATACATCCATGCCCGAGGCAGGATTTGAACCTGCGACCGTAGCGGTCGCGCGGTTCCAGACTGCGGCGCCTAGAACCGCTCGTCCACCCCGGCCTGCTCATTTGTTCCAGACTGCGGCGCCTAGAACCGCTCGGCCACCCCGGCCTGCTCATTTGTTGCAGCTTATATGACAAACTATTATGTTTTCTTCATTTCCTTGGGAGTGACCACATTCACATTCATACAAACACGTAAATCGGGCGAGGAGACATCTCAGTTACCAGGCGCACAAGTTAGGTGCGTCGGTAAGAGGTTTCTACCATATGACACACGTACTGTCACTAATGCCATGTATGACACGCCAGACGTGTTTTCCGGTGGATTCGGTTGACTTGTCGCCTTGACATCAAATGTTTCCGGTTCCCATTCGAAAGCGACTTGCTTTCGGCCGCTAACAGAGTAGTTGTGCAGAATGAACATAGCTGTTGGAAAAGGACGTTCCACCAGGCCACAGAATAGAGCGAACGGCGAAAAAAATGTGGGGCAAGGGAGCTTCGAACTTGGGTCGCCAGCTTTGCAGTCTAATACCGTGAGCACTTAACCTCGAAGCCGTGGCTCAACCACACTTCTCTATGTTACATGTCTTGAGCTTAGACCATTCGCTGTTTCTATATTGCTTTTTTTTTTTTTTTTGACAGTTCAATACACCTTCTTCCAGCTTTCACGCTTGACCTGTGTTAAGTTTTTGACAGTCTGTGAACTGGGTCCTCTTACTAGTAAATGTGAGGAAGGTGCGAATGGGAGTTTCCCATGTTATTAACAACTTCATCAGGGACTTTTAAGCTGTCCGTCTCGACTGTTGCTACCGGCCGGTGTGGCCGAGTGGTTCTAGGCGCTTCACTCTGGAACCGCGCGACCGCTACAGTCGCAGGTTCGAGTCCTGCCTCAGGCATGGATGTGTGTGATGTCCTTAGGTTAGTTTGGTTAAAGTAGTCCTAAGTTCTAGGGGGCTGATGACCTCAGATGTTAAGTCCCATAGTGCTCAGAGCCATTAGAACCCCCTTTTTTTTTCCAGGATCTCCGCCGCCGCCGTAAGCTGCCCGCTGTTTCCTCTGCGGGGAGGCCGTCGGGCAAGAGCAGATCCTGTCGGGGCGTGTTATCGCTTATGACTTAAATTCATGAACGAAAATAATTTTTGAAGTGAGTTGTGGTAATGGATGGAAATGAAAAATGCCATGTTTAGGATCAGATCTTGTTTAAATGTGGTACTAAGAAAATCTGTGTCAGTTTATGATATCTGATGTAAAAATATACATCGATGACTGTGGAAAGTGACTCGTTTCTCAATCAAGAATATTGGTATGTAGGATAATACTATAAAAATATGTAAGAAATTTTTAGTATGTCGTCATCATGTCATGACTGATTTGAGGGACGAATTTCATTGATGAAACTTCCTGGCAGATTAAAACTGTGTGCCCGACCGAGACTCGAACTCGGGACCTTTGCCTTTCGCGGGCAAGTACTCTACCAACTTAGCTACCGAAGCACGACTCACGCCCGGTACTCACAGCTTTACTTCTGCCAGTATCTCGTCTCCTACCTTCCAAAGTTTACAGAAGTTTTCCTGCGAACCTTGCAGAACTAGCACTCCTGAAAGAAAGGATATAGCGGAGACATGGCTTAGCCACAGCCTGGGGGACGTTTCCAGAATGAGAGTGAAAATCCTGTAAATTTTTGACCGTTCACACAACAGATGTTATTTATTTACAATATTTGGAGTAATATTGTAAATATTTCCTGTAATTTTTTGACAATTCACACCATACGGGTTTTATATTTATAGTTCTATATACTTACAATATTATACCAAAATATTACACCACACTGTATAAAACAGTACAAACTCGACGTGAAACCGATATGTTAGAATTTCACATGAAATATAACGGGAACAGTCACCAGATACAGTCACATCAAGTTTTACAGGTTTATACACCTCAGGACAATGTAGACGTACCTGAAAATGGAAATCTTCCGAAACACCTGTCATAATAATCAATAAAAGTTTTAAGCAGTGATACTCAAACCTTGCTTACAAAATACTGAGAATTACCAGCAGAGATATTAGACAATAGGTGCAGTTTGGGAAAAGCCAACGAATTTTAAAAATATTTATACGCACAAAACTGAATCTTTGCCCCCCTCAACTTACGAACTTGCAGAAGGCTAATCAAAATGATCCTTTGAGCTAACTCAGTTCTCTGGAAAAGAAGTCTATTAAGAACAGTATTTAGCACTTTCCTCATAAGAACGAAATTGTTCATTACTTCTGCACAAACTGGTGTTGTAACCCATTCAAAAACGAACGTGCTTGTAAAACAATTCAGCAGAAGGATACACTCGTGAGCTCCAAAATACTACCAAAAGTCCAGATAGCACAATGACCGTGATCGTGCATAGCGAGTTAAAAAGAAAGGAGTGCAATTGTCAATTAGATTCTCCTAAGCCGCAATTCACTGTTGGTGAGTCACTTGGTATTTTGTAAAAAGCAGAGCAACAGAGCAGTAGATGACTGCAAATGGGCCGCTTGGAGTGAAGAACCACGTTCTGCCCTGTGGCAATCCGATTGAAGTGTTCGGGTTTGGCGGGTATGTGGAGAACATTACCCGCAACTATGTTTAATACAACAGTGAATTATGGAAGAGGTGGTGATAAGGTATGGGGGTGATTTTAGTGGGTAGGATGTAGTCCCATTACCCGGCCAGAGTGGTCGAGCGGTTCTAGGCGCTTCTGTCTGGAACCGCGGGACCACTACGGTCGCAGGTTCAAATCCTGCCTCGGGCATGGATGTGTGTGACGTCCTTAGGTTAGTTAGGTTTAAGTAGTTCTGATGACCTCAGAAGTTGAGTCCCATAGTGCTCAGAGCCATATGAACCTTTGCCTTATCATCATGTTTATCTTTGTTCTATCATCTTTGAAATCAGTAATACACTTGAAAATGAGCTTATAATCTGAGACCTAGGTTATGCAGTAAACATAATACTATCTGTGAAACAAGGCAAAAGACAGTGTTTCTTTAGTTCAAATGGTTCAAATGGCTCTGAGCACTATGCGACGTAACTTCTGAGGTCATCAGTCGCCTAGAACCTAAGGACAACACACACATCCATGCCCGAGGCACGATTCGAATCTGCGACCGTAACAGTCGCGCGGATCCAGACTGTAGCGCCTACAACCGCACGGCCATTCCGGCCGTCAATACACTTTCTGTATGAAAATTATGGCGCCGATAATTTACGTGCATGTATTAAATTACTTATTTTTTATTTCTCTTTGTTTGCAATCATTTGTATTTAACTACCTCCTGTCTCTCCTCGAACAAACAAATCACACACACACACACACACACACACACACACACACTCAGACCATACCACACAAATTCTTCTACAAAAATAGATGGAATTTTGAAGATGTCATTTCAGATTGTGAAGTTCATTTTATCGTTCATTACGTTATTTATGTCGCTGCGTAGATGGTCAAAGATTTTTACGGCTGAATGCTTCAATGCTTCACTCCTTTCTGTGCCACACTAAGGCTGAGTGATGTAAAATGTATCTCATTCCTAGTTTCAGCATTACATTTATGAGTGTTGCTGTTATTTTCTAATTACCACTGGCTGTTGACAACCAAATTTATAAAACAGTAAATAAACTGCGTGGCTGTTGTCAGTACGCCCAACTGTTTAAAGCGCCATGTAGAAGAGGTTCTGGAGTAGACGATATATATTTTGCGTACTACACGTTTTTCACTACTAAAATACACAAAACGGCACCAGTTGCTTATCGATAATGATGAATGAAATTAAGTCAACGTATTGCATGTTTTTGGTAAGAAACACTTCCCTCTGCAATGACGAGCTATCACGTTAGTGAATGAAAACGCCTTTCATCTTTAACCGATGGTGCACCGCGGTTGCCTCGGCACCTGTTCTGCGTAGCGCCATATTGCCATGCACGCTATACTTTAACAACGACGGCACACGAATAGTTTACGAACTTAGCCATTTCGGAAGCGTTTCCATCCTTGGCCCGAAAACCAATCATCATGCCTTTTAGTACGTCAGATAAAAAGGTTCCCGCATTACAACGACTGTACTGTTTTCCGCGACCCCGCAACACGCGTTGTATACCCTCCACTGTTAGTTTTTGCAACGTGCCGTCTGTGCTTGGCTACCGCACGTTGACGTCGAACATAAGCGGTTGTCACATTAATGTGATGGACGGTGTATGATCCTGATTACATATCTCTGTGCAAGAAACACTTTCTTCCTCAATGACATGTTCCCCCACAATATGTTGCCATGTCACGTTAGTGAATGGAAAGACGTAAACCAATACAATTGTGGCCGAGCGGTTCTAGGCGCTACAGTCTGGAGCCGCGCGACCACTACGGTCGCAGGTTCGAATCTTGCCTCGGGCATGGATGTGTGTGATGTCCTTAGGTTAGTTAGGTTTAAGTAGTTCTACGTTCTAGGGGACTGATGACCACAGCAGTTAAGTCCCATAGTGCTCAGAGCCATTTGAACCAATACAATTTTCTGATACTTTCACCTCAATACATTAGCCGAAATGCAGATGCTGCACAGATTAGATGTTAGATTTAGAATATTCTGATTCATTTACTGATTCGCCTTCACGCATTATTTCCGACGGTCAGTAGTCAGACCTTGTGCGGTACAGAATTGCAAAGGGCGTAGACAAAAATATCGAAACACCAAGCCCACAACACATTATCATGCCTAATACTGTGTATTAAACTTGTTGGCATTCAAAACCGCTTACAGTCCTCTCGCAGTGGGTAAATACTGGCCCTGCGTAGTTTTCAATGGAATTTCATATCATCCTTCCTGTTGTCTTCGGTTCTGGGACTGGTTTGCTGCAGCTCTCCATGCTACACTATCCTGTGCAACCTTCTTCATCTCCCAGTACTTACTGCAACCTACATCCCTCTGATTCTGCTTAGTGTATTCATCTCTTGGTCTCCCTCTACGATTTTTAGCCTCCACGCTGCCCTCCAATGCTAAATTTGTGATCCCATGATGCCTCAGAACATGTCCTACCAACCGGTCCCTTCTTCTAGTCAAGTTGTGCCACAAACTCCTCTTCTATTCAATACCTCCTCATTAGTTATGTGATCCACCCATCTAATCTTCAGCATTCTTCTGTAGCAGCACATTTCGAAAGCTTCTATTCTCTTCTTGTCCAAACTATTTATCGTCCATGTTTCACTTCCATACATGGCTACACTCATACAAATACTTTCAGAAACGACTTCCTGACACTTAAATCTATACTCGATGTTAACAAATTTCTCTTCTTCAGAAACCCTTTCCTTACCATTGCCAGTCTACATTTTATGTCCTCTCTACTTCGACCATCATCAGTTATTTTGCTCCCCAAATAGCAAAACCCCTTTACTACTATGAGTGTCTCATTTCCTAATCTAATTCCCTCAGCATCGCCCGACTTAATTCGACTACATTCCATTACCCTCGTTTTGCTTTTGTTGATGTTCATCTTATATCCTCCTTTCAAGACACTGTCCATTCCGTTCAACTGCTCTTCTAAGGCCTTTGCTGTCCCTGACAGAATTACAATGTCATTATTTCTTCTCCATGGATTTTAATACCTACTCTGAATTTTTCTTTTGTTTCCTTTACTGCTTGCTCAATATATAGGTTGAATAACATCGGGGAGTGGCTACAACCCTGTCTCACTCCCTTCCCAACCACTGCTTCCCTTTCATGTCCCTCGACTCTTTATAACTGCCATCTGGGTTCTGTACAAATTGTAAATAGCCTTTCGCTCCCTGTTTTTTACCCCTGCCACCTTTAGAATTTGAAAGAGTGTATTCCAGTCAACATTGTCAATAGCTTTCTCTAAGTCTACAAATGCTAGAAACGTAGGTTTGCCTTTCCTTAATCTATTTTCTAAGAGAAGTGGTAGGGTCAGTATTGCCTCAAGTGTTCCAATATTTCTACGGAAACCAAACTGATCTTCGCCGAGGTCGGCTTCTACCAGTTTTTCCATTCGTCTGTAAAGAATTCGTGTTAGTATTTTGCAGCTGTTACTTATTAAACTGATAGTTCGGTAATTTTCACATCTGTCAACACCTGCCTACGAAATAGTAAAAAGTTTAGATGACGATGATGGAGGTGGATAGCGATCATACACCCTTCTCTGCAAAGTAGACAACAAGGGCTGAGTAATACTGAGCTCTGGTAATTGTGGTGACCAGGGCAGATGCGACAATTCATCCTCCTGCTCAAGAAATCAGTCCTGGAAGACTCGAGCTGTCCGAACATGTGTCCTGCCGTCTTAGAACACAGCATTACCACTGGGGAACAAACATTTTACCATAGGACAGACCTGACCAGTTTAAATGACCCCATAATCCTTGGCATCGAAGTAACTTTGCAGGGAAGCCATGGGCCCCATGGAGCTCCACGATATGGCGGCCCAAATAATCACTGAACTCTCGATGTGTCCTGCCGTCTTAGAACACAGCATTACCACTGGGGAACAAACATTTTACCATAGGACAGACCTGACCAGTTTAAATGACCCCATAATCCTTGGCATCGAAGTAACTTTGCAGGGAAGCCATGGGACCCATGGAGCTCCACGATATGGCGGCCCAAATAATCACTGAACCCTCGATGTGTCCTGCCGTCTTAGAACACAGCATTACCACTGGGGAACAAACATTTTACCATAGGACAGACCTGACCAGTTTAAATGACCCCATAATCCTTGGCATCGAAGTAACTTTGCAGGGAAGCCATGGGCCCCATGGAGCTCCACGATATGGCGGCCCAAATAATCACTGAACCCTCGATGTGTCCTGCCGTCTTAGAACACAGCATTACCACTGGGGAACAAACATTTTACCATAGGACAGACCTGACCAGTTTAAATGACCCCATAATCCTTGGCATCGAAGTAACTTTGCAGGGAAGCCATGGGCCCCATGGAGCTCCACGATATGGCGGCCCAAATTATCACTGAACCCTCGATGTGTCCTGCCGTCTTAGAACACAGCATTACCACTGGGGAACAAACATTTTACCATAGGACAGACCTGACCAGTTTAAATGACCCCATAATCCTTGGCATCGAAGTAACTTTGCAGGGAAGCCATGGGCCCCATGGAGCTCCACGATATGGCGGCCCAAATAATCACTGAACCCTCGATATGTCCTGCCGTCTTAGAACACAGCATTACCACTGGGGAACAAACATTTTACCATAGGACAGACCTGACCAGTTTAAATGACCCCATAATCCTTGGCATCGAAGTAACTTTGCAGGGAAGCCATGGGCCCCATGGAGCTCCACGATATGGCGGCCCAAATAATCACTGAACCCTCGCTATATTTCACCCTTGCGACGTCAGATCGGCCAGAAGTTAAAAACAGTGTGGAACAGCACTCATCCCACCAAATGACAGCTCCACAAGCAGGCTTGAATAACATCTGCATTTGTGTCCAAGCACGCATTTCCTGTCGTGTTTCCATATTTTTGTCCAATCCCTGTACCTATTATCTTTTATTAAACGGTTGCAGCAGAACGGTTACTAAACTTCAAGATAATTTTATTTACTTTTTCCACTCTTAGAAATACTCCATTAGGCTTGGTTATAATACGTAGGTTGGAACTTAAATAGTGGCAACAATGTTGTGAAACACTACGCAATGGACTCTACTATTGTCGCTGGTAGCACACGTTGTTGCCACATCTAACTTACCTCCGAGCAAATGGACTCGCCCGTCCCACGTCACCGGCGTGCGCAGAATCGATGGAAAGACAGTCACTTGTGAGCGAGCGGTTTAACGTAACGCTGTCACTATCTTCTCGAAACAGGAATAACGGAATTGGATCAAGACTGAATGTGCCAGAGTTCGTAGAGCACGACAGTGTCATCAAGGTCTTCAAGAGGCGTGCGGGGAATCGGCATTGCCGTACAGAACAGTGGCACTTTGGGTAAAAGCCTTCAACGAAGGTCGGCAAACTGTGACAGACATGCATCGGGCAGGTCGTCCTAGCGTCTCTGAAGAAGCGCATGCTGTTGCCGCGTTAGTGGACAGTGATCGATGCCATACGATTCGTGAGCTCGCCCACGAAACCGGATTAGCGCATACTACTTTGCTTCGCACCCTGAAGGAACGCCTGGGCATGCGAAAAATTGCATCACGATGGGTTCTGCATGTCTTGACGGAAATGCAGAAATGGATGCGTTACGACGCTGCTCGGACGCACTTTGAGCGCGAAGGAGAGGCTTTCTTACGCCGTATCGTTAACACTGGATGAAGAAACATGGGCCACATCGTACGAGTTGAAACTGAAACGCCAATCCAACGAATGGCGTCATTATGGTCCTCGCGAAAGTCGAAAGTGCGTCAGAGCCCCAGTATGGTGGAAGATACGGTGATTCTCGTGTACGACTGCGATGGTGTTATCCTAACACATTAGGTTCCTCCACGGCAGACCGTCAATTCACAGTATTACTGTTCGTTTTTGGAGCATCACCTGCGACCAGCTTTACGAAAGAAGCGGCGACACTCTGTGCAACCCACCCATTATTTTGCAGTACAATGCGCGGGCGCATACAGCGCAAGCTGTGGCTGCTCTGATCGGTCGATGGGACTGGGAAGTACTGTACCATCCACCATACTCCCCTGACTAGTGACTTTAATTTGATTCCGAAGATGAAGGAACCACTTCGTGGCATTCGCTTCAGAACTGTTCCAGAGATTCGACAGGCAGTAGACCGCTCCATTCCCATCATTAACAGAACAGCCTCTGCTAACGGTATACTACGCCTTCCACATCGCTGCCAACGGGTTCTACAGAAGGCTGGTGACTACTTTGAAAGACAGTAACAGGTGCAAACCTGTAGCTCTTATGTATCGGTTGTGAATAAATAGTTGCCACTATTTTAGTTCCAACACTCGTACATCGACAGCAAAGAGAGCTGTTTCTTGACTGTAGGATATATGATGGCAGATCTGTTACATACAGCGCGAACCTCAACCTCAAGGACTGAGGAGTAATTTCTGAGACTTTTAGCGAAGGGACACGTGATCTTCAGTGGCCAGCTGTAGAGTGAAATTTAATTATGGTTTATTCGGTTTATTGCCCCAGTAACGTCTGTTTCACAAGCGTGGGAAAGATTGTAATACTCTATCACCAAAACGTACTACACAAAACATAGTGATGTAGGTGTCTATATCCAGATGCAACACTAGTGGCGAATGCAGACTTTCATAGCGGTTTTCATTGATGAACGCTTCTCGGGTTATCAGCCGTGGCGGTGTGTCGTGTTGTCGCAACATCTCGACAAGCTTCCCACTCGTGATCTCCAGGTGAAGTGTCGTGTTCCCGGCCAGTTAGTTCCTTTGTAGATGCTGGACCGCAGGCTCCTGTGACTAGAAAAGAGGTAGCGACCGCTGGTGTTTTTGTGGTTGGGGGAGGGGGAGGGGCAGAAGCAAGGTGCACCCCTCTGTAACACAACTCTATGGGCTACCAAATTTTTCATTAAAGTTTTACTTTTCGATGTATTTTTTTCTATGGATCAAAGTTCGTAAATACGTGTTTGTATGATAAAATGCATTTTTTCTCATTGTACTGGCAAGTAAATAAATTTAATTGTAAGTTAGTTGCAGGTAGACACGCTGGCTTAGTGATGAGGGTAGCATTAATCTCACGCCTGGCGAGGAGAGCCCTACGACACAGTGACGTCAACGTGACGTAAATAAACCTAAATCGACTTCATGAGTACGTATATCGATCCTTGCACTTGTACCACAGAGCTTGTAGCACGGTAACGTGAATGCTAAATGTAAATACATGTGTAGAAACGAAATTGCAGCAGTTGTGTGGTATGTTCAGCCCAGTTGAATTAGCTATTAAGCTGGAATCCCAACAATTTTGGATGTTATTGTGTGTTTCTGGAACATAATGAATGTCTGAACGAAGGAACTATAGCGACAGAAAAAAAGAAACGCTTGCAGTCGTTTTTTTAAATCAGATGAATCATCCATAAATCATGTGGACAGAAATGTGAAATAATTAATTATTAAGCTGTAATCCAAAGAATTTCGGATGTTATTGGGTCTTTCATGAACATAACGAAAGTCAAAATAAGCTTGTAGTCATTTTTAAAAAATCCCATCGATCTTGCATGACTGTGTCGACAGAAACGTGAAGTAATTAAGCTGTAATCCCAAGAATATGGGATTTTATTGTGTGTTTCATGAACATAACGAATATCAGAACGAAGGAACCATAACCACAACGAAAGTAAAAAAAAGCGAGTAGTCATTTTTTTAATTTCTCTCTATTTCACGTTTCTATCCTCATGATTCATGCACAATTAATCGGATTTTTGAAAAAAGTGACTAGACGTTAATTTTGACTTTCGTTGTTGTTACGGTTCCTTCGTTCAGACATTCATTACATCAAGAAACACACAATAACATCCAAAACTGTTGAGATTCGCAGCTTAATAAGTAACTGAACTGGGATGAGCATACCACACAACTGCTGTAACTTCGTTTCTACACATGTATTTACATTTAGTTTTCACGTTACCATGCAACCTCTGTGGTACAACTGCAAAGATCGATATCTGTAGTCATGACGTCGATTTAGGTTTAATTACGTCTCGATGACGTAACGTTACATCATTAGACGTAGGGCTCTCCTCACCTAGCGTGAGATGAATGCTACCCTAGTCAGGACGATGCGATATTGTCAGTGCACATATAGTGAACTGGCAGTAGCATTATCGTTGGGCGCAGAAGCGCGCCAGCAGTTAAAGATGAGCGCAGAGCAGAACGTAGGAGCAGCGTTGCCAATTCGTGGGAAGTTCCCCAAACTGTGAGGAATTTCAGTTGGATTGCGGCTTTTGTGGGGATTGCTATTATGCGGGGAGAGTGTGGGGTTTTTAACGTGCTACTATTTATTAATATACCATAGGCATTACATCGATAATTTGATGGTTAGTGAATTTTTTGTTGGTGTTGGTTCTAATGATCTTGAGCTCAGATTGAGTTCCATACAGAAAATTTCAAGCAATATCATATAAACAGGGTAGATAAATAATCTTTTATATAGAGGTACTACTTAAGTGAGACTGAACATAACAATAGCTAAGCACATGCGAGAAAAAGCTATTAAGTGCATACATAGAGCAAAGCATCATGCGACATAAGAAAAGGTTTTTGTGGTCTTTCGAATTACTTGAATTTCTGTTTCTTCTTGTGAAAACTTAATTTTTTGAAGAATAAATGGGTGTTATGAGCATGAAATAAAGTAATCAATAATTTAATGAAGACGAGTACTAGAAAAGAACTCAAAATCCTACTATGTGGGGAATTTGCGGGGATTCGGGAAATTTTTCTTCCCACATTTGGGGAATTTCTTGTAGATTTTTGGGGAATTTTCAATGGTTCAAATGGCTCTGAGCACTATGGGACTGAACATCTTAGGTCATCAGTCCCCTAGAACTTAGAACTACTTAAACCTAACTAACCTACGGACATCACACACATCCATGCCCCAGGCAGGATTCGAACCTGCGACCGTACAGGTAGCGCGGTTCCAGACCGAAGCGCCTAGAACCGCTCGGCCACTTCGGCCGGTCAGTAATTCCAAAGACAGAGATTAACAAGGAAAATTCAGTACGCGATATTTTTTTGTTGTACTTTTCCGTGGATAAATAAGTTTTCAGTTTTACGCAAATTCAATCAGTCATAAATGTGTGTTAGCGTCTCGAGCGAGTAAGTTGTAACTGCACAATGTCATTAGCAGTAACTGTCAATAAAGAGTAATAAAAGTTGAAGCTCAAGAAACCAATGAGTTAGTAGAATCATATCACAGCTTTGTCATTCTTTTGCAATCGAAATTTTTACTTTGCAAATTACCTGACTGTTACTTACAGGAACATGATTACTGAAAGACGATATATCACTACGACAAATTTCAAGCTAAATTATAGCATTCAGTAATCAATGAACATAAATAACCTTTTGAGTAAAATTAAAGACAGTAAGTATTACTCTGAGTGCCGTCACGAATTTTTGCGATGATGTGACTGTTTACTGAGATTTTGTTGTTCTTTGATTACTACTACTTGATCTCCGAGAGCTGCTACCTAACTGAAAGGTATTTGTTCATTGTGAAATATCCATTTGAAATCACGCTAGAGCAATATTTGTTTTGGCTGTTTTCGCCTTGCAACGTAAGTTTCTCAGTATTAACAGGCAGCAGTTATAGATGCAGTAATTTTGATCACGTAGTGAGCTGGCGATAATTAATTTTCATTGATTCACTAACTAAATTTGTAACATTTTCCGAGTTTAACTAACTACTGTAATTCCACCAGCCAAATTTCATATTCATTTAACCTTAAACGAGTTTTTACTTCTTGTCGTCATAGTTACAAGTACAAAGCAATGGCGATTCGGTTACAACTGCCCCTACATTTCACGGATTTCATTCATTCTTCAGAGTAGGTGTCTTTCCTGCGCAACAGGGAACTAGAGGTACACGGTCCATTTAAGTGCTAATCAGCCGGAAGTGTATTGTGTGGTTATGCCCGCACCCCCCGGCAGGATGGAAGAGCGGCCGGGGCCCCGAGTTTCGGTATGGTCATTTCCGCCGCTTCCACATCAGAGCGTCCCCGACGTATTTTCGCTGACGTCACATCCCAAGTAGAATTAAGTTGGAAACAGCTGTCGTGATTTACAAGATCGTCATGCACTCTTATTCAAAATGGTTCAAATGGCTCTGGGCACTATGGGACTTAACTTCTTTGGTCATCAGTCCCCTAGAACTTAGAGCTAATTAAACCTAACTAACCTAAGGACATCACACACATCCATGCCCGAGGCAGGATTCGAACCTACGATCGTAGCGGTCGCGCGGTTCCAAACTGTAGCACCTAGAACCGCTCGGCCACACCGGCCGGCGCACTCTTATTTCCAGCGCCTCTTTGATGACTGAATCCCAAAACCCATAGGCGCGGCACGGTACCTTAGTCTTTTCCAGAACAGACATATCAGCTTCGTTAGTCAAATTCTTCCGGGTTGGTCCCACAACTTCATTAAATCTGAACAAGGACGGTGTTTCACCAAAATGTGATTTAAATTATTTTATTTGCACTACTAATTTCGGGCATTGCTCATTCTCAAAGGCGTATACAGTGACAGATGTGCTTAGATGGTCCTCATTTCGTCGAAACATCAGAACCATGCACTGACAAGAGTACGAAGTCTGTTCAGAAAATTCCACAGCATTCGTAATTTCGTACGAATGGTGCGTTCGAGCGAAATGCGTTTGGCATCCCTGTGCAAGCCATTGTTTGATGTGTAACTGATGGAAGTTTTATCGTTGTGTGTTTCTTAGTTATTGTTGAATGCTGTACTGAGTAGAACACATTGTGTTGCACAGATTGAGAATTTAGAGATGGCAGAGTTACACGAGCAACGCCTTTCATTAAGTTTTGCGTGAAACTCTAGAAAACCTTTACAACTGCAAGAAATGATGCAAGAAGCATACGGTGATAAGTGCATAAGCCGTATTCCCTGTTACGAATGGTTCACAAGGTGTACAAATGGATCGACGAAAGTTAAAGATGACCCTCGTTCAGGACTCCCATTAACATTTACCGCGGACGCTCAACTTCATGCCAATCGAAGACTGACTGTTCGAGAGATTTCAGAAGAATCTGACATTTCAGTTGGATCACGTCATGAAATCCTGACGCAGCACCTTGGAATGCATCGTGTTGCCGCCAAGTTCGTCCCACGGCTCATGAGTCAAGTCCAGAAAGACCCTCGCCTCGCAATCTGTGAAGAGCTTTTTGATCGCGCAAATGAGAACCAAATGTTCGTTGACAGAATCATAACTGGTGAGGAAGTGGGTCTACGGTTATGGTGTAAAGACAAAGGTTCAGTCTTCATAAAGGGTAGCGAAATGAAACTTCTTGGCAGATTAAAACTGTGTGCCGGACCGAGACTCGAACTTGGGACCTTTGCCTTTCGCGGGCAAGTGCTCTTCCAACAGAGCTACCCAAGCACGACTCACGCCTCGCCCTCACAGCCTTACTTCTGCCAGTACCTCGTCTCCTACCTTCCAAACTTTACAGAAGCTCCCCAAGGCTGTGGCTAAGCCACGTCTCCGCAATATCCTTTCTTTCATGAGTGCTAGTTCTGCAAGGTCCGCAGAAGAGCTTCTGTAAAGTTTGGAAGGCTGTGAGGACGGGGCGTGAGTCGTGCTTGGGTAGCTCAGTTGGTGGAGCACTTGCCCGCGAAAGGCAAAGGTCCCGAGTTCGAGTCTCGGTCCGGCTCACAGCTTTAATCTGCCAGGAAGTTCCATCAGCGCACACTCCGCTGCAGAGTGAAAATCCCATTCTGGAAGTTCAGATGTGTGCATTATACTTAACTCTTCATAAATCCCTTCACTGCTGCAGTCTTTACTTCTGAACTGGCAGAAATTAGACGACTACAGGCAGTTAATGCTTTGTGTCTAACCACTCTCATAATAATAAGATAGTAACGCTGGCGTTCTACGGATCGGAGCGTGGAATGTCAGATCCCTTAATCGGGCAGATGGGTTAGAAAATTTAAAATGGGAAACGGATAGGTTAAAGTTAGATATAGTGGAAATTAGTGCAGTTCGGTGGCAGGAGGAACAAGACTTTTGGTCAGGTGAATACAGGGCTGTAAATACAAAATCAAATAGGGGTAATGCAGGAGTAGGTTTAATAATGAATAAAAAAATAGGAGTGCGGGTAAGCTACTACAAACAGCATAGTGAACGTATTATTGTGGCCAAGATAGACACGAAGCCCACGTCTACTAAAGTAATACAAGTTTATATGACAACTAGCTTTGCAGATGATGAAGAAATTGATGAAATGTATGATGAGATAAAAGAAATTATTCAGGTAGTGAAGGGAGGCGAAAATTTAATACTGATGGGTGACTGGAATTCGAGAGTAGGAAAAGGGAGAGAAGGAAACATAGTAGGTGAATATGGATTGGGGGTAAGAAATGAAAGTGGAAGCCGTCTGGTAGAATTTTGCACAGAGCAGAAATTAATCATAGCTAACACTTGGTTCAAGAATCATAAAAGAAGGTTGTATACACAGAAGAACCCTGGAGATACTAAAAGGTATCAGATGGATTATATAATGGTAAGACAGACATTTAGGAACCAGGTTTTAAATTGTAAGACATTTCCAGGGGCAGATGTGGACTCTGACCACAATCTATTGGTTATGAACGGTAGATTAAAACTGAAGAAACTGCAAAAAGGTGGGAATTTAAGGCGATGGGACCTTGATAAACTGACTAAACCAGAGGTTGTAGAGAGTTTCAGGGAGAACATAAGGGAACAATGGACAGGAATGGGGAAAAGAATTACAGTAGAAGAAGAATGGGTAGCTCTGAGGGATGAAGTAGTGAAGGCATCAGACGATCAAGTAGGTAAAAAGACGAGGGCTGGTAGAAATCCATGGGTAACAGAAGAAATATTGAATTTAATTGATGAAAGGAAAAAATATAAAAGTGCAGTAAATGAAGCAGGCAAAAAGGAATACAAACGTCTCAAAAATGAGATCGACAGGAAGTGCAAAACTGCTAAGCAGGGATGGCTAGAGGACAAATGTAAGGATGTAGAGGCTTATCTCACTAGGGGTACGATAGATACTGGCTACAGGAAAATTAAAGAGACCTTTGGAGACAAGAGAACCACTTGTATGAATATCAAGATCTCAGATGGAAACCCAGTTCTAAGCAAAGAAGGGAAAGCAGAAAGGAGGAAGGAGTATATAGAGGGTCTATACAAGGGCGATGTACTTGAGGATAATATTATGGAAATGGAAGAGGATGTAGATGAAGATGAAATACGATACTGCGTGAAGAGTTTGACAGAGCGCTGAAAGACCTGAGTCGAAAGAAAGCCCCAGGAGTAGACAACATTCCATTAGAACTACTGACGGCCTTGAGAGAGCCAGTCCTGACAAAACTCTACCATCTGGTGAGCAACATGTATGAGGCAGGCGAAATACCCTCAGACTTCAAGAATAATGTAATATTTCCAATCCCAAAGAAAGCAGGTGTTGACAGATGTGGAAATTACCGAACTATCAGTTTAATAAGTCACAGCTGGAAAATACAAACGCGAATTCTTTACAGAATGGAAAAACTGGTAGAAGTCGACCTCGGGGAAGATCCCGTGAAGGAGATGGGTAGAACATTTGAAATAATTTGGTTTATCCATTCGTGCAAGTTCCTCACATGCTGCATCATTTTACACGAAAGGCGGATGTGTTATTCAAGAACTTATAATGTTGCGTGAGATTAACAAGCCACTGGCGACCATGGGTAGTAGGAGAATTTTATTTGGTTCATTTGGGTCGGAATGGGCCAAACAGCAAGGTCGACGGTCCCAACCAAAAAAACCTAAAATAGTCTCATTTACTGATTCCAAGAAATCATTTGATTCGGTAGCAGAGAAACAGTAAATAAAATCAATGGGCAATTTGGTTTTAAAAAAAATTTAGCAAATACAATTCGCGAAACTCTAAGAAATATTATATATAAAGTTAAATTTATGGAAGAAGTATCTCACTCATATGAGGTAAAAAACTACTGTTAGATAGGGGGTCGCTTATCATCTTTATTGCTTAATGCGGTTTTTTTAAAAAGAATGGTAAGGATCTGAAATATGGAGCGAAAATATCACGTAATTGAATCAATAATTCTGGAAATGGAAAGAAATGAGATTAAGGTAAACCGCCTGGCTTCTACAGAAGATTTTGCAGTACTTTCACAAAATTTGACAGAAGCGTGACTCAAATGAATGTTCTGGAAAAGGTAGCAAATAGAACTGGTCTCAAAATTTCAGCTGAAACACAAAATTCATGACAAATACAAAAATGTGCCAAAATACATAGAAACACTAAGAGGTAAAGTATTGCAAGTTCGCAAATTTATATGTCCTGGAGGAACTATACAGCGCGATGGACTAGAAAAATCTGCAATAGATGTAAGAGCTAATAAAACGGAAAGAGCGTATGGTTTGACGAAAGTTATTTGCAAGAAGAAATGCACATGTAGAAAAATAAGACTAAAACACGCTGCCACAATTGTAAGACCGGAATGTTTCTATTCATGTGAACGTTCAACCATGAACTATGAGCAGGACAGAATAGGGGTACTCAAAATATGGATACTTAGAAAACTAATGGATGACTTACAAATTACAGATGGATGGAAAATGAGAAGTAACGACATCTACGAAAATATAGCGAAAATATCAGAAGTAATGCGAAATGAAGATTAATCTTCTTTAGACACCTCTACCGAATGAATGAGAACACACTAACGAAACAAATATTCCTGTATTTCTGGGAAAATAAATCTACAATAGAATGGATTACAGAAATAAGAAAAGAAATAGGAAGAAACAATGTCAAAGAATCAGACGTAACACAAAAAAATGTTTTTTTTTAAGTAAAATACTAGAAGGCTTTCAAGATGGAGGAAATAAGAAATCAATAACACCTGGACGGAAGGAAGTAAAATATAACATGATGGGCTATTAGAAAAATAGGAAACGACAACAATGAAAGAAACGAGAAGTACTGAACTTGTTATGTGATCCTAGTTCGTCAACATGAAGATAAAAATGTATAAAAAGAGGTAATACCCCTTATACCGAAACAAACACGCTCCCGATAGTCAGGGTGCTGGTCATCCAGTCTGCGCAGATTTCTGAAGAAACAATAAAATACAAAGCCGGAAGTAGTCTCACAAAATCAGAACGAATACTTCCCTTTATAGTACGTTATTACGCCTGTAACTCATGTATGCCCTTCATAATACTAGCTCTGCGTGGATGCGAATTGAAGACAACATGGCCGTGAAGAATGCATTGTTGATTTTTGCCGCCAACGGACCCCAGTGACACCGTAAATCATGAAATGGAGCACTGACAATGGATTTAATCTATTTCACATTTCTTACTGTTGCTGAAGTTACGGATGAGTTACATGAGCTACGAAATTTTAGAAACGGTAGCGAAGACGTAGCTGACGAAACATCTGCGAATGCTTGAGCAGTGTTTCCTGTGAACCAGGATTCAAGCAGCTAAGTGATGAGGCATAATAAGCTTCGGTACAAGAAAGAGGGCGAGATTGAGACGTTGATCTGTCTCAGCGTAGATAAATATTGTGTCTCTCCGGGAAATGAGAACCGTCGTAAGGAAACAGGTGGATGACAATAAAGCAGATAATTATTCCCCAAAAGCGAACTAATTGCTTAAAGCTTTGAACATGGCTGCGTTGTCAGCGACCGTTACAAGGTAAAATTAAAACAACTGCAGCTTTCGGTCGCGAAAATGGAAGTTTTTTTGACCTAGGTTTTGGCCACTTCTAAGAGTGCCTTCATCAGAAATAAAGCATTTAAAACTGTAATGTCACCTATAAAACAAATATGAAGCGATAACGCTTTAGTGACAAAGTATTAAAAACATAGTCAGGCCACTACGGCCTGCTAATTGCAGGTGATACAAAATACAATGTGTTTTATTTGTAATTCTTTTAGTGAGATGTCAGTTTCCCGCGATTAACGTTTACGACAAGCAGTGGACTTTAACTGTGACGTGTAGCGTGTTTTGTAAATACAGAAGTTTCCGGTAAAAAAAAATCTGTATTTTATATTATTCGTGTTTTCCGATTGCGTGTGCAGTCTCGTACATGGACAAACGGGACCTTGCTGTAAATTCAAGGGCCAGGAAGTCTTTTAAAGGAATTCGTCTGGGATCGGCTAGCCTGCCAGTGTGGCCGTGCGGTTCTAGGCGCTTCAGTCTGGAACTGCGTGACCGCTACGGTCGCAGGTTCGAATTCTGCCTCGGGCATGGATGTGTGTGATGTCCTTAGGTTAGTTAGGTTTAAGTAGTTCTAAGTTCTAGGGGACTGATGACCACAGATGTTAAGTCCCATAGTGCTCAGAGCCATTTGAACCTTTTTTTTTTTTGGGGGGGGGGGGGGGGGGGGTCGGCTAACTAATGATGAGGTACTCCATTAAATTGGAGAGAAAGATTTATGGCACAACTTGGCTAAAACAAGATGTCAATCGAGAGGGCACATTCTGTAGCACTAAGGATTTGTTACTCTGCTAATCCATGGACGTTTGAAGGGTTACAAGTTGTAGAGGGTTTTCTAGTCATGCAGTAAGCACATTCCAATGGATGTAGGGTGAAGTACTTGTGCAGTAAATTACTTACATGTTCCAGAGATCATGTTCACGTTAAAGCTTATGACGTGGAACACGTCAGCAGAACAAATATACAATACACACGCACACATACCCATAAACAAGATTAAGAAATATTTGTATGGCTACCTGCTGGATATTTCAAGTTTGTTTATGTTCAAATGAGTAATTATATTTATTTGAGAATCCCTAAACGGCGAAGAAAGGATTTTAATGAGAAACAACTTTAAGCTACATTTGAAAACACTTCTGGTAACTGTCAGACATTTTTTTCCACGTAGATCGTCAAAGAGTTTTATAGCTCCATATTTCACCCCTTTCTGTGCCATAGATAGACTCATTAAAGGGTAATGCAGATCATTTTTCTCTCCAGTGTTGTAGTAGTGAATACATCTTTTATTCTCAAACGGAGATGGATTGTTGGTAACACATTCCATAAGTGAATAAATGCACATGGTGAGACTGCGGCTAATTTTCCCAGCTGCTTAAAGGGATGTACGTGTGTCATTAATTCTGGTTATGTTCTTTCGCGCAATGAATATTTTTTATCTAGTGAAGAGCTACCCCAGAATATTATTCCGGAAGATGTCAGTGAATGAAAATGTGTAAAATATGACAAATTACTGACTGCTGTATCCCCAAAATCTACAATAACACTTGTAGTCAAAGTAGCCGAATAATTGATCTATATGGCATCCACGCAACCACTTTTATAAATATGCAAAGCTAAGAACTTAGAATTTTCTAGCCTTCTATTGTTTCTTGTTGGTATACTAAATTAATAGCAAGTGGAACATTTTTGACAGTGCAAAACATGAGAAGCTGTGTTTTCTCTAGCTTTAAAGCCAAACCATTTGCGCAAAACCAGTCAGTAACTTTCACAAAAACATTATTTATTATTTACTCTGTTAATGTGTTCTCCTCAGCTTCGCATCAATGCTTGCATCATCGGTAAAATTATGCCTCCTGATTCAAATTAAGTGGTAGATTATTAGCAAAAGCAGCACAGTAATGCGCCAACAATCGGATCCTGTGGGGCGCCCATAGTAAATTCCCACATTCCAGGTGATGTGGGGTTCAGAGATGGAAGGCCCTGGCAGACAAGACTAACAAGTTGGATCAAGTAAGTCTTCAGATTAAAAACAACAGAAACAATAAACTCAGGTCTGGGCGTGTTTACCTGTCGCTGGAAAGCGCGTTTAGCGAAGCGCGGGCGAGAACGAAAGGCGCAGTGCGCTACTCACCCCTCGTCCGAGGCTTCTCCGGGCGCGAGCGCGCTCCAGCCGTCCCTGGAGCCGGTGAGCATGGCCCGGGCGACGCCGGGGTGCGCAGCCCCCTGTTGCTGCTGGAACTGGAAGACCGTCGTCCCAGCGCCGCTGCGCCGGCCCCTGGAGAGGGTCCGCGTGCCGGCGGGGGGCGTGGCCTCGAGCTTCTCTGCGCGGCCGGCAGGCAGCGTTGCTGCGCGCGCGTCAGCCGACCACAGCGCCCCTGGCGGCGGCATCCCCAAGCACGCCGCCGCGTCCTGTTGCTCGCATTTCCCCCACTCGCTAATGTGTGGCACCGGCGATCCCATCACTTCACAGCTCTCACCGCTGTCAAACGGCATTGCTGATACTGCAGGCATTCCAGAATTGTGGCAATCGTCTACCATCGCAGACCGCACCTCGTTCGACAAGCCGCCGTCCCGCGAAACGTAACGGTTTCTCGCATCATGGCGGCAACAGTGGCAATCTGCATGTGACGTTTCTTGAAAGTCTGGCGAAGTGCAACACATATGCCGGCTTCGCTGTAAGTGACTGTGAGCTCCCCGTTCGTAGCAGAAGCATACTTGTTGGGACGACTCCGTAATACTGCGCTGATGTTCCTGCGGCAAATGCGTGTGGAGGTTCGGGCAGCCGCGCTTGTAACGGACATCGACGTGGCTGTGGTGGTGCGGCAGACATTTCTGCTTGTGTTCGTGATGACAGTGGTCACGGTGGTGTTGATAGTGGCTACGATGAGGATCATGCTCGTGATTACAATGCGGGCGGCACGTACCACAGTTACAATGATGACAGTAGTTGTCACCCATTCTGGAAGGTGTCCCGCCATGGACAGTGGTGACATGGGAATAATGTGTCGTACTGTGATGCCCATGAGTATTGGTTCCAAAATTTGTAGTGACGACGTCGTTGTGCTGATAATAGTGGCACCTCGTGGCGAGAGATCGCCAAGACAAATTGTTACAGTGACAGTGGGTGGCTTCATCCACTTGTTGCTGTCGTGGTAGTGTATTGTGATGGTGAACTGCGTGATGATTCGCAATATGGCGTTTAAATTCACCAACAGGTGCACGATGGCTGAAGCAGAGAGAACATTCAGGTTTTTTGTACAGCGACTGATCATCGTGAGTACAGAGTGATGGATGTGAGTCATATTTTGCTGACCTCTCCACCCAGGGAGATGCAGTAGGAATACGTACATCGGGTGCACTGTTCCCACACTTCTGGTGAAGCACATCCAGTGGAAACTCTTGCTTCTGCATTAGCTGCAAGTTTTTCTCATGGCCTCTGCAGATTGCTGTACCTGATTCCATGTATCCAACATTCTGGTTTGAACCAGCTGCAGACTCATTCAGTTTCTTTCCAGTACTGTGCACTCTAGCCAGGTTTATGTCTGGTGCACTGCCCAACATCCTCGGAGGATAATCTCTAGGTGAGGAAGCGATCCATCCATTCGCTACCGGCGTAGGTCTGTGCACGTCAGGAGAACTGGCTGTCTTCTCTGGAGCATTGCCAATTGTGGCTAGAGATTGTAGGGTGTTCCATGCTGGTGCTCTGACTGGCTCTTTCAAGCTGACATCTGGTGCACTTGCAACAAGCTTCATGGCAACGCCAGGGAAAGCATTCTTCCAAAATTCGTTGTGACACACATAAGATAGGCCATCTCTACTGCCACCAATAGCTGGTTTATGAACCACGTCTGGAGGCCTTGGCCCATATGATGAACCTTTGCCAGTCAATCCAATCATATTCCAATGCTCGTACCTTCCAGAAGATACTGGTATGTTCACATCAGGGGCACTGACTGTAGTTTCACGTTCATCTCTCCGCAAGGTCCCATATGGGAAATGATTCATCTTTTGGTTGATGTAAGAAAGTGGTTCACCACCAGTTTCATGCCACCTATTAAGCCCAGGCACCAAGTACTCATAACTTCTTGTTTGTTGATTACTGATGCCTCCGACTGGTTTCCGTCTGATGTATGGGGAACCTCTCAACCTCTGTAATGACCCCTCTTCATTAGAAATGGATGCTGGCATGTCTGTATATTCACATCCTAGCATTTCTGTGGGCTTGCTGTTGTGTTGGCTCCACACTTCTGAGTTTGTCACAGGTGTGGTATCTGCAGCCACAGACAAGGAACTCTGAGGGTCCTGATGCACGACACTGGACGCTGAGGCGACGCTTCTACCAGCAGCAGCAGTCGCAGCTCTCTGCATGCCAGAAGTCTTCGTCTTCACACCTTTATTCTTCTGCTGCTTGGAGCTGCCTGGCTGGTTCCCCCGTGGATTTTCGGCCTCTGAGAGTCTAAAAAACAACAGAAATAAATTATTTATTATAGTTACAGAAAACAAAGCAGGCTCTCCAATAAGGTATATTCATGGTGGAAGTGGCTGTTTCTTAAGTACAAAACACAAGCAGTAGAATTTTTCAAGATAGCAGTTTCACAGGAAACATATTTCAAACATATTTTTTGAAGAGAAAAGTAAAGCAGTTCACGACAAAGCTCTCTTTTACAAGGTACACTCATGCTCATAAATTACGGATAATGCTGATACATGGTCCAAAAATGGTTCAAATGGCTCTGAGCACTGTGCGACTTAACTTCTGAGGTCATCAGTCGCCTAGAACTTATAACTAATTAAACCTAACTAACCTAAGGACATCACACACATCCATGCCCGAGGCAGGATTCGAACCTGCGACTGTAGCGGTCTCTCGGTTCCAGACTGTAGCGCCTAGAACCGCACGACCACTGCGGCCAAGCGGTTAAAGGCGCTACAGTCTGGAACCGCACGACCGCTACGGTCGCAGGTTAGAATCCTGCCTCGGGCATGGATGTCCTTAGGTTAGTTGGGTTTAAGTAGTTCTAAGTTCTAGGGGACTGATGACCTTAGAAGTTAAGTCCCAAAGTGCTCAGAGCCATTTGAACCACTGCGGCCGACTGATACATGGTGAAACAACGCTCTGGTGGGCGGTTTGCGGGTTTAAATCACCTCGGGGTATGACCATGCGGTGCATTTGACCTGCAGTCGCCGCACGGTGGCGCTGGCAGCAGTCCACGTATGCAGAGGTGTGTTGGTGCATGTCAGAGTATGGCACAGCGAGTAAGTGCGCAGACGTTTTCAGATGTGCTAATGGTGACTGCATGTCGAAAATGGCTCAAAGAACACACATTGATGACTTTATGAGGGGTAAAACATTAGGGCGACTTTTCAAAGTGTGATCTCAAGATTATGGCAACGATTCCAGCAGACAGGGAACGTGTCCAGCCGCTACAGTATGAGATGTCCACAGTGTACAACACCACAAGAATACCGATATCTCACCATCAGTGCCCGCAGACGGCCACAGTGTTCAGCAGGGACCATACTGCAGCCACTGGAACAGTTGTCTCCCGATACACAGTCTACGGACGACTGAACAGACATGGTTTATTCGCCCATAGACCTACAAGGTGCACATCACGGACCTCTGGTCACAGGAGAGCCCACAAAGCCCGGTGTCAAGAACACAGTACATGGTCATTGGAACAGTGGTCCCAGGTTATGTTCATGGACGAGTCCAGGTATAGTCTGAACAGTGATTATCCCCAGGTTTTCATCTGGCGTGATCCAGGAACCAGATACCAACCCTTTCATGCCCTTGAAAGGGACGTGTTTGATGGTGTGGGGTGGGATTATGATTGGTGCATATATAACCCTGATTGTCTTTGACAGAGGAACTGTAACAGATCAGGTGTATTGGAATGTCATTTTGCACCCATATGTCCACCTTTTAAGGGGTGCAGTGGGTCCCACCTTCCTCCTGATGGATGATAACGCACGGCTCCACTGAGCTGCATCATGGAGGAGTACCTTGAAACAGAAGATATCAGGCGAATGGAGTGGCATGCCTCGTCTCCAGACCTAAACCCCATCGAGCACGTCCAGGATGCTCTCGGTTGAGGTATTGCTGCACGTCTTCAAACCCCTACAACACTTCAGGAGCTCCGACAGGCCCTGGTACAAGAATGGGAGGCTATACCCCAACAGCTGCTCGACCACCTGATCCAGAGTATACCAACCCATTGTGCGGCCTGTGTGCCTGTGCATGGTGATCATATCCCATATTGATGTCGGGGTAGATCAAACAGTGGTGTTTTGTAGCACATATGTTTTGGGACGGTTCTCTCAACTTATCACCAATACTGTGGACTTACAGATTTGTGTCATGTGTGTTCCCTATGTGCCTATGCAATTAGCACCAGTTTTATGTAGTGCCACGTTGTGTGGCACCACATTCTGCCATCATCCTTAATTAATGTGCATGAGTGTACATTCAAGTTATAACACCTCCGATTTGTTTTTGGGACTAGAAACAGAAAGAAAGGTGTTGTTATTTTAAAATATGCGTGCACTCGTTGTGAATACATGACAGTGATGGTAGTACCTTTTAGTATATAAAAGTCTGGTAGCAGCAGCAAGAATGAGGACTGTTTCTGATACTTAAAATGACAACATTTTCATTACTGAAAGTGCGTGTAGTCATTCGTTTTCTCTGTTTTTGTGGTGTGATACCAAACGAAAATCACCATCAGTTGAGAGAGACATGTGATATCGGTATCATGGGTTTGTGTAATGTGCCTTCGTTGCTACGACACTTCAGAGAGGGCAGAAAGACCTGTGACAGCAAACCAGGAGAATCTTGGCCTTACACCAGCCTGTCTGACGTCATATTCGAGACAGTGGAGAAAGCTGTACTGGAGGAACACCGAATGAGTGTAGAGCACATCACCCCCAAAGTTGGCATTTCCCTGGAATCTGTGCATGCGGACTTGAAAATGCAAAACGTGTCCTCCTAGCAGCTCCAAGTCACGAATGTTGATGCGTGAGCACATGGTTGCACACGTAGCACATAGCCAGGTAATGTTGAAGCATGATAAAAGCATGAATGGGACTTTCTTTTCATCAACTGTGACAATGTATGAGACGTGGATGAGGTTTCTTCAATACTGAAAGGAGGTGCCAGTCAACTCAGTGGAAACACACTCAAGGCCCCTCCCCCCACGAAAAAGGGTAAGCAACAGTACTGACAAAATTATGGTGGCCATGGTCTGTGACAGTGATACCATAATCCTTTCTCATTGCTCCCAAAAGGCAGGTGACACATGCATCCTACCAAGATGTTTTATACAATTAGGTACTTCAAGCATTGTGTGGAAATCGGCTGCAAAAAGCTGTTTTTGTGCTCTTTCAGCAAGACAATATGCCATTGCATTGAGAGAACGTGATGTTGCAGTTTGTTCTTGTAGATAACTCAGAAGTAACTATTAATTTCCCCTACTCGCTTGGCCCTGCTCTTAAGGACTTTTGGCTGTTTCCAACGATGGAAAACACTCTCCATGGTCGCACATTCACAAAATGTGCTGCTATCACTTAAGCGATTTACCAGTGGTCAAACCAGACTCATAAAGAAGCGTTTGCAGCGGCCACGGAATCATGGCGTTGATGTTGTGATAAACTTGTATAGTTGCAGGGAGATTACTTTGCAAAGTGACACAAGTTTCACAGATTTCTTGTGATAAGTTCATGAGAAGAAAAATAGGAGGTATTATAACTTGAATGCACTTCGTATAGGGTGTGAGTAGGATAGGCCAAAGCAAAATTATCACTTTCTGTTAGGTAGTAAGTTAACCTCAGGTTTTAAAAACTGAATCCACATATGAAATCAAAGAAATTATTCAGATAGTGAAGGGAGACGACAATTTAATAGTCGTGGGTGACTGGAATTCGATACTAGGAAAAGGAAGAGAAGGAAACATAGGTGAATGCGAATTGGGGGTAAGAAATGAAAGACGAAGCCGCCTGGTAGAATTATGCACAGACCATAACTTAATCAAAGCTAACACTTGGTTCAAGAATCATAAAAGAAGGTTGTATACAAGGAAGAATCCTAGAGATACTAGAAGGTATCAGATTGATTATATAATGGTAAGACAGAGATTTAGGAACCAGGTTCTAAATTGTAAGACATTTCCAGGAGCAGATGTGGACTCTGACCACAATCTATTGGTTATGAACTGTAGATTAAAACTGAAGAAACTGGAAAAAGGTGGGAATTTAGGGAGATGAGACCTGGATAAACTGACTAAAGTAGATGTTGTACAGACTTTCAGGGAAAGCATAAGGGAACAATTGACAAGAATGGGGGAAAGAAATACAGTAGAAAAATAATGGGTAGCTTTGAGGGATACAAACGTCTCAAAAATGAGATCGACAGGAAGTGCAAAATGGCTAAGCAGGGATGGCTAGAGGACAAATATAAGGATGTAGATGCTTGTCTCACTAGGGGTAAGATAGATACTGCCTACAGAAAAATTAAAGAGACCTTTGGAGAAAGGAGAACCACTTGTATGAATATCAAGAGCTCAGATGGAAACCCAGTTCTAAGCAAAGAAGGAGTATATAGAGGGTCTATACAAGGGCGATGTACTTGAGGGCAATATTATTGGAAATGGAAGAGGATGTAGATGAAGATGAAATGGGAGATAGGATACTGCGTGAAGAGCTTGACAGAGCACTGAAAGACTTAAGTCGAAACAAGGCCCCCGGGAGTAGACAGCATTCCATTAGAACAGCCTTGGTAGAGCCAGTCCTGACAAAACTCTACCATCTGGTGAGCAAAATGTATGAGACAGGCGACATACCCTCAGACTTCAAGAAGAATATAACAACTCCAGTATCAAAGAAAGCAGGTGTTGACAGATGTGAAAATTACCAAAATATCAGTGTAATAAGTCACGGCTGCAAAATACTAACGTGAATTCTTTACAAACGTATGGAACAACTGTTAGAAGCCGACCTCGGGGAAGATCAGTTTGGATTCCGTAGAAATATTGGAACACGTGAAGCAATACTGACCCTATGGCTTATCCTAGAAGCTAGAATAAGAAGAGGCAAACCTACAGTTCTAGCATTTGTAGACTTAGAGAAATCTTTTGACAATGTTGACCGGAATATCCTCTTTCAATTTCTGAAAGTGGCAGGGGTAAAATACAGGGAGCGAAAGGCTTTTTACAATTTGTACAGAAACCAGATGGCAGTTATAAGAATCGAGGGGCATGAAAGGGAAGCAGTGGTTGTGAAGGGAATGAGACAGGGTGTATTGAGCAAGCGGTAAAGGAAACAATAAAAAAAATTCGGAGTAGGAATTAAAAACAACGGAGAAGAATTAAAAACTTTCAGGTTCGCAGATGACATTGTAATTCTGTCAGAGACCGCAAAGGACTTGCAAGAGCAGTTGAACGGAATGGACAGTGTCTTGAAGGGAGGATAGAAGATGAACATCAACAAAAGCAAAACGAGGATAATGGAATGTGGTCGAGTTAACTAGGGTGATGATGAGGAAATTAGATTATGAAATGAGACACTTAAGGTAGTATAAGAGTATTGCTATTTAGGGAGCACAATAACTGATGGTGTTCGAAGTAGGGAGGATATAAAATGTGGACTGTTAATGGCAAGGAAAGCGTTTCTGAAGAAGAGAAATTTGTTAACATCGAGTATAGATTTTAGTGTAAGGAAGTCGTTTCTGAAAGTATCTGTATGGAGTGTAGGCATGTATGGAAGTGAAACATGGACGATAAGTAGTTTGGACAAGAAGAGAATAGAAGCTTTCGGCATGTGGTGCTACAGAAAAATGCTGAAGATTAGATGGGCAGATCACATAACTAATGAGGAGGTATTGAATAGAATTGCGGAGGAGTTTGTGGCACAACTTGACTAGAAGAAGGGATCGGTCTGTAGGACATGTTCTGAGGCATCAAGGGATCACCAATTTAGCACTGGAGGTCAGCGTGGAGGGTAAAAATCGTAGAGGGAGACCAAGAGATGAATACACTAAGCAGATTCAGAAGGATATAGGCTACAGTACGCACTGGGAGATGAAGCGGCTTGCACAGGATAGAGTAGCATGGAGAACTGCATCAAACCAGTCTCAGGACTGAAGGCCACAACAACAACAAATTTTTGTGTGGTATTTTTCTATTGCGTCCAGTTTTTTATCAATGCGACTTTATTATAAACTACAAAATAAGAAGCACGCCCGTAATCGGAATGAAAAGAAATTTAATTTTTCAGGAAGAGACAAATGTTTTATTGTAGTGTAAAGATGAATACGACATTGAAATTAAGTATAGTAGCAGTTGTAGTAGAAGTATTAGTTCTTAATCACGATATCACTACAAAAGTGAGAAAGTGAGTCAAGACAGTTTTTACAACCACGACTGGCTGTTGTACTAAACATATACCTTAAACAGTTGGAAAAAGGTTACATTGTTACAAGCCAGCTACAAGTAAAGAAAAGCAAGAGATTCATAGTAAATACAATATTTACTGATTCCCTCAACAAATGACACTGAAATTTCAACTTTGTATTATTAACTGAAATACTGTACGAAATATATGTAATTAAGAGAGCATTTTTGTAAATACTGATTTGAAAATGAAAACGGTGGGTGATACTGCTATTTTGTTCTCAATTACGAGTAAGTATACTAGAAGCCACAAATATAAGACACTATCATTAAAAATAATGTTTCATCTCTGGCTTGTAACTATCAAAACAGTTTTATACTTCATAATTAAAAACATCTTGTCTTTCTCATTGTCATTTTACTTTGGGCAGTAGAAGCAAATGATTATGAATACAAAAAAGTAAAACTATAATGTCCCAAAGCAAAAATAAGAACAATAAATAATAAAACATTGAGTCAGTTCAGTAACAAAAGAAAGTTCTGGGAGCTGCTAGACTCTGAACCCAAAAAATTCCAGACAATGATATTAAAATTCTAGTGGGAGACTTAAATCTACAAATTGGGAAAGACAAATTTTTCATAAAATTGCCTGTGAGTTTCAGTATAAGACGTATGGGATTGTACCAGTTGAGATTAATGTCCATGAATTTCAAGAAATTACCCCACAAACAGAAAACCCGGAAATCGCCAAATAAACTCCTTAGAGAAATCCAAGTAGAACACACAGAGAAATCCGTTAAAAATGAGAAGGAAGTAATGAATTTGAAGGTTAAGAAAGGAAAAAATATCGAAACAGACCACTATTCAATAATTATCAAGAGGAAGTTCACTAAAACAATTAAACATGTAGAAGATAAGAACAGCTAGATTTGGCATAGGGGATATAATAACAAACAAAGAAAATTAAAAAATGCTAGACTTTGATGCCCAAACATGGGGGGACATGGGAGACACGATACCTGAGCTTCTACAAGAAGGGCTAAGAAACATAAATGGTAAAACTACGAGTGTGAGAAAGCCCTCACAAAAGGGATTGCAACAGGTGCATTCGAACAAGAAGGAACATCCTTTTTTTACACTTTTCACTGCGTCGCTTTCTTGTCAGTGTGTCTGTCAGCACGAAGTTTTGCAATTGATTTTAAACTAACTTCCTCATTATCTGGGGACTTAAAACTCGCAATATAGCTCGGAACTGGGCGACAATGCAATATTAACTCGCGTTCTTGTCTAGTGTGTAGCCGAAGGTAGTTTGTGTTCCACTGCTACTACCCCCTATTGCTGTTCCTTTCACAAATGGTTTGCAGTAAGAACGATTCCTGGTATGCCTCCGTGTGAGCTCAAATCTCTCCATCTGTACCTCCATAGACCTTCTGCGAGGTGCACATAGGAAGAAGCTATCTATTGGTTGACTCACATGAAGAGAAACAGAAATAAACCTGAAACTCAACACACGTCTCTGTTATAATTTCATCAGAATGTTTGAAATCAACAGAAAAATTTCACACACATATGACTAAGAATCAGAAAAAAACCACTTAAATGAAAAAAAAACATTTCAATTTGGCACTTTTTAAAAATGATTAAAAGTTTGAAATATTTTCTCCTAGCCCCATACAGATTTTTAACAGCGCGCAGATAGCCCTGCAAACTCGTGCTTGTGAATTTTTGATAAGAATGACGCTACTTGTAAAATTTAAATGAGCTGCATGCACTGGGTAATAGTGAGAAGTAGAGAGAGTAGCCAATGTTGAGAAAAATCATGCATAGGTTTATACCATTTTCAGAGCAATAAACTTGTTAGTGACTTAGGTGATCAATTCATGATCAATTATCTATTGAATGCGCCTCGTTTTTCTTTTTAGATTTTGAAAGTATTGTCATTGCTATTAAAAACTCATAAGCACACATTTTAAGGACTATCTGTATGGGGTTAGGAATCTGTATGGAGCTAGTAAAAATTATTTTATGCTTTCTAGTTCGTTTTAAAAACTTATTACATTAAAATGTTTTTCATGTGAGTAATAATTAAAATTTAAGGAATTTCGATGGCAAGCAGCCAACATGATAAAAAGCATTAAGTGCACATATAACAAACACCAACTCTGTCAAATTGGAAACGATTTTCAGAAAAACGAGACCCAAGACTCTACAAAGTAGTTAAATATAACCTCTCAAGATGTAGCCTTCCAAATCCTTATTTTCGAAAACAGTGTAGTAGGCCATCATCATCCAACAAAGAAATCTGTGAATTATTGACTAAATATTTCAGGAAACGATTAAAATATGACATACCAAAAGGCAGACTCAAAAAACACCTAAATTACTTAATTCCCTGAATTGAACCCACGAAATACGAAAGAACTGTTACAAATAATTCAATGAAAATAACAAAGAAGCGAGTGATGATAGAATAATTGCAGAATTATGGATACTGTCTGATGGAAATGTATTACAGACGTGAGAAGTATTTAAACCGACAAACTCTGGGAGGTTGTAGGGGACATCAAAACGAATATTTTTCCCTAATGTCATTTTTTCCTATGAGGTGTATTTTAACCGGTAGAGGAAGATTTCTCTGGTGGCAAATTAATTAAACCAACAAACACTTTTACATTTTTTATGGCCAAGAGATAACACATTAACACAACCTAATTTCAATTACAGTAGATTTTCAAAAATGCCTCCACTGACACGTAAACAAAGGTTACACCGTCGGATCATGTTCTGTCTGACACGGGCAAAAACCCCAGGAGTATCCTGAATTGTTCCTGCTGCTGCTGCTACTACCCGGACAACCAGATCCTCTTCTGATTCTACAGGAGTTGCGTAAACAAGGTTGCGCATCTCTCCCCCACACAAAAAAGTCCAGAGGGGACATATCTGGGGATCGAGCAGGCCATGGTACAGGACCACCTCTGCCAATTCACTTTTCTGGGAACCATCGGTCCAGGAATTGATGCACACGACGACTGAAATGTGACAGCGCCCCATCATGTTGGAACCACATGCGTTGTCTTCTAGGGAGCGGAACGTCTTCGAGCAATTCTGGCAATGCTCTGGCGAGAAAATTGTAATAGTGCCTGCCATTTAATGGCCTAAGTAGCAGATACGGCCCAATTAAACAGTCCCCAACAACACCGACCGACACATTTACGAAGAACCGCATTTGATGAGCGATAGTAACTGTGGCATGTGGGTTATCCTCACTCCAAACATGCGAACTGTGCATGTTGAAGGCTCCATTACTCCCGAACGTTGCTTCATCGGTAAACAACACAGAGGATGGAAATGTAGGATGCATTGCACACTGTTCCAGGTACCGCTGCGAAAACTGTGCTCTGGGTGGATAATCAACTGGCTCCAGGTTGTGGACACGCTGCAAGTGAAATGGACCTTACAATTGCTCTCGAAGGACTGTTCTTACATTCGTCTGATTCGTCCCCATGTTACGTGCAATTGCACGAGTGCTGATTGAAGGATCCCGCTCCACATGCTGCAAGACAGCTTCCCCAAATTGCAGCGTTCTTACTGTGCGACGGCGTCCCTGTCCAGGTAATCTGGAAAATGACCTGGTCTCACGCAGGCGTTGGTACACAGCAGCAAAGGTCGTATGATGCAGGATACGGCGATTAGGATATTGTTGTTGATAAACCCGCTGTGCAGCTCGCCCGTTGTGGTGCGCTACGTAGTACGCACCAACCATATCAGTGAACTCACTTCAGGTGTGTCGCTCCATTAGTAAACAGAGACAATGCACTACTACACTGGTAGACAGCAGTTGCCAACTGAAGAGCGTAATACGCCCTGTAACAACTGAAGATCGTAATACGGCCTCTTAACAACTGAAGAACGTAATACGGTTTCCACCGGTTTACATAATCCTCGTAGGAAAAAATGATATTAGGGAAAAATATTTGTTTTGATGTCCACTACAGCCTCCCAGAATTTGTCGGTTTAAATACTTTTCAACCGAATTAAAATGTGACGTACCAAAAGGCAGACTCCAAAAACACCTAAATTACTTAATTCCCGGAATTGAATTCACAAAATACGAAAGAACTGTTAGAAATAATTCAGTAAAAATAACAAAGAAGCGAGTGATGATGGAGTAATTGCAGAATTATTGACACTGTCTGATGGAAATCTATTACAGATGTCAAAACGAATATGGTACAAATTCCAGAGAGCTGAAAGTACCAATTAATTCATCCTTTATACAAGAAAAGGAGACAAAACCGGTGTCAACGTCTACAGAGGAATACCACACTGCTGCTGGTTAGATACAACGTGCTTTCTAAAGCGCTACTTTATGTGATATAGTACAAGGTAGACAACAAAACTGGGGGGGTGTAAAACATCTCTGTTTCAAATACTCGAAGAGTGTCGTGAGGTTGATACAAGAACAAACGTAATCTGGCAAACAATATATAAAGTTTGTTTTCAGAATACTATGTAACGCTTCGTTAGACAGGAAGCCGACATATATTTACCCAAATATTAATTTTTTCCACAGATTCGGCTATGTCAATATTTGTAAAATTCTAATTCCTCTCTCTCAAACTTGACCCTATGGGGAGAGATGGAGAGTTTAAATTTTACCGAACAAAATTTTACGAAGTAAATAAGTATTTTTTTACTTTTGAATGCATTATGGGAACAGCAGTGATCAATGTCTCCAACAAAGAGGTTCCTACTCAATGGTCTGAAGATGACCACAGTAGTGGTCGAAACCGGTCACCTTATTAAATAAATTGTGGTCAAGACTGTTTTTAATAGTAATTAAGTATTTTTTTATTTATCCTTAACCATTTTCCACGCAAAAATGAGAACATGGATTTTCTTGAATTACAGCGCCAACTACCAAGATTCAAAACAAATGTTTCAGACCAAATGTACGTAGTTTTTATGAAGAACCTGATTCTTCAATTAAAAATACATACCGATCTGCAACACAGTTGGAGCACAATACCCAGTGATCCATGGAACAGTTTCTGTTTTATTCTTTTTTTTCTGAATGAGTGAAAATGCAAAATGTTCCAAGTGTTAGATTGGATATGTCTCAGGGGACGTCTCTCTGTTAGTACACAACTGATTTGCGTCCAAAAGGATGAGGAGGTATTCTGATACCAGAGGATTTTGCTGCGCAGAAAATAACGAGACAAATTAGGGAATAAGTAATTTACTAAGAACACTCTAAGATCTACATCTACATACATACTCCGCAATCCACCATACGGTGCGTGGCGGAGGGTACCTCGTACCATAACTAGCATCTTCTCTCCCTGTTCCATTCCGAAACAGAACTAGGGAAAAATGGCTGCCTATATGCCTCTGTACGATCCCTAATCTCTCTTGTCTTATCTCTGTGGTCTTCCCGCGAAATGTAAGTTGGCGGCAGTAAAGTTGTACTGCAGGAAGCCTCAAATGCTAGTTCTGTAAATTTCCTCAGTAGCGATTCACGAAAAGAACGTCTCCTTTCCTCTAGAGACTCCCACCCGAGTTCCTGAAGCATTTCCGTAACACTCGCGTCATGATCAGACCTACCAGTAACAAATCTAGCAGCCCGCCTCTGAATTGCTTCTATGTCCTCCCTCAATCCGACCTGATAGGGATCCCAAACGCTCTAGCAGTACTCAAGAATAGGTCGTATTAGTGTTTTATAAGCGGTCTCCTTTACAGATGAACCACATCTTCCCAAAATTCTACCAATGAACCGAAGACGACTATCCGCCTTCCCCACAACTGCCATTACATGCTTGTCCCACTTCATATCGCTGTGCAACGTTGCGCCCAAATATTTAATCGACGTGACTGTGTCAAACGCTACGCTACTAATGGAGTATCCAAATATTACAGGCTTCTTTTTCCTATTCATCTGCATTAATTTACATTTATCTATATTTTGAGTTAGCTGCCATTCTTTACACCAATTACAAATCCTGTCCAAGTCATCTTGTATCCTCCTACAGTTACTCAACGACGATACCTTCCCGTACACCACAGCATCATCAGCAAACAGCTGCACATTGCTATCCACCCTATCCAAAAGATCATGTATGTAGATAGAAAACAACAGCGAACCTACCACACTTCCCTGGAGCACTCCAGATGATACCCTCACCTCCGATAAACACTCACCATCGAGGACAACGTACTGGGTTCTATTACTTAAGAAGTCTTCGAGCCACTGATATACTTGGGAACCAATCCCATATGCTTGTACCTTAGTTAGGAGTCTGCAGTGGGACACCGAGTCAAACGCTTTCCGGAAGTCAAAGAATATTGCATCCGTCTGATACCCTTCATCCATGGTTCGCAAGATATCATGTGAAAAAACGGCGAGTTGCGTTTCGCAGCAGTGATGCTTTCTAATGCCGTGCTGATGCATGGACAGCTACACTAGGGAACCGACTGGTTTTAAGTGTCAATATGAAGGTTTTACAACAGAATCTTGCAAAGAAGAAAACAGCAAGCAGCGATTGTTACCAGTGGTATTCACTTACACAAACAGCGCCGTTATCAGTGTACTCGTCGAACAGCTGTTCATAATTACGTTACATTTGTTATTGTATGTTGTTCGACAACTAATGTAAAACAACAAATGTAGTATAAACTTGAACAGCTGTCATTTCGAAAACACTAAAGACGTTATTTATGTGTGTTATTACCACTTGCGAACCAATCAGTGCTTCGCAATTGCTAAACACGTATGAGAATTGGACATACATCCTAAAATCCTTCCCCCAGCTGTCTCTGTGTCTCCTACTCCCCCTGTCTGTCTGTTTCCTCCTCTTCCTTCTCCTCCTCCTCCTCCTCCTCCTCCAACCCCTCCTGTCTCTCTCTCTCCATCTCTTGCAACACCCATTCCTCCCCCACTTCCTCCCCCCCTCTACTCTACGTCCATTTCCTTCCTTCCTCTCTGCCCATCTCTCCTTCTCCTCACCCTCTACCCTCGAGCCTTGTTTTTTGCAAAATAAACCTTGGTTCAGTCTGTTGGGATCTTTGGTCTACGGACTACGAGGGAGACCTCTTCAGCTACTGAATCTATGAGGACAGCATTTTACACAGCTCTACTTCTGTGAACCGGTAGTATTACGAAGTTTCGGACGATTCTGACAGAATAGCGGTATTCTAATCATAAACTGATATGCCATAAATACAGCTTTCTTGTTTTCTGTAAAGCCGACAACGAAGAAGAAATGAAAACAATACATTGTTCCGTGTACGATATCTGTTTTAAGTTGTGTATATGGAGGAAGAATATATAAAGGCCTTATTTCAATAGTGGTACAAGTCCATTTCTGTTCATCTTGAGATACAGAGTCCTAAACTTAAATGAGCGCTGAAAAATCTGCAGTTGAGATACTAGAAATATTCAAGCATATGGCTTCTTGCTATAGATGAACGTTTCCTTCTGTTTATTTGGATCATTAATTTCAGAAGCATTATAGGCCGAAAAGTGGAGGTAATGGACTTGTACCACTATTGAAATAAGCCCTTCATATACAGGGTGACACAGAATGACTGGAATTTTTGAAATGAGTAGTGGCAGCCATGGGCAGGTGGCAGCACTGCGGGTTAGTGATAGTTAGCGAGTAAACAGTCCGCCATTTCAGTAATCATGGATCAGTGGAACGGACAACAGCGTGCGTTAGCCATAAAAATGTTTTATAAAAACAGTGATAGTTTGGTAGCGGCGCAGAGGGAGTTTCGGCGTTTTTTTGATTTAGGACGTCATGATACCGTTCTGTCGAAACACTCGATAAAATGTTGGATTAATAACATTGAAGAGACTGGATCTGCCCTCAAGAGGACACCAAGAGGACGACAAGAAGTCTGCGTTCTCAAGCGAACACTGATGTACGCGAGTCTGTCTTACGGAGCGCATGGCGTTCAATTCGCAAGCAGGCAGCAGTGTTTGGAATGTCCTTGGAGAGTGTCCACAGAATTCTTCATCTTGATTTAAAATTTCACGCGTACAAACTACAGATGGTGCAACAATTGAAGGACAACGATTACCGGTTACGATTAGGAATCTGTCAACAAATCGTAACAAAAATAAATAGTGACGATGAATTTTACGAGTTGTGCCGTGTAAGCCGCATTATGTAGTGAACCGGCGACGGATCGGTCAGCTGTGTAGTGTATGGTGTTAATTGTCTTCCTACAAGCGCTGCTAACAATGCCACACGTCTACAGTAATGACGAATACGCAGATATGGTGTATGTTTATGGCTTCTGCGACGGTAGTGTAACCGCTGCAAGAGAAGAATACCAGAGGCGCTTTCCGACTCGACGATTACCTGTTCGCAGGGTGTTACCAAAGTGTTTATCACTTAGCGAGCAAAAAGACTCTCTTCCGAGTAGACATTTTTCGTCCGAGCGTGCCCTTCAACAAACTTTGTAGGAACAGGACGAAACTATTATCGCAAATGTTGAGCGAAGTCCCGGTACGAGCATACGAAGAATGTCCCTGCGTATGAATGTCCCACAGACACGTGTAAGGGGAAAATTACATGCGGAAAACCTGTATCTACTTCACATACAGCGTGTCCAAAATCTCTACATTGGCGACAATGCCCAACGACTTCAATTCTGTCACTGGGTAATTGAGAATAGTCATTTTCTTCCATACATACTATTTCACTGACAAACCCCAGTTTTCACGACATGGAATAAACAACACACCCAGTAATCATCGATGGTCTCGGGGAAATACACACGCTTCAGTGGACGGCAATTTTCAAGTTCGTTTTGCCATAAATGTTTGGTGCGGCATGATCGGTAACCTTTTGATAGGTCCATTTATTATCAATCAGCGATCGACGGGAGAGAGGTAACTGCATTTTTTGGAAAATTCTTTTCTGAAACTATTGGAAAACATTCCTTTAACCAAGCGAACTGGAATGTACTTTCAACATGACGGTGCTCCTCCACATGTTACCTTACGTGTGAGGGACCATCTCAACCGCACCTACCCTAATCGCTAGATTGGCCGTGGCTGTGCTACTAACTGGCCTCCAAGATCACCTGACCTTACACCTCTAGATGTCTCTTTAGGGGGTTGGATGAAATCAGAGGTGCACAGAGTGAAGGTAAATACACGAGATGAACTGATTCATCACATCATGGACGCTTCTGAATTGATTAGGAACCAACCACAGTCAACTGAACAAGCAACACAACATGTTAACGCTAGAGCGCAAAAGTGCATTGATGTTCATAGTGGGATATTCGAACTTGTTCTGTGAACTGTACAACATCCGTACGATAAGTGTTAAAGCTGCTTTAAAAGACGTGGACGTCTTTTCAACTGAATACATGTAACATGCATGTTGTAATGCATTATGTACTAAATGCAAAGTAAATAAACATTATGTAAGAATGTGTAACATAGCTGTACTTCTATGTAACATTGTTTTCAAGAACTCACGTAGCAGTCCAGTTCTATTGCGTATACGTTCATGTTATGCACATCAATTTTGGAGAATTGGAGTTCCTTTCGATACATATACCTCCCTAACGAAGCATTTGCGGACCTATATTCATATAACATTTTTTGTTCAGAATTACTTATACTTTCACTGTTTAAAATATTGACCTTTCCACCCCAAACGCCCTGTATATTGTCCGCCCAAACGAATAAATTATTTTTTACAACGCCTTTAATTCAGAGTCATTGCGTTTTATTTGTGATAATACAAGTACAGAAACACAACGTTATGTTTTTATGTGGTGGAACTGTAGTCAAGAAGACCCAATTCTCATATCTTTCAAATTTGGACCGCCAAAGGGAAGCGTGGCTTGGCACAAACAAAATGCGCCATTTACTAACACATGTTTGATAATGTTTGTCCATGGTTTCAACGTGGAGCAAGTCTAGCCACATGCAACCGAGTTCCAAGAACACAACAATACTGAAAGGGCGTTTTGTGAAAAACTGCATCGTACTACATCTGCAGCAGCAATTTGAGCCATTGTTGGTACCACTGTGGGACAACGTACTGTTACAAATCGGTTACTTCGAAGACAGCTCCGACCCAGATTCATACCACTTACCCAAACCATCGCCATTTGCGACCTTCGTGGTGTCAAGCGAAAGTTGAGTGCAGGCTAGGATGGAGGCCTGTTGTGTTTTCTGATGACGTCTGGTTCTGCTGCAGTGCCAGTGATGGCCGTGTGTCGGTTAGAAGGAGGCCATTTTAGACCCTGCAGTCAATCTGTCTGCGTGCTCGACACACTGGAACTAAAACTGGAGCTATGATCTGGGGTCTGATTTCGTATGACTGCGGAAGCACTTCTCGTCGGTATCCTACTCACCCTGACTGCAAACTTGTACG
Organism: Schistocerca piceifrons; assembly: GCF_021461385.2. Lineage (NCBI taxonomy): Eukaryota > Metazoa > Arthropoda > Insecta > Orthoptera > Acrididae > Schistocerca > Schistocerca piceifrons. Next base: position 169,950,464 of record NC_060146.1, read on the forward strand.
TCAGTCTGGTGATTCGATCTGTTGTGCTGCTATTCATGAAAAGCATTCCAGGGAGTGTTTCCAGCAGGATAACGCTCGCCCACATACCGCTGTTGTAACCCAACATGCTCCAGAGAGTGTCGACATCTTGCCTTGCCATGCTAGACCAGCACATCTGTCTGCAATTGAGTTCAATGACACATCATCGGATGACAGCTCCAATGTCATCTACACACAGCATTAACCGTCCCTGTATTGACTGACCAAGTGCAACAGGCATGGAATCCCATTCTACACTACTGGCCATTAAAATTGCTACACCACGAAGATGACGTGCTACAGACGCGAAATTTAACCGACAGGAAGAAGATGCTGTGATATGCAAATGATTAGCTTTTCAGAGCATTCACACAAGGTTGGCGCCGGTAGCGACACCTACAACGTGCTCACATGAGGAAAGTTTCCAACCGATTTCTCATACACAAACAGCAGTTGACCGGCGTTGCCTGGTGAAACGTTGTTGTGATGCCTCGTTTAAGGAGGAGAAATGCGTACCATCGCGTTTACGACATTGATAAAGGTCGGATTGTAGCCTATCGCGATTGCGGTTTATCGTATCGCGACATTGTTGCTCGTGGTCGTCGAGATCCAATGATTGTTAGCAGAATACGGAATCGGTGGGTTCAGGAGGGTAATACGTAACGCCGTGCTGGATGACAACGGCCTCGTATCACTATAGTCTGTGAGACGAGTGATTGGTACTGACAGTTCCGGCGGGCAGACGGCGCTGTTGCCGAACGTGGCTCACAGCACGTGGCGCCCTGTCTGCTGCACGCATTCTCTAGCAGCAGAAATAAAAGCGAGACAAAATACACGTCGTATTGGTACGCGTGAATTTATTTAAAGTTGATGCTTGAAATATATTAACTCGAAAACTGATAAGAGCTATTTAGTACAAGTATCTAAGATGCTGAAACATAATAAAGTTATTTGTTAAACTTCACAACTGAAATGAAAACTATTTTCGCAAGTTGTTGAACATTAGCAGTTTTGGTTTCCATTGTTAAGTATTAGCATTATTAATTTGTTCTACGACAAGCTACAGAATAATTGGTCAGTGTATTAAGAGTTATAATCTGAAGAAAGTACTCACAATATGATGATCTGGTTGTAGATCGATAGCAAACTCCCTCCTTACATTCCTGAATACGTTGTAATTACTGTAATGGAAAAACACAACTCACATCACTGTCAGAATCTGATTTGACATCGTCTTCCTCAGCACTACTCGAACTATCACTGCTCTCTCCCAGATGTATAATTAAATTTTCGATGCATTCTTCCACAACCCCTTCGGTTTTGGCCGCCTCTCTGATGGCACATGCAGTGCTGTTTACAATTTTAGCCCACGTCTCGTTTGTCACTTTATTGACAGCTGCTGGAAGGAGAGTTTCCACTTCAGAGATAGTGAATTTTTTATTGTTTGCAGCAATGTAATTTTTTATCTGCGCCCACACTCCTTCAATTGCATTGAAGTGACAGTGGTATGGATGAAGCCGAACGATTTCACGCCCGTGCCTTTTAGCAATCTCGTCAATTACATATGTTGGAAATTGGGGTTTCTTTTGTGCCACAATTTCGAGCAGTTCCGCCTTCCTTAAATCTTCTCTGAAATCAACTTTTCGCCGTTTCAACCACTGAATGATATCGTCTTTTTTGTTGCCAAGGTTGGTGCCTTATCGTGAACAACGGAATGATAAGGCGCATTGTCCATAACAATCACTGATGGACTTGTCAGATTCGTCATAAGCGATGTCTCGAACCATTCTTGAAATACTACACTGTTCATTTCTTCATGGTAATCTCCCGTCTTTTTTGGCCGAAACATTTTCAAGCAGTTTGGCACAAAACCTTTCGATGTTCCTGCATGTAAGACAATAATACGCCCTTCTTTGCCAACAGGCACTGCCATTGTCCCCTCGGGCGTTCCATCATTCCAGCCTCTACGTAAAGAATGGCTGGCATTGACCCAAGTTTCATCTAACCACACTATACTTTCGAATTTCACACCCATGATTCTGCGTAGAAATCTGCACCGCCATGCAACTACATCTGTCCTTTCCATTAATATTTTGCGTCCGTTAAACAGTGAATAGCTGAAGCCTATGTCTTTCAACAGTGTACGCAATGAAAATTTGCTCCCTTTAAAAAGATCGTCTTTCTGAAGCGACACCAGTAATTTAGATAGAGTGGGATGTTCCCTTCTCTTATAATAGCTGTATATATGACGACGAATTGCGTCTTTCTGAAAATCGTCCAAAGCTGTAACCTGCTTATTTCTCGGTCGCTTCTTTCCTGGTGTGTGCAGCTTTGTTGTGCCACTCTCGTCACAATCCACACTATACTGTTCTTTCCCTATCTTTACAACAGTGTTCTTACTTATTTTCAATTTTGCTGCAGTTCTCTTCACAACCTGAACAACAGGAATTACGGGCCCACCTTTGTCCTTTTCTTTCTCAAAGTAATCCCTCACAGAGCACACGAATTCACGGGCCTGGGTGTGTAGCACACTTTTCTTCCTCCGTTTCACTTCTTGTGTTGGGCTGGTACTACCCGCCGCACTAGACATTGTTTACAACGAAACATAAACAAAGAAACACTAAAAACAACAAAAACGAAATAAACTGCGAATTCAACTTCAGACAAACGACGAAGCCGAACGATTTCATGCCCGTGCCTTTTAGCAATCTCGTCAATTACATACGTTGGAAATTGGGGTTTCTTTTGTCCCACAATTTCGAGCAGTTCCGCCTTCCTTAAATCTTCTCTGAAATCTACTTTTCGCCCTTTCAACCACTGAATGATATCGTCTTTTTTGTTGCCAAGGTTGGTGCCTTATCGTGAACAACGGAATGATAAGGCGCATTGTCCATAACAATCACTGATGGACTTGTCAGATTCGTCATAAGCGATGTCTCGAACCATTCTTGAAATACTACACTGTTCATTTCTTCATTTCTTCGCCTGCACGCGAGACACTGGTAAGTTTCATAAGCGCGCGCGACCGGGTTTCAGAGCGGCAACGTGGCCCTTGCTACCCGCTCAAAGTCAGGCAGTCATTGGCTGCCTGCCTGCGGTCGCTAGGCAACGGAAAGACGCTACCGAGCTGTCAATACCAAAGACTCGTCTCCCAGACTATAGCAGTCGAGATGACAGGCATGTTATCCGTATGGCCGCAACAGATCGTGCAGCCACGTCTCGATCCCTGAGTCAACAGATGGGGACGTATGCAAGACAACAACCATCTGCACGAACAGTTCGACGACGTTTGCAGCAGCATGGACTATCAGCTCGGAGACCGTGGCTGCGGTTACCCTTGACGCTGCATCACAGACAGGGGCTTCTGCGATGGTGTACTCAACGATGACCCTGGGCGCACGAATGGCAAAACGTCATTTTTTTCGGATGAATCCAGGTTCTGTTTACAGCATCACGATGGTCGCATCCGTATTTGGCGACATCGCGGTGAACGCACATTGGAAGCGTGTATTCGTCATCGCCATACTGGCGTATCACCCGGCGTGATGGTACGGGGTGCCATTGGTTACACGTCTCGGTCACCTCTTGTTCGCATTGACGGCACTTTGAACAGCGGACGTTACATTTCAGATGTGTTACGACCCGTGGCTGTACCCATCATACGATCTCTGCAAGACCATACATTTCAGCAGGATACTGCACGACCGCACGTTGCAGGTCCTGTACGGGCCTAACTGGATACAGAACATGTTCGAGTGCTGCGCTGGCCAGCACATTCTCCAGATCTCTCACCAACTAAAAACGTCTGGTCAATGGTGGCGGAGTAACTGGTTCGTCACAATACGCCAGTCACTACTCTTGATGAACTGTGTTATCGTGTTAAAGCTGCATATGTAGCTGTACCTGTACACGCCATCCAAGCTCTGTTTGACTCAATGCCCAGGCTTATCAAGGCCGTTGTTACGACCAAATGTGGTTGTTCTGGGTACTGATTTCTCAGGAGCTATGCATCCAAATTGCGTGAAAGATTAATCACATGTCAGTTCTAGTATAATATATTTGTCCAATGAATACCCGTTTATCATCTGCATTTCTTCTTGGTGTAGCAGTTTTAATGGCCAGTAGTGTACAAACTGACATCTGGCATGTGTAGAACACAGTGCTTGCATCCCTGCATTCAACATTCTGGAGGGTGTCCTTGTACACAAGCATTTCACATTTGCAATGGTTTATCTCCTGCTGTCATTAACCTGTGATCTTGCAATGCTAATCACTGAAATATGTTAGCTAGACAAATGTATTCCCCAAATTTTATTACTCCACTTTAATTATGTTTTAGGTGTTGCACCGCGCGGGGTAACTGCGCGGTCTAGGCGCCTTGTCATGGTCCGTCCGGCTGGCCCCCTCCCCCCCCCCCCCCCCCTTCGGACGTTCGGTGGTTCGAGTCCTCCCTCGGGCATGGGTGTGTGTGTTGTCCATAGCGTAAAATGGCTCTGAGCACTATGCGAATTAACTTCTGAGGTCATCAGTCGCCTAAAACTTAGAACCAATTAAACCTAACTAACCTAAGGACACCACACGCATCCATGCCCGAGGCAGGATTCGAACCTGCGACCGTAGCGGTGGCGCGGTTCCAGACTGAAGCGCCTTTAACCGCACGGCCACACCGGCCGGCATCCATAGCGTAATTTAAGTTACATTAAGTAGTGGGTGGGCTTCGGGACCGATGACCTAAGTAGTTTGGTCACGTAAGACCTTACCACAAATATCCAAATTTTTGGTGTTGCGATTTTTTTTTTCGTGAGTGTATACACTTACAATGATCGTGAGTTAGCAGGATGGGTTAGCTCTTTCTGTATATTTGTTATTTTTGTAGCTCTGAAGATGGTGGATAAAGACCAAAACTCGTAATTGGCTGTATCCAAAAGCGACTGGCACTAAAACGATTCGAGAGTAGTTCTTTGGACTCAGATTAAGGGACGTACTTGTGGGTGTGTGTGTGTGTGTGTGTGTGTGTGTGTGTGATGAAAAGCGGTCGTACAGATGGAGCTGTAGACAGCTGGTCTGAAACACAGAGACGGCACTTCGCCCGCACAGTGGGCTAGTCCGAGGCCCAGCGTAGTGTTCAGACAGACGGTGGAGAAGAGAGGGACCGGCGTGTGCAGCCGCTCAGGTGACTGACCTGTCCCTGGCAGTCCTCTCAGCGCGAGGGGGCGACGGCTGCCGCCTGGACGTCCTGGGCGGGATCGCCAGTCTATGTCGTCGCGATGAGGGCTCGTCCGCCGACTCGCACGGGGCGCAGCTCACGGCCGCCAAATCCCGCACTGGCTGCAACACACAAACACACACGTTCGTTCAGTTAGCTGCCTATTGTCAGCCGACCAGACCACAAAACTACTCCCCAATTAGCACTTCCGTTGGTAAATGTACAGGGCGAATCACCTTAAACTTGCACCTCAAATATCGCGGAAATGGAAAGTGCTTTTCATATGCGAATTACACAGAATGGATTGGTAGTCAGGGGATCGTATTGTTAGCTAATCAGCAGATTGTAATAATACAGTGTTTTGTGCAAACATGCTCTTTTTTAAATCGAACAATGCGTATTTACATTAACAAAATAAGTGTTGGGTAAATCAGAATGTTAGTGGCGTTTGTTGCAGCATTCTACACCCATGCTCATAAATAAAAGGATAATGCTGACACATGGTGAAACAACGCTCAGGTGGGCGGTTTGCGGGTTTAAATCACCTCAGGGTATGACCATGCGGTGCATTTGACCTGCGGTCGTCGCGTGGTGGGGCTGGCAGCAGTCCACATACGCAGAGGTGTGTTAGTGCATGTCAGAGTACGGTGCAGCGAGTAAGTGTGCAGACGTTTTCAGACGTGCTAATGGTGACTGTGTTGAAAATGGCTCAAAGAACACATATTGATGACGTTATGAAGAGTAGAAGACTAGGGCGACTGGAGGCTGGTCGAACACAGCAGGTCGTAGCACGGGCCCTTCGTGTGCCACAAAGTGTGATCTCAAGATTATGGCAACGATTCCAGGAGACAGGAACACCACAAGAAGTCCGATATCTCACCATCAGTGCCCGCGGACGGCCACAGGCTAGTGCAGTTAGCCTTGCTGGGGACCTTACCGCAGCCACTGGAACAGTTGTCTCCAGACACACAGTCTACAGACGACTAAACAGACATGGTTTATTAGCCCGGAGACCTGCAAGGTGCATTCCACTGCTGACCCCTGGTCACAGGAGAGCCCGTAAAGCCTGGTGTCAAGAACACAGTACATGGTCACTGGAACAGTGGTCCCAGGTTATGCTCACGGACGAGTCCAGGTATAGTCTGTACAGTGATTCTCGCCAGGTTTTCATCTGGCGTGAACCAGGAACCAGATACCAACCCCTTAATGTCCTTGAAAGGGACCTGTATAGAGGTCGTGGTTTGATGGTGTGGGGTGGGATTATGATTGCTGCACGTACACACCAGCATGTCTTTGACAGAGGAACTGTAACAGATCAGGTGTATCGGGACGTCATTTTGCACCAGTATGTCCGCCTTTTCAGGGGTGCAGTGGGTCCCACCTTCCTCCTGATGGACGATAACGCACGGCCCCACCGAGCTGCCATCGTGGAGGAGAACCATCAAACAGAACATATCAGGTGAATGGATCGGCCTGCCTGTTCTTCAGACGTAAACCCCATCGAGCACGTCTGGGATGCTCTCGGTCGACGTATCTTCAAACCCCTACGACACTTCAGGAGCTTCGACAGGCTCTGGTGCAAAAATGGGAGGCTGTACCCCAGCAGCTGCTCGAGCACCTGATCCAGAGTATGCCAACCCGTTGTGGGCCTGTGTACGTGTGCATGGTGATCATATCCCATATTGATGTCGGGCGTTTTGTAGCACATGTGTTTCGGGACGATTTTCTCAACTTATCACCAATACCGTGGACTCACAGATCTGTGTCGTGTGTGTTCCCTACGTGCCTATGCTGTTAGCGCCAGTTTTGTGTAGTGTCACATTGTGTGTCACCACATTCAGCAATTATCCTTAATTTATGAGCATGAATGTAGTACGAGTCGTTTACGAGATACCGTATTTTAAAAACTGCCACAACAACACTTGTTTGTGCCATTTAACCTCCGTAGTTACTAGATACAATGTTGTTATGTTTCCTTAAAGCGTGCCTGTGTTTCTTCAGACCACTGGGACTTCTTAGTCGGTTAGTGAGTGACAATACAATCAGTAGGTCGTTCTAAGCAAAGAAGGGAAAGCAGAAAGGTGGAAGGAGTATATAGAGAGTCTATACAAGGGCGATGCACTTGAGGACAATATTATGGAAATGGAAGAGGATGTGGATGAAGATGAAATGGGAGATACGATACTGCGTGAAGAGTTTGACAGACCACTGAAGGACCTGAGTCGAAACAAGGCCCCCGGAATAGACAACATTCCATTGGAACTACTGACGGCCTTGGGAGAGCCAGTCCTGACAAAACTCTACCATCTGGTGAGCAAGATGTATGAAACAGGCGAAATACCCTCAGACTTCAAGAAGAATATAATAATTCCAGTCCCAAAGAAAGCAGATGTTGACAGATGTGAAAATTACCGAACAATCAGTTTAATAAGCCACAGCTGCAAAGTACTAACACGAATTCTTTACAGACGAATGGAAAAACTAGTAGAAACCGACCTCGGGGAAGATCAGTTTGGATTCCGTAGAAATATTGGAACACGTGAGACAATACTGACCTTACGACTTATCTTAGAAGATAGATTAAGGAAAGGCAAACCTACGTTTCTAGCATTTGTAGATTAGAGAAAGCTTTTGACAATGTTGACTGGAATACTCTCTTTCAAATTCTAAAGGTGGCAAGGGTAAAATACAGGGAGCGAAAGGCTATTTACAACTTTTACAGAAACCAGATGGCAGTTATACGAGTTGAGGGACATGAAAGGGAAGCAGTGGTTGGGAAGGGAGTAAGACAGGGTTGTAGCCTCTCCCCGATGTTATTCAATCTCTATATTGAGCAAGCAGTAAAGGAAACAAAAGAAAAATTTGGAGTAGGTATTAAAATCCGTGGAGAAGAAATAAAAACTTTGAGGTTCGCCGATGACATTGTAATTCTGTCAGAGACAGCAAAGGACTTGGAAGAGCAGTTGAACGGAATGGATGGTGTCTTGAAGGGAGGATATAAGATGAACATCAACAAAAGCAAACCGAGGATAATGGAATGTAGTCGAGTGAAGTCGGGTGATGCTGAGGGTATTAGATTAGGAAATGAGACACTTAAAGTAGTAAAGGAGTTTTGCTATTTGGGGAGCAAAATAACTGATGCTGGACGAAGTAGAGAGGATATAAAATGTAGACTGGCAATGGCAAGGAAAGCGTTTCTGAAGAAGAGAAATTTGTTAACATCGAGTATAGATTTAAGTGTCAGGAAGTTATTTCTGAAAGCATTTGTATGGAGTGTAGCCATGTATGGAAGTGAAACATGGACGGTAAATAGTTTGGACAAAAAGAGAATAGAAGCTTTTGAAATGTGGTGCTACAGAAGAATGCTGAAGATTAGATGGGTAGATCACATAACTAATGAGGAAGTATTGAATAGAACTGGGGAGGGAAGAGAAGTTTGTGGCACAACTTGACTAGAAGAAGGGATCGGTTGGTAGGACATGTTCTGAGGCATCAAGGGATCACCAATTTAGTATTGGAGGGCAGCGTGGAGGGTAAAAATCATAGGGGGAGACCAAGAGATGAATACACTAAGCAGATTCAGAAGGATGTATGTTGCAGTAGGTACTGGGAGATGAAGAAGCTTGCACAGGATAGAGTAGCATGGAGAGCTGCATCAAACCAGTCTCAGGACTGAAGACCACAACAACAGAACAACAACAGGTCGTAAGTGGACGGTGGGATTTATCAATGCAGCCGACATGCTCTTGGTGTATGGAGAGTTAGGAAGAGTGCAGCTCGTTGTTGTATGGTGTATGCGACAAGATATCCCAATAGACGTTAACCATCTCAGCAGCGGTTTATCAACCTCTTCAACGAGTTACCTGAAAGTGGTAGAGTAACACCTAGACAGCGTGGCAGAAGGAAACAACTGACGACAGATGAGGGTGAAATTATTGTTCTCGCTGCCGTTGCAGTTGATCCGCACGTTAGCTACCGCGCAATCGCACGAGGAAGTGTCATGGGTCAGGCAAGTGTCCTGCACATTATCCATCGACATACGTTCCATCGCTATCACATCTCTTTCCATCAAGAGCTGAATGGAAATGATCGTGAGAACCGTGTTAACTGCTGTAGATGGGCATTAAGACATGATACTCCATATGTACCATGTATCTCGTTTAGTAATGAAGCCACATTTACCAATCGCAGCTGGCTCTGAGCACTATGGGACTTAACAGCTGTGGTCATCAGTCCCCTAGAACTTAGAACTACTTAAACCTAACTAACCTAAGGACATCACACACATCCATGCCCGAGGCAGGATTCGAACCTGCGACCGTAGCAGTCGCGCGGTTCCGGACTGCGCGCCTAGAACTGCGATACCACCGCGGCCGGCACCAATCGCAGCCAGGTAAACGGCCGGAACATGCAGTACTGATCTGTTGACAATCCCCGAAGCCTTCGCCAGATGGAATGTTAGACCCTGGTGTGGGATAGTGAATCATCAGCTTATAGTCTCTTATTTCAAAGACGGAACACCGAACGTGCTCTAGTATCACAGCCTCCTAACAGGCCATATTCCACGTATGCTATAAGACGCTCCTCTGCAGACTAAGAGGAACCTCTGGTACCAACATAAAGGCTGTCCAGACCATAGCGGACGAAGTACTACAGTGGGTCTATTGGACTGGCGGCAGAGGACTTGTATCTCGGCCAGCCCATTCCCCGGATTTGACGCCTTTAGACCTTCTTTTCTGTGGGAAAAGCTGAAGGACGCTGCCTACAAGGACATACCACTACATTCGATGATATGCAACGCTATACTACTGCAGCCTGCTCGGACATCTCCACTGAAATGCTAGCACGTGTGCAGCAGTCGTTCCATATCAGACTGGAAGCCTGTAATGCCGCTGTCGCTGGTAATTCTGAAAACAATCTGTGGCGGTCAGTTGACTTGTTACTGGTCAGAATCCACATAACTAGTGTATGCACTTGTGTTGCTCTTCAGTGTGTCCCACCACAGGTACTGTGCAAGTCAAAGTGTGGGATGTTTTCAAAACACAGTGCCTCAGAAACGACTCCCACTAAAATACTGCAACAAACACCTCTGGCATTGTAATTTACCCTACTTTTAGTCTGTTAATATCAATAAGCACTGTTCAATTTTAAAAACGTATGCCTGCATAAAAAATACACTGGCTAACAATACGAGCCACTGACTACCAGTCAATTCTGTGAGAAACGCATATCAATAACACTCCACACTTCCGCAATATTTGCGGTGCAAGTTTTAGGTCATTCACCCTGTATACACCACTGTGCTTAAATGCTGTTTATTACTTTACTTACAACAATCAATCAATGTTATAGACACTAATATATTTACAACAGTTTCCCTGATAACTGTAAATGTCATTTGGTATGTTCCATTGTTAGAAAGGTGGGGGTATCAGCAAGCAAGTCAGTATTGGTATGAATATTTTCGAATGGCTTTCGAAGACCTCATCTCCAGAGCTGGTTTTGAGTCCACCTAGTATTTGTCGCCTATGGATAGACTACCCTGATGTATTCTGATACAAACAACACTACATTTAGCTCAAAGTCACATTTACAACACGATAAAGTAAAAAATCAAAATTTAAATATTACATATAAAATCAATATTGGACTCGTCTGTAGGTATATTTCCAGCTAGTTATCTTTCGCGACATACATGTAAGTAAATAGTGTGTCGTGTATTCAGTTGCTACTCGCATACTATTTTACTGATTATCTGCTGTGAACTGCTACTTCTTATGAAGAGTCAGCATTGCAGATAATATTGTTTCACAAATTGCCTCGAAAATGGTTGCCGATGAGATTGTAACGTAGAGTGTCCGAGAAGAAATGATCAGCATTCAGAAACGTGACAAGAACGATCGTTTACAGCAAAAAAGTCTGGTAAACATGTGCTCCAACCTGTTTGCCTTAAGAGCTAAGAGCACTTGTTAATCTTCGCTGCTCTGAAACACACCTTTCTACTGAACAAGTGCCCATGTTTACTGGTGATTTTTTCCACGTTTTGGCCCATACTAGATCCCCTCAGAATATGGAAAGCAAAGATCTTGCAGTAGGAGAGATTTGTTTTACAGTATCTAAGATGAAGTAGTACTCTACCTTTAGCTGCAAATATTCCTACAACGGAGTCCAATGTTTATTTTATACTTTATCGTGTAGTAAGTGTGACTCTGAGCTAAATTTAGTGTCATTTGTGTCAGAATACATCAGGGGAGTCTATCCATAGGCGACAAATACTAGCTGGACCCAAAATCAGCTCTGAAGATGAAGGCCACAAAAGCCATTTTTACTAGACTTTTTAGCTTCGAATGATCGTTCCTTTCGCAACCCGGAATACTGACCATTCCTGCTGCGACATCCTGTATACATTGTTTCGTTGACAGTGCTCACCTAGCATAGTTGCTAAAAATATGCAGTAGAAATTGCGCCGCCTATCGAGCGCGGACACTAACATGTACCCATTTGAAACATTAAAACAGTAACAACTGAAAAACGACAGTTAATTTTAAAAAGAAATATGAAAGAACAGAGCTTAATGTATTATCGACAGTATTATTAACAGTAGACAAGCAGATTAAATATAAATAAGAGCTGACAATTAGGCTTTACAGAAATTATTATTTCGTAAAGGACAGAATGATATGGAAAAGTTTTTTTACAGACAGCTGTACAGTCCAGAAAATATTTGCATGAAGGTAACTTAGCTAGCACATGTCTATGAGATTCGAAGAAAATGATGTTTCGGTACCACAGACAGGAAAATACAGTAGAAATAATGGAATCAAAATTCCACGAGCAGTCGATTGAAACCACTCAAAAGTTTTTGTTACATAGTTGAGGATGAGGCCATCGTTCTTAGAAATACGCTTGAAAATCACCAGCTATTCGAGTACATCTAGCTTATGATCCTTCTTTTCTCTAAGTAAAATCGAATTCCTTTAACGCTTTTCGGTTTGTGTCCATAAATTAGCAGATGATCGGCAAAAGTGGAATTGTGTATATTAGTGCCTCTTTCTTCCAAAAAAATGTTCCTTGTAATTGACACTAAAAGACCTTCTAGTTTGTCCTATATAATAAACGAGACACATATCACAAGTGATTTTACACACTCCTGAATTGTGTATAGAAGCAACTGTGGACTTAACATTGTGAATAAGATTTTTTTGCAAGTTATTGTTCATGGGAAAGGCAACTTTGAATCCATATTTTTTAATCAGGAGACGACGAATTTTGTACGCATTAAGGCCTAAAAATGGAAATCGAGAAAACATTTTTGTACCATCTACTGTCAGAAACAACACTGCTGCCTAAGGTGGTCACTTTAGCGTCAGTTTTAATTTTGAAGATCTTGTCAGCTAACGTGGGATCAGAGCCGTCATTAATTGCAATAGTTGTGATTATGCTCGTCTCTTCATTAAGCTTGCCAGGTGACAAAGGTACAGGAACTGCACGATGAATGGCTGAATGGAAAAATGTTTTCTTATGGGAATGAGGATGCACTGAACTAGCGGTCACAATTTGATCTGTATTAGTGGTTTCCGAGAATACTGAAAGAAAGTTTGTCGTTGTCAACAGCAATACTGAGGTCCAAGTACTTAAGCTGACAGTTGTTATTTTCTAGTTAACAAGTGAAGCTGATTTTTCACGAAGACTGCTAAAAATTTGAAACAAATGCTAAATTCCTTCCCTGGAACAACTGTATGTGATCAAAATGTTGTCTACGTACCTAGTAGAAGACAAAATACCCAGAGCAGCAGCTGAAAAATTATTGAAAAATTTCTCTTCTACTTAATTAATGAAAATATTGACCAAGATACCTGCCAAGTGGGTTACCCATTGCCAGACCGTAAGCCTGATACTATAGTTCGCCATTGAAAGCAAAATGGTTGTGTTATGCTACTATTCTTGGCAAACGAATTTGGTCAGTGATTTGTTCATCAGAAGTATCTTTTCTAAAAGTACTTAGGTTTTTTTCACGAGGTCATTGGTACCTTAGTATATAGCTTCGTAATATCTAATTAAAAACAATTTAGTATCTTGGCCACATTGCAGATCTTTCATTTTACTGACTAGATTTTGACTATTGACGACAGAATAATTATTTCGAAAAACAAAGTATTTTTTTGTTTTTTCGTGAAAAAATCTTCCTAACTCATGACATGCACTGTTCATACTGTTCACAATCGGACGTATCGGATGGTGACGCTTATTTACTTTGAACTGGGAACGCAATTTTTGGGCCTGTGGGTTCATATTAATAAACCGTTTTTTATGAAATGTTTTAAGAAAATGCGTAACGCGGTTAACGGCAAGCCTAATTTCTTTTTGTATCATGGGGGTCGGACCTCATCTAGTTCCGAAAAAAATTGTAATGTTTTAGTCACATATTCGTTCTGAGTTGCAATGATTACTGGATTACCTTTCTCAGATGTCGTTATAAGGGTATAGTCTTCTTTTAGCTCGATATTAATATTTTTAATCAATTTTTATCGCAATCATATTGACAGCAGTTTTTAACTGTATGTGTCTCAAAAATACTACATCCATCAGACCGACCCTCGTTTGTCGAGAAGTGTCTGCTTTGACTCTATCAAGGCCTTTTTTAAGATCTACAATCATATTTCCTACAACATTATTATCTGACAAGTTAGGCACTACAATGTATTTGTGTCCGTTTTCCAACAAGACAGTTTCTTCCAGGGTAATATCTATTTCAGTCTTATTCAGAATTCTGTTGAAAAATTTATACTCAGACCTTTGAAAACTACTAACAATAGGCTTTTTCACAGGTAAAATTCCCTTAAGATTAGCCAGTTTCTTCTCGTGTCTTTTTGCAATACAGTTCTTATATTTGCCCAACCTGTCGTTAATAACATCCCAAAATGCATCAGTCTGAAAAATAAAATGTAAGCAAAAAAATTTAATGAGCTCAACATACAAAACAAAGGCTTCTTCACTTAATCTGTCCTTTTTCTTTCATAAAGCACTGATTTTGTCGGAAATAATTTTCTAATGAGGATCCGACCCCCTTCGTTATCTGCTGAGTATGTACTAGACATTTCAGTCAATGAACCAATTATTGCTGCGTTGCGCAGACTACCGCCAATTACTGTAGTAATGTTTGAAACGGTAGACATAATTGCTACGTCATCTGCATCAGGTTCTCCACCAGATCCTGAACCTTATGTTTGCTCTGCCATGACCTTTTCCAGTACTTCATTATATGATCAGCCAAAACTTCATGTGCCATGGAGGTGTGACGCATGTACGGAGACATTCTTCTGTGTCTTCTTTTTTGCTACTCACCATGTAGCAGAGATGCTGAGCCGCGATAGGCAAAAAGATTCACACAATTGTAGCTTTCGGCCATTAAGGCCTTTGTTGGCAACAGACACACAAACACACACGCACGCACACGCACACACACGCACACACACACACACACACACACACACACACACACGCGCGCGCGCAACTTGTTCACACGTCTGCAGTCTCAGATAACTGAAACTTTGTTGTGCCTATTGCGACTCAGAATATCCGCTAAATAGTGAGTAGCAACTTTTCTTCTCTAATATTGTTACATTCCATCCTGGATTTTCCATTGTTTGATTTTCTTCTTATTTTTGTTATTCTTTTGTTCCACATTGGCGCAGGGTTGGTATGATCTCACACGGTTAGTTTAAGGAATGACCGCATTCTCCTCTCGTCGCCACATGGTTACCGCTCCCACAGAATATAACTGTGAGTACCAACCCATAATTCACCTGTTGAGCTGTGGGAAACCGCCTAAAAACCACATCCAGGCTGGCTGCCACACCTCTATGTGCCGGCACGCCTCCCTACACCAGCTACATGGGCGAGCAGTCATTCACATAGTTCCAAAAGAAGTATTCATGCATGTCACTATGATCCTCCTAACTATAAAAAAAATTGGATAAATAATATGCCCTTTACGTTCAACTCTGTGCAAAAACTGTTTTCATCACATTGCATATTTTCAGTAACTATCCTACATGCAAATGTCTAGAGGACGCATTTACGGATTTAGAAGCATATTCCATTAGGGGAAAGATAGACACCGTCTACAGGAAAATTAAAGAGGCCTTTGGAGAAACGACAAGCAGCTATATGAATATCAGAGGCTCAGATGGAAAACCACTCCTAACCAAAGAATGGGAAGCTGGAAGAAGAAGGAGTATATAGAGCGTCTATATAAGGCAGTTGTTCTTGAGGGCATTATTATAGAAAGGGAAGAGGACGTAATTGAGGACGACGTGGGAGATATCATACTGTGAGAAGAATTTGACGGGCACTGAAAGAGCTAATTCGAAACAAGGCCCCATTCCATCAGAACCACTTACAGCCTTGGTAGAGCCAGCCATGACACAATTATTGCATCTGGTGTACAGAATGTATGAGACCGGCGAAATACCCTCAGACTTCAAGAAGAATACAATAAATCCAAACAAAGCAATAGCTGACAGGTGGGGAAATTACCAGACTATCAGTTTAATAAGTCATGGTTGCAAAATACTAACAGGAATTCTTTACAGAAGAATGAGAAAGCTTGTAGCAAACTCGGGGTAGATCAGTCTGAATTTCGGAAAAATTTAGGATCACGCGAAGCGGAACTGATCCCACGATTTATCTTAGAAGGGAAACGCAAACGTACTTTTATATCGTTTGTAAATTTAGAGAAAGTTTTTAACAATGTTGACTGGAATACTCTCTTTGAAATCCTGAAGGTAGCAGGGGTAAAAATACAGGGAGCGAAAAGCTATTTACAAGTTGTCTAGAAACCAGACAGTATTTTAAGAGTAGAGTGGCGTGAAAGGGAAGCAGTGGTTGAGAAGGGAGTGAGACAGGGTTGTAACCTATCCCCGACGTTATTGAATCCGTACGTTGAACAAGTAGGAAAGGAAAGCAAAGAAAAATTGGAACAGGAATTAAAGTTCAGGAAGAAGAAATAAAAACTTTGAAATTTGCCGATGACATTGTAAGTCTGTCAGTGACAGAAAAGGACTTGGAGAAGCAGTTGAATGGAATGGACAATGTCTTGAAAGATGGACACGAAGTGAACATCAACAATAGCAAAACAAGGATAGTAGAATGTAGTCGAATTAAATCGGGTGATGCTGAGGGAATTATATTAGGAAACGATAACTTAAAGTAGTGGATGAGTTTTGCTATTTAGGGAGTAAAATAACTAAAGATGTAAGAAGTGGAAAGGATGTAGACTGGCAAAGGCAAGAAAAGCGTTTCTGAAGAAAATAAGCTTGTTAACATCCAATATAGATTTAACGGTTAGGAAGTCATTTCTTAAGGTATTTGTATGGAGTGTAGCCATGTGTGGAAGTGAAACACGGACGATAAAATATAATTATGTAGGGGTGTTAAATATAATAATTTGATAAAAGAAATTTTTGATTCTTTTCCCATATTAACACAAACAACACAGATTCTTCAGAAAATGAGAAAAAAGATGAAGAATTCATTAAAAAATACAGTAATACACCAGTTGAATATGTATGCCTGAATGATATACATGAATTAATCGGTAGATTAATAGTTGTTCATGGTGAGGAGATAGGTGGTAACAAAATATTTTACAATGAAAAAGTAAGAATAACAAAAATTTTAACAAATAAATTTAATGATCTCATTATCAGAACCAAAATACATACCCTATTTGTTCACATTTCTAAATCATCTACCTACTACATTTCAGGGGAATGAGAAATATGGAAAATGGGTGATTAACACATTAATTAACAAATTAAATGCATCTACTAAGATATAATTATTGTGGTCCATGTATAAAATTAGATGAAAGATTTAGGTGAAGATATAAATACATTACATCAAGCTTGTAAACAACATGATACTACGCACAGAGGTTATAAAAGTATAGAGTGTGGGCACAGGCAGATAAAATACTACAGAATGTAGCAAAAGAGGGAATGTTTAATAATAATGAATCAACTGATGGAACATTAGCTGTTACTACTATTGGAGGTGTAATGTATTGAAAAAGAAAATTAGGTGTAAGTGTTAATATTGATGACAGTGAATGGAACTGTAATACATATTCTTTTTGTATACGAATTAATAATTTTAGTATTGATTACCTGTGGTGGTATGTGGTACACCGAAAGCTAAATCAATTGAAATTGACCTCAATAAGAGTCAGTTATATAGTATAGACTATTTTTAACTGGTACACAAAGAAGTAAAATGAGATAAAATTGGCAATAATTTACTCATATCATTAGACACAGTGGCCGAGCGGTTCTAGGCGCTTCAGTCGGGAATCGCGCGACCGCTAAGGTCGCAGATTCGAATTCTGCCTCGGGCATGGGTGTGTGTGATGTCCTTAGGTTAGTTAAGTTTAAGTAGTTCTAAGTTCTAGGGGACTGATGACCTCAGATGTTAAGTCCCATAGTGCTCAGAGCCAATTGAACGATATATTTTATTTAATTGCTGGACCATCGACACCAGTAAGTGTTTTGCAGAAATATACCGCATTCTCGAAAGTACTTCAGCTTCTGTACTCATCATTTAAAGTCGTTAAGATAGTACCTGCAGATTTTATTAAATTGCAATCTTTCATTTATAAAATTCGCAATTGGCGAGTTTAGGAACCTTCGACCATTCGATTCATGCGTTTATTCTTATCGTATACTGCAGACTCAGCAGTATTTGGTCCGTAATGCGGCAACTGCGTATCCCAGCACCTAGACAACGAAACCAGCCAAAACTTTTAATATTTCAACGTTGAATCGGAGCGTGTGTAGTTATTTGGAAAGCCCGCGACACTGAGTAACACTGAAATGTTCCGTGTGATTTTACCGGAAGATATATAAACTAAATGTTAAAACATATTGCGTGCAATGAGACTATTATTCACGCTGTTCAGGAAATATTTCAAGCTTCAAAACTTACTCTTACTGGTTCTGTGTGTCTGCAGGCTGCGCACGGCAAAGACTGAATGAATTTGGAGAGGCATTTGTGGCATCCTAAGTCATAATTTGGACTTTATTTTGCGGCATTGTTCGTCCATTCAGTATAGGTTCAACGAACTCGCGACCTGCTGACAAGAAAAATCCAGTGGGGAAATCAATATCTACAAACGGCATCCACGAGACATCTATAGAAAATACCAGGTGAGCTAAAACACCTCCAAATAAGCAGTGAAGATAAAGGGAGCAAAGCAGAACAGTGTTAGGGACTTTAATATTGTCCTCGTTATCTTCGTGTACCCAAAACGATGAAATTTTGTGCCGGCTAGTGTAATGTGTAGAAGCAGAAGTCTGCATACCAATTTTCGGCTATATCTATTAGGCACCGACCATACGCCTTAAAGACCACCGTTTAGGTGATGGAAAGGCTTAACAATCGGCAGTGCACATCACTTTCAACTGCTTAGTTCCACTTCGCTATTTTTTCATCTTATTTGTGTTATAGTGGGTCCCGGGTATGTTGACGGACATCCACAAACATACACGGAAGACAACGGCTTGCAACATACAAGGGCTCTTCAGATGACTTCCTTGCAAGAATTGTGACACGAGGCGACACCTGGTTGCATCTCTCTGAACTGGAGAAGAAGAAACTGAAAAGTAGAACTTCCCCAAGGAAAGTGATGGTTTGAGGGAAGTCATCGTATGTTTCTATTTTTGAAATATACACCTTATTTCATGCTTGTCTGCTATTAGTTAATTTTGTCCCCTTGGGCAGTTTCAAGTTACTTCCATCACAGTGAAAAAGTGTAATCACGTATCTCATCTTCCATAGTGTGGCGGAGCTCCGTATAATGGTACCCTAATAAGGGTTATATACCAACGTGGTGGTTACGGGCACGAGACAGATGTAAATTCTGTGTGTAAAATGATAAAAGCTGGAAACTAGCAGCGTGTCTGCCATCGTGGAAGTCTTAACTGACGAGCAAGTTCAGGGGCAGAATCACGATGTCATGCAAATCACACCCAAGTTGGTTTATACTGAATCTGCACAAGGTGTGTAACGCAATCGCGTGCTAGCCCTCGTATAAATCCCATGTGAGGTAGTTAGCCTCCTGTGTGATTTATTCATTAACTAATAGAAGTTTCCCTCCAAAAATGATGATGGAAAAAGGATTGTGGTGAGTGTGATTGTTGAACGGATAAATGTCATCCTACAAATTTACAGTTACATTTATTTTCTTTATACATAACACGAAGTTGATCTTATATTTGTACAAGGAACAATCGTGTATATTAACCTGGTCCTCATTTGATAGAGGTGTTGGAAACGACATTGTACAAAGGACACCGCGCGGAATTCAATGTGCTTCTCTAAGATGAGCGAAGAGAACAGGTGAAATGTACGATATCGATGAGTAAGTGGGTAATCGGATGCAGTACCACGATGTCATCTAAGGATGCTACCGCTGACATACCTCGATTCGAATTCTGGGCGGCTGAAAAATCAAGGGGACCTGCAAGCCGGAATTGCGTGTATTACCGAAAGTCTGGCTCAAGGTGGCGTGCTGATGACAGCTGCCGGCCGGTGTGGCCGAGTGGTTCTAGGCGCTTCAGTCTGGAACCGCGTGACCGCTACGGTCGCAGGTTCGAATCCTGCCTCGGGCATGGATGTGTGTGATGTCAAGTTAGTTCGGTTTAAGTAGTTCTAAGTTCTAGGGGACTGATGACCTCAGAAGTTAAGTCCCATAGTGCTCAGAGCCATTTGAACCATTTTTTTTTTATGACAGCTGCTATTCATGGTCGGCCGCTGCACGGAAACGGGCTCCGCCTTGATGACCGATCGTAGTGCAAGTGGGAAAAAAAGAAGCTAAGAACAAGTAAAACTGCGAATGAAATTACTCTGCAGTAGCATGGCAAAGTACTCGGCTGACTCCCCAAAATCACTTCTGCCACCGTCTAGAGAGCGACCTTTTCACTATGCCAGGACTCGGCCAATCGTGCCGCGTGCAGTGGCCACGCGGCCTGACTCGCCATGTCACGGATTGCGCGGCCCCTCCCGTCGGAGGTTCGAGTCCTCCCTCGGGTATGTATGTGTGTTGCTCTTGCCGTAAGTTAGTCTATGTGATTGCCGTAAGCTTAGTGACAACAGTGCATCCCAATTTAAGTTATACAATATAGCACTGAAGATGGTCACTCAGTGACAGAAAATCGATTTTGCAATAGTAAAAAATATACGACCAATGCTGTCTCTTCTTTTGAGTTAGTTTAAATAGTTTGTAGGTCTGGGGACCGATACCTCAGCAATTTGGTCCCTTAGGAATTCACACAGATTTGAATATTTTTGGCCAATCGTTGCCCATAAACAAAGCTTTCACCAGTTATGGCCTTACAACAAACTTGTCCAGGCTCCCACTACCGTACTCTCGTCAACCCAGGCGCCAATACCATTCCTTCTCGCCAGTTCCCAAAAGTGACTTCCAACAAGTCGAGCAGACTATTGCAATAGCACAGCTATGCCGCTGAGCTGGCGTGTTCCTCCCAAAACACGAAGCTTTGGTGATACAACTGTCACAGCCATTATAGAAACAGCGAGCACCAGGCACGGGCGATTCGGTACTCTGTCTGCACTTCCCAGTGACAGCTGGTGTCCCCCCCCCCCACCCCATCTGACCATTCGCTGCTATTGTCAGCAGTTGACCTCCTCACAGCGCCGGCCGCTATGGCCGAGCGGTTCTAGGCCCTTCAGTCCGGAACCGCGCTGCTGCTACGGTCACAGGTTCGAATCCTGCCTTGGCCATGTGTGTGATGTCCTTAGGTTAGTCAGGTTTAAGTAGTTCTAAGTCTAGGGGACTGATGACCTCAGATGTTAAGTCCCATAGTGCTTGGATCCTCATCACTGCCCAAAATTTCCCGCTCTTCTCCTGCGTGAAATCAACAGAATAATGATATCCATGCATCCTACTCCCAATCACGTACATACATACATTGCATGACAGTGTCACATGGTAGGGAAATGACATTAATTTATGTGTGTGCAAATTCAGATTTTATACATGCAAGAAAGTCCGGTTTGGTGGTCCTTAATAGGTGTATGAAGAGGCCAGAGGGCCTGTCATCTTGTAAAGTCCAACCCTTGTGGGGCTCTTTGTCGCTGTGGTAGCATAAGTCACATGAAAATCCGTTAGTTACGCTGGAATGGTGATAAAGACCCCCATAATGGTTGCGCTTTTATCACGGAATTCTCATCTGTGTTGTGCCCTGTACCACGACACTCATAAGTACGTAAACTTCCACCACAGTAATGAGTAGTAAATAACATATGTCATCACAGGTAGCCTGAAAATGCCCAAAAGAGCGAAATTAGCTAATACCAGAAAGCATAATATGGAGTCTTTATTTCAAAAAGAAAAGCAACCTCTCCAGGAGAAGTTCCCTTACGAAATGCAGATCGGCTGTGGGTCGATGTACGCAAAAGACTAGAAGTGATGGCTACGATATTTTGTGATACAGAAGGACTGTTGTTTGGTGGGCGAGCGGTTCTAGGCGCTACAGTCTGGAACCGCGAGACCGCTACGGTCGCAGGTTCGAATCCTGCTTCGGGCATGGATGTGTGTGATGTCCTTAGGTTAGTTAGGTTTAAGTAGTTCTAAATTCTAGGGGACTGATGACCTCAGAAGTTAAGTCCCATAATGCTCAGAGCCACAGTTGCTTGCAGACACTATCCGTTCCGACGGGACATACGTGGCACCACTTAAAAAGTTTTGAGCTCCAATGTATCACGTTCGACTACTTCTGCAAAAACACAATGTTTTGCTGCTGCAAGATAATGCCCAACCACATGTCAGCGAGATAACCACTAATGAGAGTACAAAGCTTGCTTGGACGACACTCAAACAGCTGCCCTACAGCCGCGATCTGCAGCCTGTTCAGAGAACTGTATAATCCCTTCGCAGAACAAGGTTGGAAAATGACAGGTCCCTGTGTAGGCTGCTAAGCAGCGGCTCAAATGTCCTGGTCTCGACTTCTACCTTGCAGTTATACAGGCCTTAGTTGCATAGTGGTGTGAAGCAGTTGAAAGGGATATACGCCGTCTGCAAAAATGACTTTTTGTCTGTCAAAATTGAATCAACAAAGCAAAACTATCAGAGATATGGAAAAGTAAATCGAATGCACTTGCTTTGAATTGAGCACTCTACTTGCACTTGTTGCAGAGTGAGTGCTGTATCAGCACTTGTTTTGTAGTGAGCATTCCACTTGGTTTGTTTTGGAGGTAGCACCCTCAGTGCACTTGTTTTGGAATGAGCTCTCTAGTTGCACTTGTTTTGGAGGGAGCGCTTAATTGCACTTTTTTTGAGGGAGCGTCCGTCCTACTTGCACTTGTTTATGAGTAAGCACAATACTCGCACTTCTTTTGAAGTGAGCACTCTTTTTGCAGTTGCTTCCGAGTGAGCAATCTATTTGCAGTTGCTTCGGAGAGAGCAATCTATTTGCGCTTGCTTCAGAGAGAGCAATCTATTTGCACTTGTTCTGGAGTGAGCCTTCCACTTGCACTTGTTCTGGAGTGAGTGCACTACTTGCACTTGTTCCGGAGTGAGTGCACTACTTGCACTTGTTCCGGAGTGAGTGCGCTACTTGCACTTGTCCCGGAGTGAGTGCGCTACTTGCACTTGTTCCGGAGTGAGTGCGCTACTTGCACTTGTTGCAGAGTGAGTACACTACTTGCACTTGTTGCGGAGTGAGTGCGCTACTTGCACTTGTTCCGGAGTGAGTGCGCTACTTGCACTTGTTCCGGAGTGAGTGCGCTACTTGCACTTGTTCCGGAGTGAGTGCGCTACTTGCACTTGTTCCGGAGTGAGTGCGCTACTTGCACTTGTTCCGGAGTGAGTGCGCTACTTGCACTTGTTCCGGAGTGAGTGTGCTACTTGCACTTGTTCCGGAGTGAGTGCGCTACTTGCACTTGTTCCGGAGTGGGTGCGCTACTTGCACTTGTTTTGGAGTGAGCGCCCCACTTGCACTTGTTTCAGAGTGAGTGCGCTGCTTGCACTTGTTTTGGAGTGAGCGCCCTGCTTGCACTTGTTTTGGAGTGAGCTCACTACTTGCACTTGTTTTGGAGTGAGCACACTACTTGCACTTGTTTTGGAGTGAGCGCCCTACTTGCACTTGTTCCAGAGTAAGTGCGCTACTTGCACTTGTTTCAGAGTAAGTGCGCTACTTGCACTTGTTGCAGAGTGAGTGCCCTACTTGCACTTGTTTTGGAGTGAGCGCTCTACTTGCACTTGTTCTGGAGTGAGCTCACTACTTGCACTTGTTTTGGAGTGAGCTCACTACTTGCACTTGCTTTAGAGTGAGCACACTACTTGCACTTGATTTAGAGAGAGCGCCCTACTTGCATTTGTTTCAGAGTGAGTGCCCTACTTGCACTTGTTTCATAGTGAGTGCCCTACTTGCACTTGTTCTGGAGTAAGTGTGCTACTTGCACTTGTTCTGGAGTAAGTGTGCTACTTGCACTTTCTGCAGAGTGAGTGCCCTACTTGCACTTGTTGCAGAGTGAGTGCCCTACTTGCACATGTTTCAGAGTGAGTGCCCTACTTGCACTTGTTCTGGAGTGAGAGCCCTACTTGCACTTGTTCTGGAGTAAGTGTGCTACTTGCACTTGCTGCAGAGTGAGTGCCCTACTTGCACTTGCTGCAGAGTGAGTGCCCTACTTGCACTTGCTGCAGAGTGAGTGCCCTACTTGCACTTGCTGCAGAGTGAGTGCCCTACATGCACTTGCTGCAGAGTGAGTGCCCTACTTGCACTTGCTGCAGAGTGAGTGCCCTACTTGCACTTGCTGCAGAGTGAGTGCCCTGCTTGCACTTGCTGCAGAGTGAGTGCCCTACTTGCACTTGCTGCAGAGTGAGTGCCCTACTTGCACTTGCTGCAGAGTGAGTGCCCTACTTGCACTTGTTTTGGAGTGAATGCTGCACTTGTACTTGTTTCGGAGTGAGTGCGCTACTTGTACTTGTTTCGGAATGAGTGCGCTACTTGCACTTGTTCTGGAGTGAGTGCCCTACTTGCACTTGCTGCAGAGTGAGTGCCCTACTTGCTCTTGCTGCAGAGTGAGCGCCCTACTTGCACTTGTTGCAGAGTCAGTGCCGTACTGGCACTTGTTCTCGAGTAAGTGTGCTACTTGCACTTGTTGCAGAGTGAGTGCGCTGCTTGCACTTGTTTTGGAGTGAGTGCTCTACTTGCACTTGTTTTGGAGTGAGCACTCTACTTGTACTTGTTTCGGAGTGAGTGCGCTACTTGCACTTGTTTCTGAGTGAGTGCCCTACTTGCACTTGTTGCAGAGTGAGCGCCCTACTTGCACTTGTTGCAGAGTGAGCGCCCTACTTGCACTTGTTTCGGAGTGAGCGCTCTACTTGCACTTGTTTCGGAGTGAGCGCCCTAGTTGCACTTGTTTTGGAGTGATTGTGCTACTTGCACTCGTTTCTGAGTGTGTGCGCTACTTGCACTTGTTCTGGAGTGAGTGCCCTACTTGCACATGTTTTAGAGTGAGCGCCCTACTTGCACTTGTTTCAGAGTGAGTTCCCTACTTGCACTTGTTCTGGAGTGAGAGCCCTACTTGCACTTGTTTTGGAGTGAATGCTGTACTTGTACTTGTTACGGAGTGAGTGCGCTACTTGTACTTGTTTCGGAGTGAGTGCGCTACTTGCACTTGTTTCGGAGTGAGCGCTCTACTTGCACTTGTTGCAGAGTGAGCGCCCTAGTTGCACTTGTTTCGGAGTGAGTGCCGTACTTGCACTTGTTCTGGAGTAAGTGTGCTACTTGCACTTGTTGCAGAGTGAGTCCGCTACTTGCACTTGTTGCAGAGTGAGTGCCCTACTTGCACTTGCTGCAGGGTGAGTGCCCTACTTGCACTTGTTTTGGAGTGAATGCTGTACTTGTACTTGTTTCGGAGTGAGTGCGCTACTTGTACTGGTTTTGGAGTGAGTGCGCTACTTGCACTTGTTCTGGAGTGAGTGCCCTACTTGCACTTGCTGCAGAGTGAGCGCCCTACTTGCACTTGCTGCACAGTGAGCGCCCTACTTGCACTTGCTGCAGAGTGAGCGCCCTACTTGCACTTGCTGCAGAGTGAGCGCCCTACTTGCACTTGTTGCAGAGTGAGCGCCCTAGTTGCACTTGTTTCGGAGTGAGCGCCCTAGTTGCACTTGTTTCGGAGTGAGCGCCCTACTTGCACTTGTTGCAGAGTGAGTGCCGTACTTGCACTTGTTGCAGAGTGAGTCCGCTACTTGCACTTGTTGCAGAGTGAGTGCACTACTTGCAGTTGTTGCAGAGTGAGTGCTCTACTTGCACTTGTTTTGGAGTGAGTGCTGTACTTGCACTTGTTTTGGAGTGAGCGGCCCACTTGCACTTGTTTCAGAGTGAGTGCTGTACTTGCACTTGTTTTGGAATGAGCGCTCTACTTGCACTTGTTGCAGAGTGAGCGCCCTAGTTGCACTTGTTTCGGAGTGATTGTGCTACTTGCACTCGTTTCTGAGTGTGTGCGCTACTTGCACTTGTTTTGGGGTGAGCACACTACTTGCACTTGTTTTAGAGTGAGCGCCCTACTTGCACTTGTTTCAGAGTGAGCGCCCTACTTGCACTTGTTGCAGAGTGAGTGCCGTACTTGCACTTGTTGCAGAGTGAGTCCGCTACTTGCACTTGTTGCAGAGTGAGTGCACTACTTGGACTTGTTCTGGAGTGAGTGCTGTACTTGCACTTGTTTTGGAGTGAGCGGCCCACTTGCACTTGTTTCAGAGTGAGTGCGGTGCTTGAACTTGTTTTGGAGTGAGCGCTCTACTTGCACTTGTTGCAGAGTGAGCGCCCTAGTTGCACTTGTTTCGGAGTGATTGTGCTACTTGCACTCGTTTCTGAGTGTGTGCGCTACTTGCACTTGTTTTGGAGTGAGCACACTACTTGCACTTGTTTTAGAGTGAGCGCCCTACTTGCACTTGTTTCAGAGTGAGCGCCCTACTTGCACTTGTTGCAGAGTGAGTGCCCTACTTGCACATGTTTTAGAGTGAGTGCTTTACTTGCACTTGTTCTGGAGTGAGAGCCCTACTTGCACTTGTTCTGGAGTAAGTGTGCTACTTGCACTTGCTGCAGAGTGAGTGCCCTACTTGCACTTGCTGCAGAGTGAGTGCCCTACTTGCACTTGCTGCAGAGTGAGTGCCCTACTTGCACTTGCTGCAGAGTGAGTGCCCTACTTGCACTTGCTGCAGAGTGAGTGCCCTACTTGCACTTGCTGCAGAGTGAGTGCCCTACTTGCACTTGCTGCAGAGTGAGTGCCCTACTTGCACTTGCTGCAGAGTGAGTGCCCTACTTGCACTTGCTGCAGAGTGAGTGCCCTACTTGCACGTGTTTGGGAGTGAGTGCTGTACTTGTACTTGTTTCGGAGTGAGTGCGCTACTTGTACTTGTTTCGGAGTGAGTGCGCTACTTGCACTTGTTCTGGAGTGAGTGCCCTACTTGCACTTGCTGCAGAGTGAGTGCCCTACTTGCACTTGCTGCAGAGTGAGCGCCCTACTTGCACTTGCTGCAGAGTGAGCGCCCTACTTGCACTTGTTGCAGAGTGAGCGCCCTACTTGCACTTGTTTCAGAGTGAGTGCCGTACTTGCACTTGTTGTGGAGTAAGTGTGCTACTTGCACTCGTTTCTGAGTGTGTGCGCTACTTGCACTTGTTCTGGAGTGAGTGTGCTACTTGCACTTGTTCTGGAGTGAGAGCCCTACTTGCAGTTGTTCTGGAGTGAGAGCCCTACTTGCACTTGTTCTAGAGTAAGTGTGCTACTTGCACTTGTTCTAGAGTAAGTGTGCTACTTGCACTTGTTCTGGAGTAAGTGTGCTACTTGCACTTGCTGCAGAGTGAGTGCCCTACTTGCACTTGCTGCAGAGTGAGTGCCCTGCTTGCACTTGCTGCAGAGTGAGTGCCCTACTTGCACTTGCTGCAGAGTGAGTGCCCTACTTGCACTTGCTGCAGAGTGAGTGCCCTACTTGCTCTTGCTGCAGAGTGAGCGCCCTACTTGCACTTGTTGCAGAGTCAGTGCCGTACTTGCACTTGTTCTCGAGTAAGTGTGCTACTTGCACTTGTTGCAGAGTGAGTGCGCTGCTTGCACTTGTTTTGGAGTGAGTGCTCTACTTGCACTTGTTTTGGAGTGAGCACTCTACTTGTACTTGTTTCGGAGTGAGTGCGCTACTTGCACTTGTTTCTGAGTGAGTGCCCTACTTGCACTTGTTGCAGAGTGAGCGCCCTACTTGCACTTGTTGCAGAGTGAGCGCCCTACTTGCACTTGTTTCGGAGTGAGCGCTCTACTTGCACTTGTTTCGGAGTGAGCGCCCTAGTTGCACTTGTTTCGGAGTGATTGTGCTACTTGCACTCGTTTCTGAGTGTGTGCGCTACTTGCACTTGTTCTGGAGTGAGTGCCCTACTTGCACATGTTTTAGAGTGAGCGCCCTACTTGCACTTGTTTCAGAGTGAGTTCCCTACTTGCACTTGTTCTGGAGTGAGAGCCCTACTTGCACTTGTTCTGGAGTAAGTGTGCTACTTGCACTTGCTGCAGAGTGAGTGCCCTACTTGCACTTGCTGCAGAGTGAGTGCCCTACTTGCACTTGCTGCAGAGTGAGTGCCCTACTTGCACTTGCTGCAGAGTGAGTGCCCTACTTGCTCTTGCTGCAGAGTGAGCGCCCTACTTGCACTTGTTGCAGAGTCAGTGCCGTACTTGCACTTGTTCTCGAGTAAGTGTGCTACTTGCACTTGTTGCAGAGTGAGTGCGCTGCTTGCACTTGTTTTGGAGTGAGTGCTCTACTTGCACTTGTTTTGGAGTGAGCACTCTACTTGTACTTGTTTCGGAGTGAGTGCACTACTTGCACTTGTTTCTGAATGAGTGCCCTACTTGCACTTGTTGCAAAGTGAGCGCCCTACTTGCACTTGTTTCGGAGTGAGCGCTCTACTTGCACTTGTTTCGGAGTGAGCGCCCTAGTTGCACTTGTTTCGGAGTGATTGTGCTACTTGCACTCGTTTCTGAGTGTGTGCGCTACTTGCACTTGTTCTGGAGTGAGTGCCCTACTTGCACATGTTTTAGAGTGAGCGCCCTACTTGCACTTGTTTCAGAGTGAGTTCCCTACTTGCACTTGTTCTGGAGTGAGAGCCCTACTTGCACTTGTTCTGGAGTAAGTGTGCTACTTGCACTTGCTGCAGAGTGAGCGCCCTACTTGCACTTGCTGCAGAGTGAGTGCCCTACTTGCACTTGCTGCAGAGTGAGTGCCCTACTTGCACTTGCTGCAGAGTGAGTGCCCTACTTGCACTTGTTTTGGAGTGAATGCTGTACTTGTACTTGTTTTGGAGTGAGCACTCTACTTGTACTTGTTTCGGAGTGAGTGCGCTACTTGCACTTGTTTCTGAATGTGTGCGCTACTTGCACTTGTTCTGGAGTGAGTGCCCTACTTGCACATGTTTTAGAATGAGCGCCCTACTTGCACTTGTTTCAGAGTGAGTTCCCTACTTGCACTTGTTCTGGAGTGAGAGCCCTACTTGCACTTGTTCTGGAGTAAGTGTGCTACTTGCACTTGCTGCAGAGTGGGTGCCCTACTTGCACTTGCTGCAGAGTGAGTGCCCTACTTGCACTTGCTGCAGAGTGAGTGCCCTACTTGCACTTGCTGCAGAGTGAGTGCCCTACTTGCACTTGTTTTGGAGTGAATGCTGTACTTGTACTTGTTTCGGAGTGAGTGCGCTACTTGTACTTGTTTCGGAGTGAGTGCGCTACTTGTACTTGTTTCGGAGTGAGTGCGCTACTTGCACTTGTTTCGGAGTGAGCGCTCTACTTGCACTTGTTGCAGAGTGAGCGCCCTAGTTGCACTTGTTTCGGAGTGAGTGCCGTACTTGCACTTGTTCTGGAGTAAGTGTGCTACTTGCACTTGCTGCAGAGTGAGTGCCCTACTTGCACTTGCTGCAGAGTGAGTGCCCTACTTGCACTTGCTGCAGGGTGAGTGCCCTACTTGCACTTGTTGCAGAGTGAGCGCCCTACTTGCACTTGTTTCAGAGTGAGTGCCGTACTTGCACTTGTTGCAGAGTGAGTCCGCTACTTGCACTTGTTGCAGAGTGAGTGCCCTACTTGCACTTGCTGCAGAGTGAGTGCCCTACTTGCACTTGCTGCAGAGTGAGTGCCCTACTTGCACTTGCTGCAGAGTGAGTGCCCTACTTGCACTTGTTTTGGAGTGAATGCTGTACTTGTACTTGTTTCGGAGTGAGTGCGCTACTTGTACTTGTTTCGGAGTGAGTGCGCTACTTGCACTTGTTTCGGAGTGAGCGCTCTACTTGCACTTGTTGCAGAGTGAGCGCCCTAGTTGCACTTGTTTCGGAGTGAGTGCCGTACTTGCACTTGTTCTGGAGTAAGTGTGCTACTTGCACTTGCTGCAGAGTGAGTGCCCTACTTGCACTTGCTGCAGAGTGAGTGCCCTACTTGCACTTGCTGCAGGGTGAGTGCCCAACTTGCACTTGTTGCAGAGTGAGCGCCCTACTTGCACTTGTTTCAGAGTGAGTGCCGTACTTGCACTTGTTGCAGAGTGAGTCCGCTACTTGCACTTGTTGCAGAGTGAGTGCACTACTTGCACTTGTTGCAGAGTGAGTGCACTACTTGCACTTGTTGCAGAGTGAGTGCCCTACTTGCACTTGTTGCAGAGTGAGCGCCCTACTTCCACTTGTTGCAGAGTGAGTCCGCTACTTGCACTTGTTTCAGAGTGAGTGCCGTACTTGCACTTGTTTCAGAGTGAGTGCCCTACTTGCACTTGTTGCAGAGTGAGCGCCCTACTTGCACTTGTTGCAGAGTGAGCGCCCTACTTGCACTTGTTGCAGAGTGAGCGCCCTACTTGCACTTGTTTCGGAGCGAGCGCTCTACTTGCACTTGTTCTGGAGTGAGTGCCCTACTTGCACTTGCTGCAGAGTGAGCGCCCTACTTGCACTTGCTGCAGAGTGAGCGCCCTACTTGCACTTGTTGCAGAGTGAGCGCCCTAGTTGCACTTGTTTCGGAGTGAGCGCCCTACTTGCACTTGTTGCAGAGTGAGTGCCGTACTAGCACTTGTTGCAGAGTGAGTGCACTACTTGCAGTTGTTGCAGAGTGAGTGCTCTACTTGCACTTGTTTTGGAGTGAGTGCTGTACTTGCACTTGTTTTGGAGTGAGCGGCCCACTTGCACTTGTTTCCGAGTGAGTGCTGTACTTGCACTTGTTTTGGAATGAGCGCTCTACTTGCACTTGTTGCAGAGTGAGCGCCCTAGTTGCACTTGTTTCGGAGTGATTGTGCTACTTGCACTCGTTTCTGAGTGTGTGCGCTACTTGCACTTGTTTTGGAGTGAGCACACTACTTGCACTTGTTTTAGAGTGAGCGCCCTACTTGCACTTGTTTCAGAGTGAGCGCCCTACTTGCACTTGTTGCAGAGTGAGTGCCGTACTTGCACTTGTTGCAGAGTGAGTCCGCTACTTGCACTTGTTGCAGTGTGAGTGCACTACTTGGACTTGTTCTGGAGTGAGTGCTGTACTTGCACTTGTTTTGGAGTGAGCGGCCCACTTGCACTTGTTTCAGAGTGAGTGCGGTGCTTGAACTTGTTTTGGAGTGAGTGCTCTACTTGCACTTGTTGCAGAGTGAGCGCCCTAGTTGCACTTGTTTCGGAGTGATTGTGCTACTTGCACTCGTTTCTGAGTGTGTGCGCTACTTGCACTTGTTTTGGAGTGAGCACACTACTTGCACTTGTTTTAGAGTGAGCGCCCTACTTGCACTTGTTTCAGAGTGAGCGCCCTACTTGCACTTGTTGCAGAGTGAGTGCCCTACTTGCACATGTTTTAGAGTGAGTGCTTTACTTGCACTTGTTCTGGAGTGAGAGCCCTACTTGCACTTGTTCTGGAGTAAGTGTGCTACTTGCACTTGTTCTGGAGTAAGTGTGCTACTTGCACTTGCTGCAGAGTGAGTGCCCTACTTGCACTTGCTGCAGAGTGAGTGCCCTACTTGCACTTGCTGCAGAGTGAGTGCCCTACTTGCACTTGCTGCAGAGTGAGTGCCCTACTTGCACTTGCTGCAGAGTGAGTGCCCTACTTGCACTTGGTGCAGAGTGAGTGCCCTACTTGCACTTGGTGCAGAGTGAGTGCCCTACTTGCACTTGGTGCAGAGTGAGTGCCCTACTTGCACTTGCTGCAGAGTGAGTGCCCTACTTGCACTTGTTTGGGAGTGAGTGCCCTACTTGCACTTGTTTGGGAGTGAATGCTGTACTTGTACTTGTTTCGGAGTGAGTGCGCTACTTGTACTTGTTTCGGAGTGAGTGCGCTACTTGCACTTGTTCTGGAGTGAGTGCCCTACTTGCACTTGCTGCAGAGTGAGTGCCCTACTTGCACTTGCTGCAGAGTGAGCGCCCTACTTGCACTTGCTGCAGAGTGAGCGCCCTACTTGCACTTGTTGCAGAGTGAGCGCCCTACTTGCACTTGTTTCAGAGTGAGTGCCGTACTTGCACTTGTTCTGGAGTAAGTGTGCTACTTGCACTTGTTGCAGAGTGAGTGCACTGCTTGCACTTGTTTTGGAGTGAGTGCTCTACTTGCACTTGTTTTGGAGTGAGCACGCTACTTGTACTTGTTTCGGAGTGAGTGCGCTACTTGCACTTGTTTCTGAGTGAGTGCCCTACTTGCACTTGTTGCAGAGTGAGCGCCCTACTTGCACTTGTTTCGGAGTGAGCACTCTACTTGCACTTTTTAAGAGTGAGCGCCCCACTTGCACTTGTTTCAGAGTGAGTGCCGTACTTGCACTTGTTCTGGAGTAAGTGTGCTACTTGCACTCGTTTCTGAGTGTGTGCGCTACTTGCACTTGTTCTGGAGTGAGTGTGCTACTTGCACTTGTTCTGGAGTGAGAGCCCTACTTGCACTTGTTCTGGAGTGAGAGCCCTACTTGCACTTGTTCTAGAGTAAGTGTGCTACTTGCACTTGTTCTGGAGTAAGTGTGCTACTTGCACTTGCTGCAGAGTGAGTGCCCTACTTGCACTTGCTGCAGAGTGAGTGCCCTACTTGCAGTTGCTGCAGAGTGAGTGCCCTACTTGCACTTGCTGCAGAGTGAGTGCCCTACTTGCACTTGCTGCAGAGTGAGTGCCCTACTTGCACTTGCTGCAGAGTGAGCGCCCTACTTGCACTTGCTGCAGAGTGAGCGCCCTACTTGCACTTGTTGCAGAGTGAGCGCCCTACTTGCACTTGTTTCAGAGTGAGTGCCGTACTTGCACTTGTTCTGGAGTAAGTGTGCTACTTGCACTTGTTGCAGAGTGAGTCCGCTACTTGCACTTGTTGCAGAGTGAGTGCACTACTTGCACTTGTTGCAGAGTGAGTGCTCTACTTGCACTTGTTTTGGAGTGAGTGCTGTACTTGCACTTGATTTGGAGTGAGCGGCCCACTTGCACTTGTTTCAGAGTGAGTGCCGTGCTTGAACTTGTTTTGGAGTGAGCGCCCAACTTGCATTTGTTTTGGAGTGAGCACACTACTGGCACTTGCTTCGCAGTGAGCACGCTACTTGCACTTGTTTCGGTGTGAGTGCGCTGCTTGCATTTGTTTTGGAGTGAGCACCCTAATTTCACTTATTTTGATGTGGGCACCCTACTAGAACTTGTTTTGGAGTGAGCGAACTACTTGCTCTTGTTTGGGAGTGAGCACTCTACTTGTTCTCGTCTCACCTGTTGCTGCCGTACGGCGTCGTCTTCAGCGCCAGAGGCGGCGCCCGCCGAACGCCGCAGCTTGGTCAGCGGCTGCATGCCCGCGCCGCCCCCAGGCACGCCGCCCCCGGCCGCCCACCCGGACGCTGCAGCCGCCGCCTCCTCCTCCACGAGGCGCGTCCAGAAGCCGGAGACACTGCCACACACCAAAACATGCACACCTATTACACCGAATTTTTTTGTTCTTTTGTTTTTACAAAATTTTCCTACATTAACTGTAGCGTTTAAAATGTTTACATCGCCATAGCAGACAACAAACTCATTTAATTCATAATTCGCAAGCGGAGTAAAAGCGTAATGTCATTTGTACCCTAGTGACTCTTGTGAAACGGTTTCTGACGTCATTATGAGCGCACGACAGGGACTAACAAACACCGAACGTGGAATGGTAGCTGACCCTAGACGCATGGGACAGTCCATTTCGGATATCATTAAGAAATTCAACATTCCGCGATCGACTGCGTCAAGAGCGTCCCGACAATACCAAGTCTTAGGCATTGCCTCTCTTCACAGACAGCACACGACTAAAAGCAGCAGCGCTTTCGTAGTTTTGTCAGTGCTAACAAAGAGACAGCACTGCTTTAAGTCAATGTTGGACGTACGACGAACGTTCCCGTCACGAGAGTGTCCAGAAACTCTGTGTTAACTAGTCTGCCACCAGACGACCGATGCGAGTGCCTTTTCTAACAGAGCTGCATCGATTACAGTGTCTCTCCTGTGTTTGTGATATCAATTGGATCCTATACGACTGGAAAACCGTGGCATAGGCAAAAGAGGTTCTACTTCAGTTGGTGCGAACTGATGGTATGGTTCGAGTGTGGCGCAGACCCCATAAGGCAAGCCTAGTAGTCGAAAAGGCACTGTGCAAGCTGGTCGTGGCTCCATAATGGTGTGGTCTGTGTTTACATCGAGTGGACTGGTTTCTCTGGTCCATCTGGACCGATCATTGACTGGAAATTATTGTGTTCGGCTAATGGGAGACCATTTGGAGCCATTCAGAGATGGAATTTCTATGGATGACAATGCGCCATGTCACTGGTCTACAACAGTTCGGCATTGGTTTGGAGAACATTCTGGAAATTTGAGCGAATGATTTGGCCACACACATCACCCGACATGAATCCCATCTAACATTTATGGGAGGTAATCGAGAGATCAGCTCGTGCAGAAGATGTGCACCTGCAGCTCTTTCGCATTTTCGAACGGCTATAGAGGCACCATGGCTCAACATGTCTGCAGGGGACTTCCGACGACTTGTTGAGTCCATGCCACGTGGAGTTACTGCACTACAATCCACAAAAGGAGGTCCGACACAATCTTAGGAGATGTCACGTGACTTTCGCCACTTCAATTAATCTCATAATTTGTTTTGCATGGTTCTGAGCTATTTCTTAATCTATTTTGTTATGTAAGGGGTCTTTCTTTTGTTCACTTTTTCGATTAAAATTATAGTAGTCCAATTTTCATGCAATCAACATAATTTTTTTCTATATCTGCTTATACGAGATACACACTATCTGACAAAAAGAATGAAGCATCCAGAAGGATTGGTCAGACATTAGTGTAGCATGCTTGTAAGTAGGCTGTTTAGGTTTTTATACTGGTAACACCACGTAGCGCTCTGTATGAAAATCACTGACTGTGCTGTGTGCAGTCTGTGGCTGGTTTGCATTGTTGGAATATTTACTATTGTAGTGTTGGGCAGTTGGCTGTTAACAGCGCGTAGCGTTGCGCAGTTGGAGGTGAGCCGCCAGCAGTGGTGGACGTGGGGAGAGAAATGGCGGAGTTTTGAGAGCGGATGATCTGGACGTGTGTCCATCAGGAACAGTACATTTGTAAGACTGGATGTCACGAACTGATATATATATATATTGTGACTTTTGAACACTATCAAGGTAAATACATTGTTTATTCTCTATCAAAATCTTTCATTTGCTAAGTATGCCTATCAGTAGTTAGTGCCTTCAGTGGTTAGCATCTTTTATTTAGCTGGCAGTATTAACGCTCGCTGTATTGCTATAGTTCGAGTAACGAAGATTTTTATGAGGTAAGTGATTCATGAAAGGTATAGGTTATTGTTAGTCAGGGCCATTCTTTTGTAGGGATTTTTGAAAGTCAGATTGCGTTGCGCTAAAAATACTGTGTGTCAATTTAGTGTTGATCAGAATAAGTAAAGGAAGTAATGTCTGAGTACGTTCAGTTTTGCTCAGCTGTTTGAAAAGCAAATAACGTAAGAGGTTTTCCAGAACAGTAATTCATTAATTTTTCTAAGGGGACGTTTCATGGTAACCAACCGACCATCGGCAGCTATCTAAGTTCTCTGTAACAGGGAGTGGGGCCACCAGAGTGCTTAGTATATTAATGTTTAGTGTTGTTACCAGACCTAAATACAAGAAGTCTGTTAATAAAATTATAGAAAATACGTAGTTTCGCGCCAATGGTGTGTTGAAGCGAAATGCGGTTGGCATCCCTGCATTTAATGTGTAACTGCCGGAAGTTTCATTGTTGTATGTCTGTTAATTGTTGTTCAGTACTGTATTGAGTGGAACGTTGTCTCGCACAGATTACGAATATCGAGGTGGCAGAGGTGGAAGAGCAACGCGTCCACATTAAATTTTGCGTGTAACTCAAGGATACCTTTACAGAGACACACCACATGAGGCAGGAAGCAAACGGTGATGAGTGCTTAAGCTGTACTCGCTGTCACGAATGGTCCACACGGTTTAAAAATGGCCGGACGCAAGTTAAAGATGACCCTCGTTCAGGACCCCCTTCGACGTCCACCGACGACGCTCGTGTCAGGAATATCAACGAAACTGTGCATGGCAGTGTTGGACTGCATGGGAAAGTCAGGGCGGGTATACTCTTTATCAGGGTTCAGATCGACGACATCTCTCGACGGAAAGGAGACATCGCCATATCGTTCACCGGCCGCATTGGAACCCCTTCACACCAGTGCTGCCATCCGAGAACAAGTAATGGACTCACTGTGACATCTCGCACCACCGTTTGGAGGCTAGCATTGGGGAACTAGATTTGATTTGGTTGTTTGGGGGAAGAGACCAAACTGAGAGGTCACTGGTCTCATTGGATTACAGAAGGATGGGGAAGGAAGTCGGCCGTGCCCTTTCAAAGGAACCATCCCGGCATTTGCCTGGAGCGATTTAGGGAAATTACAGAAAACCTAAATCAGGATGGTCCGAAGCGGGATTGAACAGTCGTCCTCCCGAATACGAGACCTCCGCTGTGCTAACCACTGCGCCACCTCGCTCGGTCGGGGGACCTAGGGAACTAGTGTAGGCTGCCATTAACACGACACTACAAATGACTTCATATGGAGTAATGACGCGACTGGGAATGATGCACTGCTGATGTGTGGTCCTGTATTGTGTTCAGCAGTGATCAGTAGTTCTGTACTACCACAGATAACCATTGTCAGCGAATAAGGTGGCGATATGGGAAGGGGACCAATTGTGTCACGGGGCAAGGTGGCGCAGTAGTTAGCGCACTGGATCGCATTCTGAAGGATGATGGTTCAAACCAGCATCCGGCCATCCTGGTTTAGGTTTTCCACGATTTCCCTAAATCGCTGCAGTCGAATGCCAGAATGTTTCCTTTGAAAGGGCACTGGCATCTTCCCTAGGACCAATGACCTCGCAGTTTAGTCCTCCAAATGAACCAACCAACCACCCCATTCTGTGAACGTTTTGGAGGCACTCGGAGTGTTGCTCCTGGCATCAAGGAGTGGGGAACCGTGGCAAATGACTCCAAGTCAGCGTGCGTCCTCGTGATATACTTTCCATTCCACAAAATCGTGGTGCCATTTTGCTGGCTGTGTCATTGATGTCGAGATACTCCCATGGCCAGAAATGATCTGTTCCCAATAGACCACATGTGGGACCAGTTGGACGTCAACTCATTCCATATCCAGGATATCAAGGACCAGTTAACAAAAGCTGTGGGCCAGCTCGCCCCAGAAAGGGGACGACAGCTTCACGATGTCCTTCCCAACATAATCAGTGCATACATCCAAGCCAGGTGGGGTGCAGTGTCGTACTGTTAAGTGGGCTCACACTACAATGTTCTCTGTAAATCTGACGTGATTTTTAATCACACCCTCACAGCTGGTGAAGTTTAATTTTGTTTCCTCCTCTTCTTGGGGGTTCATCACGTTTTTGTCAAGTAGTCTATTTGTTGCATCTTTCAGTGATGTTTGTGAAGTTTTTCCTTTGTAACAGGTATTTTTTTCTGTTAGCGATAGTAGCCTCCATTTTCATTCAAACAGAACCGTATTTTATGTGACTTTATTGTGTAATGTAATTATGTATGTGGGCTTTCGATTAACGTACCGTTATCTAACTTCGAGAGCACATTGCTGTTTGTTTCCCGCCTCAGCTATGTTGCTCGTTTGCAGCAAATGTGGTATTGAAGTACGTATCACACAGAGTCGTTGTGTAAATGCAAGTGTGGAAGACTGTCAGGATCTTTTTAGCACGCCCAAGATGGGCTACATTCTTATTGGCTGTTTCATTTTTATGACTCTTAAAACAGTAGGCTGCGATTGGGAGATAGAAGAGAAGCTCATGTAGTGTGTGTCAGGTGGTGGGGAAGGGGGTTGAGGTACAATTGTAGGGTACACATCTTACGTCATTTTTATGCACTATTTTAAAGTGACGCTGATTAAAGAGACAGGAATGAATGTGTACGTAATTATCACGGAAATAATGTAGCTTGACACTATTTTAACACACCATTTCAATATGACACTCATTAATACAGAATATGTATATGTAAGGAATTTCATGTAAATGTCTTGGTGTCATCTTTACACATGGTTCCAATGTTACGACAGAATATGTATACGTATGTAATTTTACCTAAACACCACGGCAATAACACATTCCTTTGATCATGGCGTCATTCTTACGCATCATTTCAATGTCACAAAAGAAGGGTTCAAATGGCTCTGAGCACTATAGGACTTAACATCTGATGTCACCAGTCCCCTAGAACTTAGAACTACTTAAACCTAACTAACCTAAGGGCATCACACACATATCCATGTCCGAGGCAGGATTCGAACCTGCGACAGTAGTGGTCGCGCGGTTCCGGACTGAAGCGCCTAGAACCGCTCGGACACACCGGCCGGCTTTAATCTTACGCCAGAGGTATGTAAGTGTACGCAATTTTGCGTAAATATCACAAAAAAAACGCTTCTCTCTGACACTGGCTATATTTTAATAATACGCTTTGACTCGCATGAGAAGAAGGGTCACAAACCACAACTGGGCTAGTTCCATTATTTTGCATTTTTATTGTTTCATTTTCACCGTCATTTTGAATTTTGATTGGCTGTAAAGAGTTGGAATGGATGGGAGGCTTGGAGAGGAAGGGAAGTGTGAGGGAAAGGGGGAATGGCTTTTTGATGTCACTGATAAAGATGATGACATCACTGATAAGCGTGATGGTATCATAGATAAGTAGAACGACACTCGTGATGACATAGCCCCTGCATGTAGGCAACTGACGAGTCGTAACTGCATACCTACAAAACTAAGGTAACATGCTGCATCCCCTCTACCAAGAAATCCTCAGTCCAGTCACGAATTCGTTTGATACTCCATACGACCTTTCTTTCGAAACTCCTTTTACCTACTTGACTGCCTTGAGCTGTGTCTTCTGAATGTCGTGCGAGAAAACTGCATGGTGGGTTTCTCATGAATGGTGTATTTGCAATCCTTGCTAGTGAGCACGGAGGAGGCGGTTCTGTTCGAGAACAGAGCTCAAAATATTTTGACGATATTGGATAGTAGTTTATCAGTTCCACTTCGTGTTTCCGTTTGGGGAGATTCATCTCAATATGGGCTCGTTTGCGAACAAAACAGATAACTTATCCACATACCTCAGAGAGAGCATTCCTAATTGGAGTAACAATAATGTTTCTGACAGACCTATGCCGTACAACTTCATTAACGACGGTCATCCAACACGTGTACAAGGCGAAACTGTCTTCGGGGCTTAGTTAGCGTCTGATGGATTCCCTGCTCTCCAGGTCTGGCACAGGTCTCCACATAAGGCAGTAACAACCAGTAAAGCGACGCAGAACTGGCATCATTACCCGCCGCAACGACTGCTTCTGATTCTGTACGGTCCGAGGAGTGGCGAGATGTCCTGTTAAGCTACAAGTAATAGGGCCATGCACATTCTACAGGCACAAGCGACTGGTGATGTAAAAAATATGGTTTCGCGGCACAGTATTTACGTGTTCTGCGATTTTTGTTCTGTGGCGGTCTAAGGCACGTTCCTGCGCCTAAAGTTTCTTCCCTGCTGGAACCGTCATGAGGCGCTATAGACACGCATTCAGTATTTGGGCTTGCTCAGCTTGCCAGGGTACGAATACACAAGCAGCGTCTTTATGGCCTCTAAGTGAAAGTGAAGAAGAATTAAATGATCAGAACGGACTGAACAGTCTAATGAGTACACAGTATGGTTTGTGAGTAAATTGGAGAAAGACGAAGGTAATGAGAAGTAGTAGAAATTAGAACAGCGAGAAACTTAACATCAGGATTGATGGTCACGAAGTCAATGAAGTTAAGGAATTCTGCTACCTAGGCAGTAAAATAACCAATGACGGACGGAGCCAGGAGGACATCAAAAGCAGACTCGCCATGGCAAAAAAGGCACTTCTGGCCAAGAGAAGTCTACTAATATCAAATACCGGCCTTAATTTGAGGAAGAAATTTCTGAGGGTAGTGAAGCATGGACTGTGGAAAAACCGGAAGAGAAGAGAATCGAAGCATTTGAGATGTGGTGCTATAGACGAATGTTGAAAATTAGGTGGACTGATAAGGTAAGGAATGAGGAGGTTATACGCAGAATCGGAGAGGAATGGAATACGTGGAAAACACAGATAAGGAGAAGGGACAGGATGATAGGACATCTGCTAAGACATGAGGGAATGACTTCCATGGTACTAGAGGGAGCTGTAGAGGGCAAAAACTGTAGAGGAAGACAGAGATTGGAATACGTCAAGCAAATAATTGGGGACGTAGGTTGCAAGTGCTACTCTGAGATGAAGAGGTTAGCACAGGGAAGAAATTCGTGGCGGGCCGCATCAAACCAGTCAGTAGACTGATAACCAAAAAAGAAAGATTACATCTGACAACCGTAATGGAGGATCGCCGTATTTTGCACCTGGGACATCGTAACTTCTTCACATCTGCACATTTCACCTGAAAACATAATGTGCTCGCTCCAGAATTCTGTATCATCCCACAACACTGATCGGAGACCGGTAGCAACCGGACAAAGAAATTATCGTCTCACGCGTAGGCAGCCGTTAACACCACAACACAAATGGCTGCGGTCAAAGTGATGCCCCGACAGAGAAGCGTGGACTAGTGACGAATGGCGTTCAGTTCAGTTCAGTTCAGTTCAGCGATGGAACCAGTCTCTGCACTACCCCGGGTGACGATCGTCGTCGAGCATCTACATCTACATCTACACTCATGCTCATAAATTAAGGACAATGCTGATACATGGTGAAACAACGCTCTGGTGGGCGGTTTGCGGGTTTAAATCACCTCGGGGTATGACCATGCGGTGCATTTGACCTGCGGTCGCCGCACGGCGGCGCTGGCAGCAGTCCACATACGAAGAGGTGTGTTGGTGCATGTCAGAGTACGGTGCAGCGAGTAAGTGAGCAGACGTTTTCAGATGTGCAAATGGTGACAGTGTGTTGAAAAATGGCTCAAAGAACACATACTGATGACGTTATGAGGGGGTAGAATACTAGGGCGACCGGAGGTTGGTCAAATACAGCAGGTAGTAGCACGGGCCCTCCGTGTGCCACAAAGTGTGGTCTCAAGATTACGGCAACGATTCCAGCAGACAGGAAACGTGTCCAGGCGTCACGGTACGGGACGCCCACAGTGTACAACACCACAAGAAGACCGATATGTCACCATCAGTGCCCGCAGACGGCCACGCAGTACTGCAGGTAGCCTTGCTCGGGACCTTACCGCA
Organism: Schistocerca piceifrons; assembly: GCF_021461385.2. NCBI lineage: Eukaryota > Metazoa > Arthropoda > Insecta > Orthoptera > Acrididae > Schistocerca > Schistocerca piceifrons. The sequence goes on from NC_060146.1 coordinate 169,991,465, forward strand.
GCCACTGGAACAGTTGTCTCCAGACACACAGTCTACAGACGACTAAACAGACATGATTTATTCGCCTGGAGACCTGCAAGGTGCATTCCACTGACCCCTGGTCACAGGAGAGCCCGTAAAGCCTGGTGTCAAGAGCAAAACACAATGTCATTGGGACAGTGGTCCCAGGTTATGTTCACGGACGAGTCCAGGTAAAGTCTGAACAGTGATTCTCGCTGGGTTACAGTCTGGCATGAACCAGGAACCAAATACCAACCCCTTAATGTCGTTGAAAGGGACCTGTATGGAGGTCGTGGTTTGATGGTGTGGGGTGGGATTATGATTGGTGCACGTACGCCCCTGCATGTCTTTGACAGAGCAACTGTAACAGGCCAGGTGTATCGGGACGTCATTTTGCACCAGTATGTCCGTCTTTTCAGGGGTCCCATCCTCCTCCTGAAGGATGATAACGCACGGCGCCATCGAGCTGCCATCGTGGAGGAGTACCTTGAAACAGAAGATATCAGGCGAATAGAGTGGCCTGCCTGTTCTCCAGACCTAAACCCCATCGAGCACGTCTGGGATGCTCTCGGTCGACGTAGCGCTGCACGTCTTCAAACCCCTACGACACTTCAGGAGCTCCGACAGGCACTGGTGCAAGAATGGGAGGCTATACCCCAGCAGCTGCTCGAGCACCTGATCCAGAGTGTGCCAACCCGTTGTGCGGCCTGTGTACGTGTGCATGGTGATCATATCCCATATTGATGTCGGGGTACATGCTCAGGAAACAGTGGCGTTTCGTAGCACACGTGTTTCGGGACGGTTTCCTCAACTTATCACCAATATCGTGGACTTGCAGATCTGTGTAGTGTGTGTTTCCTACGTGTGTATGCTATTAGCGCCAGTTTTGTGTAGCGCCACGTTCTGTGGCACCACTTTCTGCAATTATCCTTAATTTATGAACATGAGTGTACATGGTTACTCTTCAAACCACACTTAAAGAGTCTGGCGGAGGGTTCATCGAACCACATTCAAAACGAGTCTCTATTATTCTAATCTCGAACAAGACGCAAAAAAAAACCAACACCTATATTTTTCCACGCGAGCTCTGATTATTATGATGATCGTTCCTCCCTGTGCAGGTCGGCGACAACAAAGTATTTTCGCATTCGGAGGAGAAAGTTGGTGATTGACATTTCTCGAGAAGATTCTGGAGCAACGAAAAATGCCTGTCTTTTAATTATGTCCACACCAAATCCTGTATAATGTCCGTGACAATCCCCTATTTCGCGATAATACAAAACGTGCTGCCCGTCTTTGAACTTTCTCAATGTACTCCGTTAATCATCTCTGGTAAGGATCCCACGCCGCGCAACAGTACTCCAAAATAGCACGGAAAAGTGTAATGTTGGCAGTTTCTTTAGCGGATCTGTTACATTTGCTATGTGTTCTGCCAATAAAACGCAGTCTATAGTTTCCTTCCCCACAACAGTCTCCATGTGTTCTTTCCTGTTTAAATTGTTCGTAATTGTAACTCCTAGGTACATAGTTGAAATTACGGCCTTTATATTGGACTTATTTACCGTGTAACCGATATTTAACGGATTCCTTTTAGCTCTCATGTGGATGACCTCACATCCTCATTATTTAGGGTCAACCCCCAATATTCGCACAATACAGATATCTTTCCTAAATCGTTTTCCAATTTGTTTTGATGTTCTGATGAGTTTACTAGACAACAAACAACAGCAACATCTGCAAATAACATAAGACGGCTGGTCAGATTGTCTCCTAAAGTGTTTATATAAATAAGGAACAGCAGAGGGCCTGTAACACTACCTTGCGGAACACCACAATTCACTTCTATTTTACCCGATGACTTTCCGTCAGTTACTACGATCTGTGACCTCTTTGACAGGAAATCACGATTTCAGTCGCATAACTGAGACGATATTCCATAATCATGCAGTTTCACTACAAGCCATTTGTGTCGTATAGTGTCGAAAGCGTTCTGAAAATCCAGAAATACGGAATCAATATGGCGGTGACCAGAGGAGAGAACTCGTTTTTCCAGTGTTTTGGAGAACCACTGTCGGGTTACTGCTGGTGCCATCGGGTATGATCTCAGGTCACGGCTGTTAGTGACCGAAGGACAACGTTTTTCAACAGGACATTATTTGTTTTATTTTATTTATTTATTTATTTTTTTTAATTTTAGACGTATAGTTCCATAGGACCAAACTGTGGAGCAAATCAGCATGGTCCGTGGAACGTGTCAGTACATGAAATTAAAACATAAAAGTAACAACACATAAAATAAAATATTCACGAATCCTAAAAAACACGTCAAGCTACAAGTTTATGTAAACACAATCAACATTATAACACAGGAATCAGCTTAGTTTTTCAAGGATCTCTGCGACAAAATAGGAGCGTGCCATATGGAAACTCTTCAATTTGGATTTGAAAGTGCGTGGGTTACTGTTAAGATTTTTGAATTCCTGTGGTAGGTTGTTGAAAATGGATGCAGCAGAATACTGTACGCATTTCTGCACAGTAGTAGTAGTAGTAGTAGTAGTAGTAGCTTTATTCATCTGTAGATCTCTTTTTACAAGGATATAGGACATGTCAAAGTATTTACAAGTTTAGGTCAATTTAAAACAGGCTAATTCGTATACACATATATTTACAGGCTTCTAGTTTGAGACAATCATTAGATTTACTCCTGATATACAACACTTTTTTTACAAATAACATATTAAATAATGTAATGCCACATAGTTCACTCAGATCTCACTATCAGTCACTGCACACACTATACACACAATGATTCATAACACTTCACTCACTACACACACACACACACACACACACACACACACACACACACTGGTGATCTCTGGGCCATTTTATGCACCGCAACTTCCCATTTGCTATCCTGAAAAACTGAGTCAGCATCCCTCCATAATGAGTGAGATGTTGAGCTCAGAAAGAGGAACAGGTGTTAGTATTGTGCCATGCATAATTTGGGGGTAAGTATTTCTAGAAAGGAAAAAAAAGAAGGAAAAAAACATAAAGTGAAGGTTTTATGTGGAATGTTGGATATATTATTATTGTTATTATTTATTTGTATAACATTTTTTATCAAACCGCTACTCTGTTTTAACTAAGTAACCCTTCAACGAATAAAATGTATTGAATAACAGGTACTTTTTAGCTGCCTTTTCAAATAAGCGTATTTTTGCAATTTCTTTAATCTCTTTTGGTAATTTATTGCACAGTTTTATTCCTTGGTAGAAAATGCTGTTTTGAGTTTTATGTTCATTTTTTCTTGGTAAATGTAAGTTGTGTCAGAAGTGAGGACTCAAGGAAGTGCGATCCAAATGCAGTATTAACTGAGAGTAACCTATTTTATAATCCTGGCAACCGCAGCTGTTGAAAGGCATGATGTTAGGAATAACTCAGCTTACAGCTGGTAAAATCGTTGTTTATTAGAACACAACCGGCTTGCGGTTTCAAGCTGCATCATCAGGTGAACAACGTTAAAAGGACATAGCCATACCCATCGCTCCTAGACGAAATCTTCTATTCAGACAATATCGTCAGTACTATGGCGAGCGAAAGGTACAGAAGACGTGCTCCTTCATTCAAAAATTGCTTGCGTCAGTGTGACAGCAAGGCGGAGGAAAAACCGGCCCGCTCTTTGTTGTTCATGCTGGCCGCTTTGAGTTTCACAGCATCGTATGTCGTAAGCTTAAAATCAGCTAAAGCTCAGAACTGCCTCAGCGACAGCTTACTCGTAAACTGATCCGCAATAGTAATGGGAAAAGCATTTGGTATCGATGATGCCGCCGTACATTTTAAAGCAGCTGCTTTGCCACGTAACATTGTTCTGCTGGTCGAGGGAGTTGTGCCAGGGTTATGCGTGCAGTTGTGTGAGCCACTGTGGCAGGGTGGCTCAGTAACTAACACACCTGCCTAATAAGCAGGAGATTTGGGTTCGATTTCCAGCCTTCGTACAAATTTTCACTCGGCAGTTGAGTCTACACACGCGAACGTAAAATTTGCAAGAAGTCAGCGCTACCATCTGAAGATGGGCTCAAGCCCGAGGGCAGTATTATAGCAGTTTGCAGGCCACAACTGGCCCATCGGTAGCATCCGACCGCCGTGTCATCCTTAGATGAGGATCTGCAACTACATCTACATTTATACTCTACATTTATACTCCGCAAGCCACCCAACGGTGTGTGGCGGAGGGCACTTTACGTGTCACTGTCATTACCTCCCTTTCCTGTTCCAGTCGCGTATGGTTCGCGGGAAGAACGACTGCCGGAAAACCTCCGTGCGCGCTCAAATCTCTTTAATTTTACATTCGTGATCTCCTCGGGAGGTAAAAGTAAGGGGAAGCAATATATTCGATACCTCATCCAGAAACTCACCCTCTCGAAACCTGGACAGCAAGCTACACCCCGATGCAGAGCGCCTCTCTTGCAGAGTCTGCCACTTGCGTTTGCTAAACATCTCCGTAACGGTATCACGCTTACCAAATAACCCTGTGACGAAACGCGCCGCTCTTCTTTCGATTTTCTCTATGTCCTCTGTCAACCCGATCTGGTACGGATCCCACACTGATGATCAATACTCAAGTATAGGTCGAACGAGTGCTTTGTAAGCCACCTCCTTTGTTGACGGACTACATTTTCTAAGGACTCCCCCAATGAATCTCAACCTGGCGCCCGCCTTACCAACGATTAATTTTATATGATCATTCCACTTCAAATCATTCCGTCCGCATACTCCCAGATATTTTACAGAAGTAACTGCTACCAGTGTTTGTTCCGCTGTCATACAATCATACAATAAAGGATCCTTCTTTATATGTATTCGCAATACATTACGTTTGTCTGTGTTAAGGGTCAGTTGCCACTCCCTGCACCAAGTGCCTATCCGCTGCAGATCTTCCTGCATACCGCTGGAATTTTCTAATGCTGTAACTTCTCTGTATACTACAGCATCATCCGCGAAAAGCTGCATGGAACTTCCGACGCTATCTACTTGGTCATTTACATACATTGTGAAAAGCAATGGTCCCATAACACTCCCCTGCGGCACGCCAGAGGTTACTTTAACGTCTGTAGACGTCTCTCCATTTAGAAAAACATGCTGTGTTCTGTTTGCTAAAAACTGTTCAATCCAGCCACACAGCTGGTCTGATATTCCGTAGGCTCTTACTTTGTTTATCAGGCGACAGTGCGGAACTGTAGCGAACACCTTCCGGAAGTCAAGGAAAATGGCATCTACCTGGGAGCCTGTATCTAATATTTTCTGGGTCTCATGAACAAATAAAGCGAGTTGGGTCTCACACGATCGCTGTTTCCGGAACCCGTGTTGATTCCTACAGAGTAGATTCTGGGTTTCCAGAAATGCCGTGATACGCGAGCAAAAAAACGTGTTCTAAAATTCTACAACAAATCGATGTCAGAAATGTAGGCCTATAGTTTTGCGCACCTGCTCGACGGCCCTTCTTGAAAATTGGGACTACCTGTGCTCTTTTCCAATCATTTGTAACCATCCGTTCCTCTAGAAACTTGCGTACACGGCTGTTAGAAGGGAGGCAAGTTCTTTCGCGTACTCTGTGTAGAATCGAACTGGTATCCCGTCAGGTCCAGTGGACTTTCCTGTGTTGAGTGATTTCAGGTGCTTTTCTATTCCTTGGACACTTATTTCTATGTCAGCCATTTTTTCGTTTGTGCGGATGCGGATAGGAGGGGCATGTGGTCTGCACACCGCTCTCCCGGTCGTTATGATGGTTGTGTTTGACCGGTGCCGCCACAGTTCGGCCGAGTAGCTTCTCAGTTGGCGTCACGAGGCTGAGAGCACCCTGAAAAATGGCAACAGCTATGTCGGCCCGGATGGTCACCCATCCAAGTGCCAGCCACGCCCGACAGCTCTTAACTTCGTTGATCTCATGCGAACCGGGGCATCCACTGCGGCAAGGCCGTTGCCCGAGAGCAGTATTGGTATAATAAAATCATTTCAAGACAAACTTGTGGCTGGTTGCAGTATTTCCTACAGAGTAGTTTACGAAAACAGCAGCTGTGCCCCAAACAAAATGGATAATATAGCAAACAGTAGTGTCCAGTGCCGGCTGCCACGGACCACGCTGCAGCGGCCTTGGCCGTCACCAGCGCCAGCCCGGCAGCCGCTCGGCCCTTTCTTTTTGCTCTTCCTGCCCCGCGCCGAACGCCGCCGCTTGTCACCGTGTGACGTCACAGAGGCCGGCACGCGCAACCCGAAAACATTCGCTTCTCGCCTCGGTGCACCGGTTGAGCTCTGTTGTTCCAGCGATAGCCAAAGCGCGTCCGGTGTACACTGGAACAGGCAGTAGTGTGGTTCGTTTGTGACGCCACTTCCGTCTCGCCACGGCACGCACCATCCGTGTCGACGCGTTGTCCGAGGCGTGGCAGCGGCCACAGTCCACGCACTCTCAAGGCTGCGAGGTGCCGGGGCAAGCAGTGTATTTAACACTAAATTCTTCTAGAATCTACATATGTAAATGATGCTCTAACCCCCCCCCCCCCTATTCTAACTCCGACTTTTGCTGTTGCACATGGATTAAAAAATATATACGCGAACTGACTGTAATCAACCCTGCAAGTGGAGTAGAAATGAGTTTGGCACCTGCAATAATTTAATTTTATAAATAAGTTAAATAAAGGAAGGTTTCATTAACGTAGTGAGAAATGATGGAATGCTCTACCGATTAACAGAATGAAAGTTCTGTCCAAAATAACAATATGATTTATTAAGACTAAACACAAAATAATAAACAAAAACACATGAAACATTTATAATACATCAAATTGGCTCATATGGGATACTCATACAAACACTGTGAAGGTGAAGTTGTCCCTAAACTAGATTGTGAGGTTTAAGACGAAGTGGTATGTGGAGCCAATTCCTTGCCACACAAATCTTAAGAGAGACACACAGCTAACCCAACCATTAATTGCTGCTACTCAAGACAGAACAAAGTTAGAAAAAGACGAACAGGCGCGCTCTGCTGAGCTCTGATTATCACCTAGGAAAATCCCTACCTGCCGATGCTGCGCACATACATTACCAAACTGTCTTCTTAACTGCCAGAACACGAGCTGGCGTACCGGAGGCGATGGCTGGTTGCTTCGACGTCCTCGACCGAAAGGCGAGAGCCGACTACCCTGAGCACCCGTACAGGCCGAACACACAACATTCCCGCCCCCACGACAATGGCCGTGGTTAAACGTTCCAATCAGCAACTCGAAAACCGGCGGAAAATTCCACCCCATTGCCGGAGCACTACCATTCCACCAATGGAGATTCTTGGCGCCAATTTCTGCGCTGATTTTGCTACGTCACGGAGCTATGCCCTGAGCAAGCCAATCACAGTTACTATTTTGCAGAAAGCGCGGGAATTTTCCCGCCACAACTGTCTGGGTACACAAGTCATTCCCACGCCTCGCTGGTAGCCCGCCAGAAAGTGTTTTCGCTAAGTTTCTGCGAAGTAACGGAACCTCTAGCCCAGCCGCTACTTCTGGCCCCGGCGGGCGTGTCTCTTGACAATGTCAGTGTCTGGAAAGCATTCACTCGACTGCCTCACACACGTCGGCTTAACCCTCTCGAGATCAGTGGAGCCCGCCTGTCACCGGACCACCTGGGTGACGAGAAACGCTGCGTGGGAAGTCCGCGTGTGAAGGAATAGCAACTTTTCACCGCATGCAATTAGAGACGAAAATCGTAAGATAGAAATATGAGAGGGGGCTCATGCCACCTCTCAAGGTGCGTACACACTTTCTTGTGTTCAATGTGACAGTACGTCACATAAATATTGACACTTTTATCGGTTGTAAACCGTAGTTAACGTATTTTATGAATATAATTAGTATAAAAGATACAGTTAATGTTCTTCAAACAACTAACATGCAGCGATAATTTAAGAGTTGTTGTTGTTGTGGTCTTCAGTCCTGAGACTGGTTTGATGCAGCTCTCCATGCTACTCTATCCTGTGCAAACTTCTTCATCTCCCAGTACCTACTGCAGCCTACATCCTTCTGAATCTGCTTAGTGTATTCATCTCTTGGTCTCCCTCTACGATTTTTACCCTCCACGCCGCCCTGCAGTACCAAATTGGTGATTCCTTGATGCCTCAGAACATGTCCTACAAACCGATCCCTTCTTCTAGTCAAGTTGTGCCACAAACTCCTCTTCTCCCCAATTCTATTCAATACCTCCTCATTAGTTATGTGATCTACCCATCTAATCTTCAGCATTCTTCTGTAGCACATTTCGAAAGCTTCTATTCTCTTTTTGTCTAAACTATTTATCGTCCATGTTTCACTTCCATACATGGCTACACTCATACAAATACTTTCAGAAACGACTTCCTGACACTTAAATCTAGATGTTATCAAATTCCTCTTTTTCAGAAACGCTTTCCTTGCCATTGCCAGTCTACATTTTATATCCTCTCTACTTCGACCATCATCATTTATTTTGCTCCCCAAATATAAAAACTCATTTACTACTTTAAGTGTCTCATTTCCTAATCTAATTCCCTCAGCATCACCCGATTTAATTCGACTACATTCCATTATCCTCGTTTTCCTTTTGTTGATGTTCATCTTATATCCTCCTTTCAAGACACTGTCCATTCCGTTTAACTGCTCTTCCAAGTCCTTTGCTGTCTCTGACAGAATTACAATGTCATCGGCGAACCTCAACGTTCTTATTTCTTCTCCATGGACTTTAATACCTACTCCGAATTTCTCTTATGTTTCCTTTACTGCTTGCTCAATATACAGATTGAATAACATCGGGGAGAGGCTACAACCCTGTCTCACTCCCTTCCCAACCACTGCTTCCCTTTCATGCCCCTCAACTCTTATAACTGCAATTTGGTTTCTATATAAATTGTAAATAGCCTTTCGCTTCCTGTATTTTACCCCTGCCACCTTTAGAATTTGAAAGAGAGTATTCCAGTCAACATTGTCAAAAGGTTTCTCTAAGTCTACAAATGCTATAAACGTAGATTTGCCTTTCCTTATTCTTTCTTCTAAGAAAAGTCGTAAGGTCAGTATTGCCTCACGCGTTCCAGTATTTCTACGGAATCCAAACTGATCTTCCCCGAGGTCAGCTTCTACCAGTTTTTCCATTCGTCAGTAGAGAATTCCCGTTAGTATTTTACAGCTGTGACTTATTAAACTGGTAGTTCGGTAATTTTCACATCTGTCAACACCTCATTTCTTTGGAGGAGGAGGAGGAGATTAGTGTTTAACGTCCCGTCGACAACGAGGTCATTAGAGACGGAGCACAAGCTCGGATTAGGGAAGGATGGGGAAGGAAATCGGCCGTGCCCTTTCGAAGGAACCATCCCGGCATTTGCCTGAAGTGATCTAGGGAAATCACGGAAAACCTAAATCAGGATGGCCGGACGCGGGATTGAACCGTCGTCCTCCCAAATGCGAGTCCAGTGTGCTAACCACTGCGCCACCTCGCTCGGTCTCATTTCTTTGGGATTGGAATTATTATATTCTTCTTGAAGTCTGAGGGTATTTCGCCTGTCTCATACATCTTGCTCACCAGATGGTAGAGTTTTGTTAGGTAGGCCTGGCTCTCACAAGGCTGTCAGTAGTTCTAATGGAATGTCGTCTACTCCCGGGGCCATCTTTCGACTTAGGTCTTTCAGTGCTCTGTCAAACTCTTCACACAGTATCATATCTCCCATTTCATCTTCATCTACCTCCTCTTCCATTTCCATAATATTGTCCTCAAGAACATCGCCCCTGTATAGACCCTCTATATACTCCTTCCACCTTTCTGCTTTCCCTTCTTTGCTTAGAACTGGGTTTCCATCTGAGCTCTTGACATTCATGCAAGTGGTTCTCTTTTCTCCAAAGGTCTCTTTAATTTTCCTGTGGGCAGTATCTATCTTACCCCTCGTGAGATAAGCCTCTACACGCTTACATTTGTCCTCTAGCCACCCTGCTTAGCCATTTTGCACTTCCTGTCAATCCCATTTTTGAGACGTTTGTATTCCAATTTAAGAGTAACACCTTTATTTAATGTCTATGAAAATAAAAAAAGGATCGAAAGAGACGCGATTGTACGGCCGAGGAGGCAGGACGTATTTTATGGTACTCACAATGTTTTGTTTCGCGATACGGAAGGCAGCCATTGAGCGGCTACACATATTTTATCTAAGTTATTCTGTATTATGCTAAAGTAAACTAATTACTGTTATCAAAAAATGAATTTCCTTCTAATAGTTGTCACCTCAAATGCTCGCTGTGGCTAATTATTTTTAATAAGCATTTTTTCAGTAATTTTCGCTGCGAGAAGCTCATCTTCCGATGCAGCGTCTGGTCGGCCATTACACGCCGAAGTATTAATTTATTTTTCAACGTGTTAACAGTAACTGTAAATGCGAGAGATTTCGTTGAAAGAACCTTTTCAAATTGCACAAGATCATTAATTTACGTTGAAGTTCATTTTTTAAATTATACAGATTCCGTGAGTTCAGTAAGTTTTATCTTGGCCGCTCCACGGCAACAATCGAAATTCTCTCGAGCCTTGCTTTGCAATCAATAAATAGAAATTAACAAAATTACATTCAATTCAGTTAACGGCAACTATATTTTAGTCACCACGTTCAAAATCTAACGTTGGTACATGAATAACAGTGTCCCTTTCTAGAACCCGTCTCATATATACTTACGCACGTAAGTAAAAGTGATGAGAAAAGATAATATCCCTGAGAGAAAGAACCATGCTCTAACAAAAGAAAAATTCATGCTGATATATATATATATATATATATATATATATATATATATATACACTCCTGGAAATTGAAATAAGAACACCGTGAATTCATTGTCCCAGGAAGGGGAAACTTTATTGACACATTCCTGGGGTCAGATACATCACATGATCACACTGACAGAACCACAGGCACATAGACACAGGCAACAGAGCATGCACAATGTCGGCACTAGTACAGTGTATATCCACCTTTCGCAGCAATGCAGGCTGCTATTCTCCCATGGAGACGATCGTAGAGATGCTGGATGTAGTCCTGTGGAACGGCTTGCCATGCCATTTCCACCTGGCGCCTCAGTTGGACCAGCGTTCGTGCTGGACGTACAGACCGCGTGAGACGACGCTTCATCCAGTCCCAAACATGCTCAATGGGGGACAGATCCGGAGATCTTGCTGGCCAGGGTAGTTGACTTACACCTTCTAGAGCACGTTGGGTGGCACGGGATACATGCGGACGTGCATTGTCCTGTTGGAACAGCAAGTTCCCTTGCCGGTCTAGGAATGGTAGAACGATGGGTTCGATGACGGTGTCCCCTCGACGATGACCAGTGGTGTACGGCCAGTGTAGGAGATCGCTCCCCACACCATGATGCCGGGTGTTGGCCCTGTGTGCCTCGGTCGTATGCAGTCCTGATTGTGGCGCTCACCTGCACGGCGCCAAACACGCATACGACCATCATTGGCACCAAGGCAGAAGCGACTCTCATCGCTGAAGACGACACGTCTCCATTCGTCCCTCCATTCACGCCTGTCGCGACACCACTGGAGGCGGGCTGCACGATGTTGGGGCGTGAGCGGAAGACGGCCTAACGGTGTGCGGGACCGTAGCCCAGCTTCATGGAGACGGTTGCGAATGGCCCTCGCCGATACCCCAGGAGCAACAGTGTCCCTAATTTGCTGGGAAGTGGCGGTGCGGTCCCCTACGGCACTGCGTAGGATCCTACGGTCTTGGCGTGCATCCGTGCGTCGCTGCGGTCCGGTCCCAGGTCGACGGGCACGTGCACCTTCCGCCGACCACTGGCGACAACATCGATGTACTGTGGAGACCTCACGCCCCACGTGTTGAGCAATTCGGCGGTACGTCCACCCGGCCTCCCGCATGCCCACTATACGCCCTCGCTCAAAGTCCGTCAACTGCACATACGGTTCACGTCCACGCTGTCGCGGCATGCTACCAGTGTTAAAGACTGCGATGGAGCTCCGTATGCCACGGCAAACTGGCTGACACTGACGGCGGCGGTGCACAAATGCTGCGCAGCTAGCGCCATTCGACGGCCAACACCGCGGTTCCTGGTGTGTCCGCTGTGCCGTGCGTGTGATCATTGCTTGTACATCCCTCTCGCAGTGTCCGGAGCAAGTATGGTGGGTCTGACACACCGGTGTCAATGTGTTCTTTTTTCCATTTCCAGGAGTGTGTATATATAACGTAACAAATGGCACTGGCGTAACATCAACCTTACGCATGCGCATAAATTTCCAACAGCACAACCACGCGTGCGCATCTGTGCAGGAGTCTCTTCCTGGAAATGGAGGCTGTGCGTAAGCCGCACTGCTAGCCACATTCGGTGGGAATCTTTGCGCTTTGTAGCAAATCCCAATTCCTAAGAAAGCGCGTGCTGACAGATGTGAAAACTACCGAATCATCAGTTTAATAACTCACGGCTAGGAAATACTAGCACGCATACTTTACAGAAGAATGAAAAAGCTGGTAAAAGCCGACCTCGGGGAAGATCAGTTTGGATTCCGGAGATATGTAGGAACACGCGAGGCAATACTGACGCTACGATGTCTCATAGAAGATAGGTTAAGGAAAGGCCAATGTACGTTTATAGCATTTGTAGACTTACATCATGAGCTATAAATAGCTGCTGATGCAACTTCGCGCATTCATTATATGAATAGCATCATTCTACAATGGGTCGCCGCTTTGCATATCGCCGTCGCAGACGTATGCTGGTCTACAAAGATTTGTTGAATATTTCTGGCACTTATGGTTCCGTTCCAGCACCTGGTACTAGTAAGAAGGTCACCAATCTGAAGAAGATTGCTAATATATCTGTATTGTCAGGTCCTAAATACTTTTTAGGTCTGAAATTGAATTTTTCTATTGCTAAATCATCCGAATCAAGTAGTATTGGTAATGGTTGGATTACATTCGCTGTTGTTGTTTGTCATGATGCTTCTAGGACTGGATTGGAAAGTTTTACATCTCGTGAAGTTTTGTCATTTCGTACTGTACACTTGTCAGAAATTATTGTTATTAATGAAGGTTCTTATTTAGTACCTTATGGTTCATTGTCTCTGCTATTCACAGTAAAGTGCCTGACAGAGGGTTGAATGAACCACCTTCAAGCTGTTTCTCTACTGTTCCACACTCGAACGGCACGCGGGAAAAACGAGCACTTAAATTTTTCTGTGCGAGCCCTGATTTCACTTATTTTATCGTGATGATCATTTCTCCCTATGTAGGTGGGTGCCAACAGAATGTCTTCGCAATCGGAGGAGAAAACTGGTGATTGAAATTTCATGAGAAGATCCCGTCGCAACGAAAAACGCCTTTGTTTTAATGATTGCCACTCCAATTCACGTATCATGTCTGTGACACTTAGAGAAACCTTCTGACAATATTGGCTGGAATACTCTGTTTCAAATTCTGTAAGTGGCAGGGGTAAAGTATAGGGAGCGAAAGGCTATTTACAATTTGTACCGAAACCAGATGGCAGTTATAAGAGTCTAGGGGCTCGAAAGGGAAGCAGTGGTTGAGAAGGGAGGGAGTGAGACAGGGTTGTAGCATATCTCTGAAGTTATTCAATACTATATTGAGCAAGCAGTAAAGGAAACAAAAGAAAAATTTCGAGTAGCAATTAAAATCCATGGAGAAGAAATTAAAACTTTGAGGTTTGCGGATGACATTGTAATTTTGTCAGAGACAGCAAAGGACTTGGAAGAGCAGTTGAACGGAATGGACAGTATCTTGGTTCAAATAGCTCTGAGCACTATCGGACTTAACATCTGAGGTCATTAGCCCCTAGAACTTAGAAGTATTAAACCTAACTAACCTACGGACATCACACACATCCATGCCCGAGGCAGGATTCGAACCTACGACCGTAGCAGTCGCGCGGTTCCCGACTGAAGCCCCTAGAACCGCTCGACCACCGCATCCGGCGACAGTATCTTGGAAGGAGGATACAAGATGAATGTCATCAAAAGAGAAACGAGAACAGTGGAATGTAGTCGAATTAAATCAGGTGATGCTGAGGGAATTTGAATAGGAAATGAGACACTTAAAGTAGTAGATGAGCTTTGCTATTTGGGGAGCAAAATAACTGATGATGATCGAAGTAGGAAGCATATAAAATATAGACTGGCAATGGCAAGAAAGGCGTTCCTACAGCAGAGAAATTTATTAACATCAACTATAGACTTAGTGTCAGGAAGTCTTTTCTGAATTTTTTTGTATGGAGCGTAGCCATGCATAGAAGTAAGCATGGACGATAAACTGTATAGGCAAGAAGAGAACATAGTTTTTGAAATGTGATGCTACAGAAGAATACTGAAGATTAGATGGATAGATCATGTAACTAGTGAGTAGGTACTGAATAGAAATGGGGAGAAGAGAAATTTGTGGTAAACCTCACTAAAAGAAGGGATCGGTTGGTAGGACACGTTCCGTTCTGAGGCATTTATGGATCACCAATTTAGAATTTAGTACTGGAGGGAAGCGGGGGGGGGGGGGGGGGGATGGAGAAGGAGATTAGTGTTTAACGTCCCCTCGACAACGAGGTCATTAGAGACGGAACACAAGCTCGGGTTAGGGAAGGATGGGGAAGGAAATCGGCCGTGCCCTTTCAAAGGAATCATCCCGGCATTTGCCTGAAGTAATATAGGGAAATCACGGAAATCCTAAATCAGGATGGCCGGACGTGGGATTCAATCGTCGTCCTTCCGAATGCGAGTCCAGTGTGAAAGGGGGGGTAAAAATCGTAGAGGGAGACCAAGAGATGAATAGAGTAAGCAGATTCACAGATTCAGAGGGATGTAGGATGCAGTAGTTACTCGGAGATGAAGAGGCATGCACAGGATGGAGTAGCGTGGAGAGCTGAACAAACCAGTATTTGGACTGTAGGCCACAACAACAACATCAGGTGACAGGCAGGTGGGACACATGTGTGTTTGATAGTGTAGTATAGACTGTGGCGTGAAGCGACTACGTTGACTCCAAAGTCAAGTATTAGATATCAAGTCTCCGATCATATTACTGTAAAGAATGACACCGTAAGTTTCGAAGTAGGAAAATTTGACGGTATATGAAAACTGTCGCTATGGCGGCTAAAAAGCACAATAACCACTGAGAAGGCTGACATCTGAAGAAGAGAAGTGATGCGGCATGTGTAGCTCGTCAACTAAATACTAGACACAGAAATGAAGCACACTGATGACGAAAAAAATACAAAATTGAGAAACACAATCTCAGTTATAGTGGATTCTCACGTCTATGAAATTCCCAAATTTGTCGAATTTGAGGATGTTAATCTACGTATCATCAATTAAAAGAAAACAGCCCTCGGTCACTAATTTTTAACGAATTAACCGGGTTTCAAGACTGCTAGGAGTGTCTTCCTCAGAATTTAAACCAAAGAATGGTCTATAACATGGTCACAGAATTATGACTGAAAACGTATGATACAAATTATAAGTACGGAATTATCGTGAAAGACTGGCAGTACTTATATGTCATTTATATATTTTAGTCATAATTCTGTGACCATGTTATAGACCATTCTTTGGTTTAAATTCTGAGGAAGACACTCCTAGCAGTGTCGAAACCCGGTTAATTCGTTAAAAATTAGTGACCGAGAGCTGTTTTCTTTTAATTGTAACTATTCACGGTCTCTGAACATTGCATGGGGGCTTAATTAAATATAATGCAAATAATTTTTAAAATTTTAGCGCTGTAGTTGTCCGATTACGAAGTCTCGTAAACGGTTGGCCCTGACTAGTTTTAGTACGCAATCTGACTGCACAGAATAACAACAAAGAATGGAAGAAAATTTCCGTTACACAATTAATTAATTAAGTCCCCAGCAACTATAAAACGTACGAAACCAAAGCACAAGTGTAACTGTTCTGTGTGTGGAAGTGTGATTCAACGTACACATCTGGCACGGTTCTTCTTCAATAAGACAAGAAATTTTAAATACCATTTATACTGAAGTAATTAAAAAAAATTAGAAATACTATAATTGCGCAAGAAAACCAGAATTACACTCTAATACAAGAACACGAGCCAGATGCTTTGTTGACTGAACCTGTGACGAGGCATTGTTTAAGACATAATGAAAAAAAAAAGGAATTTTTTTTACCTTCATATATATTGACGAAAAGCACTCTGATCATTCCAATATCTCCATTCGAACAACATCTGCTGTCTAGCCCATCAAACAACTGCATACAACATGGCCACAAATAGCACAGCTATCAATATCCTCTCAGCAAGATCTGCACAACCACTCACTACGACGACATCTCAACAACGAAAAAAATGGTTCAAATGGCTCTGAGCACTATGGGACTTAACTACTGTGGTCATCAGTCCACTAGAACTTAGAACTACTGAAACCTAACTAACCTAAGGACATCACACACATCCATGCCAGAGGCAGGATTCGAACCTGCGACCGTAGCAGTCGTGCGGTTCCGGACTGCGCGCCTAGAACCGCTAGACCACCGCGGCCGGCCTCAACAACGACTTGACTCCTACTACTTCTCAACAAGCACTGACTACTGCCACATCTCGACAAGCACTCTCCACCACGACTTCTCGACAAGAACTTTTCACTACGACATCTCAGCAAGCACTGCCAGTGGAGGCGGCTGAATAAAACTCTTTGGCGCAATCTCTGGCGCTGTGGCTGAGTGTAGCTGCCTTTCAACATGCAGCCATGTACAAAATTCTACGTATCATCTTCCACTATTAAAGTTGTGTAAGCGTCTCGTGGTACCGTTCTCGCTTCCCGCGCACGGAGACCCGGGTTCGATTCCCGGCGGGGTTAGGGATTTCCCCTGCCTCGAGATGACTGGGTGTTGTTGTGTCATCTTGATTATCATCATTCATCCCCGTTACGGTCGGAGGAAGGCCATCGTAAAAAACCTCCGCTAGGACCTTTCCTAGTCGGCGGTGCGGGTCTCCCGCATCGTCCCCTACGCTCCTCGGAGTATGGGACCTCATCATCATCATCATGATCATCATCATCTTCATCATCATCACCTCCACCACCATCATCAAGCAAATACAATACAAATGAAACATCGACAGTTATTTAACCATCAGGACTAACAATCTCCATTAAGTATTTCTCAGTTTTTGTAATAACCATTGAAATGCTGAATAACTAACGAAATTTTATTGCCAGACTTATCGCTGCAGTGTCCCAAGCAGAAAATCTAAATTCTCGTTGTGATCTCCTAAAATTTGCAAACAAAATGTTTTAAACACTTTGTATTTTTCGTACCACTGTTATTTGGATGCGTGGTTAGTTACAGTCGCGTCTGCTTTCTTTTTCCGTGTGCTTTCCATCACAATAATCGCAACACAGGCTCCCACACAAAGAAGAGGATTCAGAGCCGACTGCTTGCGCCAAGAGGTAAAGTAGGGACACCAGAACGTCCATGCGTAAATCTGTTCTTTGCACAAATTTTTGTGCAAGCCGTTTTATTCCCGCACGTCCGCGACTGCGCACGACGGACATACTTTTAAAGGCGTGTTCACAAGGGAAGTGTTTCCCCTCGCGGAGCACGCCGAACGTGCTTTCCACCGTGGTCGGCGCAGGCAAGCTCAGCACCGAGCCGTTGCGTACATCACACGGGACGTTACGTGTTCCTCAACGCAACTCCAACGGCAGCTGTAGGCTGCATATGGAGCGCTCACGAAAATGGACCCGCGTATATCAGCTTGTCAGGTCACGCGCTTTCCTGACATTTGTAACTATTATGTGATTTATTTCGATGCATTTTTTCGAATTTACTAGAAACGTTGTGGTAATGTGTACGGATGCGCTGAAGCTCGACGAAATTATGGAAACAGTAGAAACACAATACCGTGCCTAATACGGTTTAGAAAGCCCGATGGGATTCAAAACAGCTTCCAGTGGCCTCGGAACAGATAAATAAGGTTCAGTATGGTATTCGGGGGAATCTTATACCATTCTTCCTGCAAAATAATGGCGTGATCAGGGAACAGCGACGCGGGTAGATAACGATCAAGCGCCTTACTCTTTCAAGCAGAGCACAAAGGCTCAGTAATACTGGAATCTGGCGACTGTGGTGGGCAGGGAAGCTGAGACAAGGCATCGTCGTCCTTACAGAGCCTCTTCTGGACGAAACGAGCTGTGTGAAGAGGGGTCCCAAGGCTCTTGCAACGCAACATCACCATTTCAGAACAAACACTGCAGCACAGCATGGACCTGACCAGCCAAAATGGTCACATAATCGTTGGCAGTATGCGGAACTGCAGACTACGTATGGGTGCAAGGTGTACCATGTTATGGCTGTCCAGATCACCAACAGAGCGCCGCCATGTTTCATACTTAAAACATAAACTCCCATGGAAGTTGCAAACAGCCTGAAACAAGGCTGATCCGACTTTATTCCATTGGCTCATTGTGCCGGTTTTATGGCTTCGGCACCACGATTCCATTATGAAGATTTGCGTCACTGATATGAAGTTTTGCAGCTCCAGCTCGGCCCACAATTCGCAGCTGAGGAAGCTCCCTTCGTGTTGTTTTGGTGTTGAGAGGATTTGCGAGTGCGACATTCAGTACTGCAGTGAGTTTTACAGCTGTGTCGCTCTTATATTTTGTCACAGTCCTCTTCAATGACGATCTGTCACCATCAATCAATATACACATTCGTCGAGACCAGCGTCCGGCCACCCTGATTTACGTTTTCCGTGATTTCCCTAAATCGCTTCAGGCGAATGCCGGGATGGTTCCTTTGAGAGGGCACGGTCGATTTCCTTCCCCATCCTCCCCTAATCCGATGGGACCGATGACCTCCCGAGTTGGTCCCCTCCCTCAAATTAATCAACCAACCAACCAACCGTAATGTGATTTAGCAGATGATGTTTTTCGGTTTTGGTAGTGTGCAGTATAAATCTTCGATAAAGCGCCTCGTGGATCGCAAAAGACTTCGACTACATTGGTTAAGGAAGTACCCCACCACACAAGCAGAACAATTTGCCCACGTTCTAACTTGGAACATGCTGAGAACTTTTGCACATGTGCCATTCATGGTCAAACGCAAGGGCGTAATGCGTAGTCTTGCCCAGAATCTGCATTTATGTTCAAGCACTCATTCCAAATTAATAATATAAGGGTAGACCAGATGTGGCTTAATTTCAAAGAAATATTATCGGCAGAAATAGACAGATTTATACCAAATAAAGTAACAAACGAAGGAGCTGATCCTCCTTGGTACAGAATACGGGTTAGAACACTGTTACAGAAACAACGAAACAAACATGCCAAATTTAAACAGACGCAAAATCCCCAAGACTGGCGGTCCTCGAAATTTAGCGCGGAGTTCAATGCGAGACTCCTATAACAGTTTCCAAAACGAAACTTTGTCTCGAAACATGGCAGAAAATCCAAAGAGATTCTGGTCGTATGTGAAGTATCTTAGCGGCAAGAAACAATCAATGCCTTCTCTGCGCGATAACAATGAAGATACTATCGAAGACAGTGCTGCAAAAGCAGAGTTATTAAACACAGCCTTTCGAAATGCCTTCACAAAAGAAGACGAAGTAAACATTCCAGAATTAGAATCGAGAACAGTTGCCAACATGAGTAACGTAGAAGTCAATATCCTTGGAGTAGTGAAACAACTCAAATCACTTAATAAAAGCAAGTCTTCTGGTCCAGAATGTATACCAGTTAGGCTCGTTTCCGAGTACTGATGCATTAGCTTCATACTTAACAGTCATATACAACCATTCACTCGACGAAAGATCCATACCCAAAGACTGGAAAGTTGCACAGGTCACACCAATATTCAAGAAATGTAGTGGGTATTACAGGCCCATATCGTTAAAGTCGATATACAGCAGGATTTTAGAACATGTATTGTGTTCGAAAATTATGAATTACCTCGAAGGAAACTGTCTATTGACACACAGTCAACATGGGTTTAGAAAACATCGTTCCTGTGAAACACAACTAGCTCTTTATTCACATGAAGTGCTGAGTGCTATTGATAAGGTATTTCAGATAGATTCTGTATTCCTGGATTTCCGGAAGGCTTTTGGCACTCTACCACACAAGCGGCTCGTAGTGAAATTGCGTGCTTACGGAATATCGTCTCAGTTATGTGACTGGATTTGCGAATTCCTGTCAGAGAGGTCACAGTTCGTAGTAATTGACGGGAAGTCATCGAGTAAAACAGAAGCGATTTCAGGCGTTCCCCAAGGTACTGTTATAGACCCTTTGCTGTGGCTTATCGATATAAACGATTTGGGAGACAATCTGAGCAGCCGTCTTCGTTGTTTGCAGTTGACGCTGTCGTTTATCGACTAATAAAGTCATCAGAAGATAAAAACAAACTGCAAAACGATTTATAAAAGATATCTGAATAATGTAAAATTTGGCAGTTGGCCCAAAATAACGAAAAGTGTGAGGTGATCCACATGAGTGCTAAAAGAAACTATATAAACTTCGGTTACACGATAAATCAGTCTAATCTAAAAGCCGTAAATTCAACTAAATACCTAGGTATTACAATTACGAACAACTTAAATTGGAAGGAACATATAGAAAATGTTGTGTTAACCAAAGACTGCGTTTTATTGGCAGGACACTTAGAAAATGTAACAGACGTACTAAGGAGACTGCCTACACCACACTCGTCCGTCCTCTTTTAGAATACTGCTGCGCGGTGTAGGATCCACGTACCAGACAGGACTGACGGAGTACATCGAAAACGTTCAAAGAAAAGCAGCAAGTTTTGTATTATCGTGAAATATGGGAGAGAGTGTCACAGAAATTATACAGGATTTGGGCTGGACATCATTAAAAGAAAGGCATTTTTCGTTGCGACGGAATCTTCTCGCGAAATTCCTATCACCAACTTTTTCCTCCGATTTCGAAAATATTTTGTTGACATTTTGTTGACACCGACCTACATAGGTAGGAACGATCACCAAGATAAAAATAAGACAAATCAGAGCTCGTACGCGCGCTATACGAGATTGTAATAATAGAGAACTGTGAAGGTGGTTCGATGAACCCTCTTCCAGGCACTTGAATGTGATTTGCAGAGTATCCATGTAGATGTAGATGAAGCAAGCATTTCTTGCAATGTTTTCATATTTTTGTCCAACTCCTGTTCGTAATGACTGATTAGATTCTAGATTTGGTTTTTTTTATTTTAATCTGTTACGACATGAGGATTGACATCGTGAGGTGCAAAGAAGGCCGGGTCTGTGAACGACGATACGAAACAGACGACATGAAACACAGCACGTACGTTGAACCGTGCCGGCTCGCATCGATCAATGTATCGCTAGATCGCGGTAGCAGGGCACGATCTTCGGTGGTTCTCCACGTGAGGAGCTTTAACTGGTACGATGGTTGACAGAATTTGAGGGCCGAATTGGAGGACGCGAGGCCGGTTTACCTCCGCTGTGTGGGGCAGATAGTAAAGGGCTTTTTCGGATCACAGACCTCATCCCGTAAAGACGGTGTTTTGTTCTGGCTGTGGTGCCAATGCGATTCTGGAAATTTGCCCGGGCCGAGCACGTGGAGATTTTGTGTGCCACTTCGCTACCGACTCATCAGATATTTTGTTGATACGTTTTCTGTGGCTTCTGCCCTTATTTGGCTAAAGTCGTAGTGCAGCAACTACCTTCTCCATCCCGGAAGGTCTACTCTGTTTGCTGTTTAGGGGGGTTCGCCCCTAAAGAACTGAAAGTTACCTTAATGAAAACAGTTCTGTTGATTTCGCAAAGGCTTATGATTCAATCGATAGGCAATCTCTCTTTATTATCCTTGAGGAGCTAGGACTCGATCCGAAAACCCTAAACCTTATCAAAGAAACGCTCACAAACACAATTTCTAAGGTAAAATTCCTGGGTGAAATATCAGAGCCCTTCCTGATCAAAACCGGCGTCAGACAAGGTGACGGCTTGTCTCCACTCCTCTTCAACCTTGTCTTAGACAAAGTCATCCGAGAATGGGAAAAAGAACTGAAGAATCAAAATTACTGGAAGCCTATACAACTAGGAAGATCGAAAGATGGTATTAAAATTTCATGCTTGGCATTTGCAGATGACGTGGCCATTCTAGCAGAAAACGAGACCACAGCAATTAAACAGATAGACATTCTCAAAGAATGCGCCGAAAAAGTTGGGCTACAAATTCCCTTCCAAAAAACCAAATTCATCTGCTCAAAATTTGAAACTCAAAAACTGACTACAAAATATGGACAAATTGAGAGAGTTCCATTCTTTAAATACTTAGGCGAGGTCCTAGAACCCACAGGGGGAGAGAAAACTGCACAAAAAGTTCGACTGCAAAAACTGAAAAGAGCATACTGGAAAACCCACAACATCTACAATAAAAAGTGTCTCTCCATTCACTCAAAAATACGACACTACAATACAGTAATCAAGCCCGAAGCACTATATGCCAGCGAAACACTCACACTCCATAGAAAAGGCGACCTGGAAGGCATCCTGAAAGAGGAACGCAAAATTATCAGAAAGATTCTTGGCCCAAAAAGAACTGAAGATGGATACAGGTTACAGTCTCGGAAAACTACAGAAAAATTATCTAACCTCGCCGCAGACATCCGGAAAAGAAGACTAAAATTTTACGGTCATATCCACAGACTCCCAACACCAAGACTCTCCCACAAAATTTTAATATACATTGAAAAATTGAAAACCATACCCTGGATAAAAGAAACCAAAACAGATCTAGCAAATGCACAAATAAATTCTTCACAAGTTATAAACAGAAATGTATACAGGCAAAAAATCAATAGTTGGAAAGTACAACCCGAGAATGAAGTTTGCAAGAGACAGGGGACAAAATGGACAGAGGAAAGAAAGAGAATTCATGGGGAAAGAATGAGAGAAGTTTGGAGAATTAAAAAATTGAATCGGAAAAGCTTTGCGTGATCCGTATGGGTCCAATCGCACATAATAATAATTCTGTTTGATTACAGACGTTAGTCGAAACTGTTTGTGAAATGTGTGGAAGTTGCGTGGTCTGTGTTAAATAGCTAGTGCGGGTACAGTAATCTGAACTGCCTGTTTAAACTGGTCATATTTCGAGTGACTTACAGTGGATCATGTGTGTCGCTCTTCCTTTTCAATACAGTGAAATCCGACTTAATCAGAGTGACTCTTGACAGTAATGATTTTAGTTAAGCATTGGCAGAGATTTTACAGTGGTTAATCTAATTTAAACATAGCACCTTTTCACTGTAATTGTTTTACCAGGTGTACCAGTATGAAATGAGCGTTAAGATACAAATGTGTCGAGAGGGAACATTTATTGTGAACGAGCCTCAACTTTTTTTTGTTTGGTTGGTATGACATCTGTCAAAGGTATTTAGTATACATCAAGTCGTGGAACAAACAACATCGTATGTTTTCATCGCGTTAACAGTGTCGAATTTTGTACCAGAAAGTGATGATTTGCGGAAAGCATTAAGTTTTTGTTTCTTTTTGAAAAAAAAGGGATGCACAGTCGCTTCGAATGCTTGTCGAGGCGTATGTTGATCATGCTCTATCAGCAGCAACATGCAAAAGATGTTTTCAACGGTTCAGAAATAATGATTTTGATGTAAGAAATGAAGAACGTGGAAGATCATCAAAAAAGTTCGAAGACGCCGAATTGCAAGCAATATTGGATGAAGATGATACTTTGAGTCAGAAGCAAATGGCAGCAATGCTAAATGTTGCACAACAAACAATATCTGACCGTTTGAAAGCTATGGGAAAGATCCAAAAGTGTGGAAAATGAGTACCTCATGAACTGAATGAAAGACAGATGGAAAACCGAAAAACTATTTGTCAAATTTTGCTTCAAAGACGTGAAATAAAATCAATTTTGCATCGAATTGTTACTGGCGATGAAAAATGGATTTATTTTAAGAATCCTAAACGGGAAAAATCATGGGTTAATCCGGAACAACCATCAACATCGACTGCAGAACCAGATCGATTCGGCAAGAACACAACGCTCTATTTTTGGTGGGATCAGAAAGGTGCGGTGTATCATGAGCTTCTAAAACCCGGTGAAACTGTGAATACTAATCGCTACAGTTGATCAATTTCAACTATGCATTGATCGAAAAAAGACCAGAATGGGCCAGAAGACATGGCAAAGTAATTTTTTCACACGACAGTGCACCTGCACACAAAGCAAAATTGGTTCAGGATACAATTAAAACACTTGGTTGGGAGCTGCTACCCCACCCGCCGTATTCACCAGACTTGGCCCCTTCGACAACCATTTGTTTTCATCAATGGGTCACGCATTGGCTGAGGAACACTTCCATTCCTACAAAGAAGTCGAAAATTGGGTGTCTGATTGGTTTGCTTCAAAAGACGAACATTTCTATTGGCGTGGTGTCCACAAATTGCCAGAAAAGTGGTCAAAATGTATATAAAGCAATGGTCTGTACTTTGAATAAAATGTTTTTACTTTTCAATTCAAAATTAGTGTTTCATTTTCACAAAAAAACGCTCATTTCATACCGGTACACCTGGTAGTAAAGTATTTGCTAATAACCAGTCCTCAACAGTTCGTGTTGGCACGTCTTGGCTTATAAGCCCTCTTATGTGCACTGTGGTAGCCGTACGATCCGCCACTGCTGCTCTTACAATACGAGGATGCTGGCGGGCGTCTGTGCTGTGTGGACGTCCAGAACCTCGGCTGCAGGTCTAAGAATGTCCACGTGATCACTGATAACAACACCGTAGCTCAACTGACGCAGCATGTCCAACGTGTGTGGCAATTCTCCGGAAGGACCATCTCGTCACTCGGATGGCAACAATTTGACCCTTTTCCAAAGTCGCTCAGTTGGCTGTAAGATGCATGAGACACATCTCTGTGGTATGGTTGCCTGATTACCTCTCACATTTGCGCCATACTGATCCTTCTGGCTGTGGGCATTCCCTATTAAAGGGTAGACACATATCGCGCTCTGGTAGCTCTGTTGCTGTTGCTGAACGATGTCGAAAGCGTTATCAATACATCTTCTATACCATAGATGGCAGATGCTGACGCTGGATCAAAATCGATGTCGTCCTCCCAGGTTTACTAATTTCTTTCCGGCGGTGTACATAAAGAGGAATACCTGCCAGGTTAGCCGAGAGCGCTAATGCGCTGCTTCCTGGAGTCGGGTACATACGCCGGCCCTAGATCGAATCCGCCTGGCAGATTACCGATGCT
Source organism: Schistocerca piceifrons (assembly GCF_021461385.2). Lineage (NCBI taxonomy): Eukaryota > Metazoa > Arthropoda > Insecta > Orthoptera > Acrididae > Schistocerca > Schistocerca piceifrons. The sequence continues at coordinate 170,016,760 of NC_060146.1, forward strand.
GGCCGGTGTGCTGGCCATCCTGGATGTGGTTTTAGGCGGTTTTCCACATCCCACTAGGTGAATACTGGACTGGTCCCCACGTCCCGCATCAGTTACATAACTCGCAGATATCTGAACACGTTCGCACTATTCCATGGTTTACACCAGATGCAGACAGGTGGGGTACACTTCTCCCATCCCAGGGGGTATGGGGTGGGGCATCCGGCCACCCCTTAACATTGACATTGCCAAATCCGTCTCTAACCATGCCCGCTCTGTGCAAACGCGGGATTAAGCATAAGAGATAGATAGACAGAGTTGTACATAAAGAGGAAACTTTATTAGCAAATATCTTGAATGCTCTTGCCCGATTTACTTCCGATTTCCTCACAATACTCTAATAAAATCTAGTAAACGTTGTCAGCCAAAATCTCAAAAAGCTGTTGACCGATTTACATGAGTTTGTTGCACAATTCTCTAATGAACATTCAGACAGATATATGTCATTTTTTTCAACAAAATGCACAGATTTGGTATTAAAACCGACTGTGTGATAAAAATTTGTGTATTGCTGTGCTGTGAAAAGGTGCTGTTTAGTGTTTCTACCTTGTTTTGTAGTCAGTTGTAACTATTATATAAGAGTATATAAACCATTACATAAATAGTTTCTTCAAATGGCTCTGAGCACTATGCGACTTAACATAAATAGTTTCTCCTTGATATATTACACTGAACAGCCAAAGAAACTTTCACACCTGCCTAATATAGTGTAGGGCCCCCGTGAGCACACAGAAGCGCCGCAACACGACGTGGCATAGACTCGACTAATATCTGAAGTAGTGCTGGAGGAAACTGAAATCATGAATCCTGCAGGGCTGTCCATAAATCTGTAAGAGCACGACGGGGTGGAGATCACTTCTGAACAGTACGTTGCAAGGCATCCCAGATATACTCCATAATCGTCTTCTCTGGTTTGGTGGCCAGCGGAAGTGTTTAAACTCAGAAGAGTGTTCCCGGAGCCACTCTATAGCAGTTCTGGACGTGTTGGGTGTCACATTGTCCTGCTGGAATTGCCAAAATCCGTCGGAGTGCACAATGTACATGAATGTGTGGTCTCACCGCCAGACACCACACTTGCTAGGTGGTAGCTTAAATCGGCCGCGGTCCATTTAGTACATGTCGGACCCGCGTGTCGCCACTGTGTGATCACAGACCGAGCGCCACCACAAGGCAGGTCTCGAGATACGATAGAGCACTCGACCCCAGTTGTACGACGACTTTGCTAGCGACTACACTCCCGAAGCCTTTGCTCTCATTTGCCGAGAGACAGTTAGAATAGCCTTCAGCTAAGTCCATGGCTACGACCTAGCAAGGCGCCATTAGCCTTACATAGTCTGATAGTTATCGTATGAAATGTCTCATCAAGAATGGTGTATTCACATGAACTATATAAAAGTTAAGTATTCGAGGAGCTGCATACTTTTCTTATTAGCATTCACTACTTATCCTGTTCCAGAATTCACGCCCGTCTGCGTTAGATAGCGTGCATTTCGGCATCCTCTATCTACAAGGTGTTGGCACATTTGCCAACACATCAGAATGGATGCAGGTGATCAGACAGAATGCTTACGTATGTGTCACCTGTCAGAGTCGGATGTAGACATATCAAGGGCCCCATTTCACTCCAATTGCACGCGCCCCACACCATTACAGAGCCTCCACCAGCTTGAGCAGTCCCCTGCTGACACGCAGGGTCCATGGATTCATGAGGTAGTCTCCATACCCGTACACGTCCATTCGCTCCGTACACTTTGAAACGAGACTCTTACGACCAGGTAACATGTTTCCAGTCACTTACAGTCCAACGTCGCTGTTGACGGGCCCGAGTGAGGCGTAAATCTTTGTGTCGTGCAATCATCAATGGTACACGAGTGGGCCTTCGACTCCGAAAGCCCATGTCGCACGCTGACACTTGCTGATGGCCCAGCACTGAAATCTGCAGCAGTTTGCGGAAAGGTTGCACTTCTGTCACGTTGAACGATTCTCTTCAGACGTCGTCGGTCCCGTTCTTGCAGGATCATTCACCAGCCGCTGCGATGTCGGAGATTTGATGTTTTACCGGATTCCTGATACTCACGGTCCACTCGTGAAACGGTCGCACGAGAAAATCCCCACTTCATCGCTACCTCGGAGATGTTGTGTCCCATCGCTCGTGCGCCGACTCTAACACCAAGTTCAAAGTCATTTTAATCTTGATGACCTGCCATTGTAGCAGCAGTAAGCGATCTAACAACTTATTAAGCGTTGCCAACCGAAGCACCATATTCTGCATGTTTACATATCTGTGTATTTGAATACGCATGCCTATACCAGTTCACAGAGTTTTGAGTCAACCTGAAAGTTTGCTCTCCGCGCTGCAAGTGGTTTCTGTGTGCAGCAGCAGACAGGTCCCTCCCCAGCGAAGTCAACCATAGCGGGCGAACGCGTGAGTCCATCTGTAGACGAGGAATGTGGTCCAGCCTATGATTCACGGTAGCGCGCAAGGCCGCCTAGGAGCTACTGTGCGTCTGGACGAACAGCTACTTCACGCTCGCCTAGCTGTCTGTGAACCTTTTACAGAATAATTGTGGAAATGTACTCCTTTATACTCCTGAGCCGAAACCTAATCACAAGACGCAGGGGTCGGAGGACTACCTGCTCTGTTAACTGCAGGGCCATGACAAAGTAGGCGACACCATACAGAGGAATATACAGGGTGGTCCACTGATAGTGACCGGGCCAAATATCTCATGAAATAACCATCAAACGGAAAAACTACAAAGAAAGAAACTCGTCTAGCTTGAAGGGGGCAACCAGATGGCGCAATGGTTAGCCCGCTAGATGGCGCTGCCATAGGTCAAAAGGATATCAACTGCGTTTTTTTTTTTTAATAGGAAGCCCCATTTTTTTATTACATATTCGTGTAGTTCGTAAAGAAATATGATTGTTTTAGTTGGACCACTTTTTTCGCTTTGTGATAGATGGCGCTGTAATAGTCACAAACGTGTAAGTACGTGATATCACGTAACATTCCGCCAGTGCGGACGGTATTTGCTTCGTGATACATTACCCGTTTTAAAATGGACCGTTTACCGATTGCTCAAATGTCGATATCCTGTTCATGTATGGCTATTTTGATCAAAATGCCCAACGGGCGTGTGCTATGTACGCTGCTCGGTATCCTGGACAACATCATCCAAGTGTCCGGACCGTTCGCCGTATAGTTACGTTATTTAAGGAAACAGGAAGTGTTCAGCCACAGGTGAAACGTCAACCACGACCAGCAACAGCTGATGATGCCCAAGTAGGTGTTTTAGCTGCTGTCGCGGCTAATCTGCACATCAGTAGCAGACAAATTGCGCGAGATCGAGAATCTCAAAAACATGTTAACAATGCTACATCAACGTCGAGTGCACCCGTACCATATTTCTATGCACCAGGAATTGCACGGCGACGACTTTGAGCGTCGTGTTCAATTCTGCCACTGGGCACAAGAGAAATTATGGGACGATGACACATTTTTTGCACGAGTTTAATTTAGCGACGAAGCGTCATTGACCAACAGCGGTAACGTAAACCGGCATTATATGCACTATTGGGCAACGGAAAATCCACGATGGCTGCGACAAGTGGAACATCAGCGACTTTGGCGGGTTAATGTATGGTGCGGCTTTATGGGAGGAAGGATAATTGGCCCCCATTTTATCGATGGCTATCTAAATGGTGCAGTGTATGCTAATTTCCTACGTAATGTTCTACCGATGTTACTACACGATGTTTCACTGCATGACAAAATGGCGATGTACTTCCAACATGATGGATGTCCGGCACGTAGCTCGCGTGCGGTTGAAGCGGTATTGAAAAGCATATTTCATGACAGGTGGATTGGTCGTCGAAGCACCATACCATTGCCCGCACGTCCACCGGATCTGACGTCCCCGGATTTCTTTCTGTGTAGAAGGATATTTGCTATCGTGACCCACCGACAACGCCTGACAACATGCGTCAGTGCATTGTCAGTGCATGTGCGAACACTACGGAATGCGAACTACTCGCTGTTGAGAGGAATGTCGTTACACGTATTGCCAAACGCATTGAGGTTGACGGACATCATTTTGAGAATTTATTGCATTAATGTGGTATTTACAGGTAATCACGCTGTAACAGCATGCGTTCTCAGAAATGATAAGTTCACAAATGTACATGTATCACATTGGAACAATCGAAATATAATGTTCAAACGTACCTACGTTCTGTATTTTAATTTAAAAAACCTACCTGTTACCAACTGTTCGTCTAAAATTGTGAGCCATATGTTTGTGACCATTACAGCGCCATCTATCACAAAGCGAAAAAAGTGGTCCAACTAAAACATCCATATCTCTTTACGTACTACACGAATATGTAATAAAAAATGGAGGTTCCTATTTTTAAAAAACGCTGTTGATATCCATTTGACCCATGGCAGCGCCATCTAGCGGGCCAACCATAGCACCATCTGGCTTCCCCCTTCAAGCTAGATAATTTCGTTCTTTGTAGTTTTTTCGTTTGATGCTTATTTCGTGCGATATTTGGCCTGGTCAAGATCAATGGACCACCTTGTATATAGATATATACAGAGTGGAGAGAAATTGTGTCAAGAAATTTTAACCCTTGTAGGTGATGCCAGTAGGTTCAAATGGCTCTGAGCACTATGGGACTTAACTTCTGAGGTCATCAGTCCCCAGAACTTAGAACTACTTAAACCTAACTAACCTAAGGACATCACACACATCCATGCCCGAGGCAGAATTCGAAGCTGCGACCGTAGCGGTCGCGCGTTTCCAGACTGTAGCGCTTAGAACCGCTGGGCCACTCCGGCCGGCGATGCAAGTAGGAACCGAAATTGCTAATGTTGTGTAGGTCGACAACGTACCATTCTTAAAATACGGAAACTTGGCGCCACGCGCTCCGATTGCCCTGTTGCCGTTCATCGGTTGAGGGGCAGAGCTATGGTTGTCGGTTGACACATACGAACGTACCTCATCCCGTCACTGCCCCAACGTGACACACACACGTGTCGAACATGTCTCGCTGTTTGTCTCCACTTCTGGCCAGAGGCATTCACACGTAAGCTTCACTTCGGAGCGCACACACGTCACCTGCTATTTAGTCATACAGTAAGCATGGCGGCACAGTATGAAGAACAACGAGATATGGGTTTTCAGAATGAGATTTTCACTCTGCAGCGGAGTGTGCGCTGATATGAAACTTCCTGGCAGATTAAAACTGTGTGCCCGACCGAGACTCGAACTCGGGACGTTTGCCTTTCGCGGGCAAGTGCTCTACCAACTGAGCTACCGAAGCACGACTCACGCCCGGTACTCACAGCTTTACTTCTGCCAGTACCTCGTCTCCTATTTTCCAAACTTTACAGAAACTCTCCGGCGAACCTTGCAGAACTAGCACTCCTGAAAGAAAGGATATTGCGGAGACATGGCTTAGCCACAGTCTGGGGGATGTTTCCAGAATGAGATTTTCACTCTGCAGCGGAGTCTGCGCTGATATGAAACTTCCTGGCAGATTAAAACTGTGTGCCCGACCGAGACTCGAACTCGGGACGTTTGCCTTTCGCGGGCAAGTGCTCTACCAACTGAGCTACCGAAGCACGACTCACGCCCGGTACTCACAGCTTTTCTTCTGCCAGTACCTCGTCTCCTACCTTCCAAACTTTGCAGAAGCTCTTTAGATATGGGTTTTGTTTATAGGCTATCCGACGGTAATGCGCATGAAAATCGACGTTTGTATGAGGAACCGTACCCAGCAAGACGCCACCCACACCCGCAAACGTTTACAGCAATTCACCGGTGACTTGGCGAAACAGGCTCGTTAGCGCTATGTCATGATGCTGGAAGACCTCAAACACGGCGGAATACTGCATTTGAAGAGACTGTTGTCGAGCACTTCGAGGATGCACAAACGACAAGTACTCGAGTGGTTGGACATGATATGGGGATCACTCATCGGTTAGTATGGGAGGTTTTAAGCGATGACGGCCAGCATCCATTTAGTTTCCACCCTGTCCAAGTCCTAAATCATGTGGCGGACTAAGAACACAGGCTAGACCTATGCTGGTGGTTTTTGTGACGTTTTGCAAGAGATCCTGACTTCCCCGCCATTGTGTTGTTTAGCGACGAGTGCATCTTCCGTCTATCTCCTCGACTTACCGGGGCAAATTACCTGCACTTTTTGCGAGAAATTCTACCTGGCCTGCTGGAAGATGTTCCCCTGGACATACGGCTACGCATGTGGTTGCAGCATTATGGGGCACCCTCACATAACAGTCGTGCTGTACGCAGATATTTCAATGAACTCTTCGACGGCCGGGTAATTGGCAGAGGTGCTCCTAAGACGTGGCGCCCGCGATCACCAGACAATCACGCCACCGTACTTTTTTCTGTGGGTATTCTTCAAGGTTCTAGTTCACCCACCCGAACGCGAACCACCTAGAAACGAAGAATATTTAATGGATCGCATTCAACAAGCCACCAATCACATCAGGGCAATACCAGGAATCTTTGAAGGAGTTCGGCAAAACACCGTTCGACGTTACCAAGCTTGTGTCGCGTCAGAAGGTCGCCAGTCCGAGCACCTGCTTTAAGTAAACTAGTCCTAGCTACGAAAAAGGCCCTTTTCAGGGCCGCCACAATTTGTAAAAGATTTCCTGTACGCGAACTAACAGCTGTTGACGGGTTTGCTCCCGGTACGTGTTATCATGAAACTACAATGGATGTGTCTGGACCCCGGCGGTTTCGCCCCCAGGCTCCAAGAGCGGGAGGCTGGCGCGCTACCATCGAGCGTGCGAGTCACCTTGGATACATCGCCATCTCCGGCAGGCAAAGCAGCCGTGGTCTTACGTTGTCCAGAGCATCCGGCAACAGGGAAAACCGCGGCCAATCGGAGCGCGTGGTGCCAAGTTTTCGTAGTTTAAAAATTGGTTTCTACTGGCATCAGCTATCCAGGGTAAAAATTTCGTGGCACAATTTGTTTCAGCCGATATTTACGATGAGTCACTAACTATTGCCACCTAGAATAGCTCCGAAAGTATGATGTAGCTGGAAAGTTTGTGGGACAAACGTTGCATGGGACAAGAGGGGTCATAATTTGACGCTGGTTTTTTGTTGCTAGGTGGGGTCGCGTCGGAGATATGAAGGTCAACTTTGTGTTTTTAAATTGGATGCTATAGTTTGGTATTTATTTTCTGATTGCGGCTATCGAGACGAATCCAATGACGTGTAACAGTAAGGTCTTTGAAGGTGAACGAAGATCAAAAAGTTGGCATCAACGTCCATTTACAGAAGTTGTTCGAAGTGATAACCACTGGTATCACTTGAGTGCTGTAATCTTCTTATCACGGATTGAGTGGTATTCCTTATCACTTCGGCACTTATCGAAGCACATGCTCTGACAATTCTCTCTCGTATATCGTGCAAATAGTAAATTCGTCTAACGTGCCATTGATATGTAAACACCATTCGACGGTTTCGCAATACAATTCTAATAGGAACGGTAAGGCTACTATCGCCCGCCCAGTTAGCCATCCGGTCTATTGCACGGCTTTCCGGCCGGGAAGGAGCGCCTGGTCCCCGGCACGAATCCGCCCGGCGGATTTGTGTCGAGGTCCGGTGAACCGACCAGTCTGTGGATGGTTTTTAGGCGGTTTTCCATCTGCCTCGGCGAATGAGGGCTGGTTCCCCTTATCCGCCTCCGTTACACTATGTCGGCGATTGCTGCGCAAACAAGTTCTCCACGTACGCTACACCACCATTACTCTACCACGCAAACATAGAGGTTACACTCGTCTGGTGTGAGACGTTCCCTGGGGGACTCCACCGGGGGCCGAACCGCACAGTAACCCTGGGTTCGGTGTGGGGCGGCGGAGCGGTGAAGTGGACTGCGGTAGTCATCGTGGGGTTGTGGACCACTGCGGCTGCGGCGGGGACGGAGACTCTCCGTTGTTTCTAGGTCCCCGGTTAACATACAATACAATACATACAAGACTAGTACCGTCGAACCAAGCGAATGTGAATAATGTATTCCTTCGAAGAACAAGTCGATATGCCTCTCATTTACGGAGAATACCAACGAAATTTAGAGAGACCTAGAGACTTATACGTTGGAAGATATCCTAAACATACTCACCCCACACGTCGTACATTTAAATATGTGTATAATAAATTGAGAACAACTGGATCTTTAACGCTTCGGAAACATATCCGGCAAAGGAAAGTTACTAACGAGGAAGTGGAAATTGGTACTTTTGCCATTGTGGTTCGAGATCATTGTGTTAGCTCGCGCAAGGGAACCTGGCACGACCCAGAGTAGTGTTGTTCGTGTTCTGCGTCACCATAAATATCATCCTTACCGTATCAGTCTCCATCGAGAATTAACTGGTACGGATTGTATGTGTCGCACTGAATTCTGCCGATGGGCTCAACTTCAGATTCAGAGGGATGACACATTTATTAATTTCATTTTATTTACCGACGAAGCTACATTGACGAACCATGGAAATGTTAATTTGCGTAACATTCATTATTGGGCAGCTGAAAATCCATGTAGGCTGCGGCAAGTTGCACATCAAAATCTTTGGTCGGTGTTGTATAGTGCGGGATTCTGGAGGACAGAACTATAGACCCTTATTTCATCGAAGGAAATCTTAATGGTGGGAAGTACACGACATTCTTGCAAGAAACAGTAGGTCTGTTACTGGAAGAAATACCTTTAGTAACAAAGAACAGAACGGCCGGGCGAAGTGGCCGCTCGGTTTAGGGCGCCATGTTGCGGATTGCGCGGCCCCTCCCGCCGGAGGTTCGAGTCCTCCCTCGGGCATGGGTGTGTGTGTTATTCTTAGCATACGTTACTTTAAATTAGTTTCAGTAAAGTCTATGGACCGTAGACCTCAGCAGTTTGGTCCCTTAGGAATTCACACACATTTGAACATTTTTTTTTTTTTTGAACAGAATGTGGTGTCAACACGATGGGCGTTCGGCACATTTTTCGCTGATGGGTAGAAATGAGTTGCAGAGACAATTGACAAATCGTTGGATTGGACGCTATATAGGGTAAAGATTAATAAAACATACAAACTGCAGGGACGGATTTCTGACGAGAAATTGAGAAAAAAAGGTCCTATTAACTTGTGTCCGGAAATGCATATTTGTCACGGTAGATGGCGCTGATGAATAACAGTGCCTCCTCTACTTGCCGCGTGTTCCTTGCGTGTCGCAAGGTGACGGGGATAGCAGCAGTTGTCATTTGGCTTACACCATGTTGGCGGGTCACTTACCTGGAGCTTGTACTAGGGTTCGTCTTAGTATCCTGTAGAACGCGGTCTTCCAAATCTGGTGCATGCACAGTCCGCCGCCTCCCTGTACATTCGTCTGTTTTCAGAACCATCCAAATTTTATGCGATGTAGTTGATGTCTGTGAGGGTACTTGTTTTGGTATTACCGTGCTGCCTCTCGACAGTTTCTGTCTGCTTTGGCGCACACAAACACCATCTTGCCTTGTTCCCGATATGAATACGGGACCATTCAGCTGTTTGCTATACGCTGCTTCAATCACACAGTATTGTATATTGATATAGTTCATCTATGGGTTATGATGAGTGAGTCTGCAAGTATCACAATACGAGGGTGAGTCAAATGAAAACCTTAAACATTTTTTAAAATATTATTTATTGTGGAGAAATTGTACAAAGCTGTATCACTTTTCAACATCATCTCCCCCAATCTCAGTGCAAGTCCTCCCGCGTTTACAAAGTGCATAAATTCCTTTTACAAAAATTCTTTTGGTAGTCTGCGCAACCACTCATGCACCGCGTGGCGTCCCTCTTCATCAGAACGGAACTTCTTTCCTCCCATTGCGTCTTTGAGTGGTCCAAACATACGGAAATCACTTGGAGCAGGGTCTGGTGAGTACAGTGGAAGAGGAAGACACTCAAATTGCAGGTTTGTGATTGTTGCAACTGTTGTACAGGCAGTGTGGGGCCATGCATTGTCAAGTTCCAAAAGTACACCTGCTGACAGCAATCTACGTCGCTTTGATTTAATTGCAGGCCGCAGATGATTTTTTAGGAAATCTGTGTATGATGCACTGGTGACAGTGGTTCCTCTACCCATGTAATGCTCCAAATTGACGCCTTTTTCGTCCCAGAAGAGAGTCAGCATAACCTTCCCTGCTGATGGTTCTGTTCGAAACTTCTTTTGTTTTGGTGATGAGGAATGGCACCATTCCTTGCTCGCTCTCTTCGTTTCCGGTTGGTCGAAGTGAACCCAGGTTTCGTCCCCAGCAACGATTCTTGCGAGGAAGCCATCACCTTCTCGTTCAAAGCACGGAAGAAGTTCTTCACGAGCATCAACACGTCGTTCTCTCATTTCAGGAGTCAGCTGCCATGGCACCCGTCTTGCAGACATTTTGTGAAACTGGAGCACATCGTGCACAATGTCGCTTGCTGACCCATGACTAATCTGTAAACATGTTGCATTGTCATTCAATGTCACTCGGCGGTTTTCCTTTACTATGGCTTCAACTGCTGCAATGCTCTGTAGAGTTACAACTCGTTGTGCCTGACCTGGACGAGGAGCATCTTCCACTGAAGTCACACCATTTGCGAACTTCCTACTCCATTCGTAGACTTGCTGCTGTGACAAACATGCATCACCGTACTGAACCTTCATTCGTCGATGAATTTCAGTAGGTTTCACACCTTCACTACGCAAAAACCGAATAATAGAATGCTGTTCTTCCCTGGTGCAAGTCACAGTTGGGGCGACCATCTTTATACTGATACTGCGACGGTATGTGTGCATCTGCACTATGCTGCCACCTACAGGCCATTCTGCTCGCTGTTTGTAGCACGCTTAACAACTTACAGGATAACGGCGCGAAATTTCGATTTGTTATTACATATTTAAGGCAACGGCCTTGCCGAAGTGGGTACACCGGTTCCTGTGAGATAACCGAAATTAAGCGCTGTCGGGCGTGGTCGGCACTTGGATGGGTGACCGTCTGGGCCGCCATGCGCTGTAGCCATTTTTCGGGGTGCACTCAGCCTCGTGATGCCAATTGAGGAGCTACTCGACTGAATAGTAGCGGCTTCGGTCAAGAATACCACCATAACGACCGGGAGAGCGGTGTGCTGAGCCCGCGGGAACCGGTGTAACCACTGCGGAAAGGCCGTTGTCCTTACTAAACTATTGAATGATGACGTGACGTTCCACTTTAAAAATATTTTTGTTTGTAATGGGAAACGCCAGTGTCATGATGTGATGAACAGGATTACTTTGGCCTGCCTCCAGCTACACGTTGCAAAAAAGGAAATTACAAATATCTGCCGCAACACCAGAGTAAACGTACCTGACGACCAGTAAGACAGACGCCCGGTAGACGTCCGTAACCTTTGATTGCATCGACTTACAAGCTTAAGTTTTTCACAAATGACCAGGGACCGTAGACCATAGTACGTGACATAAATTTCAACTTGATATGTCTACTCATTCATGAGGAAAAAGAGGTCATAACAGTCAGACAGACAGGCAGTCACACAGACAGACGGACAGCGGAGTGATCACACAAGGATTCCGTTTTTACTGACTGAGTTATATAACCCTAAAAAGAGAAACGATTTAAGGATTAACCGGTAGAGGTACATGAGTTGTTGTAGAATCACCGAACATACACTATTGGCCATTAAAATTGCTAAACCACGAAGATGACGTGCTACTGACACGAAATTTAACCGACAGGAACAAGATGCTGTGACATGCAAATGATTAGCTTTTCAGAGATATTCACACATGGTTGGCACCGGTAGCGACACCTACAACGTGCTGACATGTTTCCAGCCGATTTCTCATACACAAACAGCAGTTGACCGACGTTGCCTGGTGAAGAGTTGTTGTGATGCCTCGTGTAAGGAGGAGAAATGCGTACCATCACGTTTCCGACTATGATAAAGGTCCGATTGTAGCCTATCTCGATTGCGGTTTAGCGTATGGCAACATTGCTGCTCGCGTTGGTCGAGATCCAATGACTGTTGGCAGAATGTGGAATCGATGGGTTCAGGAGGGTAATACGGAACGTCGTGCTGAATCCCAACGGCCTCATATCACTAGCAGTCGAGATGACAGGCATCTTATCCGCATGGCTGTAACGGATCGTGCAGCCACGTCTCGATAGCAGAGTCAACAGATGGGGACGACGAACCTAGGTGCACGAATGGCAAAACCTCATTTTTTCGGATGAATCCAGGTTCTGTTTACAGCATAACGATGGTCGCATCCGTGTTTGGCGACATCGCGGTGAACGCACATTGGAAGCGTGTATTCGTCATCGCCATACTGGCGTATCACCCGGCGTGATGGTATGGGGTGCCATTGGTTACGCGTCTCGGTCACCTCTTGTTCGCATTGACGGCACTTTGAACAGTGGGCGTTACATTTCAGATGTGTTACGACCCGTGGTTCCACCCTTCACTCGTTCCCTGTGAAACCGTACATTTCAGCAGGATAATGCACGACCACATGTTGCAGGTCCTGTACGGGCCTTTCTGGATACAGAAAATGTTCAACTGCTGCCCTGACCAGCACATTCTCCAGATCTCCCACCAACTGAAAACGTCTGGTCAATGGTAGCCGAGCAACTGGCTCGTCACAATACTCCAGTCACTACTCTTGATGAACTTTGATATCGTGTTGAAGCTGCATGGGCAGCCGTAGCTTGTAAGTAGGCTGTTTAGGTTTTTATATTGGTAACGCCACGTAGCGCTCTGTATGAAAATCGCTGGCTGTGCTGTCTGCAGTCTGTGGCTGGGTGGCATTGTTGGAATTTGCTATTGCAGTGTTGGGCAGTTGGGTGTTAACAGCGCGTAGCGTTGCGCAGTTGGAGGTGAGCCGCCAGCAGTGGTGGATGTGGGGAAGTGAGAGGGCGAATTTTTGAGAACGGATGATCTGGGCGTGTGTCCATCAGAAGCAGTACATTTGTAAGAATGGATGTCATGAACTGCTATATATATTATGACTTTTGAACACTATTAAGGTAAATACAATTTTTGTTTTCTATCAGAATCTTTCATTTGCTAACTATGCCTATCAATAGTTAGTGCCTTCAGTAGTTTGAATCTTTTATTTAGCTGGCAGTAGTGGCGCTCGCTATATTGCAGTAGTTCGAATAACGAAGATTTTTGTGAGGTAAGTGATTTGTGAAACGTATGGCTTAATGTTAGTCAGGGCCATTCTTTTGTAGGGGTTTTTGATAGATTGCGTTGCGCTAAAAAATATTGTGTGTCAGTTTAGTGTTGATCATAATAGGTAAAGAGCGAAATGTCTGAGTACGTTCAGTTCTGCTCAGCCGTTTGAAAATCAAGTAATGTAAGAGGTTTATCAGCATAGTAATTCATAAATTTTTCTAAGGGGACGTTTCAAGCTGTACATGCCATCCAAGCTCTGTGTGTTACAAAGCCCAGGCGTATCAAGGCCCTTATTATGGCCAGAGGTGGTTGTTCTGGGTACTGATTTCTCAGGATCTATGCACCCAAATTGCGTGAAAATGTAATCACATGTCACTGAGTGAATGAACAGAGGCCGGTCGCTGTGGCCGAGCAGTTCTAGGCGCTCCAGTCCGGAAACGCGCGACTGCTACGGTCGCAGGTTCGAATCCTGCCTCGGGCATCATGGATGTGTGTGATGTCCTTAGGTTAGTTAGGTTTAAGTAGTTCTACGTCTAGGGGAATGATCACCTCAGATATTAAGTCCTATAGGGCTCAGAGCCATTTGAACCGTTTTTTCACAGTAAATAATACCAGGCAAACAGTTGCAGGACAGACATTTATAGAAATCCTTGACTACGGTTTCGGTATATCTATATATATATTCATCATAAGCAAAATGAGTCATGTTGCTCTTTACCAACATAATTATGGTATAGCATAACGCATGAAACTTGTTTGGGAATCACACTTCGGTGCCACTGTTATGCCACATTTACCTGTCTTACTAGGTGTGCCCATTTTGAATGGACATCATTCCTTCTATACGTTCCTCGTCAGCTGTAACATGTTCAAAAGTTGTGTATTATTTCTGCACTGCCTCATAAAACTGCTCTACATTTCCCTAATTGGTGCAAATATGTCAAATTTGCATCTCTCCGGCCTCGTAGATTTGTCGTCAAATAGCAAACAGTTCAACAGATATTCAAAGCTCTTCTTACTCATAATTCCTCTGAATGGAGGAGGTCCTAATTTCTGAGACCGCATTTCTTTGGTGGTCAAACCATTCTCAGGACTCCACTAAGGTAAAGAATACCTACTAGTAGCTTTAACTCACACAAATTTGTCGGGTGAAGGTAGCTTTGATCTGAAAAAAAAAGTTTGCTGAAATCGATTTCTGAATTAGTGTGAATACGTTTTATATTACACATTTCACCTGCAGAACAAAAAAACTTGAAAATATCCTCTATTTCAAGCATTACGTGCTTGAAGTTTAGCTTCTGGAGAGCGCTGTATCAAATCATGATTCCTTGTTCTCGTATTAACTGAGTGGAAAGGGTTTCTGAACCACTTGTAGCTATTCATCCCACGGGTAACTTTCCTACAAACTAGTTCTTCACTTACACCACTGGACCTTCCCTGAAACACGCCCTCCACATCATATTCTTTAATTGTGGCAGTATCTTATTCTTCATCAACACATGTTCCTCGAAAATCATTGAAGTCACTGTATTTTATACTACCAGTTTCTGCATCATCGTTCAATACGTATTTTTGTAATTTCTTCTGCCCCAACATATTAAGAGTAAAATATTAATAGTAAATGGGTAATTTTGGATCTTAATACCTTGACCAGTATTTTAACAGCTATATGTGACATGTATTTTAAAAGAAAGCAAGGTACCTTGTATACAGTACTGTTGCACAAACCATACCCTGGGGTCGTATACGATCCTACCACGAAAATACTACACAACACTATATAAAATATGCTCGACTGATGTTAGCACTTTCCTTTTTTTTTTAATCGGACTGGTTTGATGCAGCCTGCCGTGAGTTTCTCTCGTGTGCCAACCTCTTTATCTTAGAGTAGCTCTTGCAACCTACGTCCTCAACTATTTGCCGGGTGTAATCCAATCTCTGTCTTCCTCTACAGTTTTTGCCCTCTACAGCTTTCTCTAGTACCATGGAAGTTCTTCGCAGATGTCTTAACACATGACCTATCATCTTGCTCCTTCTCCTTGTCAGTGTTTTCCTCGCCTCTCTGATTCTGTGCAGATGCTCCTCATTCCTTACCCGGTCAGTCCACTTAATTTTCAACATCAGTCTGTAGCACCACATCTCAAATGCTTCGATTGTCTTCTGTTCCTATTTTCCCACAGTCCATGTTTCAATACCATACAAAGCTGTACTCCAAACGTACATCCTCAGAAATTTCTTCCTCAAATTAAGGTCTATGTTTGATACTAGAAGACTTCTCTTGGCCACAAATGTCCTTTTTGCCAGTGCTAGTCTGCTTTTGATGTGCTCCTTACTCCGTCCGTCATTGGTTATTTTGCTGCCCAGGCAGCAGAATTTCTTAGCTTCATCTACTTTGTGATCATCAATCCTGACGTTTCTCACTGTTCTCATTTCTACTATTTCACATTACTTTAGTCTTTCTTCGATTTACTCTCCGTCCATTCTCTGTACTCATTAGACTATTCATTTCATTCAGCAAATCACGTAATTCTTCTTCACTTTCGCTCATTGACATCCTTTCACCTTGAATTTTACTTCCACTCCTCAACCTTTCTTTTGTTTCCATCATTGCTTCTTCTATGTACAGATTGAACCTTAGGGGCGAAAGGCTACATCCTTGTCTTACACCCTTCCTAATACGAGCACTTCGTTCTTGGTCCACCACTCTTATTATTCCCTCTTGGCTCTTGTACATATTGTATACGACCCGTCTCTACCTTTAGCTTACTCCAACTTTTCTTAGAATTTCGAACATCTTGCACCATCTGACATTGTCGAACGCTTTTTGCAGGCCTTGCTCCCATTATCAACCGCAACGTCAGAATTGCCTCTCTCGTGCCTTTACCTTTCTTAAGGCCAAACTGATCGTCAACTAACACATGATCAGTTTTCTTTTCCACACTTCTGTATATTATTCCTGTCAACAACTTGGATGCATGAGCTACTAAGCTGATTGTGCGATAATTCTCGCACCTGTCTGCTCTTGCAGTCTTTGGGATTGGGTGGATGATATTTTTCCAAAAGTCAGATGGTATGTCGCCAGATTCATACATTCTACACATCAAACTGAATAGTCGTTTTGTTGCCACTTACCCTATAAATTCTGGTGGAATGTTATCTAGTCTGACAGATAACCAACAAGTATTTAAATTAAAAGAATTTCTGAATGACAACTCCTTCTGCTCCATAGAGGAATTTCTAGATATAAATTAAGAAAAAAAAGGAAAAAAAACAAAAAATTATAAAAAATTAAAGAAACAAAAAAATAAAAAGTTGTTATATTAACTTATTTATGTTGTTAAATTAACTTAATTATGTCAAGTATAAGAAAATTTAACTCGTTCCACATCATTACGAAATATCGTATTCATGATCCATGTAACTAGTATTAATCTAATCTAATCTTCTGCCTTATTTGTTCTTAAGTCATCCAAAGCTCCCTTAAATTCTGACTGTAATAACGGATTCCCTACCTGCTCAGAAACAGACTCCTGTTTCTTCTTCTATCACACCACACAGTCTTCCCTTCATAGAGGCCTTCAATGTACTACTTCCATCTATCCGCTCTCTCCTCTGCAATTTAACAGTGGAATTCCTGTTGCACTCTTGATGTTACCACCGTTGCTTTCAGTTTCTCTGAAGGTCATTTTGACTTTCCTGTATGCTCAGTCAGTCCTTCGACAATCATTTCTTTTTCGATTTCTTAGCTTTTTTCATGGAGCCATTTCGCCTAGCTTCCCTGCACTTCCTAATTATTTCATTCTTCAGCGACTTGTATTTCTTTACTTCTGAATTTGCCTGAACGTTTTTGTAGTTCCTTCTTCCAGCAGTCAACTGTTTCTTCTGCTGCTCATGGCTACTTCGCTGTTACCTTCTTTGTAGCTATGTTTTTCTTTTAGACTTTTGTGATTGCCCTTTCTAGAGATGTTCGTACCTCATCAACTGCATTGCCTACTGAGCTATAGCGTTAGAGAACTTCAAACGTATCTCCTCATTCCTTAGTACTTCTGTATCCTAGTTCTTTGCGTATTGATTCTTCCTGACATATCTCTTAAACTTCAGCAAATACTTCATCAATACTCAATTGTGGTATGAGTTTATACCCTAATGGGTACGCTTTACAATCAAGTATCTGATTTCGGAGTCTCTGTCTGATCATGATGTAGTCTAACCGAAATCTTCCCGTATCATCCGGCCTTTTCCAAGCATACCTCCTCTTGTGATTCTTGATGAGACAATTCGCTATAACTAGCTGAAATTTATTACAGATCTCCTCTCTCATTCCTTGTCCCAAACCAACTCTCCTGTAACAGTTTTTTCTGCTCCTTCCCCTGCAGTCCAGTCCCCCATGACTATTAGACTTTCATCTCCCTTTAAGTACTGTATTACCCCTTCAATATCATCACGTATTTTCTGTATTTCTTCATCCTCAGCTTGCGACGTCGGTAGATATACCTGAACTATCATTGTCGATGTTGGTCTGCTGTCGATTCTGATACGAACAACCTTATCACTGAGCTGTTCACAGTAACACACTCTCTGCCCTACCTTCCTATTCATAACGAATCCTACTCCCGTTATACCATTTTCTGCTGCTATTGATATCACCCCATATTCATCCGATCAGAAACCCTTGTATTCTTTCCATTTCACCTCACCGACCCCTACAATATCTAGACTGAGCCTTTGCATTTCCCTTTTCAGATTTTCTGCTTCCCTACCGCGTTCTGCTTCATTAGATACACAAAAACTGAAGGTAGACAGAAAAAGATCACGCAGACATTTAAGGCAATAAAACGGCTGGGTCGTTGGCAAATCGACAGTGTGGTTCTAGGGTTAAGTAATGACTTGCGTGATATTGATGAATTAACAGTATCTGTAATACTATCGGTTCGACATTGTGGCAAAAATATTTTTTAATCGATACGATTCTGCCCTGAGGATTGCTCCTCTGTAACATACAGCTTCTTTTCTGCTACTTTTGGTGCTGGGAGACCTGAGATGTGGAGTGTTTTACACACACGACGAGAGGGTCGACTTGTTCTGAACGGTTAGTAGCACGGCCGTTGGCTGGGCCAGTTTGACGTCAGCGGCAGCTCGCGCCTGCGTAATGCGTCGCCTCGTCAGCCATGCTGCGCATTTAATTCAGCCGCTGGTCAGGTTAGATAATATAATCGCCGCTGCCGCCGTTCTTTCTAGATGGAGCGCCGTCTGATCCTCTCACTAAGGGAGCGCGCGGAGGAGACAGCGATGTAGGGCTCCTTCGGGGCGGTGGTCCTCAGGCAGACGAATACAACAAAAGGTTTCCGAACCTGTCGTGGCGTAAGCAGGAAAGGAATGCGGTGCAGTGAAAGCTTTCGCGACCGCTCGTCTTGGTCGCTGATGAACCTTCCGGGCTGTACTGTCTCGGTTCGTTCCTGATGTTTCGCCCAGGTCACCGTCGCACATCTTCAGAGGTGTTCCTATTTTCGCCGAGTCTTGGCAACTGACTCGCAGGTTAGCCGTGCGGTCTGCGGCGCCTTGCCACGGTTCGCGCGGCTTCCCTTGTCGGAGGACTATCAGACCAATTGTGTGATTGGATTGAAGAGTTCCTAGATAACAGGACGCAGCATGTCATTCTCAATGGAGAGAAGTCTTCCGAAGTAAGAGTGATTTCAGGTGTGCCGCAGGGGAGTGTTGTAGGACCGTTGTTGTTCACAATATACATAAATGACCTTGTGGATAACATCGGAAGTTCACTGAGGATGATGCTGTAGTATATCGAGAGGTTGTAACAATGGAAAATTGTACTGAAATGCAGGAGGATCTGCAACGATTTGACGCATGGTGCAGGGAATGGCAATTGAATCTCAATGTAGACAAGTGTAATGTGCTGCAAATACAATATAGCGGGTCAGCAACTAGAAGCAGTTAATTTCATAAATTATCTGGGAGTAGGCATTAGGAGTGATCTGAAATGGAATGACCATATAAAATTAATCGTTGGTAAAGCAGTTGCCAGACTGAGATTCATTGGAAGAATCCTAAGGAAATGCAGTCCGAAAACAAAGGAAGTAGGTTACAGTACACTTGTTCGCCCACTGCTTGGATACTGCTCACCGGTGTGGGATCCGTACCAGATAGGGTTGATAGAAGAGAGAGAGAAGATCCAACGGAGAGCAGCGCACTTCGTTGCAGGATCCTTTAGTAATTGCGTAAACGTTACGGAGATAATAGATAAACTCCAGTGGAAGACTCTGCAAGAGAGACGCTCAGTAGCTCGGTACGGGCTTTTGTTGAAGTTTCGAGAACATACCTTCAGCGAGGATCAAGCAGTCTATTGCTCCCTCCTACGTATATCTCGCGAAGAGGATAAAAAGAGAGATTAGAGCCCACACAGAGGCATACCGACAATCTTTCTTTCCACGAACAATAAGAGACTGGAATGGAAGGGAGAACCGATAAGAGGTACTCAAAGTAACCTCTGCCACACACCGTCAGGTGGCTTGCGGAGTATGGATGTAGATGTAGAGGTTCGAGTCCTCCCTCGGGGATGAGTATGTGTGTTGTCCTTAGTGTAGGTTAGTTTAACTTCGGTAGTGTGTAAGCCTAGGGACCAATGACCTCGACTGTTTGGTCCCATAGTCCTCACCACAAATTTTTTTCTTGGCAACTGGCGTTTCGGATTTCGGAGAGTGACATAAAATACCGTGTGAAGTGAGTGCTCTAGAAGTAGTGATCCGTCGTCACGGCGTGCGATCCGAACGCAGGTCGCATATTTTTGGACAAATCTGACATCACCGCTACCGACAGTCGATCGCTCGAAATTCCCGAGCAGTCTGTAGAACTGGAACGGATGGGAACGTCACAAAATGGTTCAAATGGCTGTAAGCACTATGGGACTTAACATCTGAGGCCATCAGTCCCCTAGACTTAGAACTACTTAAACCTAACTAACCTAAGGACATCACACACACCCATGCCCGAGGCAGGATTCGAACCTGGGACCGTAGCAGCAGTGCGGTTCCGGACTGAAGCGCCTAGAACCGCTCGGCGGCCGGCGGATCGTCACAGTAATAGTTGGGATGCACTGGGCTCGCTCTAATTGTTTTGAGTTATTTGAGAAACGACTACACATATTATTAATTTTTTAAACTTCGAAACAGAATGACATACCTTAATGTTAAGTGACCGTTTTTAATTTAAGTGTCCAAGATAAATCTGTTATACAGATACACTCAAGTCACTTCTCATTTCATATAATCTAACTGATCCCGTACTTCAGAAATACATTGTCATTTAAATCATTTCACACAGCTTTAAACCTACGGGTAGTAATTAATTTCGCACCCAACTGATAGTTCCAAGCTTGTGGAGAAGGAAAGGTTCTGAGACAAGCAATGTTAAGCACTATTTAAAAACAAAGCGTATTTATTTTAACAAATACCTTCACGCTAGTAATTACAAATCACAGTTACTGACATCTATTCGACCTCAGGCAAAGCTTGCTGTTACTTGTAAAACCATGACAGTTTAAATTTTCGCCAATCTTTGCAATAAAAGCAAATCACAAAAAAATTAAATCCTTTTTACAACAGATTAAAATATCAACCATAAAAATTCGAAAGCTTTCATCAGTTTTAAAACTTTCTTCAGGAATACTCTACAACGAATTTTAGGAAAACGGCTGTTCGCAGTTACAAACAAATTAAAGTACTTCACAGGTAAGGTGCAACACAAAGGCAAGCAAGCCCAGTCCCTTTTACGATAGACTAACATCAAGCACCTCGTTTCCAAAAGAACTCCGCTTACGTGTGCGTATTAACTTTAGACTGGTAACACTCTATGGTTGGTATTTTTGCCTTCCACCAACACAGATTCCGCACATAGTAATAATAACGTGTGTCCGGGAACTAGGGACGAATTTGAATTTTGCGCCATTTTGTCATACGACGGTAGGCCGCCGTGTTTATTTCATGTTTGTTATCTGCGATCCTTCCTATTAGTAGCCTGATAGCTTCTCTTTGGTGAGTTTTGTTGTTTGATGCTTATTTTCATCGTGTAGCAAATGACAACTGAGCAACGTATCCAAGTGATAAAAAGTTACTATAAAAACAGTGAAGTTCCACGGCAACCGTTCGTGAATTGCGTGTGACACTCGGACCCAATGCTGCTCCAACCGAATCATCAGTTCGGAAATAGATCCGGAAGTTTGAGACCACGAGGTCTTTTTAAACGTTAAGAAAACGGGACAACCGCGTTCTGTAAGAGCACAAGAAAACGTTGCTGTCGTGCCTGAAATTGTGACGTAAGTCCCAGAAAATCGGTTCCCGACGAGATCAACAATTGCATTTAGCACCAAGTTCACTGCATGAAATCCTATCAAAAAATCTGAAAATGAATGTGTACAAGATTTAACTTACACAAGACTTGAGCCGGTAGATCACGGAAAGAGACATCGATTTCGTCAGTGGGTCTTGGTTCGACAAACGGAGAACGAGAACTTCACAAAAAGGATAATTTTCTCAAATGAGGCACACTTTCACTTCAGTGGGTACCACAGTAAGCAGAACTGCAGAATTTGGAGTCAAGACAACTCGCTAGTAACTGCGGAAGGCCGGCCGGAGTGGCCCAGCGGCTCTAGGCGCTTCAGACTGGAACCGCGCGACCGCTACGGTCGCAGGTTCGAATCCTGCTTTGGGCATGGATGTGTGTGCTGCCCTTAGGTTAGTTAGGTTACGTAGTTCTAAGTTCTGGGGGACTGCTGACCTCAGATGTTAAGTCCCATAGTGATCAGAGCCATTTGAAAAAGCCAACTGTGGAAGATGAGATGCATCTACAACGCACGGCTGTATGATGTTGGTTCTGGACAGGAGGAGTAATCGGCCCGTAGTTATTTAAATATGATGAGGGAGCTGCCGTCACTATGAACGGCGACCGTTACCGAAACATGATTTCTGATTGGTTTTTCTCCCGTACTGATGAAAATGATGATATGTGGTTTCAACAAGATTGTGCGACATGTCACACCTACCGTGAAACGATTGCTCTGTTGAATGAAGTTTCCTCAAAAAAATTCTCTTTTGCGGGGCATCTAGGAATGGCCTGCCAGACCATACCATCTTACGCCTTGTGAATTTTTTTGTGGGGCTTTGTGAAATCAGAAGTGTACGTGTTCAAACCCCAAACTATACACCAATTGAAGGATAAAATTAAAAAGGTGAACGGCATCCACCTGATGTTTGTGAAGACGTCATCGAGGACTTCAATGAACGCATTGCTCGTCGCCCCGTGGCCTTTGGTGATCCTATGAAGGATATAATTTTTCATACATAAATGGGAGAAGTTGCTTAATGTGTTTGTAAAAAAAACACATTACATTTTCAATAAATTTTGTATCTTCTATAGCACCCTCTACTTCAGGCAGCACAACAATTATTAGCACATATAGTAATGAAGCAATTTGTGTCAAACATCTTGGCTCTCAATAAGATCAGAGCTTCGCGTAGTTAGGTGATTTAAAGGAAAGGCCTATAACTTATCAAAAAATGTTTGTTAGCTCTCACATAGAGTTAATAACAGGAGTTGTGGTAATCAGCAGGGCTGCTATTTACAAAGTTTCTGCAGACAAATCGAGCTGCAGATCAAATTGAGCAAATGATTGTTGTTAAACTACTAGGTTGATGCTTTAGTTCCTAGCATTTTACATAAGGTTAGTAGTCACAAGGGATACACATAACACAGAATTTAGTCGTCATATTCTCCTTTACTATTTATAACAATCTGCTAATGACGGGTTGACTTTCGATAACGCGACTGTAGAAATCGCATGGTTTTGAGGCGAAGAACTCGTCGAGTCATGTTTAAAGCGCATTTTCATCCGGAAAGGAAGCTGCTTGAAGGTTGTCCGGTAGCGAGTGGAAAAGGCTGAAATCTAAGGGCGCAAGAGCAAGTGAATAAGGTGGGTGTGGAATGAATTTCGAACCCAACTCCTGTATAGTGTTCTTTTTGTCAGTCTAGCACAGGGTTCGTCAAACAGTTTAGCCTAAGAACCACTCTGCCTCTTCCACTAAGCCAAAGGGCCACGTCCTAGCTACAATCAGTCTAAGTTTTCTTGAGGCCTGATACGCTAGTATTGCTCGGTACAACCGAGAAGTTTTCGTGACGCTTATCACTGCTGCTAATCTTTACGAGCTGACACTGATTGCACTGGAGTAGTCATTACGCAGAGAAACGCGTATTGTTTGACCTTGAACTGTGGCCCAAATTTCATTTCATATACATTGCTAAAAATAAATACAACTCGCGAAGGTCGGTGTAAGGCGCTTTCACGCGACGTCGTTCCTCCCGAGCGCCATTAACATCACAGAAAGTGGTCAGAACGTAGGGCGAGCTTCATATGGTATCGCTACGGCAGGGATATTCATACCGCGACGTTCCTGAACACGCGGCGGTAATAGTGGATACCTCTTCGTTCCCTGCGGTCATCCCTGGTATGCCTCTAGAAAAGTTGAGCCGACTATCGTTCATCATACCAACATACCGTAGTGTGGAATAACGTGCAAATTTTCGTTTCAGGACTAGATTGTGATTGAGATATTTGTGGCAGAGGGAGTGCAGGTGGACTCTACTTCGCAATTTCTGTTGACACGGCCAAGTGTCCAGGACATTTTATTGCCATGATCATGGCCGATGCGCTTGCTGCTTTTTAAGTATTGTTACGACCACTTCCGTAAATGCTAAATGTATATAATCCGTTCATCATAAGGATAAACCTGATGTAAACATTGCACTAAGTATTCTTCCGCGTTTGCTGGAACCTCATTGCATTTCCGTTTCACGTGCGACTGCAGCCAAGCTGTCTCGAGTACTGTCAAGTACAATAATAATTGTAAGTTTCGTGCTGTGCTTTACGCGCACATCGACTTAGCGATAATACGGGACAACAGCTTTACCGGCGCATTTAACTTGGACAGCACTGACCGGTCAGCTGGTACAGCTAGCCTGCAGTGACGTGGCCAGCTGCAGTTCACTCGTAAACAGAGACGAGCAGAGGAGCAATGCAGCTTCGAATGTCATTTAATTTTTAAGCAGGATGAAATAATACACTGCAAATCTCCCACAATACGTTCCTTAGACGACTAGACGAAAACAGCAACACTTAATCGTTTTTAGCTAATGTACTATTGTAATTAAAAACAAGAATGACGAAAATTCCTGACTTAACCACAGGGTACTTTTTGTGCATAAGCTGTGTATAACGTAAGAGAGTATTGAAGGATTTCACTGTATAGTTAAATACTGAAGCCACTGAAGGTATTACTTACAGTCAGTCATCTGGTAATCTCTTAGCTCCTCCCTTATCCGAATCCGAAAAATACATTGCAGTTCTGGAAGTGTCACCTGCTACGTTGATTAAAGAGCCTATCAACAACAGAATCCACGAAGCCAACCAGGCGCTGAATTTTCTTTTCTTCTTTTATGATAACCCGTTCTATATCCCGCCAGCGTTCGGCAGTGACGTGTGAAAAAGCTGCGTGCGTCTGGCAGCTTAACAGTCTTGTTAATTCTGGAACCAAATCCAGCAGCTCGGTTCCAGATCAGTTCTGTTGGGTTCATATTGTAATGGTGCAGTGAGTAGCAAATGTAAAAAAATGCAGCATTTGTGTGACGTGCTCGATGCTGTGAAAACGTTTCTACGATAATGTACCACGATCTCTGTGATATAAAACGATGGACATAGTCGAAATAAAGAGAATTTGGTTTTTCATTTTTGTCTTAAGAAATTAAATTGTTATGTTTTCTAAATTTAAACAACTTTTATGAACAGTCTTTCATAAAAAATCGATAATTAAGAATTTGAATTTGAAATGGAAACAGGAATTTCGCGTGCAATATGTAATTAGAAACAAGAAGACGTACGTTATTCATAAAAGTGATGATGAGTTTTATAATTACGAGATGCAGGTATTTCAAATTGAACGAGGAAAAAATTGTAATAAGGAGATTTGAACCAACACACGAATAACCGCATTTAGTTCACACTTCACTCCGCTTCCGACTGCGCTACACGTTTAACGTGAACATGTTTATCAACTGCAGTATCGGTATGTACACCGCTGGGAAAACTTCAAAGACGATTATCTCCGTAAATTCATGAAAAACATTAAAAACAGCCTATTTCTCGGCACTTTTTAACTCTGTTCCGTGCTCTTTTCACTGCGGAACGGTTAACAGCCTCAACCATTTTCATACAGCCCATTAGCAGCGCGACAATCAGAGCACAACGCTGCAGAAACTGTGATTGTATACGATTTTTGAAATAAAAACTACGTAGCTAAAGCGAGATTAAGAAAAAACGTTCATGGCTGTTAATACATTTGAATATATTAAAGTTTCATTTAACGTAAGTTAGTAATAAGATATTTAATATATAAGTAGGACCTACTTCCAAGAGCGTAACAACACCAATGCCTGTGTGCTGTGGCTTCTGACCAATCATTGCATTTGTGTTTGTTTACATCAGGTTTATTCTTATGATGAAAAGATTATGGTAGTGAAATCATCCTAATAGCAGAGAAGTTAAATGCAGTAGTACAGCACCATCTCGTGGATAACGACAACACGTGGGATCTTAAAAGCAAAATATGTGTGTACTAGTACGTTCTGTGTTTAACAATGAGTAATTAAATTAAAATGATCCTAAAGATAAATCCAGTGCAATTCTTTACTCGGAATCATTGTTCTTAATACTATTCATTATCATCATTTTGATTTGAAGTTACATTGTTGTATTTGTGTAAATACGGAAAAGAAACGAAAGAAAAATAGTGGATGCAGAACTGTTTATGTTATGTCGTGGTTACATGAATATTTCTACTGATATTTACAGGTTCTTGATGGCTCATTACATTTAACTTTGTTAGTCGATATTCATTTCATTTGTTGTATGGCACGGTGCATCAGCCGAGAACCAAGACACGTGCATGCAGAATTATTTCCACATGAGAACTGAACAAAATACGTGGGCTTGTCATTTTGATTTTTGTAAGTTATCGACGCGCGCGTCAGAGAGACAGCAAATTATGTTACTGTTGAACAATCTTTGGTCTTATTGTATGACTGTCTATGCCTCTGCGCAGTCTTAGTTGGACGTATTCAGTAGTGCTGTATTGACTTGGCGATTGTGCGTATTAGGTGAAAAAAGACTGAGTGTGAAGGACAGCAAGGACGAATATGATGTACATATTGGAAAGCGAAGACAATATAAATTCTGAATAACTTTATTATTTCTGAAGAGGAGAAGTTCGAGGCAGGACTGCAGCACTGCGCAGTTAATTTTTTTAGAACAATTATTGTCAGCTTGTAACCTGTTCTGAGCTCAGAGAAAGGTCACCCCACTTCCCTGAGTCGCGTATTAAGATATCAACTGATTAAACTGCTTGATTTCTATAGAAATTCTCTGTTAACACTGTACCCTTTTCAGGTCATTGTTTACTTTGTTAAGCATAGTACTGTTCAGGCCTATGTTTTGTGTGAAAATCACGCGAAATTTTACTATCTTTTTGAACACATACTTCATTCTAAATGGGTCAAATGGCTCTGAGCACTGTGGGACTCAACATCTGAGGTCATCAGTCCCCTAGAACTTAGAACTACTTAAACCCAACTAACCTAGGAACATCACACACATCCATGCCCGAGGCAGGATTCGGACCTGCGACCGTAGCGGTCGTGCGGTTCCAGACTAAGGAACCTAGAACCGCTCGGCCACTCCGGCCAGCCTTCATTCTAAAATCGTTGTCTTGGAATATCATTTCATAGGAATAATCACTCTTCACATCCCACTGTTTAAAGAAAGTTTATCATTACGTATTACCACAATGCGCGACAGGATATGCAACAGTTGTTCGGAAATTTTATTTAAAAATAGAAATCTAGTTTAGCCGCTGCCTGCTTGCTCTTTTCTGTTGTCCTTTTGAGAAATCTGCAACAACGTTATCACGACGCGAGGTAATTGGAAATTTTGATTAGGCTAGTTGATAGTTTTACTTCTGTTGTGCATTAAATATAAAGACTAATTTTATTCAGATTAGTTGCAGTTGAATTCAAGTTAGGTCCTGTTTAGTCAAAGGTTAGCATACGAGTTTAAGTTCGATAACAGTTTGTGGGTACATAGTTTTGGTAATGCGTTGACTTTTTATAGAATGGGAGGTAATTTCGGGCTCAATTTCATATAGAAACCTATAGTGCGGAGTTCACATTTCAAAGACTTCATGGTCGTCTTCGTGAAACACTTTTATTTTTTTTTGCGGAACGGGCTATGAAGCGTTTGGTGTACGAGAGCACAATGCCTGTGCCTAGGGAGTTGACAAGAATGTGGTACAACGGTCGAGCAACTCCTTATAAGCGACACATTGGCGAGCCACGGGGATGTATCCACCTGCTTCAATACCCACCACTAACCTACCTAACCTTTGTTTGATCTGTAGCAAGCCGTCCGCTACTGCTCTTACTACCCGACACAACTATTGCAGACGTTTTTTTTCCCCTTGGCTCTTTCCTTGGCAAGTTTTCTCCTCTGCGCTCCAAACCGCTGCCCTTTCTTCAACTTTCGACCCAATCTATCCGCAGATGAGCGCGTATTAATGGTTAATCCTAGCCAGACCTACACAAACACTGCAGTACCCACATCCTGAGAAGCTTAGTGCAAACTTACCAGTATGCAGGATGGCAGTAGACCTTTTGTGATGATGATGATGATGTGTGGTTTGTGGGACGCTGAACTGCCAGTCATCAGCGCCCGAACGAAGTTCTAATTCTTAAGCAGTCCAATTTTTTTCACAGTCCAATCTAGCCACTGTCACGGATGATGATGATGATGATGACGATGATGATGATGATCGAATGATGAGGACGATGATGATGATGATCGAATGATGAGGACAACACAAAGACCCAATGCCTGGGCAGAGAAAATCCTCAATCCGGTCGGGAACCGAACCCGGGACCCTGTGATCCAGAGGCAGCAATGCTAGCCACTAGACCACGAGCTGTGGACGTAATAGACCTTGGCTATCATGCCGGTGTGGGCGTTCAGGGCCTCCATCTTATATATAAAAAAAAAAGGTCACCGGGAGGCGGTCCAAGAGAAACGTTTGCCCGTTCCCTGAAGTCACGGCCGTTATTGACGAAACCCCTCGTTGTTGTGAACGTGTCAGGCCCTCATTAGCACGCAAATGCCAGCTGAGCATTCATGTAAACGGCCGACATTTTCAGCAATATCCCTGCAACAATATGCGTCACACGGCCGTTTTAACGTCGAAACCTTCAAGGAACTCTAGCCGGAAACAATGGACCTGTGGCACTTTTATCGCGTAAGAAAGTGTTTTTTATCTGTCCCAAACACTGTAAAACTATGTATACAGATTTCTTTACATTCTATAGTTATGCATAACTCTTCATAGCAATTAAAATGCAAGACTTCTGATGAGATAGTGTGATCATGTTTAGATTATGTAAAATACGGCATGTTCGGAAATTCCCATTACAGAATTCTACGACTTGTAGAGAAAACGTCATCCAAAGACGCTACGGAGCGTCAAAGTTGTAGGCGCCGGCGCCTGTAAACGTAAGAATGTAGAGGGCGATTCCGTTGTAGCATGATGGAAAAGTGTATCAACTTAAAGTAATTGTACCAGAAACAAACGAGTCGAAAGATATAAGCGGGAACCGTTCTGATACCATTGACAGTGGAATAGATGTACCGGACTGTTGTTGCTAAGATTGTAGGACACGCAGCTTTCAGAGAAGGTTTTATGGACCAAAACGAGAAAAACTGGTTGGAAAAGTGCTCATAGCTCTCAAGGTATGCCTTTTAGAGCCATTGTATACTGACATTTTCTTTCCTCGTTTTGGCCCATACTACCACGTCTAAAAACTGCCTTCCCTAAAAATCTTAGCAACAACAATATCGCTACACGTATCCCACTGTCAAAAGGCGTCAAAACTGTTTTCGCTTACAACTTTCGACTCGTTCGTATCCGGTACAGGGACCCTTACCTCAAATTGATACATTTAACCTCCTCCATCATCCTAGACAGTCTGTAACATCATCATCACGGAATCACCCTGAACATTCGCACATTTACAGGCGTCGGCGCCTATAACTTTGACGCTCCGTAGCGTCGTTGGATGACGTTTCCGGACAAGGGTTCCTGTGTAAAATTTGATCTACTACGTCCGCTCTACAAGTCCTACAAGTTTGCAATTGTAATTTCGGAAACACTGTATGTCGAACGGCTGGTTAGTTGGCATGGCATTGTTCTTGCCAACATAAATAAATTTAGTCAATGAAAATAAATAAATTTCGTAATAATGCACCTCATTCAAAAGTAAACTACGTTTAGGCCCGTCCGGTCCGCTGTGCGGTCTAACGCACGACTTTCCGGGAGAGAAGGAGCGCCTGGTCCCCGCCACGAATCCGCCCGGTGGATTTGTGTCGAGGTCCAGTGAACCATCCAGTCTGTGGATGGTTTTTAGGCGGTTTTCCATCTGCCTCGGCGAATGCGGGCTGGTTCCCCTTATTCCGCCTCAGTTACACTATGTCGGCGATTGCCGTACAAACACTTCCTCCACGTACGCGTACACCATCATTACTCTACCACGCCGGCCGAAGTGGCCGTGCGGTTAAAGGCGCTGCAGTCTGGAACCGCGAGACCGCTACGGTCGCAGGTTCGAATCCTGCCTCGGGCATGGATGTTTGTGATGTCCTTAGGTTAGTTAGGTTTAACTAGTTCTAAGTTCTAGGGGACTAGTGACCTCAGCAGTTGAGTCCCATAGTGCTCAGAGCCCTTTGAACCATTTTACTCTACCACGGAATCATTGGGGTTACACTCGTCTGCTGCCAGACGTTCCCAAGAGGTCCACTGGGCGCCGAACCGCACAATAACCCTGGATTCGGTGTGGGGTGGCGGTGGGGTGAGAGGACTGCTGTAGCGTGTTGTTGGGTTGTGTACCACTGCTGACTACTGGGGGGGGGGGGGGGGGGGGACGAACGAAGCCTCTCCGCCGTTTCGCCGGCCGATGTGGCCGTGCGGTTCTAGGCGCTTCAGTCTGGAACCGCGTGACCGCTACGGTCGCAGGTTCGAATCCTGCCTCGGGCATGGATGTGTGTGATGCCCTTAGGTTAGTTAGGTTTAAGTAGTTCTAAGTTCTAGGCGACTGATGACCTCAGAAGTTAAGTCGCATAGTGCTCAGAGCCATTTGAACCATTTTTTCCGCCGTTTCTAGGTCCCCAGTTCCAAAAAATGGCTCTGAGCACTATGGGACTTAACAACTGTGGTCATCAGTCCCCTATAACTTAGAAATACTTAAACCTAACTAACCTAAGGACATCACACACATCCATGCCCGAGGCAGGATTCGAACCTGCGACCGTAGCAGTCGCGCGGGTCCGGACTGCGCGCCTAGAACCGCGAGACCACCGCGGCCGGCCCCCAGTTCCATACAATACAACACCTTATGTCCGATAAGCATATTTTCCAGGCATGACAAGAGCAACAGTGGAAAAGTTTGGGGACAGGTTGCCGCCAATAGCGCTACGAACAGCACGAACAAGGTTAAAACAGCGCGTGGCGCCTAGCACAAGTAGGAGTCTACGCGGACGCACAAAAGCACGCGCGGCCTTGCGTCGTTCGCCGAGGCGAATGCGATTGCAGTTAGTCTCCCGCGCGGGGTTTTTATGGCATCCTGCCGCCTTTGTGGACCAGGCTAGGCTCTTTAACTCACACAGCTTCTGGCCTCAGCGAGCGCCGACGCGCGAAGCATTACGACCACGTGCTCAACGGTACAACAGCCCACCTCTGGAAAGCAGTGCTGCAAGCTTTCTGCGTGGCCAGGAGCGGAAAAAACAACCGAAATCGCTAGCAGAGGAAAGGCCACCGGGCCTGACGACGCACCACTTCGACCACAATCAGAGTAAGCGGAAGAACTCGCCCATCTTCTAGCAACAGTGCCTAGGGTGTCGGCGCTCGCCGAGGCCTGAAGCTGTGTGAGTTAAAGCGCCTAGCCCGGTCCACAGAGGCGGCAGGATGCCATAAAAACCCCGCGCGGGAGACTAACTGCAATCGCATTCGCCTCGGCGAACGACGCAAGGCCGCGCGTGCTTTTGTGCGTCCGCGTCTCTTGAGGAGCAAAGTGTTTCTAATATTTGGAAAAAAGCACACGTAGTTCCCGGTTTCATGGAGGTTCATCGAACAGACGCACAAAACTCTAGGCCTACATCACTGACTTCGGTCTGTTGTAGAATTTTGGAACATATTTTATACTTGCATATTGCAGGAGGGGGATTAAAATTCAAGGCGAAAGGATATCAATTATACGATTCGCTGATGACATTGCTATCCTGAGTGAAAGTGAAGAAGAATTACATGATATGCTGAACGGAATGAACAGTCTAATGAGTACAGAGTATGGATTGAGAGTAAATCGAAGAAAGACGAAGGTAATGAGAAGTAGTACAAATAAGAACAGCGAGAAACATAACATCAGGATTGATGGTCACAAAGTATATTTAGTTACGGAATTCTGCTACCTAGGCAGCAAAATGACGGATGAAGCCCGGAGGACAACAAAAGCAGACTAGGACTGGCAAAAAGGGCATTTCTGGCCTAGAGAGGTATAGCAGTATCAAATATAGGTCTTAATTTGAGGAAGAAATTTCTGAGAATGTACATCTGGAGCACAGCATTGTATGGTAGTGAAACATGGACTGTGGGAAAACCAAAACAGAAGGAAACCGATGCGTCTGAGATATGGTGCTACAGACAAATGTGGAGCTGGCTGGCTCTGAGCACTATGGGACTTAACTACTGTGGTCATCAGTCCCCTAGAACTTAGAACTACTTAAACCTAACTAACCTAAGGACATCACACACATCCATGCCCGAGGCAGGATTCGAACCTGCGACCGTAGCAGTCGCGCGGTTCTGGACTGCGCGCCCAGAACCGCTAGACCACCGCGGCCGGCCAGACAAATATTGAAAATGTTGAAAATTAGGTGGACTGATAGGGTAAGGAATGAGGAGGTTCAGCACAGAATTGCAGAAGAAAGGAATATGTGGAAAATGCTGACAAGGAGAAGGGACAGGATGATGGGATATCTGTTATCATGGAATGACTTCCATGGTTCTAGAGGGAGCTGTAGCGGGCAAAAACTGTAGAGGAAGATTGGAATACATCCACAAGATAATTGACGACGTAGGTTGCAAGTGCTACTCTGAGATGAAGTGGTTGGCAAAAGAGAGGAATTCGTGGCGGGCCGCGTCAAACCAGTCAGAAGACTGCTGAACCAAAAAAAAGTTATGACACTTCTGCAGATGCAGAGTGTCCTCTCTAGGAACCAACATGGTTTCCGAAAACAACGTGAAACACGTATGTATTCATTACCAGCGATGGTGAGGCATGACAGAATCTCTGACCAGAGAGTTGTTTACCGTTGCTAGTCTGCGCTTGACCGCGCAGAACGACAGTAGTAGCGTGGAGAGAGTCGGCAGGAACAGTAGCACGTAACGAGTCGGCAGGAACAGTTGTTACATGTAGCGAGTCGGGAGAGGTAGTAGTCAGTCGACAGTAGTAGCGAGTGGACGGTTTTACTGAGCGGGCGTCGGCGGCGTGCTCTTCTCGCGACTCTGGTCACGGTTCGGGACGATGTATATTGTTATAGAAGGTAATGAAACAGCATTGCGCAAATCTAATAATGTATGTTAATTGTAATTAATTTGTTCAAAGAATGCCCCAATAATAATTTTTTATAAAGTAACTCTTTTAAAGAAAAACATTCATTTCAATTTAAAGAATATTTCTTATGCATTTCCTCCAAGAATCAAAATTAAATATAAGCCAGCATTGCACGAAGCTGTGTAGAAGTTTCTACAATTAAGAGCAGATATAGATGCGGTTTTTTTTATTGAGGTAAGGATCTTTTGTTCTTTTTATTCTGAATACAGGGCCGAAGGTCAGCGCTGCTGCCCTTATAAAATTTATCGGGTTTAATTATTTCTGTTCAGATGTTACATTCAGTTCATGATTCATTATTTAATTAATATTAGTGTGGGTTTATGATCAATCATCATTCTTTAATTTTGTAGGGAAGTTAACATTCGGGCACATTTTTATTATCATTGACTTTTTACTATTTCTGCGGGGAGGTTAAGCTTGGCTCCATTTCCATTTATTATTATTATTATTTACTAAATTTCTGCGGGGAGGTTACACTCGGCGACATCCGGCCAGGATCGTATTTCTTTGTGAATCTTCTGATAAGTAGTCATATATCTGCTCTTATTTACTTAATATAATTAGCATTTGGCGCAACGCGTTTTCTAATTTGTCAATCTTTCTTCCACAGATCATCGGCAATTTGTTGCTCTTTGTTGTATTTGTATTTGTTGGATTTTGCATTATCTTTGTTTCATTTGTGAATAATTGTGATTTGTATAAAAATGCCGCGAAAAACTGTTAATAGTACAGCGCGAGGTATAATGAGTGAAATAGTCGACTTAAACAACTTGAACGATAGTACTTGTGACGCGCAGTGTAATGATGACAGTCCTCCATTTACGGACAATCAGTGCGTACCGACCACTAATGATGATTTTTATCTTAACGATGAACAAACGAATTCAATTGCGTCCTCTGTTAATTTGACGACAATTGATGACGCGGGGCGTTCTGTTGCAATGAGCGCTGCCCAGCTTGAAACACCCGGTTTGTATAATTTACGTAATGAACAGACGATTATTTCTAACGAAAATGAACAGGATACTCAAAGTAGGACAGATTTATTTAATTCCGTGGTAGTGACTAACAGTCCACACCCGATTAGCAGACATTTTCAAGAATCACAGAATATCCAAATGGATACACAAAACGTGACAACTGCAGGTACACCATCAAACAGCACAGAGAATAGAAATGCTAATTTTGGGTCGGATCAAATTATGGCATTGTTGCTACAAATGACTAAACTACTTAATGAAAATAATAAAAAAAAGACAAACTTAGTGAAGATTTCAAACAAATGATTAAAAAACAAAACGACTTTCACAAACAACTTGTTGAAGAGAACAAAAAACTTAGTGAACAGAACAAACAATTTAGAGAACAGAACAAACAATTTTTTGAAAGTATTAAACAGCCGAACGAAAAACAAGACAACCTTAACTAACAGAACAAACAAGTTAGTGAACAGACTACAGCTGTTACCGTACAACGTCACGACACGGAAGAACAATCATGTGAAGAAAGTAAGACTCATGCTAGGAACAGTAACGAAGAAATTATGTTTGTTGTACAGGAATTAAGAAGTACACGTGTAGGCACAACAGAATCACTTAAAGATGAAATTAATGCAGTCACTGAACAATGTTCAGAAAACACAGTACAGATACGCGACGAGTTTAATTTAAAGTCACCAGAAGTTTCACACACTCTGAATACGGAAGTCGATAATAAATTTGAACAACAGAACAACCAAATTGACGAACGTAATAAAGTGACAGAAATAAAAAATATTTCTGTTAATAACACATCACAGAATACGCCACGTTGCGAGCATTTGTCACACTCACACAGCCAGTGTATCTTAAGCAATTTACAGAGACTACGCTACTTAAAATCCGAAAAGCTACGCGACTTAAAATCTGAAAAGCTACGCAACTTGAAATCCGAAATGACACAGACAAATAGATTCTCACACAAACCTGAACGTGTTCTCAAATTCAGAGATGAGAACGTAGATTACGAGCAGTCTTTATCCGTAAGAAAATCTAAGGAATTTAATAATGACAGAACACAGGTACACGCTTTGAACTGGATACGAGAATTTATTTTTGTATTTTTAAAAGCATTGCCTGTAATGCAGAAACTGGAATTAGCATGGATACAACAATTCGCTTTCGAATTTTTACCGCAATTGCCTGTAATGCAAAAGCTAAAATTTATTTGCAGCACGTAATTAACCTCAGGGGATTCATTACGCTTTAATGAATATGTGCCGTAGCGTGCACAGAGCCCCGAGCTGTAGTAGTGCTGTTTCATCTTTAGTTTTCTGCACTGCTGCCTTCTCTTCTACTATCCTTTATATCTATCAAAATAGCTCTTTAACTATCGCTCTATCTAGAATTAAGAATGAGTAATGAAAACCCGATGTGACAAGTTATACCAATAGTGACAGTTCTCTTTAGACACTCCCGTAATGACAACTATCGCCGTAATTATAATAACAGATAAAATCGTAATCATCAGTATGTGTAAAATTATCAGCAATAGCAAACGCATTTTGGCAACAATACAGGTTTTTCTCCGCAATAGCATGAAAGTCAGCCAGTTAGTATACCTAACCAACAATGTAATGTACAAGGTCAACCAAACTTTAATGTTTCGCTGCGTGCACGTACAGTCTCAGCTCCAACAAATAGTAACGCACAGCAACAAGGGAATCAGTACGTACAGAAAACACACTATTTCAATTCCTATCGCAATGCGCCGTATAGAAATGACTATCACGACAGACGTAAAAGTAATGAGCACAATTTTCAGCGTACATTTAATAACAGTCGATCTTATCAGCAGCAAGAACATCAGCAACAACATATTATCATGAATGAACCAGACAGTAGGTATCACCCAGAGCGTAATACGTCAGGAAGAAATAACAGAACAGTTCAAATAGTCGAAATGCGACAGCATCCTCCCGAAAATAATAGCACGTCAGATAGAATTTGACTAGATACAGTACAGGTTGCATCTTCCAGCAACGCAAGCACTACTTT
This sequence comes from Schistocerca piceifrons, assembly GCF_021461385.2. Taxonomy (NCBI): domain Eukaryota; kingdom Metazoa; phylum Arthropoda; class Insecta; order Orthoptera; family Acrididae; genus Schistocerca; species Schistocerca piceifrons. The sequence continues at coordinate 170,052,862 of NC_060146.1, forward strand.
TGACACACAGAATCTTGTTCACGAGAATGTTATTTGAAACATGCTTTGTTGAATGCACCACTTTTATCGCACCCAGATCTTACCAGAAATTTTTCCATTGCCACCGACAGTTCAAACACCGCTTTAGGCGTACATATTTCTCAGGAAATTGAAGAAGAGGGCTCTACAGTAATTAAAAACATCGCATTTGCAAGTCGCATTCTGTCGCCTGCTGAATGAAGTTATTCTGTTACAGAACTGGAAACATTATGTGTTGTTTGGGCATTTACGAGTTTTCGGCACTTTCTTTATGGAAGACATACCACCGTTTACACAGACCACAGAGCGATATAATTTTTACTTTCGGCTAAATTTACTCACGACAGATTAAGCAGATGGAAACTTTACTTGCAGGAATTTAATTTTACAATTGTTCACATTCCCTGCACACAAAATGTTGTAGCAGACGCACTATCCCGTTCTCTCAGCAGCAATCAGCAAGACATCGCAACCAACTTCTGCAAAACGAATTTCAGCGTCATGTACATTCAACAAGTTGCATTTGAAAATTTTATTTCGTCGTCATTACAGGACATAGCACAAGAGCAAAGTAAAGACAATGTATGGAACGAGATTAAACATCTCTGGCAAGATAGTAATAATGTTACCATTAGAAACCATTACACTGTACGCAGTGACATTCTGTTTCGCCGCTCTCATCCAGACAGCAACAATTGGTTATTATGCATTCCTGACGAACTTGTTAATAAATTAATCTGGTATACTCATTTAAGTTACGCACATTACGGAGCCAGAAAATGTTTTCTTATACTGAGACAGAACTGTTATTTTACCAACATGGAAAAACGTATACGACGAGTTTTAGCGTCATGTAAAATCTGCCAGAAAGCTAAGTCAGCCACAACTTCACATATTCCTCCATTACATCCCATTGTACCTGTTAAATTGAGACATATGGCCGCTGTAGACATTTTTGGTCCGATTCCCAGAACTAATAGAGGTTTTTGCTACATCTTTGTCGCTGTTGAACTCACTTCAAAATTTGTTACCTTCACTCCGTTACGCAAAGCTACTGCTAAAACCGTTTCGAAAGCATTTATAAAACATTTTCTATTTCATGTAGGGCATGTATTGAAAGTAATTTCCGACAATGGATCAAAGTTTCGATCTGCTATATGGACACGTATGTTACTAGCTAGAAACATTTCTCCGATCTATATCTCCAGGTACCATGCTTCTTCGAACACCTGTGAACGATTAATGAAAGAAATTGGTAAACTGTGTAGAATATACTGCCATAAAAGACATACTGATTGGGACACACACATACTCTCATTCCAAGATGTAATTAATTCCATACCAAATGAATCCACTATGCTATCTCCGTCTGTTATACTGAAAAATGTTGAACCACCTAACAAAATTAAAGAATTAGTAAACTTTCCTACATCTCGTCGACTACGACACCGTGAAATAATTGACATTGCGCTGAACAACATCAAACGTGCCGCAGAGCGCCGGAGAAGACAGCAAAAACAGGTTTGTACACGCCGTGACTTTCACATTGGACAGAAGATATTAGTACGTACACACTATTTATCCAACAGAGCAAAAGGTAGGTGCAGTAAATTTGAACTTCTATATGCAGGTCCATATCGGATTCGCAGCATTCCTCACCCCAATGTTGTACAAGTTGCAACTTTGAGAACCAGAAAAACCAAAGGAAACCACCACATATCGGATATCAAACCTTTTATTGAATGAAGATACTTTATGATTTAACATGCTGTAATGCCATTTGCTAATTTTTATGATCACGTATGCAATTATATTTATGTGACTACTTACTGATGATTGTCGTATTTTTTCTTGGCAAGTGCCCGGCAAGGTAAGGTTAGCAGGTCGCTTTTCTTGTCGATACACATCAGACCGTGCACATTATTTCAGATAAACTTACGTATCTTATGAATAATTATGCAATTTTATCTAGTGACATATTAAATTTATTAAATTCTCTCTCCATTAAAGTCTTTAATTCTCGCCTCTATTAACTACACAACATACAAGCTAAACACGAAGAAGGTCACATTTCTTGTCATCATTTTTTTATGTATGTACGATTGTTTTCCTGTTTTGTTTGTATGCATTATGAAGTAGTTAAGATATAGCGAACACCAGTTGAATTTGACAATTTGCCATATGATATCTGAACATCGTGACTACTTTACCTTTTTTTTTTGCTGCTACATTGTGATACACTGGGTACACTTTTGCCTCTGAACACTATGTATGTTTTTCACATATGATGTTTTCTCTCATGCTATGCTGTACGCTGAAATGGTTCAAATGGCTCTGAGCACTATGGGACTCAACTACTGTGGTCATTAGTCCCCTAGAACTTAGAACTAATTAAACCTAACTAACCTAAGGACATCACACACATCCATGCCCGAGGAAGGATTCGAACCTGCGACCGTAGCAGCAGCGCGGCTCCGGACTGGAAGGCCTAGAACCGCACGACCACCGCGGCCGGCTGCTGTATGCTCAATTATGTTACTATAAACCAATTTTTATTTAGTGAGTATATGGTTTAAGTGCAAGACATTAATCTTTGTTCATCAATTTCAGAAAGAAATGACGCGTAAAAGAAATAAGTTACACAGAAATGGGAATTTCACCTTCGGAATGAACGAAAGAAGATGCAAAAACCTCGTGAGGAAGAGTAAATGGATCAGGATTAACAATCATTAACAAGAATATACTATACACATCGTAGAATAGCAGTCTTGACTAATTTTTTCTTTCAGAATACAAGGCGATTGATGTAGGCTGTCAGACAGAACTACACATTTTAGTTTTAGTGATAAAATATGATAGAGATAAGGAATAGTTGCGTAATGAGTAATGAAGTGATTTTTTTTTGCAGATAATAATGAATGGTGATGAATAATGATGAAGAATGTGCTACTACGAATAATGAAGTTTTTCTTTACAGGTGATGATAGTAATGGAGTTATGATAATATAGATAATGAAGTGATGGATAATGAAGTCTTTTTTTTCTTTACAGATGAGGATAATGTTGAAGTTTATGTATTTATACTGTGTAGTTATTTAAGTATTTGTTGCAGTTCGTTTTGACAGTATGTGTTATATTGCATAGTATGATGACTGAAGGTTTTGGAAAGGACAGTTAGGGAACACATTTTTTATACACATTTCACTACCTGTTATTTCGAAGTTCACTACTTTTCAGCTTAATATGCGTTTCTTCTTTCAGTTTAATAATCCATTTTTGTATATTTTGCAGGAGAAATTATTTATGAAATTAATGTGCTATAAGCAGTTGTTCATTAAACCTATGTCATTTATGAATGTGATTACATATACTCTACTTGTTTCATAATCTTGCTACAACTGACTCATGACGAATGATGTTTCACATCTTTATTTGCAGCAACAACTCAAAAGCAATGCATTGCTAGCAAAAAAAAAAAAAAAAAAAAAAAAAAAAAATTGCTTTGCAACTGGGCAATGAATGCCAATGATTACTATAATTAGATTAATTATGAACATTATTCTGTAATACTATGTCATTTATTACCTCTTGTTTTCAATGATGACTTTTGATGGTTTATAATTAGGCAATGAGTGCCAATGTTCTCTGTACAGCAATTCATGAACATTATTCTGTAATACTATGTCATTTATTACCTCTTGTTTTCAATGATGACTTTTGATGGTTTATAATTAGGCAATTAGTGTCAATGTTCTCTGTAAAGCAATTCATGAACATTATTCTGTAATACTATGTCATTTATTAGCTCCTGTTTTTAATGATGACTTCTGATGGTTTATAATTAGGCAATGAGAGCCATTGTTCTCTGTAAAAACAATTCCTGAACATTATTCTGTAATACTATGTCATTTATTAGCTCCTCTTTTCAATGATGACTTCTGATGGTTTATAATTAGGCAATGAGTGCCAATGTTCTCTGTAAAACGCTTCATGAATATTATCCTGTAATACTGTGTCATTTATTAGCTCCTGTTTTCAATGATGACTTATGATGGTTTATAATTAGGCAATGAGTGCCAATGTTCTCTGTAAAACGACGCATGAACATTATTCTGTAATACTACATAGATAGTACAGAAATGTTCAATAACTGGGCAATGAGTGCCACCAACTACTAGTGTAATTCTCAATGAAGACTAGTATGTGACTTAGTGTCCTTCACCTTCTGACCTAATTATCTGGAATTACTGCAATATCCGTTTATCCTGTATATCCTCTTGATCATGGAGCACTATATTTGGTTTGTGCACTAATTCTACGTTGGTGTACCTTACAAGAACGTGGTGTTGACACGACATGCTGTCCACCACCGTGAACGATGGAGATGCTATCATGGTCCCACTGTTTGGTGTACCTAATGTACTACCAAAATGATAACATGGAATATTATTACGACATTTCAGTGTCTTGGCTACGCTGATTAATACTTCTGGAAATAGAACTTCAGATTGTCTCACTTGGTGTTGTGCTTCTGTAGAAAGATATGGACTTCCAGTGCAGCTGCGTGCAACCGAAAGTGCTACAACCATGATGCAATCCTTCCCTTTTCTCTCCTAATTCTTCTAACATAGTGAAAATCATTATTTGCTAACATGATTTGTATTCATGACCTATACATTTTGTGATTTGTTGATATGTTCTGAACTACAGTGCATGTGCACTTATGTCATTTGTCAATGTGATTTGTAATCTTTATGTTTATTTCTTGTGAAAATGCTAAAGAGTTTTTCAGTGCGTGTGCTCTTATGTCATTTGTTAATATGTTTTGTACTCATTGTATATATATTTTGTCATTGCCTGATATGTTCTGTACTCGGTGCATGTGCACTATATTTACTTCATGTTCTACACCTGTATATATCTGTATATTCTGTGATTGTAAAGTTAATTAGTTAAGAAAAATTTGTTGCTCATGACAAGTCCAAATGACTCAACATCGTTGCCAAATTTTTGCCCCCCCAGTAGAGGGTTATGAAACACGTATGTATTCATTACCAGCGATGGTGAGGCATGACAGAATCTCTGACCGAGAGTTGTTTATCGTTGCTAGTCTGCGCTTGACCGCGCTAGACGACAGTAGCAGCGTGTAGTGAGTCGGCAGGAACAGTAGCACGTAACGAGTCGGCAGGAACAGTTGTTACATGTAGCGAGTCGGGAGAGGTAGTAGTCAGTCGACAGTAGTAGCGAGTGGACGGTTGTACTGAGCGGGCGTCGGCATGCGTCGGCGGCGTGCTCTTCTCGCGACTCTGGTCACGGTTCGGGACGATGTATATTGTTATAGAAGGTAATGAAACAGCATTGCGCAAATCTAATAATGTATGTTAATTGTAATTAATTTGTTCAAAAAATGCCCCAATAATAATTTTTTATAAAGTAACTCTTTTAAAGAAAAACATTCATTTCAATTTAAAGAATATTTCTTATGCATTTCCTCCAAGAATCAAAATTAAATGTAAGCCAGCATTGCACGAAGCTGTGTAGAAGTTTCTACAATTAAGAGCAGATATAGATGCAGTTTTTTTTATTGAGGTAAGGATCTTTTGTTCTTTCTATTCTGAATACAGGGCTGAAGGTCAGCGCTGCTGCCCTTATAAAATTTATCAGGTTTAATTATTTCTGTTCAGATGTTACATTCAGTTCATGATTCATTATTTAATTAATATTAGTGTGGGTTTATGATCAATCATCATTCTTTAATTTTGTAGGGAAGTTAACATTCGGGCACATTTTTATTATCATTGACTTTTTACTATTTCTGCGGGGAGGTTAAGCTTGGCTCCATTTCCATTTATTATTATTATTTACTAAATTTCTGCGGGGAGGTTACAAACGATCGTGTGAAATCGTAATCACTCTGTTTGTCCACGAGACCCAGGAAGCAGTAGATAGAAGTGCCCAGGTAGATCCTTCACTTCCGAAAGTCATTCCTCTCAACTGCCCAATGAACAAAATACTGGCGTATGGAACATCAGATCATCTGTGTGACTCGACTGATGGACTGAAGAGTTCCTAGCAAACAGAACGCAGCATGTCATTCTCAACAGAGAGAAGTCTCCAGACGTATAAATAGCTTCAGGCGTGCCCCAGGGGAGTGTTGTAGGGCCTTTTCTTGTCTCTTTGTGCATGGTGATTCAGTTGCCACTACTGACGGGTTTTATGCTACCTGCAATGCCTTCAAAAACCACATAGGAGATTTCCGTATCCTCTCGCCCACTTCATGCAAAGTGTTAGTCCTACAGTGTTAGTGTACTAAATTTAATGTAGTTTATTTTGGCACTAGGATAACTTTTCACTGGTTTTGGATTTAATCAAGGAAAACATGTTTAAAGATCACTTTTTCTTGCATTATTCGGAAAGTACCACCTTCAGCAACGAGTCCCAGTACAAAACTCAACATATTAAATTTCCTACAAAAAGCTCCTTTTTGTTTTATCTGCAGGACAATGGTATCTCAAGCCATTATGGATCGCATAAAACCCATCAGTACAGGCAGCTCTAACACTGTCTATAAATGACCTATTAAATGGATTCGCAAATTCCATTAAGCATTTTGTGGATGATGTTGTTATATACAGAGAAGTCGCGACGCTAGAGAGCTGTAGCGAAATGTAGGAAGATTTACAGAGGATCAAAGCTCAGTGCAGAGAGTCGCAATTGACACTCGAGATGAAAAATTAAATATAGGAAGAAAGGTCCTTTACCGCGTGATTACAAAATTGCAGAACAATCACTGGAAGCAGTTACCTCTATAAAATATCTAATGGTATGGGTGCAGAGCGATTTGAAGTGGAACAACCACATAAAATTAATCGCAAGTAACGCAGTTGCGAGACTGAGATTCATTGGAAGAATCCTCAGGCAATGAAGTCCGTCAATAAAGGAAGCAGCTTACAAAACAATTACTTGAATATTGCTCGTCAGTGTTGGAATCCGTATCAGGTAGAAGTGATACAAGAAACAGAGAAAATCCGAAGAAGAGGAGGACGTTTCGTAACAGATTCATTTAGTATGCTCGAAAGGCGAAAGCTTCACGGAAATGCTCAGCCACCTGCAGTGACAGACTCTGCAAGAGAGGCGTTCTGCATCACTGTTTAAAGTTGCGAGAGTGGACACTCCTACAACAATCAACCAGTGTGTTGGTTCCTCCTACGTGTATCTCGCGAAAATACCGTCATGATTAAATTAGGGAGATTCGAGGTACACAGAGGCTTAAAGGCAATCGTTTTTCCAGCGAACTATATACTACTGAAACACGAGGAGGGGGTTCAAATGACTCTGAGCACTATGGGACTTAACATCTAAGGACATCAGTCCCCTAGAACTTAGAACTACTTAAACCTAACTAACCTAAGGACAACACACACATCCTTGCCCGAGGCAGGATTCGAACCGGCGACCGTAGCAGTTACACAGTTCCGGAATGAAGCGCCTAGAACCGCTCGGCCACCGCGGCCGGCACGAGGAGGGGGTAGTGGCACTGATACACTTAGTACCCTCCACCACACACCGTAAGGAGGCTTGCGGAGTGTAGACGTATATGTAGAGGGATGGAATCAAGTCCTTTATTGCTTTTCAGAGGTATAGCCCAGCGAACAAAGACCAAAAACCATGAAATGGGGGAAAAATCGCGCAGTAGCAAATCTTCGTAGAGTGGTTGAAGGAAGTGTCATGAATATGATACTAAAAATTCCCAACAGTTGGGTGTTGGCGTGGCGGTGGCGGAAGCCTTTAAAAATACTTACGTTTTTCGTAAGTAACTCATAAACCACAGCTTCTATCGTAAATGTTTCCCAGTAAAAATTAAACGGCAATAAATTAAGTACACAAAAATTCCTATCCATATTTTCTCTAGGACTAACGTAGTTTCCACATTGCAGGAAATGGTAAAATCATATACACACGTCAAAAAAAGTTTTGCATCACCTAGGTTCCGAGAGTTCCGGAACCTGTACAGAAAACTGGAATAGAGATCAATATAAACATCATTTCCGCTCTTTTTATTGCTCATGAAAATCACACATTGCAAAAAAAAAAAAAAAAAATGGCTCTGAGCACTATGGGACTCAACATCTCAGGTCATCAGTCCCCTAGAACTTAGAACTACTTAAACCTAACTAACCTAAGGGCATCACACACATCCATACCCGAGGCAGGATCCGAACCTGCGACCGTAGCGCCACACATTGCATGTTGTACGACCATACAGCTAGACCTTGAGAGGTGGTTGTCCAGCTTGCTGTACACACTGGTATCTCTAATACCCAGTAGCACGTTCTCTTGCATTGACGCATGCGTGCATTCGTCGTGGCATTCTATCACAAGTTCATCAGGGCAGTGTTGGTCCAGATTGTCCCACTCCTCAACGTCGATTCGGCGTAGATCTCTCAGAGCGGTTGGTGGGTCACGTCGTCCATAAACAGCCCTTTTCAATCTATCCCAGGCATGTCGATAGGATTTATGTCTGGATGACATGCTGGCCACTCTAGTCGAGCGATGTCGTTATCCTGAAGGAAGTCAATCACAAGATGTGCACGATGGGGGCGCCAATTGTCGTCCAATATGCTGCCGATAAGGTTGCACTATCGGTCGGAGGATAGCATTCGAGTATCGTACAGCCGTTACGGCGCCTTCCATGAACACAAGCAGCGTACGTCGGCCCCTTGCTGCACTCGCTGGACGGTGTGTCTAGCACCTCTGGTCAGAATGACGTCAAATTGCAACGGAATATTATCGGAGAAGGGGGAAAACGTATGGCATCAGAAAAAATAGTGTGAAAATTGATCAATAGATGGCGCTATATGTGGCAGAACACTTGTCATGCTCACGACCCATTGAAGTTGGTATAAACACGCCGAGTGCGTAACATTTCCTCCTTCCGTGTCTGCGACGTTCGCCATGACTGTTTCATTACAGGACCGCGCTCTGCTTGTAAAGTTGTATTACTAAAATGATGACTGTGCATACGTCGCTCTGCAGAAGTTCCGGACGCTGACGGGTTTGAAAAAAAAAAAAAAAGCGTTGGTCCGATGATTGCCGTGGGTCTGGAGAAAATGATTCGGAATTTCGAAAAGACCGGTTCTTTTTTTTGTGCAACCTGATAGAGGGAGCAAATGAATTGATTCGTCCTCACTGGAAGCACTGACCACAGCAATGCAGGAGGGGACAAGCGGGGGTGTGCAAAAGTGTAGTGCACGCAGAATTGCTCGGACATTGGACACACCTGTGAGCACGGTGCGTAAAATCCTACGAAGCATCCTTTCTTTGCCATCCATTCAAAATTAGCCATGTGCACGAGTTGCTTCCTGTTGACCTGCCAGCAAGAGAGACGTTTGCTGTAGAATTCCTTGCTCGCATGGAAGTGGGCAATGATTGGCCGTGGAAGATTTTGTGGACAGACCAAGCCTATTTCCATCTGACAGGATATGTCAATACACAGAATTATCGAATATGGGCAACGGAAAATCCAGACGCAAATCAACCAGTACCACTTCACCCTGAAAAGATCACTGTGCGGTGTGGGTTTACGGCATCATTTATCATAGGGCCATACCGTCACTGGTAATCGCTAGGAGTGTCTTTTGCGCAAACATGTCATTCCAGCTCTCCGACAGCGTGGATGTGTGGATGGAATCATTTTTATGTAAGATGGCGCACCTCCGCACATTGCAAATCCAGTGAAGTAGCTGCTGAAGCGCCATTTCGGAAATGCTAGAATTGTCAGCCGTCGCTTCCCTACAGCCTGGCCGTCCCGATCACCTGACCTTAATCCGTGTGACTTCTTACTGTGGGGGTATCTGAAAGATGTTCAGTGTTCCGACTACAAACTTAGCTGCATTGAAGGCACGTACTGTGCAGCACATTCTGAACGTGACCCTTGAAACACTTCGATCAGTTGTGGAACGTGCTGTTTCTCGATTTCAACTTGGAGAAAACGGTGGACAGCATGTTGAACATGTTTTGCGCCTGTCAGTCACACGGAAATTAATATTCCGATCTCATTTTGATTAATGCTTCTTATGCAGGTTTTTGGCCTCAGGACAATTTAAAACCGATTTGAGTGATGCTTTTTAGGTGGTTTTTGGCCTCAGGAGAATTAACAACTGATTTTTCCCAATGTGATAAGGCCTTGCCGTGGTGGATGTGCTTACGTAACTGACAGTATCATACCTGTAAACCCATGCACACTGAGTAACACAGTTTGTTTCACGTCAAACGTATTGTTGTATGATTCATTTGTCATTTGTAGTCGACCACTACTAAATTATGATGCTTATAGCGCCATCTATTGCTACATTTTGTGACTATTTTTCTTCTGCCGTAAGTTTTCCACCTTCTCCAAAAATAAACCATTGCAATTTGACGTCATTCTGACCAGTGGTTTGAAAGCTTAACTGTAATTATAATCATCGTGTATATCGATGATACTTCCAGTACAGCGATATCAAAATGGCAATGTCAAATGTCGATATTTTTATTTTATATGATATTTTTCCACAATTTTCGGTAAAAATTTGTTGTTTTTTTGAAATTGTAGTAGAACATATTTTTACATTAATTATGTGAAGGAGTCTCACTGCGTCCAATCTTTCCCTCTGAAGGTGTGAAGCAAGTATAGTTGGCACAAAACAAGAATTCCGATTGTATTTGGGGGTGACAGTGTGAATGGAATAACAAGATTTCCGATGTCAAGAAATAGTACACCAGTTGCGTTAAAAATAATTTTCTAGGCAACTAGTGTGCTATTTCTTCACATCGGCATTATTCAAAAGCAGTTGCTGGAAATGATGAACAAAAATCTGAATGACAAGATTGGTCTCTGCGGTGGGCAGAGGACGTGTGAGGGAAAATTCTAAAGTAATCGGCGCTCTGTGCTACCAGCAGAAACCGCAACGGTCAATTTCGCCACACAATTTTGGCTTTTGCAGAAATGAAAAAAAAGGGATGTCGACATGAAGTGACCCGGAAAAATTCTATTTGTAACCGAACGACAGATCCATCGGACACGTTTCATTGTGGCACTTACATGCAGTCACCATTGTTAGCAAAGTGATAATGCCAAGCGTAGATACGTATCTTTTTTCTTTCAGTTCTTGCTCTAGGGGGGGGGGGGGTGGGGGATAAGCAGACTGCTAGTTTGTTGATGTATAGCATATCTAATAATAAATCGATACTTAAATATAGAGTTCTAATACCGGCAGTATATTTACAATGTGTAGCCGACATTTTTATAGGCCTATATTTCGATATTCCCTTTTGTCCATATGTATTTATATAGAAACCCCTAGTTATATTCTAAAGGTGGCAGGGGTAAAATACAGGGAGCGAAAGGCTACTTACAATTTGTACAGAAACCAGATGGCATAAGAGTTGAGGGACATGAAAGGGAAGCAGTGGTTGGGAAGGGAGTAAGACAGGGTTGTAGCCTCTCCCCGATGTAATTCAATCTGTATATTGAGCAAGGAGTAAAGGAATCAAAAGAAAAATTCGGAGTAGGTATTAAAATCCATGGAGAAGAAATAAAAACTTTGAGGTTCGCCGAGGACATTGTAATTCTGTCAGAGACAGCAGAGGACTTAGAAGAGCAGTTGAATGGAATGGACAGTGTCTTGAAGGGAGGATAGAAGATGAACATCAACAAAAGCAAAACGAGGATAATGGAATGTAGTCGAATTAAGTAGGGTGATGCTGAAGGAATTAGATTAGGAAATGAGACACTTAAAGTAGTAAATGAGTTTTGCTATTTGGGGAGCAAAATAACTGATGATGGTCGAAGTAGAGTGGATATAAAATGTAGACTGGCAATGGCAAGAAAAGCATTTCTGATGAAGAGAAATTTGTTAACATCGAGTATAGATTTAAGTGTCAGGAGGTTGTTTATGAAAGTATTTGTATGGAGCGTAGCCATGTATGGAAGTGAAACATGGACGATAAATAGTTTGGACAAGAAGAGAATAGAGGCTTTCGAAATGTGGTGCTACAGAAGAATGCTGAAGATTAGATGGGTAGATCACATAACTAATGGGGAAGTATTGAACAGGACTGGGGAGAAGAGAAGTTTGTGGCACAATTTGACCAGAAGAATAGATCGGTTGGTAGGACATGTTCTGAGGCATCAAGGGATCACCAATTTAGTATTGGAGGGCAGCGTGGAGGGTAAAAATCGTAGAGGGAGACCAAGAGATGAATACACTAAGCAGATTCAGAAGGATGTAGGTTGCAGTAGGTACTGGGAGATGAAGAAGCTTGCACAGGATACAGTAGCATGGAGAGCTGCATCAAACCAGTCTCAGGACTGAAGACCACAACAATAACAACAACAACAACAACAGATACCCCTATCGGTAAGTCGAGGCCTGCTGTGACGCCTTCTTAAATATCGATGTACCGGACTTCCGGAAGTTTTAAAAATATGAGCAGTACTACGGTTAATCGCGAGTTGCAGCATACACAGAACTAGTCTTAAATATCACTTTTTATAAAATCCGTGACACACAATACGGTCACAATGGTTTGAGCTCCTTACAACTAGAAAACAAAAAAACCTACAAAACAATCTCATGATATCTGCAATGTGTTTATCCCGGGCCATGAAATAGTTACTATAGAAAAATCATAAGGACTTTTTTGTCGGTCCTTAAGAAATTTTGTAACTTGAGATTTCTACTACCATTATATGTTCGAACAAAACTCCGGTACGAACAGGTCTCGGAAGACGGAAGGGTAGTGACCGGCCGCCGTGTCATCCTCAGCTCATAGGCGTCACCGAAAGCGGATACGGAGGGGCATGTGGTCAGCACACCGCTCTCCCGGCGGTATGCCAGTCCACGAGAGCGGAGCCGCTACTTCTCAATCAAGTAGCTCCTCAGTTTGCCTCACAAGGGTTGAGTGCACCCTGCTTGCCAACAGCGCTCAGCAGACCGGATGGTCTCCCATCCAAGTGCTAGCCAATCCTGACAGCGGTTAACTTCAGTGGTTTGACAAGAACTGGTGTTACTACTGCCGCAACGCCGTTGCCAATATAAGTGGCTATGTTTCATTAACATCGGACCTATACATTTCAAGCTCTATAGTTTCGATGTAAGCAGCTGGTAGCGAAGAGGCCGGAAAGAGGACAATCCATATCCGTTTCCGGTTACGTCTACAGGCTGGGGACGACACGGCGGTCGGTCGGTACCCTTGGGTCTTCCGAGACCTGTTCGGCCGGAGTTTTGTTGGTACATATATTGGTAGTAGAAATCTCAAGTTACAGAATTTTTTAAGGACCGACAAAAAAGTCCTTGCGATTTTTCTAAAGTAACTTTTTCATAGCCCAGGATAAACACATACATGAGCGGGTATACAGAGTAAAAGGCATATTACTATAAACAAAACTAGGTCTACTTTGGGTCTTCGGGTCGATTCCACAGTGCCAGGTCTTGTAGGCGATGACATCTCGGTCGGCAAAAGATGTACGACTAGCGGTTCTCGGCTGACGCCCCCGGTTACAGGAGTGAATTGTTTTGTAGGTTTTTTGTTTTGTAGTTGTAAGGAAATCAAACCACTGTGACCGTATTGTCTGTCACACACACACACACACACACACACACACACACACACACACACGAAATTGTTCCACATAGCCTAAACGCAGAATGAAACAAGAAAAATGTTGGTACAACACAATTTGCGATAGGCCGGTTGGTTCCTTGTAATTAAAGGTCCCCACAAAAAAAAAAAAAAAAAAAAAAAAAAAAAAAAGATCCGTTAGTAGCAGCAGACGCTTGCTACCCGGCTCCCATTTAGCCAGTTGCGGGGCAAAGTTCGGTCTAGGACTGTTGATATCTTTAAAAAAATCAGTAATCCGATACATCCATGTTTAAAGGAGTATACCGCCTGGTCTTGATATACTGAAAATAGGTATCGACATACCGATATAGCGGCGGAAAAAATATCGACGTACGTGTTTATAAAAATATCTGCTGCACTTCATAAATATACTGCCGGTATTAGAGCTCCGTATTTAAGTACTGATTTATTATCACATATTCTGAAAATTAACGGTCTAGCAGCCCGCCTATCCCCCCCTCCAGCAAGAATTGAAATGAAAACGACGCACGCTCACGCTTGGCGATAACCACTTTGCTAGCAATGGCATCTGCATGTAAGTTGCAAAACGAAAGGTGTCTGATGGGTTCATCGTTCGGCTCCGTCACATATCGGATCTGTCCAGAACACTTCATGTTAATTTCCCTGCAGACCACAGCGAGCTATCAGTTTTAGTGTCTAAACGTTGCTGTTTCTGTTGGTAGCACGAGCGCTGATCACGTTAGCGTTTCCCCTCATACGTCACCGCCCACCGCAACGAACAGTATCGTCAATTTGATTGATATTCATCATTTTGGTTCAAATGGATCTGAGCACTATGGGACTTAACTTCTGAGGTCATCAGTCCCCCAGATCTTAGAACTACTTAAACCTAACTAACCTAAGGACCACACACACATCCGTGCCCGAGGCAGGATTCGAACCTGCGACCGTAGCGGTCGCGCTGTTCCAGACTGTAGCGCCTAGATCCACTCGGCCACCCCGGCAGGCCATCATTTTCAGCAACTGCTTTTTAACACTGTCGATGTTTAGAGATAGCACACTTTTTTTTGGGGGGGGGGGGGGTCATCAGTCTTCTGACTGGTTTGACACGAATTCCTCTCCTGTGCCAAGCTCTTCATCTCAGAGTAGCACTTGCAACCTACGTCCTCAATTATTTGCTGGATGTACTCGTATCTCTGCCTTCCTGTGCAGTTTTTGCCCTCTGCAGCTCCGTCTGGTACCACGGAAGTCATTCCCTCATGTCTTAAGCCGCGCGGGATAGCCGAGCTGTTTCAGGTGTCTTGTCACGGTCCACGCGGCTCCCCCCGTCGAGGTTCGCGTCCTCCTGCGGGCATGGGTGTGTGTGTGTTGTCCTTAGAGTAAGCTACTTTAAGTTAGATTAAGTAGTGTGTGAGCTTAGGGACCGATGACCTCAGCAGTTTGGTCCCATAAGACCTTACCACAAATTTCCTCATGTCGTAACAGGTGTCCTATCATCCTGTCCCTTCTCCTTGTCAGTGATTTCCACATATTCCTTTCCTCTCTGATTCTGCGAAGAATTACCTTATCAGTCCACCTAATTTTCAACATTCGTCTGTAGCTCCACGTATCAAATCGATTCTCTTCTCTCAGGTTTTCCCACCATCCATGTTTCAGTATCATACAATCCTGTACTCAGACGTACGTTCTCAGTAACTTCCCCCTCAAATGAAAGCCTATGTTTGATACTAGTAGACTTCTCTTGCCCAGGAATGTCCTTCTTGTCAGTGCTATTCTGCTTTTGATGTCCTCCTAGCTCTGTCCGTCATTGGTTATTTTACTGCCTAGGTAGCTAAATTCCTTAACTTCATGTACTTTCTGACTACCAATCCTGATGTTAAGTTTCTCTCTGTTCTCATTTCTGATATTTCTCATTACTTTCATCTTTCTTCGATTTACTCTCAATCCATATTCTGCCCTCGTTAGGTTGTTCATTCCGTTCAGCAGATCATGTAATTCTTCTTCAATTTCACTCAGGATAGCAATGCCATCAGCGAATCGTATCATTGATATCCTCCCACCCTGAATTTTAATTCCACTTCTGAACCTTTCTTTTATTTCCATCATTGCTTCTTCGATGTACAGATTGAACATTAGGGGGGAAAACTACATCCCTGTCTTACACCCTTCTTAATCCGAGCGCTTCATTCTTGGTCGTTCACTCTTGTTATTCCCTCTTGGTTCTTGCACATATTGTATGTTGCTCGTCTTTCCCTATAGGTTACCCCTATTTTTCTCTGAATTTCGAACATCTTGCACAACTTTACAATGTCGAAGACTTTTTCCAGGTCGACAAATCCTACGAACGTGTATTGATTGTTTCTTAACGCCGCTGGTGTGCTGTTTCTTCACATTAGAAATCTTGTTATTCCATTCACGCCGACAACCCCCCCCCCCCTCCCCCCTCCCAACACACTCATTGCAGTCAGAGTTCTTCATTTGTGTCACACATAATTGCTTCACACAGTCAAACTGACAGACGGGACGTGATGAAAGCTCAAAAAGTAGTAAGACTCCTTCACACAGTGAGAGTAAAAATATGTCCTACTACAATTTCGAAAGATCAACTTCAGATATTTTCTGAAAATTGTGAAAAAAATATAAAATAAAAGTATCAGCACTCGATAATGTCGCTTTGATATCGATATATTGGGTGAAAGAATACCCCCGATATATATAGTTATTTTGGGGAAATATCGGTTGAATGACTATCGCTGATACGTATCGATATTTTATGGTAAAAATATCGATGTTTAATAGCAGCCCTAGTTCGGAGCCAGTAGCACACTAGTCCCCTATGCCTCAGCTCACACCCACCCCTCTACTTAGATCGGTATCAAACATTGTGTGTCGATAGAGTATGAACCGAAACTCCGATTTAGTTCATGTTGTGTGCGTCGACCAGCAGAAGAATCGGAGAACAGGAGAAGCCTGCCTGTGAGTGATTGTATTGTAGTTTTCGCGTGGGTGAGAAGGTAGAGTGTTCAAACACCGCTGATGACATTTTTATAACTGTTTACGCGTGAAACTGTTGTTATATGGGAGAACATTTTTCTGACATGTTATACGACTTTTCGGAGTTTGTAGCCATGTACTTTTAGCAGTCTGCTTTCGCTTCGTTACTTGAACGCTACATACTTATTATTGATCTAATTATTTTACTAATTATTATGATTACTACTTCTTCTGCACATGTGATGTAATTCTTTCTTTATTTTTCTGTTCTGATTGTATGTTCCGTGAAATTTCAAATCTACTCTATACGTTTACTACGAGGATGGTTTTGACAAGTTCTCGGAACGGAACAGAAGAAACGTATATACGTCACAGAAAGTTTTCTTATTTTTCATTGTAGTCTCCTTGTAGATTAATGCACTTGGTCCAAAGATGAGTTTGGTCCCATAAGACCTTTACACAAAATTCCAAAATTTCCAAAGATGTTCCAGTGCCTTGATCCCATCTCTAAATGAGTTTCCTCCAGGCCTGCAAAATAGTTGTCAACTCCGACTATCAGTTTTTCGTTTGAAGTGAAACTTCGTCCACGAAGAAAAAATTTTCAGTTTTGGGAAGAGATGGAAGTCTGACAGAGCCATATCAGGTGAATAAGGCGGGTGTGCCAACAATTCACACCTTAGTTCGTGTAATTTTGCCACGGTGACGGCACATATGTGCGGGAGCGCATTGTCTTGTCGCGGCACCCAACTTACAGATAATTTTTTCATTTCTAATTTTTAAGTTAAAATGTGATGGACCCTTTCAGATGACATCTGGCAAGCTTGAGCAATTTCACGCACCTTCAATCGGCGATCCTCCATGACCATTTCGTGCACTTTTCCGATGATTTCTGGAGTAATGACACATCTTGGTCGACCACTGCGCGGATCATCATCTAAGCTCTCCCGACCAAATTTAAATTCATTTGTCCTCTTGGAAACAGTTGAACATGAAGGAGCAGAACCGCCCAGTGTATTCTGGTAATCGGCATGAATGTCCATTGTTTTCATACCTTTCTTTACGAACAACTTAATAACTGCTCGAATCTCGATTTTTACCATCTTCGCAAATCACTACGCGGGAACAACAAGAGAGTCGCATCACCGCCGCAACTCTCTTCCAACAGCACTGACGTGGATCGTGTTTACAAACAGTCCAATGAACAACACGTGAACAACTCGTTGCGCTAGCGCTGACCTCTCGTGGTGAATCCGAGAACTTTTCAAACCATCCTCGTAGTTTCAACAAACCGAAAGCAGACTGTCAAGTGAACATAGCTCTAAACTCCAACCAGGCCTTTTAGATGTCATAAACACGTTGTCCAATATAACACTTTCTCGCATAATACAGTAAAAATATTTGTCGGCATTGGGGTTTGAACCCGGGACCCTTGGTGCGTATTAACCACTCTACCAACTTCCCCACTGTGTCAACATGAATTAGCTTAACTCTGTTAAGCTTTTGATAGCCTCCGTCGTTCTGGTGTTATTTTGAATTAACGTTCTGCTGGACGACAGCACATAGCACGAACTAAATCGGAATTTTGGGTTAGCGGAAACGTCCGATTCCACCTGTCTGCTTTGACCAATAACGTCGCCAATATGGCGGAAATGACCATTCACAATAACTTATAACACTACCACCTGCTACTATTATACCATAACCTCAAAGCTGGAGGCAGTTCGTATAATGAAATTATTTTTATTAAAGCAATTGCAGTGTAAAAAAGCAGAGCAGTGTTCTGAAAGGAATTTAGTTGTGTTGACAGTGATATGCCTAACGGAGGTGGCTTATAGGAAGTGAAAGAATTACGTAAATATTTAAACAGTAACAAGCAATAATTTACCTATCCACAGTGTCAAAATGATGATAACAACGGTCGCCAGCCTAATTAGGCACAGGAATGAGTAACATTCTTGTTCAAGAAACTGAAAATAAGTAACTTCAGTGCGCAAACACAGCCTATACTTTGTCACACGAGAGTACAATGAACTCTGGGCCTGCATATGTTCACGTTAAGGTTGGAGCTCACAGAGCAGAACAAACTATTAGCATAAATATAACAGATAACGAAACACACTATTACCTTGAGGACTTAGTCAAACTGAATGGTCTCAATAACGTTACTATTAATATTCACTGTAGAATCGGAAATTGGACATAGGTTCAATATTACTTTTCCAACATATTCCTATCTGACATGGAATCTGGATATGGTTCACAGCAAAATTATTTATTGTGCATAGATTAAGTCTCTCACTACTAAACACCTTTCTACTTAGATTGAAAATTAAGTGGAGTTCACTAACAAATTATTTCTCACTGTCTTTTTGAATAAAAAAGTTACTGTTTTCATAGATAGGGGTCTTCCTATTAATCGTTATCTAGCATGAGCACAATAGACAAACTGTGGATCCCGTTACATCATTAATATGCACTTTTAACACACAAGAGGAACCCAATATTGCACAGAATTTGACTTCAATAGCAAGAGTCACTGAAACTTTCTATAATTAAGTAGCTTTGTGCATTTGAACTATTTTCAATGGAGGGTGGCCCTTAATCTTAACCACTGTAGCAGAGCAAACTAAACACACTTTCAATACACTAGAGAAACAAGCCCTTAACAAGAATGAACATGTAACTTTCAACAGCAATAGTTCTCGACTTTTACTGCAGTAGAACACAACCGGACGCGGTTATAAGACAATAGCTCACCTTTGGGTGATTTTCAACAGGCTGCACTGTGATTATTTAATTTGCAAAACTCTATAAGCCACAGTTTTGGGAACATTCACTTTAGAAGTTGGCAACAAAATATTAATAAGCAGTTTTAATAGAGAAATTATTTTCAGCGAACATCATTTACTATATTACTCAGCTCTGCTACATTAACTTTAACTTAGTTTCTTCTTACCATCTTCAAGTGGCATTAATTAGTAAAACACCGGGCTTTAATGTTATCTCAATATGGACACTCGGTAATCACTTAAGCATGGAAAGGATCCTAAGTGGAAGTGTGACAGAGGATAAATCAAGGTAAGTTTTCGTAAATA
The DNA here is from genome assembly GCF_021461385.2 of Schistocerca piceifrons. Lineage (NCBI taxonomy): Eukaryota > Metazoa > Arthropoda > Insecta > Orthoptera > Acrididae > Schistocerca > Schistocerca piceifrons. Next base: position 170,072,595 of record NC_060146.1, read on the forward strand.
GTCTTTTGGTTTACTTTGTAATTGAAAACAAATAAATCATCCACATGAGGTGATCCTTCACTGTACATTTCTACAATTCCTTGGTTCCTTTTCAGTGATTGCGCAACGTGATGGTGAGTGCATGTCGGTGGTTGGATTTGCAGATGGAAATGCTGGACTCTGTCATTTCTTGGTTGCGATGGTAGATACCAATTCCAGAATAGTTCCAACTCTTTATCCATCCATCCGAGGCATTAGCACCTTGGAAAACGGCACCAAAAGCCTCTCTCGGCACCATCACAAAACACATCTTTTACATGAACAGTTGACAGTTTGGTAGCTCTTCCCCGACTAACTCTTCGTTCCACCTTTCTGTCCTTGACAGCCACATTTTGCGCGCGCTACACTGTTCCGTTCCCCGAGAGGAACCACACCACCTTTTACGTACAAAATAACTAAGAACCCTAAGTGAAGGTCAGAAGTTTACATAACAGCAAACAATCACTTTAAACAAAACATATTATTTGCAGACATTGGCAGTTCGACACAAAATCATTTAAATAAAATTATTCACTTTTAAAGACAACCAAAGAGATTATGTGAGAAAGGCAAAGCATATCATTTGCTGATGCAGTGCATATTATTGAGATTACACTTCATTAAAATATCAAATTAATCATACACTAATTACAGAAGTTCAATGATGGGATGTTGAACAAAACAGAAAGCTAAATGACCCAACAAAAGGTATGTAGTGTCTAAGCTAAGGTGTTACAAACTCCCCTATCGCGGCTATGACGTCATTACGTAAACATTACAACAAACACAAAAATAGATCGAAAAACCATCAAACACTTATTCCTCCAAAAATGTAATGAAACTAACGGGACAAGCGGGGAAATTGTGGGTTTTTGTTTGGGGACAAACTAAAAATAAACACACCCCATTAAGCCGAACGACCAAAAACGATAAAATAAAACGACAACCACCTTCCCAAAAGCCATTGGTCAAAGCAGACGGGTGGAATCGGACGTTTCCGTTAACCCGGTATTTTAGTTGATACTGTTACACAGGGTTGCAGCTTCTCCCCGATGTTATTCAATCTGTATATTGAGCAAGCAGTAAAGGAAACAAAAGAAAAATTCGGAGTAGGTATTAAAATCCATGGAGAAGAAATAAAAACTTTGAGGCTCGCCGAGGAAATTTTAATTCTGTCAGAGACAGCAAAGGACTTGGAAGAGCAGTTGAACGGAATGGACAGTGTCTTGAAAGGAGGATATAAGATGAACATCAACAAAAGCAAAACGAAGATAATGGAATGTAGTCAAATTAAATCGGGTGATGCTGAGGGGATTAGATTAGGAAATGAGACACTTAAAGTAGTAAAGGAGTTTTGCTATTTGGGGAGCAAAGTAACTGATGATGGTCGAAGCAGAGAGGATATAAAATGTAGACTGGCAATGGCAAGGAAAGCGTTTCTGAAGAAGAGAAATTTGTTAACATCGAGTATAGATTTAAGTGTCAGGAACTCGTTTCTGAAAGTATTTGTATGGAGTGTAGCCATGTATGGGAGTGAAATATGGACGATAAATAGTTTGGACAAGAAAAGAATAGAAGCTTTCGAAATGTGGTGCTACTGAAGGATGCTGAAGATTAGTTGGGTAGATTACATAAATAATGAGGATGTATTGAATAGAATTGGGGAGAAGAGGAGTTTGTGGTACAACTTGACTAGAAGAAGGGACCGGTTGGTAGGACGTGTTCTGAGGGATCAGTGGATCATGAATTTAGCATTGGAGGGCAGCGTGGAGGTAAAAATGGTAAAGGGAGACCAAGACGTGGAGGTAAAAATGGTAAAGGGAGACCAAGAGATGAATACACTAAACAGATTCAGAAGGATGTAGGTTGCAGGAAGTACTGGGAGATGAAGAAGCTTGCACAGGATAGAGTAGCATGGAGAGCTGCATCAAACCAGTCTCAGGACTGAAGACCACAACAACAACAACTGTTATCGCCGTACAACGTGTGATGCCGATCTGTGTGTCTGATACCTGGAAGTCTGGGTGTGAGGATAGCAACGCGCGCACGCTACGTGCTCGCGGAAGCGAACGAACACCTCTCCAGCGGGTAGCCAGCCACGAGTAAACAAGCGACTGCCTGCCTCCTCGCACGTCACCAGTCGCAGCTGCGCCAACCGCTGCCCTGCCCTGCTGTGTCGCACGGCCTTCCGCTCTGCTCGTAGCTGCCGACGCGCACCTCGTACTGAAACGCCCGCAAAACCTACGCCGTCTCTTAGCCAAGTTCTACCGCAAAGCTCCATTATCCCCGACCTGATTCAGTAGCTTCTCAACAATCACCCCATAGTCTCATTTATTGCTAAGCATGCTCTCGTCACATCACGTCGAACCAGCTTCGATTCTCTTCTTGTCTGTAGGGTTTATAGTCTACTTTTCACCTCTTCCGTTATATCTCTTTTTTTATGCCAGTTTAACCCCAGTATTAAAACAGCTCAAAATAACCCGTTTCTAAAATAACCAAGTTTAGTTTTTTTATTTATTTAATCAGACAAAGGCTGAAAAGCTTTGACTCTCCCAGTTTCAAGATACACTACTGGCCACTAAAACTGCTACACCACGAATATGACGTGCCACAGACAGGAAGACGAGGCTGTAATATGCAAATGATTAGCTTTTCAGAGCACTTACACAAGGTTGGCGCCGGTGGCGACACATACAACGTGCTGACATGACGAAAGTTTCCAACCGATTTCTCATACGCAAACAGCAGTTGACCGGCGTTGTCTGGTGAAACGTTGTTGTGATGCCTTGTGTAAGGAGGAGAAATGCATACCATCACGTTTCCGGCTTCGATAAAGGTCGGTATGTAGCCTATCGAGATTGCGGTTTATCGTATCGCGACATTGCTGCTCGCGTTGGTCGAGATCCGATGACTGTTAGCAGAATATGGAATCGGTGGGTTCAGGAGGTTAATACGGGATGTCGTGCTGGGTCCCAACGGCCTCGTATCACTTGCAGTCGATATGACAGGCATCTTATCCGCGTGGCTGTAACGGATCGTACAGCCACGTCTCGATAGCAGAGTCAACACATGGGGACGTTTGCAAGACAACGACCATCTGCACGAACAGTTCGACGACGTTTGCAGCAGCATGGACTATCAGCTCGGAGACCGCGGCTGCGGTTACCCTTGACGCTGTATCACAGACATGACCGCTTGCGATGGTGTACTCAACGAAGCACATGGATGCAAGAATCGCAAAACGTCACTTTTTTCGGATAAATCCAGGTTCTGTTTACAGCATCATGATGGTCGCATCCGTGTTTGGCGACATCGCGGTGAACGCACATTGGAAGCGTGTATTCGTCATCGCCATACTGGCGTATCACCCGGCATGATGGTATGGGGTGCCATTGGTTACACGTATCGGTCACCTCTTGTTCGCATTGACGGCACTTTGAACAGTGAACGTTACATTTCAGATGTGTTACGACCCGTGGCTCTACCCTTCACTCGATCCCTGTGTAACCCTACATTTCAGCAGGATAATGCACGACCGCTTGTTGCAGGTCCTGTACGGGCCTTTCTGGATAAAGAAAAAGTTCGACTGCTGCCCTTGCCAGCACATTCTCCAGATCTCTCACCAACTGAAAACGTCTTGTCAATAGTGGCCGAGCAACTGGCTCGTCACAATACGCCAGTCACTACTCTTGATGAATTGTGGCATCGTGTTGAAGCTGCATTTGCAGCTGTACCTGTACACGCCATCCAAGCTCTGTTTGACTCAATGCCCAGGCGTATCAAGGCCGTTATTAAGGCCAGAGGTAGTTGTTCTGGATACTGATTTATTAGGATCTATGCTCCCAAATTGCGTGAAAATGTAATCACATGTCAGTTCTAGTATAATATATTTGTCCAATGAATACCCGTTTATCATCTGCATTTCTTCTTGGTGGAGCAATTTTAAAGGCCAGTAGTGTATATACAGAGTGGTGCACATAAAACCGGCCCGAACCGGACTGCGAACGATCGTGAGTAGCATTACTTGCTCGTCAGTTTCTTTGCCACCTTCCAAGTAGCGTATAAGTAGTTCATACGGAAAGTAGTCGTTATAAACCGTGTACTTCATTGTCATACCTTACTCCATTGAAGAACGTGTGTTCACTGTTAAAGAATACGTGCGGTCTGAATCTATTAAAGTTGTTCGTGACACTTTTCATGAAAAGTTTCCTGAAAGTAATATTCCTGCAATATCAACGATTCAGGATCTAGTGAGGAAGTGGCGTTCGACAGGCAGTGTTGTTAATTGTAAGAGGAAAAAGGCACCGAGTGTACGTACACCTGAAGTTATGGCAAACGTGACGGCACACATTGAAAGAAATCCCTACAAGTCAACATGACGATTATCGCAGCAGTGTGGAATACCCCGCAGGTCATGTCAACGCATCCTTCATGGCTTAAAAATGAAACCTTACCGTGCGTTCAGCAAATAAAAGAAGCGGACAAGGATAATCGTACACTTTACTGTAAATGGCTGCTGGAAAATGTCGCTGGGGGACATCTTGATCCGTTCCTACTTTTTTCGACGGATGAAGCTTGGTTTCATCCTGCTTCGGGCATAGATGTGTGTGATGTCCTTAGGCTAGTTAGGTTTAAGTAGTTCTAAGTTCTAGGGGCTGATGACCCCAGAAGTTAAGTCCCACAGTGCTCAGAGCCATTTGAACCATTTGTTTCATCTGTCGGGTTACGTTAATTCACAAAACACAAGACACTGGGCTAGAGAGAATCCCCATGAGACACTGCAAAAGCCGTTACACGATTTAGAAATTGGTGTATGGTGTGCTAGTAACAGAATTATCGGGCCATTGCTCTTCAACGAAACTGTCAACACACATTTTATTTGCAAATCTACAATGAATTTTTGGCTCTGTTAACTCCAAACTAAAAATGTTGTGCATATTTCCAGCAAGATAAGGCAACTTCCCATACGTCAGATTTGTCCTTAGCTCGTATACTTACTGCTTTTGCAGATGAGAGGACCATTAGTAAGGGCTTGGGGCCACCCCGCTCTCCCGACTTGTCACCAGGTGACTCCTACCTCTGGGGATTTCTAAAGGCTAGAGTCTACCGCAACAATCCCAGAACAGTAGACAAATTAAAAAACAACATACGGGAAGAAATTTCGAGCATTCATCAAAGAGTACTGAAAAGTGTTTTTGTTGTGGATTGGCAAGACAGCCAACCCACTATGAGGAAGCCGAAAGGCACGCGTTTAAGCTCCCGCAGGCTGGCGTGAGGTCTGGAACAGGTCAAGTAATTGAGACTAGCAAATAATCCATAATTGGTGAACATCGCTCTTGACGGTACATGTTTTACAGCATCAATAGTAACTGGTAATGGCGCCTTGCTAGGTCGTAGCAAATGACGTAGCTGAAGGCTATGCTAACTATCGTCTCGGCAAATGAGAGCGTATTTTGTCAGTGAACCATCGCTAGCGAAGTCGGCTGTACAACTAGGGCGAGTGCTAGGAAGTCTCTCTAGACCTGCCGTGTGGCGGCGCTCGGTCTGCAATCACTGATAGTGGCGACACGCGGGTCCGACGTATACTAACGGACCGCGGCCGATTTAAAGGCTACCACCTAGCAAGTGTGGTGTCTGGCGGTGACACCACAGTTTTCCTTAAAATGCTTCGACGTAGCACAACTTTGCTTCGATGTTGGCGGAAAATATTTTGAACACAGGCTGTAAATTCCTTTCTAAAATATGCTTATGAAACTAATAAAAGCAAACCTGTTACTTAAACTGTTAATTACATAGATAACAATGAAAATGTACAATAAAAATGTAATGATGTACGTTCATTTTCTTCATTCATATTCCTTTCAGCGCAGGGGCCGGTTTTATGTGCGCCAATCAAAATATTAAATTAAAAACGCAAATACAAGTTAACTTAGTCCACCCACTGTTCGCTGCTCTTCTCGTAAGGGGCTAAGTGGTTTTATGCTACAAAAAAATCATCGGTATTCTCCTATTGATTGTAATTTTTTGAAATGCTGCACAAAAGTCATGTTGTGGCTCTGAGCACTATGGGACTCAACTGCTGTGGTCATCAGTCCCCTAGAACTTAGAACTACTTAAACCTAAGTAACCTAAGGACAGCACACACGACACCCAGCCATCACGAGGCAGAGAAAATCCCTGACCCCGCCGGGAATCGAACCCGGGAAAATCATGTTGTAATCGGGAATTACACCACTTTTGCACATTACGAATAGTGAGTGCTAAACGGTGGAAACTAAGGTTGAATAACTCTATTTTTCGTGCTAATTTGTCGCTTTTCAAGGGCTACGAGCAGATAAAAGCATATTGTATAGACACAGGCAGTAGATCAGCTACTAGCTATTTTTGATGTGTGCTATGTATGAATTGTTACTAAGGTCTTAGCTTAATACTGTTACCATAATTCCTTCCTCACTTTTATTTCAGAGAAATAGCAGACAAATTTTAACCCTTTAATTTAAGGAAATCAAGCATCGTACTTCATTCCTACGTCACTTCGTAAAACTATTTCCAGACGAGCGTCGGTGCCATTCCACAATACAACGGATGTCTGTCGACGACGGCGAGAAACTACCGTGTTAGGCCAGGTGGGGCAAGTCTTGCACAGGGCATGATCACGCGTGCTGTAAGGCACGATACACGCAACCGCAACCCACGACACACGTCATCACGGACAACATCGTACCAGCGATGCTGTACCAATTCTTACGTCTTGAGTTTTTCGTTCGTTGCTGTCGCCACTGTTATCAAAAGGGCGTTGATCACTTTTCCAATTTTCTAGAATAACGCAATACTTGAAACCAATGCAAATTTCACGAACAAAAATCACTCCTGCTATGGCTGGCTGATATTTCGGTCTTCTTTCTGGTTATTCGTAAAAACTAAAAATGCCTGCTATAACCGAGACCAAACAAACACAAAAAAATATCGATTATTCGGAACTGATCCCATATTTTAAGAAGGGCGACAAAATGGATTGTAGTAATTATGGAGCGATATCGCTACTAAGAGTAGCCTATGTTCCAAAATTTTCTCGAATATTCTCCTAAGCAGGCTTACCATATGCAGATGAAATTCTGGGATCAACTATAGACCAAATATTCACCCTGCGTCAAATTATGGAAAAGAAATGGAAATACAATAAACCAGTTCATAATTTTTTCATAGATTTTACAAAAGCACATGATTCAGTATTGCAATCAAAATTGTACAGAATTCTTTTGGAACTTGGAATACCAAAGAAGTACAGGGCTATTACAAATGATTGAAGCGATTTCATAAATTCAGTGTATCTCCATTCATTGACATATGGTCACGACACACTACAGATACGTAGAAAAACTCATAAAGTTTTGTTCGGCTGAAGCCGCACTTCAGGTTTCTGCCGCCAGAGCGCTCGAGAACGCAGTGAGACAAAATGGCGACAGGAGCCGAGAAAGCGTATGTCGTGCTTGAAATGCACTCACATCAGTCAGTCATAACAGTGCAACGACACTTCAGGACGAAGTTCAACAAAGATCCACCAACTGCTAACTCCATTCGGCGATGGTATGCGCAGTTTAAAGCCCCTGGATGCCTCTGTAAGGGGAAATCAACGGGTCGGCCTGCAGTGAGCGAAGAAACGGTTGAAGGCGTGCGGGCAAGTTTCACGCGTAGGCCGCGGAAGTCGACGAATAAAACAAGCAGGGAGCTAAACGTACCACAGCCGACGGTTTGGAAAATCTTACGGAAAAGGCTAAAGCAGAAGCCTTACCGTTTACAATTGCTACAAGCCCTGACACCCAATGACAAAGTCAAACGCTTTGAATTTTCGGCGCGGTTGCAACAGCTCATGGAAGAGGATGCGTTCAGTGTGAAACTTGTTTTCAGTGATGAAGCAACATTTTTTTCTTAATGGTGAAGTGAACAGACACAATGTGCGAATCTGGGCGATAGAGAATCCTCACGCATTCGTGCAGCAAATTCGCAATTCACCGAAAGTTAACTTGTTTTGTGCAATCTTACGGTTTAAAGTTTACGGCCCCTTTTTCTTCTGCGAAAAAACGTTACAGGACACGTCTATCTGGACATGCTGGAAAATTGGCTCATGCCACAACTGGAGACCGACAGCGCCGACTTCATCTTTCAGCAGGATGGTGCTCCACCGCACTTCCATCATGATGTTCTGCATTTCTTAAACAGGAGATTGGAAAACCGATGGATCGGTCGTGATGGAGATCATGATCAGCAATTCATGTCATGGCCTCCACGCTCTCCCGACTTAACCCCATGCGATTTCTTTCTGTGGGGTTATGTGAAAGATTCAGTGTTTAAACCTCCTCTATCAAGAAACATGCTAGAACTGCGAGCTCGCATCAACGATGCTTTCGAACTCATTGATGGGGACATGCTGCGCCGAGTGTGGGAGGAACTTGATTATCGGCTTGATGTCTGCCGAATCACTAAAGCGGCACATATCGAACATTTGTGAATGCCTAAAAAAACTTTTTGAGTTTTTGTATGTGTGCGCAAAGCATTGTGAAAATATCTCAAATAATAAAGTTGTTGTAGAGCTGTGAAATCGCTTCAATCATTTGTAATAACCCTGTATGTTAGACTTATAGGAGCGAGTTTGAAAAACACAAAAGGTTGAGTACGCGTGGGGAAATTGGAGTCAGAAGAATTTATAATAAAGAACGGACTTAAGCAGAGAGATGCCCTGTCTCCGCTACTTTTTAATTCAGTCTTAGAATATATTGCACGAATGGCAGCAGATAATTCATAGGGTGTGGAGTTAAATGGAAGTATTAATACATTAGGGTATGCAGATGATCTAACATCATTAGCGATAGGACAGAATCTGTAACAGCAAATGCGAATGCTTTAATCAAGGATAGTGAAGATGTATGTCTAAGGATAAGTGAAGACAAAACTAAATACCTCGTTACTACTAGAATGCCAACAGCAGTAGATCAGGAAATGTTAAGAGTTGGACATGCAGTTTGAAAAAGTGAACACATTTAAGTATCTAGGCTTGGACATCACTTCGAGAAATGAGATTGAATCCGAACTGAAGAAGAGATTACGGGCGGGAAATGCTTGCTATTTCTCACTGAATAGATTACTTTCATCACGGATATTGTCTAAGAATTTAAAGATTAGAATATACAAAACTATTATTCTACCAGTTATGCTGCATGGGTGTAGGCTTGGTCTCTCACACTGTGCAAAATGAAAAGTCGTTTCGAGTATTTGAAAACAAAATTTTGAGCAAAATTTTCGTAGCAAAAAGGAATGACATTAGCGGAGAGTGGCGAAAACTGAATAACAAAGAGGTTCACGAACTCTGTTCAAGCCCTGACATAATCAGTATTATTAAATCACGTAGGCTGCGATGGGCGGGTCACGTAGCTCGAATGGGTGACGGCAGGGCAGCGCGCAGAGTACTGCTAGGGCACCTAGAAGGAAAACGTCCTGTGGGGGACCGAGGCGTAGATGGGAGGATAATGTGAAGGCTGATTTGAGGAACCTAGGTATTGAAGGTGAATGGAAGGAAATAGCCCAAGACAGGGACAGGTGGAGAAAATACGTTGCTGTGGTAATGGACTCTCGAGTCCGGTATGACCAGGGAGTGTATGTGGAACTGAAATGCCAGTATTGGTTTCAACTGGTGGGCTTTTTCCATCCCCAGCTAGACCTCAAACGAATACTTTCATAATTGAGTCGCTAATATACACGGCAGAGCCGAAGCGTTGTGACAACTATCCGCTGTGGCACTGAATGCTTCCAGTTCCAGAGACGTGGCACGCCGAAGCAACTACTTGAGGACATCTGCAGTGAACAAACAGTAAGCGGCAGTCCCTGAGAAAAAGAGCGTGTAAAACACGGTGGATCATGCGCTTTAATCCTAATAGCTGACGGTTCCAGGATAAACTCTGCAATGGCAGCTCTCCCTCTAATTGGAAATTCTCCGCAAAGGTAACTTTCTTAGGACGTGCGCTTGTAAACAGTGCTAAGTGACAAAAATATGGCTGCCAGTAACACTAACGCGTACAGCGTTCGTGCCATGGAGTGCTGCGGACTGCAGTGAAACGCCATGGGAGTGGGTCTGGAAGTCTCTGGTACTCTTCTGCAAGCAGCTGGCTCCAAATCGTTTGCAGGGCAGCAGCGCCAATTCTGGTCTGTTTGTGGGTGAAGGATGCATGGCACGGACACTGCATTCCGTGACATCCCAGATATTCTCCATGGGGTTCAATTCTGGGTTCAAGGGTAGCCGTCTTTGGACCTGCCCTGCATATTCCTGGAACCACTCCCGGGTGACGTGGGAGCGATGCGGCGGCGCGTTGTCATCTTGAAGCACCTCAGAACTGCCAGGGTGTTGGAAGGACTAGAATGAGTGGAGATGGTCCCTGAGCAACTCCACATACCACGGACCATTCAAATTCCCTCCTAGGACAACTAAGGGGACCATTCCAGACCAGGAAAATACACCTCAGACCTAACAGAGACACCACCGCCTTGGACCACACCTTCTCGGCAGGTGGGATTCGTCGATTCGTGTGCTCTGCGCCACTCATCGTGCCTCCCATTGGCGAGGTGCAGTTGAAATCGTGATTCGTCCTACCGTATCACATTACCCAATTGTTCCCGTATCCATGCCTGGTAACTGGCGACAAATGCAAGCCGTTGTGCCCAATGGCGTCGGGTTAGCAGTGGCACTATGTGCGTGTTGCTGTGGACTGTCCACTGGAGGAAGTGTCCAGCACTCCCGTGTTGACCAACTGAGGTGGCGCAGTGGATAGCACACTGGACTCGCATTTGGGAGGACGACGGATCAATCCTGCGTCCGACCATCCTGATTTAGGTTTTCCATGATTTCCCTAAATCGCTTCAGGCAAATTCCGGGATGGTTCCTTTGAAAGGGCACGGCCGACTTCCTTCCCCCTCCTTCCGTAATCCACTGGGACGGATGAGCCCGCTGTTTGGTTCGTTCCCCCAAATTAATCAACCAACCAACTCCTGCGTTGATCTGAACCGTCACTTGTTGCACTGCTGCCCTTCCGTCATTGTTGACGGTCCGCCTTAGATGTCACCGGCCACGGTGATCGAGTGGGGATGGACGGCCGATAGGTGGTTCTTTGCGGACCGTGACACCCTCATTCAACCATTCACGATACACTCTGGACACGGTTGAGCGTGGAGCCGATTTCCTGCTCCACTCGAAATCTTAATCCCCATCCATCGGGCACCGAACACTGCACCCCGGCCGGCCGGAGTGGCCGTGCGGTTCTAGGCGCTACAGTCTGGAGCCGAGCGACCGCTACGGTCGCAGGTTCGAATCCTGCCTCGGGCATGGATGAGTGTGATGTCCTTAGGTTAGTTAGGTTTAATTAGTTCTGTTCTAGGCGACTGATCACCTCAGAAGTTAAGTCGCATAGTGCTCAGAGCCATTTGAACCAATTTGAATTGCACCCCGTTCGAACGGCATCAGCCCAGCCGCTTATCAGAAGGTCTGTTATACAAATGGCAGCTCGCTTATGGGGGGGGGGGGGGGGTTGACGTAAAACACATCTGCGCCGTCTGTGCCCGGCTTTCCCATGACATATATAACACTATGTGCTCAAAAGTATGCGGATACCTGGCTGAAAATGACTTATACAAGTTCGTGGCGCCCTCTATCGGTAATGCTGGAATTAAATGTGGTGTTGGCGCACCCTTAGCCATGATGACAGCTTCCACTGTCGCAGGCTTACGTTCAATCAGTCGCTGGAAGTTTTCTTTGGGAATGGTAGCTCATTCTGCACTGAGAAGAGGCGTCGATGTCGGTTGGTGAGGTGTTCCAAAACATCCCAAAGGTGTTCTATAGGATTCAGGTCAGGACTCTGTGCAGGCCAGTCCACTACAGGGACGAATGGCTCTTCAACAATGGGAAGCAAAAGGTGCTTAAAACATCAATGTGGGCTTGTGCTGTGATTGTGCCACGCAGCACAACCAAACCATAACACCACCGCCTCCGAATTTTACTGTTGGCACAACACACGCTGGCAGATTACGTTCACCGGGCATTCGCCACACCCACACCCTGCCATCTGATCGCCACATTGTCTACCGTGATTTGTTTTTCCATTGTTCAATCGTGCAATGTTTACGCTCCTTACACCAAGCGAGGCGTCGTTTGGCATTTACTGGCGTGATGTGTGGCTTCTGAGCAGCCGCTCGACCATGAAATCCAAGTTTTCTCACCTCCCGCCTAACTGTCATAGTACCTGTAGTTGATCCTGATGCAGTCTGGAATTCCTGCATGATGGTCTGGATAGATTGCCTATTACACATTACGACCCTCTTCAACAGTCGGCGGTTTCTGTCAGTGAACAGACGAGGTCCCCTGTACGCTTTTGCGCTGTATGTGTCCCTTCACGTTTCCACTTCACTATCACATCGGAAACAGTGGATGTTTAGTAGTGTGTAAATCTCGCGTACAGACGTATGACACAAGTGACACCCAATCACCTGATCACGTTCGATGTCCTTGAGTTCCACGGAGCGCCCTATTATGCTCTCTCACGTTGTCTAATGACTACTGAGGTCGCTGATGTGGAGTAAGTGGCAGTAGGTGGCAACACAATGCACATAATGTGAAAAACGCATGTTTTTGGAGATGTCCGGATACTTTTGATCACATAGTGTAAGTCAGTGTAAACAGCATTGAGTACCCATTCACATGCTTTTAAGAATAACATTTTGAATAGAAGTTTCGGTTTTAAAAGTACGTTTTGCTCTATAAATATTAGCAAACAGTGACTTACTTGAATAAAAACATCGCAATGGATCCGCTTGAAATATCTTATTTGTGAAATTTTATTGAAAGTTTAGTGGGTAGTTTCTCAAAATAACCAATTTTTCACTTACCATTGTTTAAGACGAGGTCTTTCTAGAAATGGAGCAGAGACGAATGCGGCGATACTAGCCGCAAATGGGGAAATTCATGTGAGTAAGCCATTTCGGGGAAGGACCGATGGCTACGGCCCGTCGCATGGGAAACGAACAGCTCGGAAAACACGAATCCAGCCGGGCGTTCGGGTGCTGCTATCCTGAGCGTCTATGGGAAGTGAGTGAAGGACCTTGAAACAAACAGTAGGCGACGAGGCAGATTTGTCGACTCTATGAAACTCGAAAAGAGGGGACCTGTAATAGATCTGAAGGCAGACTAAAATCCTAATTGAGGACGAGTGCTTCGGAGCACACTGCTCGGGGAACACTGTTCAACGTACAGCTCCGCAGGAGACGATCCCAGCTTGTTACCGTCTTCACCCAACGAAATCGTAAAATAAAATTGCAACGCGGACAGGTTCAACGAAACTGGATCGCCGATCAGTGTAAGAGTTTGCCACGATTGGATAAATTACCTTACGTTGTTGAAAGAAATGTACCAGAAAATGGACAATTATGCGGAGAAGACAGGGGTCAAAGTGAATAGAAACAGAGTTCATGCGATGAGGAAGAAGACAAGAGCAGGTAAAATTTCTTGAGATAGATGGCAAGAGGTTCAAGAGAATAGACCAGTTCAAATACTTGGGATCTTGGTTTACCACGGATAACAACATAAAAATGGACATCAAGGAAAGAATAGCAGTGGGAATGAAATGCATGCATTCCCTCAGAGCGGCGCTTGGCTCTAAATCGATCTCAGTGAACACTAAGATGGAAATCTGCAACACAGTTATATACCCAACAGTAATGTACAGTTCAGAAACATGGAGCATGACTAAGAGAGAAAGTGGAAACTATTAATATTTGAAAAAGGAGTAATCAAGAGGTTATGGAGATCAGTTTTACACTACTGACCATTAAAATTGCTTCACCAAGAAAAAATACAGATGATAAACGGGTATTCATTGGTCAAATATATTATACTAGAACTCACATGTGATTACATTTTCACGCAGTTTGGGTGCATAGATCCTAAGAAATCAGCACCCAGAACAACCACCTCTGGCCATAATAACGGCCTTGATACGCCTGGGCATTGAGTCAAACAGAGCTTGGATGACTTGTACAGGTACAGCTGCCCATGCAGCTTCAACACGATACCACAGTTCATCAAGAGCAGTGAGTGGCGTATTGTGACGAGCCAGTTGCTCGGCCATTGGTGAGAGATCTGGAGAATGTGCTGGCCAGGGCAGCAGTCAAACATTTTCTATATCCAGAATTGCCCGTACAGGACCTGCAACATACGGTCGTGCATTATCCTGCTGAAATGTAGGGTTTCGCAAGGATCGAATGAAGGGTAGAGCCCCGGGTCATAACACATCTGAAATGTAACGTCCACTGTTCAATGGGCCGTCAATGCGAACAAGAGGTGACCGAGACGTGTAACAAATGGCACCCCATACCATCACGCCGGGTGATGCGCCAGTATGGCGATGACGAATACACACTGCCAATGTGCGTTCATCGCGATGTCGCCAAACACGGATGTGACCACCATGATGCTGTGAACAGAACCTGGATTCATCAGAAAAAATGACGTTTTGCCCTTCGTGCACCCAGGTTCGTCGTTGAGTACACCATCGCAGGCGCTCCTGTCTGTGATGCAGCGTCAAGGGTAACCGCAGCCACGGTCTCCGAGCTGATAGTCCATGCTGCTGCAAACGTCGTCGAACTGTTCTTGCAGATTGTTGTTGTCTTGCAAACGTCCCCATCTGTTGACTCAGGGATCGAGACGTGGCTGCACGATCCGTTACAGCCATGCGGATAAGATGCCTGTCATCTCGACTGCTAGTGATACGAGGCCGTTGGGATCCAGGACAGCGTTCCGTATTACCATCCTTAACCCACCGATACCATATTCTGCTAACAGTCATTGGATCTCGACCAACGCGAGAAGCAATGCGCGATACGATAAACTGCAATCGCGATAGGTTACAATCCGACCTTTATCAAAGTCGGAAACGTGATGGTATGCATTTCTCCTCCTCACACGAGGCATCACAACAACGTTTCACCAGGCAACGCCGGTCAACCGCTGTTTGTGTATGAGAAATCGGTTGGAAACTTTCCTTATGTCAGCACGTTGTAGGTGTCGCCACCGGCGCCAACCTTGTGTGAATGCTCTGAAAAGCTAATCATTCACAGCATCTTCTTCCTGTCGGTTAAATTTGGAGTCTGTAGTCCGTCATCTTCGTGGTCTAGCAATTTTAATAGCCAGTACTGTAGATACCGAAGAATGGAGGAGGTGAAAAAACGAGGAAATCTACCTTCTGATGCGACAACCAACTATTCTACAGAAGATAAAGAGCAAAAGAATACAATGGGTGAGCCATGTAGCCGGTATGCCAGATGGAAGACAGACACTAGCAGGGAAACCAATACCAAACGCCCCATTGGACGACCAAGACAACGCTGGTTGGACGATCTGGCGAAGGACCCAGCAGTCCTGGGAATAGAAGACACCTGGAGGAACCGGGCACAAAACAGGAGAAGGAATGGAGGCAGTTTGTTGCAGCAGCGCGTGGTCTGCAGGGCCTGGGATCGCTGAATATCTAACTGTCTATCTGTTACACCACGTCAACGAGCTGAATATCTAACTGTCTATCTGTTACACCACGTCAACGATCCTGTCCCGATACGTTGTCCCGCAGGCGAATGGTGGCTCGAAACATTTACTGCGTCACGAATGTAGATCGGTGGGGCCAGTATTACGCTGTACATTCAGTTTGGCCTTACAGGAACCTTGCTAGTAACTGAAGGTATGGTTAGAGCTCCGAATTACGTGGAAATTATTGAGGACCGCGTACTTTCCTTTATGTCTCGTGCCTTGCCCGACAGCGATGCCGTCTTCCAGCAGGATAACTCTCCGCGACACACGCTACAGCGGTTCGAGGACCACGGCAGCCACCTCACTCTGGTGTCTTGGCCACAGGCGTGGAATTTACGGGAACTGCGTGACCCGTGCTGCAGAGGTCACTTTTGCCCCACACCTCCGAACCTACCACGGACTGACGACGAGAAAAGTCGACCGCTTACAATCGACACCGATATTTTAGTTCTGAAGAACGGTTATTTTTCCCTGTTTGTGTAGTATCGGTTAAAACAGCTATCTTTATTTTTTACTTACCCGGTTATAAAACCGATGCGCTGTAGCAGTTACGCAAAAAAGTTTGTCTTTTATACGAAACAAAACCTTTTTTAAAAACAAGTTTGGCAAGAAATTCTGTGCCTCGTAACGTTTTTGAATCATATTAACACGTTATAAAACGACAATTTATACACAGATTGGACGATAAATATTCCGTAATGAATGAATTAATTATTAAAATTTTAAATGTTGTCATCTAATTGATCCCGATAAATGTTAATGTGGTATCGATCGCTAGGATGCCACGGCGTCGCTGCCAGTTAAGTTGGCACTACGACAGACAACGACGACAGCGCACTCCAGCAGGCGCTGTTCAGCTCTACGCGCACCACTGGAGATTCTGCCCATTTGATCAAGAGCAGACGGCTGGGACACTTCGCTTCAGCTACGCACCTTAGGGCAAAGTTATGTATTAATCATATTGCTAAAGTAAAGGTGATTTTAATTCACACTGCAGTACCGAGAGATTTTCACCTTTTCCTGCCACTACCCACGCGTCACCTTCCGGGCGGCATACAAAAGTGGGCGACGAGGACTCTCCGTTCCCCTCCTATCATTTCCTTTTTTGCTCGGTACTGCTTTAGCTTTCTTGTGATAGCCCCGTGTGATTGAGTGACTGTATCTGAGTGCTCCCACCTTTCGCTATATAGACTTTCATTTGTGTAAACCATGGCTTCGCCACAGGAACAGGCTTCGATGTCCGATCTTGTACGTTTTCAGGCTCAGCAAGTGACGCAGCTGCTTGCTGCCATAAATGGACTGCTCACACTACAGACCACAGCTACTTCGGTGCCTCCGATGCCACCGCCTGTACCGACGGCGCCGCCATTTTGTGGTTTGAATCGTGACGTTGAACACTGGCCGCAATACATCGCCCAGCTCGAGGCATACTGCACAGCATACAACAGACCAGGTACAGAGCGACTTGCCTTTTTCATTGCCAACGCAGGTGTTGTGTTGTACCGTGTGCTCGCGAAATTGTTTACCACCACCCGCCCAGAAACTAAAACTTACGACGAAGTGATTGGTGCTTTGAAGTCCCACTTCCGTGACAGTGTCAATGTGGTAGCTGCACGCTACAAATTCTTTCGCCTCCGGCGTGGCCCTACTCAGTCCAATAGCGGACCTTCAGGGACTAACTTCTGACTCTGACTTTAATTGCTCATGTGGACGCTCATATGTGGATACAATGATTAGAGACGCTATTGCGCAGAATGTGGGGGATCAGCGCATCCGCGAACAAATCCACATATATAAAAACCCGTCAAAACCAGTTCCGGCCCGTTTTTCTTTTTTTGGCATCAGTCTACTGTCTGGTTTGATGCGGCCCGCCACGAATTCCTTTCCTGTGCTAACCTCTTCATCTCAGAGTACCACTTGCAACCTACGTCCTCAATTATTTGCTTGACGTATTCCAATCTCTGTCTTCCTCTACAGTTTTTGCCCTCTACAGCTCCCTCTAGTATCATGGAAGTCATTCCCTCATGTCTTAGCAGATGTCCTATCATCCTGTCCCTTCTCCTTATCAGTGTTTTCCACATATTCCTTTCTTCTCCGATTCTGCATAGAACCTCCTCATTCCTTACCTTATCAGTCCACCTAATTTTCAACATTCGTCTATAGTACCACATCTCAAATGCTTCGATTCTCTTCTGTTCCGGTTTTCCCACAGTCCATGTTTCACTACCATACAATGCTGTTCTCCAGACGTACACTCTCAGAAATTTCTTCCTCAAATTAAGGCCGGTATTTGATATTAGTAGACTTCTCTTTCCCAGAAATGCCTTTTTTGCCATAGCGAGTCTGCTTTTGATGTCCTCCTTGCTCCGTCCGTCATTGGTTATTTTACTGCCTAGGTAGCAGAATTCCTTAACTTCATTGACTTCGTGACCATCAATCCTGATGTTAAGTTTCTCGCTGTTCTCATTTCTACTACTTCTCATTACCTTCGTCTTTCTCCGATTTACTCTCAAACCATACTGTGTACTCATTAGACCATTCCGTTCAGCAGATCATTTAATTCTTCTTCACTTTCACTCAGGATAGCAATGTCATCAGCGAATCGTATCATTGATATCCTTTCACCTTGTATTTTAATTCCACTCCTGAACCTTTCTTTTATTTTCATCATTGCTGCCTCGATGTACAGATTGAAGAGTAGGGGCGAAAGAGTACAGCATTGTCTTACACCCTTCTTAATACGAGCACTTCGTTCTTGATCGTCCACTCTTATTATTCCCTCTTGGTTGTTGTACATATTGTATATGACCCGTCTCTCCCTATAGCTTACCCCTACTTTTTTCAGAATCTCGAACAGCTTGCACCATTTTATATTGTCGAACGCTTTTTCCAGGTCGACAAATCCTATGAAAGTGTCTTGATTTTTCTTTAGCCTAGCTGCCGTTATTAACCGTAACGTCAGAATTGCCTCTCTCGTCCCTTTACTTTTCCTAAAGCCAAACTGATCGTCACCTAGCGCATTCTCAATTTTCTTTTCCATTCTTCTGTATATTATTCTTGTAAGCAGCTTCGATGCATGAGTCGTTAAGCTGATTGTCCGATAATTCTCGCACTTGTCAGCTCTTGCCGTCTTCGGAATAGTGTGGATGATGCTTTTCCGAAAGTCAGATGGTATGTCGCCAGACTCATATATTCTACACACCAACGTGAACAGTCGTTTTGTTGCCACTTCCTCCAATGATTTCAGAAATTCTGATGGAATGTTATCTATCCCTTCTGCCTTATTTGACCGTAAGTCCTTCAAAGCTCTTTTAAATTCCGATTCTAATACTGGATCCCCTCTCTCTTCTAAATCGACTCCTGTTTCTTCTTCTATCACATCAGACAAATCTTCACCCTAATAGAGGCTTTCAATGCATTCTTTCCACCTATCTGCTCTCTCCTCTGCATTTAACAGTGGAATTCTCGTTGCACTCTTAATGTCACCAAAGGTTGTTTTGACTTTCCTGTATGCTGAGTCTGTTCTTCCGACAATCATATCTTTTTCGATGTCTTCACATTTTTCCTGCAGCCATTTCGTCTTAGCTCCCCTGCACTTCCTATTTATTTCATTCCTCAGCGACTTGTAATTCTGTATTCCTGATTTTCCCGGAACATGTTTGTACTTCCTCCTTTCATCAATCAACTGAAGTATTTCTTCTGTTACCCATGGTTTCTTCGCAGCTACCTTCTTTGTACCTATGTTTTCCTTCCCAACTTCTGTGATGGCCCTTTTTAGAGATGTCCCTTCCTCTTCAACTCTACTGCCTACTGCGCTATTCCTTATTGCTGTATCTATAGCGTTGGAGAACTTCAAACGTATCTCGTCATTCCTTAGTACTTCCGTATCCCACTTCTTTGCGTATTGATTCTTCCTGACTAATGTCTTGAAACTCTGTCTGACCATGATGTAATCTAACTGAAATCTTCCCGTATCTCTCGGCCTTTTCCAAGTATACCTCCTCCTCTTGTGATTCTTGAACAGGGTATTCGCTATTACTAGCTGAAACTTGTCACAAAACTGAATTAGTCTTTCTCCTGTTTCATTCCTTGTCCCAAGCCCATATTCTCCTGTAACCTTTTCTTCTACTCCTTCCCCTACAACTGCATTCCAGTCGCCCATGACTATTAGATTTTCGTCCCCCTTTACATACTGCATTACCCTTTCAATATCCTCATACACTTTCTCTATCTGTTCATGTTCAGCTTGCGACGTCGGCAACTATCGCTGTCGGTGTTGGTCTGCTGTCGATTCTGATTAGAACAACCCGGTCACTGAACTGTTCACAGTAACACACCCTCTGGCCTACCTTCCTATTCATAACGAATCCTACACCTGTTATACCATTTTCTGCTGCTGTTGGTATTACCCGATACTCATCTGACCAGAAATCCTTGTCTTCCTTCCACTTCACTTCACTGACCCCTACTATATCTAGATTGAGCCTTTGCATTTCCCTTTTCAGATTTTCTAGTTTCCCTACCATGTTCAAGCTTCTGACATTCCACGCCCCGACTCGTAGAACGTTATCCTTTCGTTGATTATTCAATCTTTTTGTCATGGTAACCTCCTCCTTGGCAGTCCACTCCCGGAGATCCGAATGGGGGACTATTCCGGAATCTTTTGCCAATGGAGAGATCACCATGACACTTCTTCAATTACAGGCCACATGTCCTGTGGATACACGTTACGTGTCTTTAATGCAGTGGTTTCCATTGCCTTGTGCATCCTCATGTCGCTGATCATTGCTGATTCTTCCGCCTTTAGGGGCAATTTCTCACCCCTAGGACAAGAGAGTGCCCTGAACCTCTATCCGCTCCTCCGCCCTCTTTGACGAGGCCGTTGGCAGAATGAGGCTGACTTCTTATGCCGGAAGTCTTCGGCCGCCAATGCCGATAATTTATCAAAATTCAAGCAGTGGCGGGGATCGAACCCGGGACCGAAGACATTTTGATTACGAATCAAAGACGCTACCCCTAGACCACGGGTACGGCCCGTACGGCACAAAAGTTGCAACATTGGTCTTCGTTTTTGTCTGACTACAATTACGAAATTTTGTTTCGGCCTACGGCCCAGCGTGGCAATGCTGATGCTTTGTCTCGGCTACCTATCGGTCCTGATGCAGTGTTTGATTCTTCCGAACTGTCATGCATGTTTATTGATTCACAAGATCAGGAATAAACTGATGGTTTTCCGGTGAATTTTCGTCGCTTTGCTTCCGCGACAGCCGCCGATTCTTCTTTGAAGATTCTTTTGCAGTATAGTTGTACTCAATGGAGTCCATCTGTTACGCAAATCCGTAATCCACTTGTTCCACGTTACTTTGCGCAACGTCACAATCTGTCTGTACACCACGGTGTTGTCTTGTTACAAACTGACCATGAGTCTCGTGTGGTTGTACCTCGTTCGTTGACGTCGGAAATCCTCGACTTGCTGCGCGCTGGTCATTGGGGTATAGTGAGGACGAAGCAATTAGCGCGTCGTCACTGGACATGAGTCGGAATTGATAAACAAATTGAGAATTTGCTTGCTAACTGTCGCTCTTGCGCGGAACATCAATCTGCTCCCCAACAGCGCTTCTTTGCGTTGCCAAGTCCTGCTCCGCCTTGGCAGCGCGTTCATGTTCATTTTGCGGGTCCATTCTGGGACACCCGCTGGTTGATAGTTGTTGATGCGTACAGCAACTTTCCTTTTGTTGTATCTACACTCCTGGAAATGGAAAAAAGAACACATTGACACTGGTGTGTCAGACCCACCATACTTGCTCCGGACACTGCGAGAGGGCTGTACAAGCAATGATCACACGCACGGCACAGCGGACACACCAGGAACTGCGGTGTTGGCCGTCGAATGGCACTAGCTGCGCAGCATTTGTGCACCGCCGCCGTCAGTGTCAGCCAGTTTGCCGTGGCATACGGAGCTCCATCGCAGTCTTTAACACTGGTAGCATGCCGCGACAGCGTGGACGTGAACTGTATGTGCAGTTGACGGACTCTGAGCGAGGGCGTATAGTGGGCATGCGGGAGGCCGGGTGGACGTACCGCCGAATTGCTCAACACGTGGGGCGTGAGGTCTCCACAGTACATCGATGTTGTCGCCAGTGGTCGGCGGAAGGTGCACGTGCCCGTCGACCTGGGACCGGACCGCAGCGACGCACGGATGCACGCCAAGACCGTAGGATCCTACGCAGTGCCGTAGGGGACCGCACCGCCACTTCCCAGCAAATTAGGGACACTGTTGCTCCTGGGGTATCGGCGAGGACCATTCGCAACCGTCTCCATGAAGCTGGGCTACGGTCCCGCACACCGTTAGGCCGTCTTCCGCTCACGCCCCAACATCGTGCAGCCCGCCTCCAGTGGTGTCGCGACAGGCGTGAATGGAGTGACGAATGGAGACATGTCGTCTTCAGCGATGAGAGTCGCTTCTGCCTTGGTGCCAATGATGGTCGTATGCGTGTTTGGCGCCGTGCAGGTGAGCGCCACAATCAGCACTGCATACGACCGAGGCACACAGGGCCAACACCCGGCATCATGGTGTGGGGAGCGATCTCCTACACTGGCCGTACACCACTGGTGATCGTCGAGGGGACACTGAATAGTGCACGGTACATCCAAACCGTCATCGAACCCATCGTTCTACCATTCCTAGACCGGCAAGGGAACTTGCTGTTCCAACAGGACAATGCACGTCCGCTTGTATCCCGTGCCACCCAACGTGCTCTAGAAGGTGTAAGTCAACTACCCTGGCCAGCAAGATCTCCGGATCTGTCCCCCATTGAGCATGTTTGGACTGGATGAAGCGTCGTCTCACGCGGTCTGCACGTCCAGCACGAACGCTGGTCCAACTGAGGCGCCAGGTGGAAATGGCATGGCAAGCCGTTCCACAGGACTACATCCAGCATCTCTACGATCGTCTCCATGGGAGAATAGCAGCCTGCATTGGTGCGAAAGGTGGATATACACTGCACTAGTGCCGACATGGTGCATGCTCTGTTGCCTGTGTCTATGTGCCTGTGGTTCTG
Organism: Schistocerca piceifrons; assembly: GCF_021461385.2. Taxonomy (NCBI): domain Eukaryota; kingdom Metazoa; phylum Arthropoda; class Insecta; order Orthoptera; family Acrididae; genus Schistocerca; species Schistocerca piceifrons. Next base: position 170,095,290 of record NC_060146.1, read on the forward strand.
TCAGTGTGATCATGTGATGTATCTGACCCCAGGAATGTGTCAATAAAGTTTCCGCCTCCTGGGACAATGAATTCACGGTGTTCTTATTTCAATTTCCAGGAGTGTATGTCTTCTACTACATCAGCAAGTACTGTTCGGGCTTTGGCATCTATTTTTTGCACTGAAGGCCTTTCCGAAGTTATTGTCTCCGACAATGGCCCACAATTTGTGTCCTCAAGAGCTTGAAGTGTTCTGTGCTGCTAATGGCATTCGCCATCTTACCTGAGCCCCGTTCCGCTCTCAGTCGAATGGTGAGGCTGAACACTTTGTGCGTACATTTAAGTCGCAGATGAGCAAGTTGCGCGCCACGCACTCTCGCGAGCGGGCGCTCTGGACTTTCTTTGCTTCATATCGCTCTCAGCAGCGCGGCATCCGTTCGCCAGCGGAAATGCTACACGGCCGCGCCCATCGGTCGCTCCTGCAGCTATTGCACCCGCCGCCGCGCGCCCCCGCTGCTCCGCATCGTTCTGGCTTGGCGCCGCACGCTTTGGTGTTCTACCGCGTTTTCACTGGCAGGCAGCGCTGGAAGCAGGGGCGCATTCTTCGCCAGCTTGGACGCGCCTTATTTCTCACTTCTGGTCCCGTCGGCACTGTGAAGCTACACCGGAACCAGATTCGTTTGTGCCATCCTCGGTTTTCTGCCGGTGGTTGTTTTCCGGCAGAACTGGAGGCTTCGTGACTTCCGCCGCCTCGGCCCACGACTCCGCCGCTCGCGCCTCCGCTGGCTCCCCCCTGCCGTCGCCGCCGCTGCCAGTCCGGTGACCTGCGCCGGGCGGACGCCATTCGCCGCCGCCACAGCCACACATCCGGTCGCCGCCGCCACCGCCGCCGCCGCCGTGTTCCTCCGCGGTGATGTTTTACCGAATTGCTGTTATTCACGGAACACTTGTGAAACGGTCGTATGGGAAAATCCCCACTTCACCGCTACCTTGGAGATGCTGTGTCCCATCGGTCATGTGCCGACTGTAACACCACGTTCAAACTCACTTAAATCTTGATAACTTGGTATTGTAACAGCAGTAACTGATCTAACAACTACACCAGACACTTTTTGTCTTATACAGTATGTTCTTGCCGACCGCAGCGCCGTACTCTCCCCGTTTATATATCTCTGCATTTGAATATGCATGCGTATACTAGTTTCTTTGGGGCTGTAGTGTATACAAAGTGTTACAAAAAGGTACGGCCAAACTTTCAGGAAACATTCCTCACACACAAAGATAAAAAATATGTTACGTGGACGTGTGCCCGGAAACGCTTACTTTCCATGTTAGAGCTCATTTTATTACTTCTCTTCAAATCACATTAATCATGGAATGGAAACACACAGCAACAGAACATGCCAGCGTGACTTCAAACACTTTGTTACAGGAAATGTTCAAAATGTCCTTCGTTAGCGAGGATATATGCATCCACCCTCCGTCGCATGGAATCCCTGATGCGCTGATGCAGCCCTGGAGAATGGCGTATTGTATCACAGCCGTCCACAATACGAGCACGAAGAGTCTTACTGGAGTTGCGTAGACAAGAGGGTTGAGGTCAGGAGAGCGTGGAAGCCATGGAATTGATCCGCCTCTACCAATCCATCGGTCAACGAATCTGTTGTTGAGAAGCGTACGAACACTTCGACTGAAATGTGCAGGAGCTCCATCGCGCATGAACCACATGTTGTGTCGTACTTGTAAAGGCACATGCTCTAGCAGTACAGGTAGAGTATCCCGTATGAAATCATGATAACGTGCTCCACTGAGCGTAGTTGGAAGAACATGGGGCCCAGTCAAGACATCACCAACAATGCCTGCCCAAACGTTTACACAAAATCTGTGTTGATGACGTGATTGCACAATTGCGTGCGGATTCTCGTCAGCCCACGCAAGTTGATTGTGAAAATTTACAATTTGATCACGTTGGATTGAAGCCTCATCCGTAAAGAGAACATTTGCTCTGAAATGAGGATTGACACATTGTTGGATGAACCATTCGCAGAAGTGTACCCGTGGAGGCCAATCAGCTGCTGATAGTGCCTGCACACGCTGTACATGGTACGGAAACAAGTGGTTTTCCCGTAGCACTCTCCATACAGTGACGTGGTCAACGTTACCTTGTACAGCAGCGACTCCTCTGACGCCGACAGCACGAAGAATTGCCTCGTGCATTGCAGGTGTCCTCGTCGTCCTAGGTCTTCCCCAGTCGCGAGTCATAGGCTAGAATGTTCCGTGCTCCCTGAGACGCCGATCAATTGCTTCGAACGTCTTCCTGTCGGGACACCTTCGTTCTGGAAATCTGTCTCGATATAAACCGCGCCACGGCTATTGCCCCGTGCTAATCCATACATCAAATGGGCACCTGCCAACTCCGCATTTGTAAACATTGCACTGACTGCAGAACCACGTTCGTGATCAACACTAACTTGTTGATGCTACGTACTGATGTGCTTGATACTAGTACTGTAGAGCAATGAGTCGCATGTCAACACAAGCACCGAAGTCAACATTACCTTCCTTCAATTGGGCCAACTTGCGGTGAATCGAGGAAGTACAGTACATACTGACGAAACTAAAATGAGCTCTAACATGGAAATTAAGCGTTTCCGGACGCATGTCCACATAACATCTTTCCTTTATTTGTGTGTGAGGAATGTTTCCTGAAAGTTTGGCCGTACCTTTTTGTAACACCCTGTATATCTCCATTACGAAACACCGCTACTTATGAGGCAATAAAATAATTTGCAAGAAATGTAAAATGGCTCACTCCTCACTATCGGTACAGTTCTAAATTAAATGTCAACTACTAGTGTAGTTTCATAGTGTCAAACCAGGATCGTATGCTTTACCCTTTTCTACGTATGTCAAGTTCTGGCATGTGAAAAAAGGTTCTTTGTTTAAATGTTCAACCTGATTATTTATTCCATATTTTAAGCATTTGTAGCTTCTTACAATACGCTTTTGGTTTTAAGTATATTGAAATTTAAAGAGTCGCGTAATGGTGGACCAAACGGCGGTAAGCGGTGATCCTTTACGCCTCCCCAGTAGCTGCGCTAAATTACTGGAAAATCTCAAATAAGTGGGTAATGGAGGTTATTACCTAAAAAATGAGTACATGTACGCTCGATGTTGCTTTACAGTATATTAAGGAACATAATCATGATTCATTTAAAATACCGACCTACAAGTCCAGTTAATAACAATCGCTCTTTTATCAAATGAAACAAAACTAGCTCGATATACGAGCAACAAGAGCAAGACGAAACGAGCAATATGGATGAACAGAGGGAGATTCCATTTGTCAGTTGCTATTTATCCTCTATTTAGAATAGCATCGATTCTTATGTCTGCTTGCTTCTACATCTCTTTGACTGTCTTTCATATAATTAATATCTGACATACTTACACAAAACGTCCCTACATCAGAGATTGTTGATTTTTATACTGCTGAAAATATTGTTTGTTAGTTTTTAATGTCATTTTTTCTATTCAGTGTGTACGATATACTGAATTTGTTGTGGCGTAACAAGCTAGTTACGCCACACTGAGAAGGGAGCCGAAAGGCACGCGTAAACACACGCCGACTGGCGTCAAGTCTGCAACAGGATACGTTATGACTGCTATAAAGAAAATACGTAGCTTTGGAATATACTTAACTTTATTCTTTGTTGGTTTACAACGTTCTTCTTGAGACATTTATACGATAACTCTCAAACTAGGTAAGGCTAATGGCGCCTTGCTAGGTCGTAGCCATGGACTTAGCAGAAGGCTATTCTAACTGTCTCTCGGCAAATGAGAGGAAGGCTTCGTCCGTATTGTCGCTAGCAATGTCGTCCGTACAACTGGGGCGAGTGCTTGTCCGTATCTCGAGACCTGCCTTGTGGTGGCGCTAGGTCTGCGATTACACAGTGGCGACACGCGGGTCCGACATGTACTAAATGGACCGCGGCCGATTTAAGCTACCACCTAGCAAGTGTGGTGTCTGGCGGTGACACCACATTCTTCACTACCGCCGAGCGGGATTAGCCGAGCGGTCTGGGCGCTGCAGTCATGGACTGTGCGTCTGGTCCCGGCGGAGGTCCGAGTCCTCCCTCGGGCATGGCTGTGTGTGTTTGTCCTTAGGATAATTTAGGTTAAGCAGTGTGTATGCTTAGGGACTGACGACCTTAGCAGTTAAGTCCCACAAGATTTCACACACATTTGAACATTTTTTTTTTTTTTAGTTCACTCCCCAAGGGACGCAACACGTAACAATACTGACTTTGTCATTTAACTTTCGAATAAAGCAGTGTCTTTGAGCAACGGTTAGTGAACATTGCTGGAGTGGACCAGCCTGCCGAGAGTCCAGACTTGAACACCGTTGGGACGAGTCTCAACATGTACTTCGCTCCGCACCCGAGGATAGAACATCGCTACTCTGACTGTTGCTATTTTTAAAAATACCGGAAATCCGATATAGCGATATTTAAAAGCATATCGTAATAGGATCTACATATATCGACAAAAAGTATGGAAGTAGTGAGGAAAAGAATATGGGCATATCGGCCTATCAAAATATCGGCTGCATCTTGTAGGTATAATGCCGGTATTAGAGTCGTATATTTAAGTATTTTGTTTTATTATTAGCTATTCTGTACATCAACAAGCTATGTGCATGCCTACCACCCTTAGAGCAAGAAATGAAGGAGTTTTATTCTGAATTAACTCATTAGTATCAAATACGTGGTTGATATAATCAATACTTGCAGAGTGATTGTTAGTGTCAACTACCGTCGAAAATTCCGAACTGTTGTCTAACAGGAGGTAAAGACGATTAATTTCCTCGTCGTGGTTTTAGAGCCAATCTTCAAATTTCAAAGCTATTGACTTACCTTCTTTCTCTAAATCTATTTAAGCATCGTGAAAGTTTAAGATTGCTTCGTATTCATGCAAAAAGTCTACTCCTAATGTAATTTCTGTTGATAATAACGGAACGATACGAAAGTTCATAGCGAAACTGTGGCTTTGACAAAAGAATTCTGAGCTGGTTAGTTGGCGTACATCTACACTTTTTCCAAAGATTGCACCTAGTAATTTAATCTTACGTAACGGAAGTGTGGGGGCATTTGTTCGATTTGTTGCATTTGCTAAAGGCTGTTGCGAGATGCCGGGGCTAGCAGTGTATTTAACACTAAATTCTTCTCGAATCTTCATATGGAAATGATGCTTTAAGCCCCCCCTTTTCTAACTCCTACTTTTGCTGTTGCACATGGATTAAGAAGAAACGCGAACTAACTGTAATCGACCCTGCAAGTGGAGTAGAAAAGAGTTTGGCCCCTGCAATAATTTAATTGGATAGAAATTAAGGGAAGTTTCATTAACATAATGAGAAATGAAAGGGTTGCTCTACCGATTAACAGAATGAAAGTTCTGCCCAAAATAACAATTTGATTTATTATGACTAAACTCAAAATAATACACAAAACACACGAAACATTTACAATACATCAAATTGGATACTCAAATAAATGCTGTGAAGGTGAAGTTGTCCCTAAACTAGGTTGTGACATTTATGACCAAGTGGTATGTGGAACCAGTTCCTTGCAACTCAAATCTTAAGAGAAACACCCAGCCAACTCAACATTAATTGTTGCTATGGTAGTGATAACTCAGACAATGAACACCCAAGACAGAACAAAGTTAGAAAAGACGAACAGGCGCGCTCTGCTGAGCTCTGATTATCACAGTGCAAATTCCCTAATCTGCCGGTGCTGTGGACATACATTACCAAGCTGTCTTCTTAACTGCAAGGACACGATCTGGCGTACCGGAAGCGATGGCTGGTTGCTTCGACGTCCCGTCGTGGTAATGATAATGTTGCGAGTATAGCCCGAAACAAATTATCCTGGTTTGGTTGTTCCAGACTAAAGACTTCCTATCAATACAAATGCGCCTCTGAGGGAGACGAAGAAGGCTCGCCACACAATCACTGACAGTACAGTGATTAATTTTAACAAGCGAAGTCACACAGTAACTCCGATACAGTCAACTTTAGCCAAAACTGCCCAAGACAGACAACATAGGCCGCTTGTACGCAGAACGCTCAATTGCCAACTGTACTCGGAAAGTTACGTTAACAGTTACAATCAAATAAAAGTATATTAGACAGCCAACGGAAGGCAGGCTGTCCAGAGCAGCGAGAGCTCAGTCTTGTAACCTACCCCAACCGATAGGTGAGAGCCGGCTACCACCAGAGCACCCATACAAACTGAACACAGAACAATCCCACCCCCATGACAGTGGCCGTGGTTAAACGTTCCAATCAGCAACTCGAAAACCGGCGGAAAATTCCACTCTATTGCCGATGCACTACCATTCCACCAATGGAGATTCTTGGCGCCAATTTCTGCGCCGATTTTGCTACGTCACGGAGCTATACCCTGAGCAAGCAATCACAGTTACGATTTTGCAGAAAACGCGGGAATTTGCCCTCCAAGACTGCCTGGGAACAGAAGTCATTCCCATGCCTCGCTGGTAGCCCGCCAGAAAGTGTTTTCGCTAAGTTTCTGCGAAGTAACGGAACCTCTAGCCCAGCCGTTCCTTCAGGCCTCTGTGGGCGTGTCTCCGCCGCTATTATGACAATGTCGGCGTCTGGAAAGCATTCACTCGGCTTCCTCACACGCATTGGCTTAACCCTTTCAAGATCAGCATTGCCCGCCTGTCACCGGACCACCCGGGTGACGAGAGACGCTGCGTGGGAAGTCCACGTGTAAAGGAATAGCAACTTTTCACCGCATGCAATTAGAGACGAAAATCGAATTACTCAGAGTAAGATAGAAATATGAGAGAGGGCTTCTGCCACCTCTGTGAATTACAGCATATGCAATATTGTTCTGTTTTATGTCGTGTTCCTGGGGTAAGGTGTCCCTAATGTCTTCCATTTTTACGTAATTAATTTGAAAATATGTGAGTTAATAATAAGATTGTGCAAATGAAAACTGCTTGGTGAAGCTAAACGTTGCCGTTTCTGTTGGCAGCGCCCAGCGCCGATGACGTCAGCATTTCTCCTCACACGTCACCGCACAACGCAAAAGCCAGTCTTGTCATTTAGATTTTTGTTAATCATTTTCAGCAGCAGTTTTTGAAGAATACCGATGTGAAGAACTAGCAAATTGTTTTTTAACGCCACTGGCGTCCTGTTTCTTTACATTCCGAAATCTCGTTATTCCATTCATATCCTCCCTCCCCCCACCCCCCGCAGAACAATCGGACTTCCTCTTTTGTGCCCAAATACTTGCTTCACGGAGTCAAAAACAAAGACTGGACATGATGAAAGCTCAAAAAGTACACTACTGGCCATTAAAATTGCTACACCACGAAGGTGACGTGCTACAGACGCGAAATTTAACCAACAGGAAGAACATGCCGTGATAAGCAAATGATTAGCTTTTCAGACCATTCACACAAGGGTGGCGCCGGTGGCGACACCTACAGCGTGCTGACATGAGGAAAGTTTCCAACCGATTTCTCACACACAAACAGCAATTGACCGGCGTTGCCTGGTGAAACGTTGTTGTGATGCCTCGTGGAAGGAGGAGAAATGCGTACTATCACGTTTCCGACTTTGATAAAGGTCGGATTGTAGCCTATCGCGATTGCGGTTTATCGTTTCGCGACATTGCTGCTCGCGTTGGTCGAGATCCAATGACTGTTAGCAGAATATGGAATCCATGAGTTCAGGAAGGTAATACGGAACACCGTGCTAGATCCCAACGGCCTCGTATCACTCGGAGTGGAGATGACAGGCATCTTATCTGCACGGCTGTAACGGATTGTGCAGCCTCGTCTCGATCCCTAAGTCAACAGATGGGCACGTTTGCAAGACAACAACCATCTGCACGAACAGTTCGACGACGTTTGCAGCAGCATGGACTATCAGCTCGGTTACCCTTGACGCTACTTCACAGACAGGAACTTCTGCCATGGTGTACTCAACGACGAACCTGGCTGCACGAATGGCAGAACGTCATTTTTTCGGATGAATCCAGGTTCTGTTCACAGCATCATGATGGTCGCATCCTTGTTTGGCGACATCGCGGTGAACGGACATTGGAAGCGTCTATTCATCATCGCCATACTGGCGTATCACCCGGCGTGATGGTATGGGGTGCCATTGGTTACACGTCTCGGTCACCTATTGTTCGCACTGACGGCACTTTGAACAGTGGACGCTACATTTCAGATGTGTTACGATCCGTGGCTCTACCCTTCATTCGACCCCTGCGTAACCCTACATTTCAGCAGGATAATGCACGTCCGCATGTTGCAGGTCCTTCACAGGCTTTTCTGGATACAGAAAATGTTCGACTGCTGCCCAGGGCAGCACATTCTTCAGATCTCTCATCAACTGAAAACGTCTGATCAATGGTGGCCGGGCAACTGCCTCGTCACAATACGCCAGTCACTACTATTGATGAACTGTGGTATCGTGATGAAGCTGCATGGGCAGCTGTACCTGCACACGCCATCCAAGCTCTGTTTGACTTACAAGGGGAGGCCGCCAATTGTGAAATTCAGATTCGATTCATACTGTGCATAATAGAAGCTCATGGCCAGAGGTGTAATGTGGCAAAGCACCAAGATGCACTTCTCAGCCGTTGTCGAGAAAATCGACAGTTAAAAAAAAACCGTTGCGGTAAAATACTCTCTACGCTTATTAGTTTTCTACAGCGTCGTGGCGCAGTGGTAAGCGCTCGGATTCGTAATCCGAAAGTCGCCGGATCGAATCCCGCGCCGTGCAACTTTTTTTTATTATTTGTTCTTTTGTAATTCAAATGTATATACACACACACGAAATAAAATCAATCCATCGTCCACCACCAATTGTCTTCTCCGATTTTTGCCGATATGATACGATACGCGTGGTATGCATCAAACCTGACGAACGATAGAACAATTTTTCAGAATGTCAATCACGTGTGTTTCCGAACAGATAATTTAAAAAACAATTGTTCTTGTAAAAATGCATCGTATATCAGATGTGCTCGATGTCGTGCTGTTTTCTGCTCTCCATGTTTCTATGATAACTATCACTCTGGTTCGTGCGATACTCCAGCTACTTCTGGTCACTAATTGTTAATTATGTGCGAGTGTATACCGAACTTATCAATAAATTGTATCCACTTGAATATTATTTGTGATATTGTGTTTTATTTGAAGTTTTATTTTTCCACGACAAACGACTTTCAACAACTTATTATATGCATAATTGTTGCAACTGATTGCCGTGTGTGTGTGTGTGTGTGTGTGTGTGTGTGTGTGTGTGTGTGTGTGTATATATATATATATACATTTGAATTACAAAAAAACAAATAATAAAAAAAGTTGCATGGCGCGAGATTCGATCCGGCGACCTTCGGAATACGAACTCGAGCCCTTACCGCCTTGCCACGACGCTGTAGAAAACTATTAATCGTAGAGAGTATTTCATCGCAACGGTTTCTTTTAACTGTCGATTTTCTCGACAACGGCTGAGAAGTGCATCTTGGTGCTTTGCCACATTACACCTCTGGCCATGAGCTTTTATTATGCGCAGTTTGAATCGAATCTGAATTTAACAATTGGCGGCCTCCCCTTGTTAGTGCCCAGGCGTGTCAAGGCCGTTATTAAGGCCACAGGTGGTTGTTCTGGATACTGATTTCTCTGGATCTATGCACCCAGACTGCGTGAAAATGTAATCACATGTCAGTTCTAGTATAAGATATTTGTCCAATGAATACCCGTTTATCATCTGTATTTGTTCTTGGCGTAGGAATTTTAATGGCCCGTAGTGTAGTAAGACTCCTTGACACAGTGAAAGTAAAATGATGTTCTACCAAAACAATTTCAAGATAACGACTTCAAATATTTACCGAAAATTGTGATAAAAGTAAAGTATAAAAATATCGGCACTCGATATCGTCATTTTGATATCAATACATCAGTGGGGAATGCATAGCCATTTTACATCGATATTTCCTAAGAAGATGTCGATATATCGATTATTCATCAGCAGCTCTAGCACATAGTGGAAATTAGGCCTAAAAACGACAATGTCGTTATTCCGGCCGGCACAACTCTTTAACACGCACGACTGCGAATATCCATATTCTCGCAGACCTGTACGTACAGCCGTGGGTCTTGCAGCGTGGAGTGTTTGCTCCGCCATCAATCGCTAGAACAGCGTTATGTGATGACAAGTGGCTGTTACAAGGTCGTCGCCGAATCAGCATACTCCGAGAATAGGGACCGTTCCGCAAGGCACCGCGCACGTGTCCGTGGGCGGAGGTGATGAAAAGTGGCTGAGCCCGCGAACACGATGCAGGCGCAGGTGGCGCGTGGCAGGTGGCAGGTGTGTCTGCCCCGACCTCCCAGCCGATGCCTTCTGCGGGCGCCTTCCGCCCACGCACACTCCCACCAGTTACTCATTTACTCGGCGTACAGCCTGCAGAAGTACTGTTGACAAGTACATTAATTAAAAATGTGAGTGTGTCTTATACAGGTTATTCAAAACAAGTGTCGAACACTTCGAGAGGTAATAGTACTATCGAACCTTTCCGAGATAAAGAGGTGATTTTAGGAAGGGTGACGCTTAGTTGCGCATATTAGCACAGTCATTGCATTGGCGTCTTTGTCGGCAGGGTATTATGATGTTTTACTCACAGTACTTCACCTACCATTAGATGGTCTGTAGTCAGTTGTGTGGTTCGAGTCCTATTGTAGGCTACGTGTTTGTGTGCCTTATTGTACAATACTGTCAACCTGGAGTACGTATCACGATGTTTTACTTTCTTCCAAACGTGAATCAGCTTATGTGTTTCCTGTTATTGCGCTGTTTGTGCTTAATGGTTCATATGGCTCTGAGCACTATGGGACTTAACTTCTAAGGTCATCAGTCCCCTAGAACTTAGAACTACTTAAACCTAACTAACCTAAGGACATCACACACATCCATGCCCGAGGCAGGATTCGAACCTGCGATCGTAGCGGTCGCGCGATTCCAGACTGTAGCGCCTAGAACCGCTCGCCCACCCCGGCCGGCGTTTGTGCTTACAAATGCTGTAATACACGTACATTTTCTCTCTTCCACCACTTGTTAAGGGGAGTCGTACCGCCCAAAATGACAAAATTTGACTTTTTTACTTTCATGCAAATTATGAAAATATGAATGTTTTTGCTTAATTTGGTGTTGGTTTTGTTGAAATATTCGATTATTTACTATTTTAAATAAATATTTGAAAATAATCATGCAGTGACATTTCCGAGAATTTTGTTTTTCATCATTTCGCATATTGGCATTTATCTCTGGAACTATATACTTTTGTTTTGTAGAGAACTGTCCGTTTCAAAAGTTGCCTACACTGGCTGTACTTCGCAGTAAACTCTTTGAACTGTACTTTTGTTTGTGTTTGACAACAACAGTTATCCACTAGCCGCGTTTTAGTTTCTGCGTTTCCTGTGATAGTTTTCGTCATGACTAAACCGAAAGGAATGTTTAAAAAAATTCGAAACAAAGGAAACAGATACTACAGAACAAATATAGCAGCAGTAAAAAGAGTGGTTAGCGCCGAAGGGCGTAATAATTTAGTTGTAAATAGTGACACTCCTTCTACTCCTATGAGTGCTTCCAAGAAAAAAGTGCTGGGTAATGATGTAAAATACAACGCAGGCTCAGACAGTGAAACAAACTGCAACATCATTATTAATCTCCATATACTTATTTCAGCTTTGTGTGGAACAGTGTGTTGTCGTATATGTGGAGGGGAAATTGAAATTTCTGAAAAGCTATCTCAACGCAATGGTCTGACGTGCACTTTACAAATAATGCGTTTGAACTGTAAAAGCAAAAAGACTTTCAAGACCGTAGGTATAAAGCATTGACTTTTTGACACTAATCTAAGATACTTCTATGGACTTAGATGCATAGGAAAAGACCATTACGCTGGTAGCGTTCTTTGTGGCTTGCTGAACCTCCCCAGTCCCCCTACAAAACCTATCAAATACAACTCCATAGTAAGAAGCAGTGTCAAGGCGTGTGCTATGGAGTCAATGACTACAGCAGCAGAGCAGGCTGTAGCAGAAAATGGTAGTTCTGACACAGCAATATCATTCGACGTATCCTGGCAAAAAAGAGGTTTCCAGTCAAAGAATTCATGTGCATCTATTATCAGCATCGACAATGGGAAAGTGTTGGATGTTGATGTGTCGACCATGTACTGTCAGGGTTGTAGGCAAGCAGGCAAGAGTACTGAAAAGCAAACTAAGCATGAAATGAATTGTCAGAGAAACCTTGAAGGAACTAGTGGAGGGATGGAGGTTGCTTCTGCAGTGAAAATGTTCCAACGTTCCCAGCATGACCGTACTGTTCGCTACGTAAGTTTTATTGGAGATGGAGACTCATGATCGTATAAGGCATTGGTGGAGAGTAAACCTTCGGTGATTTGTCAGTTACAAAACTAGAGTGCATTAATCATGTGCAAAAGAGGATGGTCACGAAACTACGTAGACTGAAACAGCAGTTGGGAAGTACCAAGTTATATAATGGTCTAAGTATAAAAGGTCGACTGACTGATAAACAAATTGATCAGATTACACAGTATTATGCTATGGCTACTAGAAGAAAAATAGATAATTTAGATGGTATGAAGAGAGCTGTTTGGGCAATTTATTTTCACAAGCTGTCTACACATGCGAACCAAGACACAACGTGTGTTCCACTGAATGGTGTAAATACTTGAAGGCAAAAGAGGAGGGTAAAGTAGACACTTTCTCGCACAAAATTACTACACCAAATGCTGTTATGCTTGTCATGAAACCCGTGTTTCAGGATCTTGCCCAACCAGAGCTGTTGAAGAAATGTCTCAAGGGCAAAACACAAAATGGGAATGAATCATTTAACAATATCGCATAGTCTAAGATACCAAAAAATGTGTTTCTTGGAAGGTGAGTCTTTGAACTTGGTGTTTTGGATACTGTTCTTACTTTTAATGATGACTATTCTGGAAGACTGCAAGTTTTGGAATATCTTGACATTCATAAAGGTAATGGGACATGGACCAACTGCGAATCATGAAGGCAGAGATTGCAACAAACAATATGTCAAAAGAAGCCAGATCCAAGAGAAGGAGGGGAGCACTGGGTGAGGAAGATGAGGGAGGAGATGAGGACTACCATCCAGGAGGATTCTAACATATTTTTTATGTATCAGTTGGCCGTATATTAAAATTTATTCTTTAAACACAATTTTCTGAACATGACATTTTTCAGTATAAAAGCCCCTTTTTTCTCAGAAACTTCTGAATGTACATCAACGAATTATTTACCACATAACACAGATAGTACAATGATGTTGTAGCTCTACTTTAGTAGTATTTACTGTAACAGTTAAAATTCAAGAAATTAAAATTGTGAAAATTTACACCAAAAAATTATATGTTTCGGGAAAAAATCATAACTTTTTTCCAGTTGTTATTTTAAAGTGATTGTAGAGCAATACAGTCACAAAATATGGGATAACATGTGATAAAAACACCACATTTACATACTCAACAGTTCCTGAGGAAACGAGGCATTTATATAGCCAATTTAACATTGTCGAGGTAGGGCGGTACGACTCCCCTTAACAATGGAAGCCTTCTACTCGACAAGTTAAATGGCGGAGAAATTACTCTTGCGATGGTTTAGCAAATAGACGTAGACTGCGAGCCCGTGCGCTCTTAAGCTGAAAAATATCCACAGGGCAGAGTGCCCTCCGGTAAGCTGTTGCGAGACTTTCCCAGCGTCTGAGGGACACAGGCCAGCAGACGGTGTGTGTCACTCTCTTATCTGCAAGGGTACTTAATGAACACCTGCTGTACCCACATTATTTACAGCGCGTCCACACCCTACAGGCACAGGATCATTATGCCAGACGGCGGTCCTGTGAATGGCTGTTGCTGAAGTATGCCGCAGGGCCACTCTTCACTTTAAATGGTTCAAATGGCTCTAAGCACTATAGCACTTAACATCTGAGATCATCAGTCCCCTAGAACGTAGGACTACTTAAACCTAACTAACCTAAGGACATCACACGCATCCATGCCCGAGGCAGGATTCGAACCTGCGACCGTAGCAGCAGCGCGGTTCCGGACTGAAGCGCCTAGAACCGCTTGGTCACAGCGGCCGGCCACAGTAGTTTGGAGCATTTATTCGTTGCGCGAACAGGTAGATCATTTATAATATTCGTATGACACAATTGACATTTCAACAGTGGCATACCTTTCAGACAGGACTTTTTGGTAGCTATTTATACATCAAATTTTTGTCAGAGTCAGAATGCATGTATTATTGCTAACAGGATAGTTTTCTCAAATTTAACAGAACAGACTGTACTCTCACCACGAGCGTTGTCGTACACAGTTTAATGTTGCATTTCTGATTAATTTTTACATTGGTGATCACTTTGAAGAGCTGCGAAATTATTTACTAACTTAAATAGGAGCTTAACTGTTGCTCTAATGACGAGTTTAAGTCCACATTACCACACAGACAAAGTACTAGTAATTATAACAGTTCTTTACAACAAAAATTAATGTGCTACTTTCAGCGTACCGGTTCACCTGATGAAATCCCATCAAGCACTGTAGGATACGTTGGGGAGACGTATTGGAGCACGTCCGCATGCACCAATAATCATTCAGCAATTGTCAAGCACTTAGGTGGAGGGAGCCGGCCGCAGTGGTCTAGCGGTTCTGGCGCTGCAGTCCGGAACCGCGGGACTGCTACGGTCGCAGGTTCGAATCCTGCCTCGGGCATGGGTGTGTGTGATGTCCTTAGGTTGGTTAGGTTTAAGTAGTTCTAAGTTCTAGGGGACTTATGACCTAAGATGTTGAGTCCCATAGTGCTCAGAGCCATTTGAACCATTTTTAGGTGGAGGGAAGGAGCGCCTTACCACAAAAACTCCTTATTATTGTTTCGGCCAGCATGGGAGCACTTTTCAGTGCATGCAGTGGTGGTCACACACCACGTTAAGAACCGTGTCCCATCCCTCTTCTGTAATCTCCAGCGGATCATCATGAATTGCAGTGACTTGTTGTTATTGTTGTTATGGTCTTCAGCCCAGACACTAGTTTGGTGGAGCTCTCGATGCTACCCTATCCCGTGGAAGCTTTTTCATCTCCAAGTAACTGCTCCACCCTATGTCCTGAATCTACTTCGTGTATTTATCTCTTGGTCTCCCTCTACGATTTTTACCCTGCACGCTACCCACCAATACTAAATTGGTGATCCCTGATGCCTCTGAACATACCCTACCAACCGATCCCTTCTAGCCAAGTTGTGCCAATCCTATTCAGTACCTCCTCATTAGTTACGTGATCTACCCATCTAATCTTCAGCATTCTTCTGTAGCACCACATTTCTGTTCTCTTCTTATCTAAACTATTTAACGTCCATGTTTCACATCCATACATCGCTACACTCCATAAAAATACTCTAAGAAAAGACTTCCTGACACTTAAATGTGCGTTGACTTAAGTGTAATTATTTTGTCTTCGAATAAGAGGACCATTTCGGTTCGTCTCATTGCGTATTTCTGTCAGTTACCTTCTATAGTATACTGTCACAATTTTTTCTATTTATCTTTTTTTTGTTTTTGGAGGCGGAGGAGGGATTCGCGTTTCAACGTGTTTTGAGAACAAAAAGCCGACCCAAGTAAGCTGTAAGCTGTTTATTATCCGTGCAATTGGCCGATTTCAATTGTGGGTAATTTTCAAGCACATATTTCAAGCTTCAAGGTTCATTTCATATTCTAATACATCGATGGTACATGTGGACAGGTACATATCGCATCTCTCTGCGTCGCGTTCTTTTTGTCTGTGCTCCTAGTTTCTTCGAGATATGTTAATTAGCAGTGACACATCACGCGGAAGTTATTCGCACGCGACTGTATGAAGAAGAGCTGACGATCGCTACGTATTGACAAGGCGATGCCACGACGCTGGGATCACAGATTTACTTCAAACTTTCTGCAC
Source organism: Schistocerca piceifrons (assembly GCF_021461385.2). Classification (NCBI taxonomy): domain Eukaryota; kingdom Metazoa; phylum Arthropoda; class Insecta; order Orthoptera; family Acrididae; genus Schistocerca; species Schistocerca piceifrons. The sequence goes on from NC_060146.1 coordinate 170,111,341, forward strand.
CTTTAGTAGGCCATAAAAATTAGATAATGTGCAAGTAGTAAGTTGCCACTACCCCGGTAATTCCGAGAAAATCGCAAGACAACTTTTACGCTTCTGTTATGTACCTGATGTATCTGTGCGTTGGTGCCGGACTTTATAGTTCATGGTGGTCAAACGGTTTATGGTGAAAGTGGTGGTGACATTAGCTTCCCCTTTTTCCGTAGCTGTAGGTAATTTCAGTACTCCGAGGGAAACAGAAAAAAAGAGTGGTTGGCGTTCGAGCTACGTAAGACGAACGTGTGTGAGGCGATGGTTCGACTCCCGGTCAAACTTAATCTTTAATGTATGCTTTATCACCACTGGTCATGTTATTTAAATTATACGACATTTGAGGGTTAATATAATTAAAAGACCACATGTATTTGCATGACGTTTTAGTGATCTTCATGTTATTTGACTATTTATTATTTTAATTAACTTTAATTATTAGAAGAATCGCATATAGTTTTCCTGAAAATGTACGCCTGTCGTGATTTGCGAAACCCCTTATACATGCTGTCTGGTAAGGTACCGGCAGCTAACCTTCTGAGCGAACACGTTGAGCTACATTGCCGGCATTGACCACCATGAGCTCTAACGGCCGGTACTTACGCAGAGGTACATCAGGTACATAATAGAAGCGTAAAAGTTGGCTTGCGATTTTCTCGGAACTGCCTCAGAACATGTACTACCAACCGGTCCCTTCTTCACGTCAAGCTGTGCCACAAACTCCTCCCAGATTCTATTCAATACCTCCTCATTAGTTATGTGATCTACCCATCTATTCTTCAGCAATATTCTGTAGCACCACATTTCGAAAGCTTCTATTCTCTTCTTGTCCAAACTATTTATCGTCCATGTTTCACTTCCATACATGGCTACACACCATACAAATACTTTCAGAAACGACTTCCTGACACTTAAATCTATACTCGATGATGACAAATTTCTCTTCTTCGGAAACGCTTTCCTTGCCATTGCCAGTCTACATTTTATATCCTCTCTACTTCGACCATTATCAGTTATTTTGCTCCCCAAATAGCAAAACTCCTTTACTACTTTGAGTGTCTCATTTCCTAATGTAATTCCCTCAGCATCACCAGACTTAATTCGACTACATTCCATTATCCTCGTTTTGCTTTTGTTCATGTTCATCTTATATCCTCCTTTCAAGACACTGTCCATTCCGTTCATCTGCTCTTCCAAGTCCTTTGCTGTCTCTAACAGAATTACAATGTCATCGGCGAACCTCAAAGTTTTTATTTCTTCTCCATGGATTTTAATACCTACTCCACATTTTTCTTTTGTTTCCTTTACTGCTTGCTCACTATACAGATTGAATAACATTGGGGATAGGCTACAGCCCTCTCTCGCTCCCTTCCCAACCACTGATTCCTTTTCGTGCCCTTCGACTCTTATAACTGCCATCTGGTTTCTGTACAAATTGTAAATAGCCATTCGCCCCCTGTATTTTACCCCTGCCACCTTTAGAATTTGAATGAGGGTATTCCAGTCAACATTGTCAAAAGCTTTCTCTAAGTCTACAAATGCTAGAAACGTAGGTTTGCCTTTCGTTAATGTTTCTTCTAAGATAAGTCGTAAGGTCAGTATTGCCTCACGTGTTCCAACATTTCTACGGAATCCAAACTGATCTTCCCCGAGGTCGGCTTCTACCAGTTTCTCCATTCGTCTGTAAAGAATTCGGGTTAGTAGTTTGCAGTCATGACTTATTAAACAGATAGTTCGGTAATTTTCACATCTGCCAACACCTGCTCTCTTTGGGATTGGAATTATTATATTCTTCTTAAAGTCTGAGGGTATTTCGCCTGTCTCATACATATTGCTAACCAGATGGTAGAGTTTTGTCAGGACTGGCTCTCCCAAGGCAGTCAGCAGTTCTAATGGAATGTTGTCTACTCCCGGGGCCTTGTTTCGACTCAGGTGTTTCAGTGCTCTGTCAAACTCTTCACGCAATATCGTATCTCCTATTTCATCTTCTTCTACATCCTCTTCCGTTTCCATAATACAGGGTGATTCAAAAAGAATACCACAACTTTAAAAATGTGTATTTAATGAAAGAAACATAATATAACCTTCTGTTATACATCATTACAAAGAGTATTTAAAAAGGTTTTTTTTCACTCAAAAACAAGTTCAGAGATGTTCAATATGGCCCCCTCCAGACACACGAGCAATATCAACCCGATACTCCAACTCGTTCCACACTCTCTGCAGCATATCAGGCGTAACAGTTTGGATAGCTGCTGTTATTTCTCGTTTCAAATCATCAATGGTGGCTGGGAGAGGTGGCCGAAACACCATATCCTTAACATACCCCCACAAGAAAAAAATCGCAGGGGGTAAGATCAGGGCTTCTTGGAGGCCAGTGATGAAGTGCTCTGTCACGGGCTGCCTCGCGGCCGATCCATCGCCTCAGGTAGTTGACGTTCAGGTAGTTACGGACAGATAAGTGCCAATGTGGTGGCGTTCCATCCTGCTGAAATATGAATTGTTGTGCTTCTTGTTCGAGCTGAGGGAACAGCCAGTTCTCTAACATCTCCAGATACTGTAGTCCAGTTACATTAGCACCTTCGAAGAAAAAGGGACCAAAAACTTTATTGGCTGAAATGGCACAGAAAATGTTCACCTTGGGCGAGTCACGTTCATACTGAGTTGTTTCCCGCGGATTCTCAGCGCCCCATATACAGACATTGTGACGGTTGACTTTCCCGTTAGTGTGGAAAGTTGATTCATCACTAAACACAATCTTTGAAACGAAAGATTCATCTGTTTCCATTTGAGCAAGGATAAAATCACAGAAATCGATTCTTTTAATCTTATCAGCTGCAGACAGTGCTTGAACCAATTTCAGACGATAAGGTTTCATAACTAACCTTTTTCGTAGGACTCTCCATACAGTTGATTGTGGAATTTGCAGCTCTCTGCTAGCTCTGCGAGTCGATTTTCCTGGGCTGCGAACAAATGCTTGCTGGATGCGTGCTACATTTTCATCACTCGTTCTCGGCCGTCCAGAACTTTTCCCTTTGCACAAACACCCATTCTCTGTAAACTGTTTATACCAACGTTTAATACACCACCTATCAGGAGGTTTAACACCATACTTCGTTCGAAATGCACGCTGAACAATGTCGTCGATTCACTTCTGCCGTACTCAATAACACAAAAAGCTTTCTGTTGAGCGGTAACCATCTTAGCATCAACTGACGCTGACGCCTAGTCAACAGCGCCTCAAGCTAACAAATGTACAACTAAATGAAACTTTATAGCTCCCTTAAGTCGCCGACAGATAGTGCTTAGCTCTGCCTTTTGTCGTTGCAGAGTTTTAAATTCCTAAAGTTGTGGTATTCTTTTTGAATCACCCTGTATTGTCCTCAAGTACATCGTCCTTGTATAGACTCCTTCCACCTTTCTGCTTTTCCTTCTTTGCTGAGAACTGGGTTTTCATCTGAGCTCTTGTTATTCATACAAGTGGCTCTTTTTTCTCCAAAGGTCTCTTTAATTTTCCTGTAGGCAGTATCTATCTTGCCCCTAGTGAGAGAAGCGTCTACATCGTTACATTTGTGCTCTAGCCATTCCTGCTCAGATATCTTAGACTTCCTGTCGATCTCATTTTTGAGGCGTTTGTATTCCTTTTTGCCTGCTTCATTTACTGAATTTTTATATAATCTCCTTTCATCAATTAAATTCAATATTTCTTCTGTTACCCAAGGATTTCTACTAGCCCTTGTCTTTTTACCTACTTGATCCTCTGCTGCCTTCATTATTTCATCCCTCAGAGCTACCCATTCCTCTTCTACTGTATTTCTTTCCGCCATTCCTGTCAATTGTTCCCTTATGCTCTCCCTGAAACTCTGTACAACCTCTGGTTTAGTCAGGTTATCCACGTCCTATCTCCTTGAATTCCCACCTTTTCGCAGTTTCTTCAGTTTTAATCTACAGTTCATAGCCAATATATTGTGGTCAGAGTCCACATCTGCCCCTGGAAATGTGTTACAATTTAAAACCTGGTTCCTAAATCTCTGTCTTACCATTATATAATCTATCTGATGATACCTTCTAGCATCTCCAGGATTCTTCCATGTATACAACCTTCTTTCATGATTCTTGAACCAAGTATTAGCTATGATTAAGTTGTGCTCTGTGCAAAATTCTACAAGACGACTTCCTCTTTCATTTTTTACCCCCAGTCCATATTCACCTACTATGTTTCCTTCCTTCCCGTTTCCTACTCTCAAATTCTAGTCAACCATGACTATTAAATTTTCATCTCCCTTCACTATGTCAATAATTTCTTTTATTTCATCATATATTTCTTCAATTTCTTCGTCATGTGCAGAGCTAGTTGGCATATAAACTTGTACTACTGTAGTAGGCATGGGCTTCGTGTGAATGTAGAGGAAGTGAGATCACGACACTTAGCAGTGCCTAGGGCGACTAATGATAATGACGGTGGTGAATCTTATTCACACGCTGACAGATCGAGGAGAAAGCGGCTGCGATTGTACCCGCGGCAGTGTCCCGACCTGGGCGACTCGGTTTCTCCGTCCCCACCCCACGCGGGCAGCCGCCGCACCTGCTGTGCGACGAGGGACCCCCACCGTCCAGTAGCGCCTGTCTTCTTCCGCTCTGCCTGTCTCTTGCGACCCTTGACCCCCTGTCGGACGACTCCCACGTGCGGGCACACAGTCAGCCACACACACGCCAGTGCGGGCTCCATGAGCCGCGAACCTGTATTTCATCACAGCGCAGCGGCGGCTCCGTGCGAAAAGAACAGCTGGAACGAGGCCACAGCGTGCGGACCGGTTTGCTCTGATCGGCAACCCGCGGGAGAAATACGGCGCCGGCGCATGTGCGGTCGCGCACGAGCTGCATCTCGAAAGTTCGCTGAACGGTCTCATAAATTAAGGGAAACACCCTATACCCTTAACGCATTACTGGCCATTGTCCCTTTTTTGGGACGCGTATGTTTTACTTATTTCTATGTAAGCCATGGAGCTTTTAGCCTTTATTGTTGCACCTGTAGGTTCAACTAACTGCTATAATGCCTGTAAATGTAAAATAAATAACTTTTTTCTAAGTACTTCACGCTAGGAAAATTATAAACTTGCCGATTTTTTGTTCTCGCACTTGGTAGTTCCTGGACGACAATGAGCTGTGATTTAGTTGTCTGGGCGTGTTTGTTATGAACCTATGGATGTTCGTGTATAATTAAGTATACTTCAGATTTTTTCAAGTAAGTGCACTGTCGATATGTTTTATGCGTCCCAATAATGGGACAATGGCATGTTACACTATCATTTATTGTTGATGTGCCCTATTCTTGTATACACGTATTATACAGAGAAGAATGGCATTTTACGTTCTTTATATCTGCTTTTTTACATATCCTATTCGAATTTTACGATTCCAACAGGATAAAAACATGCCGCGTGGATTTGACGAAATTCTAGCAGAACTAAAGAACCATCAAGAGAGTGACGATGAAGATGATGACGTAGAACTGGCGATTATTCCACCCGATGCAGATGTAATAGCAGATGAGGAAGACATTGACGAAAATGTACTGAACAATGAGTCTGTTGTACAAGATATAGCCGGTACTTTAGAGCTCATAACCAACCGAGATGAAGCGACAAATAACAGTACTATTACTCCTCTGAGTTCTACTAAAAGATACTGACGGGCAAAGAAAAAGGAAATATCTGTTACAATGCCACATCTCATTGAAGACTACAATGCCCATATGGGTGGCGTAGATCTACGGGACAAGCAGATATCACTCTATAGGACGAGGATAAGATCGAAGAAATGGTGGCGACCATTATTCACACAGATGATAGATATCTGCGTAGTAAACACATGGCGTGCATACCAAATTGCTAACTCTAATGAGAAGCTCTCACTTTTGGATGTCCAACGGAGAATAGTGATGTTTTACCTATCAAAGAAAACAGGATTAGTACCAAAACGCAGAGGACCACAAGGGAGCAAATTGATGGGAGGACGGGTGAGCACAGATGTACGACTAGATCTTCGAAATCATTTCATTGTGTCAAGTAAAACACAGCAGAGATGTGCTTACTGCAAGAAAAAACAACAAAAGTTTGTGATACGTGCAATGTTGGTGTACACAACAAGTGTTTGTTTCATTTCATATGGAATACACATTCAATAATATTAAAACATTCTTTATTTGTTGTTTGTGTTGTTTCTTACAATATTATGCATGGAGAATAAGTTTGTGAATTTGGATAGGGCATTTGGCCAATGTCCCGAAAATGGGACGGTCTGTAGTTTTTGTTCTAATAAACTAAAGATTTCAAAACAACTTTTTATTCAATTAATCACTCAATGTAACGTATTTATGTATAAAAGTTTGCAAAAAATGATCCGATAGAGTTTTGGCCAGTAATGGGTTAATGGCCTTCAAAGTAATCACCATCAGCTACAACACACTCCCGACAGCGGCTGTAAAGTTTTCAGCAAACGCTTCTTGTGGAATCGCTCTAAGCACTGTGAAACGTCCCCTTAAAAAAATATGAATGACTGTGCTGGTAAACTTCTACCTTATTTCATACAGAGACAGCTGAGTAAAACTGAACGTACTCTGACAGTTCTCTCTTTACTTATTCTGAACATCACTAAACCGACACACAATATTTTCTTAGCGCAACGCAATCTGACTTTCAATAATCCCTACAAAAGAATGGCCCTGACTAACAGTAACCTATACCTTTCATGAATCACTTACTGTTGTGTTAGCGGGAGAGCCAACACCGTGTGGAGGCCGAAATGCACGCTTTTTAGCTCAAGCAGGCTAGCGTGAGGAGGGAAGAACTATACTGACGTGAGGTCTGGAACATGATAAGGAATGAGAATTCAGAAAGCGGACGTAATTAGTTTGATACTTAACTTTATTCCATTAATGATGAACGTCGCTCTTGACGGTACATGATTCACAATATTATCTAATTACTATTAAAAACAGTCTTGACCACAATTTATTTAATAAGGTGACCAGTTTCGACCACTACTGTGCTCATCTTCAGACCATTGAGTAGGAACCTCTTTGTTGGAGAATCACTACTGTGTGATTCTCCAACAAAGAGGTTCCTACTCAATGGTCTGAAGATGACCACAGTAGTGGTCGAAACCGGTCACCTTATTAAATAAATTGTGGTCAAGACTGTTTTTAATAGTAATTATTTATAAGACATTGATCACTGCTGTTCCCATAATGCATTCAAAAGTAATACAATATTATCTGTTCAGAATACATTCTTGAAGTAATTATAGCAACTGAATATGGCGCCTTGCTAGGTCGTAGCAAATGACGTAGCTGAAGGCTATGGTAAACTATCGTCTCGGCAAATGAGAACGTAAGTAGACAGTGAACCATCGCTAGCAAAGTCGGCTGTACAACTGGGGCGAGTGCTAGTGAGTCTCTCTAGACTAGACCTGCCGTGTGGCGGCGCTCGGTCTGCAATCACTGATAGTGGCGACACGCGGGTCCGATTTAAAGGCTACCACCTAGCAAGTGTGGTGTCTGGCGGTGACACCGCACTTACCTCACAAAAATCTTCGTTTCTCGAACTACTGCAATACAGCGAGCGTCAATACTGCCAGCTAAATAAAAGATTCTAACTACTGAAGGCACTAACTCCTGATAGGCATAGTTAGCAAATGAAAAATTTTGATAGAGAACAATGTATTTTCCTTAATAATGTTCAAAAGTCATCGTCTCTCTCCAAATTTCCTTTTCAGGCGGAGGCGGACACACGTCCAGATCGTCCGCTTACAGTAACCTCTCAAAACTCGGGCATCTCTCTCCCCACATTCACCACTGCTGGCGGCTCACCTCCAACTACCCAACGCTACGCACTGTTCACACCCAACTGCCCAACACTACAACAGCGAATATTCCAACAATGCCAACCAGCCACAAACTGCACACAGCACATAACAGTGATTTTCATACAGAGCGCTACGTGGCGTTACCAACATAAAAACCTAAACAGCCTGCTCACAACTGTACGCACGCGTTATCGGGCATTCGCAGCATTACAAGAGACCTGGAGTTACCAGTGCGATGCGGAGACAGTAACAGTCAATAGCGTGATGTTCGTCGACTCACTCGGTTACAAGCTGCTCGGTTACAAGCTGCTTTCGAAAAAGGCGATCGACATCAACTTAATGTCGGGTTTTGCCAGCGGAGTTTTTCCCGCGCTCCACACGCGAAACGGAACGGGAACAAACCCTAATAGCACCTTCAGTGGGAAGTACACTCTGCCGTACACTTGAAACGAACCAAATTACGATCGTTACAATAATACAACAAGAAGTGTTGACCTCAGGTTGCAGGTTGCCACGTTTACAGGCTTATACAGGGTGTTCAAAAAGACGTGTGGAATCCTGTGAGAGGTCCAATAAACATGGGTCCGGAAACTCCTACTTTCCGAGATAAAGACGTGTTTACAGAAAGGGCTGCGCGACGCTTGGTTGCGGATATTAGCACAGTCGTAGCATTGGCGCTCCGTTAAAACTGTCGGCAAGGTATTGTTTGTTCTTTTTTCTTTTATTTTCTTCAAATATTTGTGTCTTTTATTTTTTCCTGTTTTGGTTAATTTTTAAATTTCTTATTTTTTGTTCCTAAAAGTTTTATTCTTGCTTGTTTATTCACTTTTTCTTTGTATTATATGTGAGTTTTGTTAAACTAAATGTTCTTTTTGCAGTAATTTGATTTAATTATCAAGTGATCTTGGATTTAGCAATTGATTTAGTGTCGCCATAATTCAGTACTCTACCTACCATTGGGTGGTCTGAAGTCAGTTGTGTGGTTCGTGTCGTAATGTAGGTTACGTCAGTTACTGTCGTGTTTGTGTACTTCATTGTACTGTACTACCAAACCTGAGTACGTATCTTGGTGTTTTACCTTCTTCCAAACACGGATTCTCTTATGTGTTTGCTGTTATAGCGAGCGCTGTTTGTACTTACAAATGCTGTAGCACATTTACATTTTCCCTCCTCCACCACCTGCTAGCGAAGGAAGCCTACTAATCGACAAGTGGAATGGCGGAAATGATATTCTGCTATGGTTTAGTAAATGGATGTAGCCTGCGGGCATGTGCCCTCTACGCTGAAAAATATCCACAGCGCAAAGATACCGCTTATAAGCTGTTCGGCAGCACCTTGCACCTTGGAACACTGACCGTGGAAGGCCCCACACACTCCACACACCTGACGTAGACAAGTATGTGCTACATTCGGTGGAAGAAAACCCTGGGAACAGTGTGCGTCGATTAGCAGCTGCTGAAGGTTATCCAGCGGGTACATGAATAATTACGGTACCCGTATCATCTAGAGGGCGTTCAGGCCCTAAGGCCACAAGATGATCATGGCAGACGGCGGTTCTGTCTATTGCTGTTGGGGATGTGTGTCACGGATCCACTGTTCACATCCAAGATTTTAGTTGCGGACGAGGCAAGGTTGGTGTTGGCGTTGAATTTCCATAACCAGCGCGTATTTGCAGATGTCAATCCAAGCGATTCAGGAATGAGGCAATCAACGCCGATGCTCAATGAACGGCCAGGTGTGCTTGGTGATAGATTAATAGGGCCATACGTGCTACCACAAAGGTTATCTGGGGCGCATTAGCTCGACTTTCTCATTAATGTATTGCCTGGAGGCTGTGGCATTGCAGCAACGAACACAAATGTGGCGCACCAGCACACTTCAGTCACATTGTGCGCGAACATCCGACGCAGACATTTCAGGACCGCTGGATTGATCTGGGAGACCCCACACCTTGGCCTGCTCGTTCTCCAGGCCTCAATCCCCTACACTTTTGGTTGTAGGGGGACGTGAAGGAATTGGTGTACACCACGCGAATCAAGGATGTGCATACACTCTATGGTCACGTCTTCAACGGGTGCCAGCAGGTACAACAACCGGGTATAGTTCAAAGGGTGCGTCATTCCTTTCCCCGGAGCGCAGAAGGATGCATTGTCATGAATGGACGCCACGCTGAAGGCTTCCTGTATAAACGAGTTTATTGCAGAAAGCATGTATTTCCGGACCCATATTTATTGGACATATATTTCTCAAAATATTCGACACCTTTTTTGAACACCCTGTATAAATTTTGTAACAATCTTATTTCATTTACCTGGTCATTTAACAACTGAATTTGTTATACTTTTTCCAAAGCTGTTTCACAGAGGAAGACTGCACTGTAGTTCCTTCTCTAGATTGTCGCACAGATGAAAAAATGGTAGATATCAAAATAGATGGCAGAGGGATAGAAAAACAATTAAAATCGCTAAAGAAAGGAAAGGCCGCTGGACCTGATGGGATACCAGTTCGATTTTACACAGAGTACGCGAAGGAAATTGCCCCCCTTCTTGCAGCGGTGTACCGTAGGTCTCTAGAAGAGCGTAGCGTTCCAAAGAATTGGAAAAGGGCACAGGTCATCCCAGTTTTCAAGAAGGGACGTCGAACAGATGTGCAGAACTATAGACCTATATCTCTAACGTCGATCAGTTGTAGAATTTTGGAACACGTATTATGTTCGAGTATAATGACTTTTCTGGAGACTAGAAATCTACTCTGTAGGAATCAGCATGGGCTTCGAAAAAGACGATCGTGTGAAACCCAGCTCGCGCTATTCGTCCACGAGAGTCAGAGGGACATAGACAGGGATTCCCAGGTGGATACCGTGTTTCTTGACTACCGCAAAGCGTTTGATACAATTCCCCACAGCCGTTTAATGAACAAAGACCATATGGACTATCAAACCAATTGTGTGATTGGATTGAAGAGTTCCTATATAACAGAACACAGAATGTCATTCTCAATGGAGAGAAGTCTTCCGAAGTAAGAGTGATTTCAGGTGTGCCGCAGGGGAGTGTCGTAGGGCCGTTGCTATTCACAATGTATATAAATGACCTTGTGGATAACATCGGAAGTTCACTGAGGCTTTTTGCGGATGATGCTGTAGTATATCGACAGGTTGTGACAATGGAAAATTGTACTGAAATGCATGAAGATCTGCAACGAATTGACGCATGGTGCAGGGAATGGCAATTGAATCGAATGTAGACAAGTGTAATGTGCTGCGAATACATTGAAAGAAAGATCCTTTATCATTTAGCTACAACATAGCAGGTGAGCAACTGGAAGCAGTTACTTCCATAAATTACCCGGGAGTAGGCATTAGGAGTGATTTAAAATGGAATGACCATATAAAATTAATCGTCGGTAAAGCAGATGCCAGACTGAGATTCATTGGAAGAATCCTAGGGAAATGCAGTCCGCAAACAAAGGAAGTAGGTTACAGTACACTTGTTCGCCCACTGCTTGAATATTGCTCACCAGTGTGGGATCCGTACCAGATAGGGTTGATAGAAGAGATAGAGAAGATCCAACGCAGAGCAGCGCACTTCGTTACAGGATCATTTAGTAATCGTGAAAGCATTACGGAGATGATAGATAAACTCCAACGGAAGACTCTGCAAGAGACGCTCAGTAGCTCTGTACGGGCTTTTGTTAAAGTTTCGAGAACATACCTTCACCGAGGACTCAATCAGTATATTGCTCCTTCCTACGTATATCTCGCGAAGAGACCATGAGGATAAAATCAGAGTGATTAGAGCCCACACAGAGGCATACCGACACTCTTTCTTTCCACGAACAATACGAGACTGGAATAGAAGGGAGAACCGATAGAGGTACTCAAGGTACCCTCCGCCACACACCCTCAGATGGCTTTCGGACTATGGATGTAGATATATACTGATACATACTCTGACATTAATTTCGTTTCGACCTTATCACGCGTACAAATTTCTCTGCACTGGTTGGACTAATCGATACTTGAACGTAAAACAATAACAACTGTCATTTTGTAATTCCAGAATACTTTTAAGAAGAAGTGAAAATAGCTTTTCGTTAGTATTTATGGAATTAACTCATGCTAATGTGAGAATCATTTTCCAACAAATAATCTTCAAGATATAAGCAACTTAATAAAAAGTATTGTTATCCAATCTATTCTATGAATTTCAATACTAAAAGCTAACAGCCGTGTAAAACTTTATATTGCAATGTGAGACAAACAAACTAATGCCCAAGTCGATGAGGCCATTCAGTATACACTAGCCAGTTTTTGACTGTATCCACAAATTTTCTGTTTTTGATAATGCATAAGTAGTGATTGTTAGAAATATACAGGTTCAACAGTAATGAATCCGAAAAACTGCAAGGACTCGAAATAGAGGGAAAAATGTCGTATGCATCGTTGCCACGGTAGATGGCACTGACAACTCCCCATTTTGCAAAATACTGTTACGAGCTTGGCTCAAATACTGAAGTAACGCCATCTGTTAGCACAACTTGTAAATGCAGCCTCAGTTAGTTTTATATATGTCAACAAGTTTATGTTGAAAATATCATCTCAGAGGTGGCATTGCATGTTGCTTATCCTGTATCGACGTTGCGAGCACCTTCTAGATCTAGTGCTATCATTCGAAAAAATACCAGGTTTCTCCAGAAGTACGTGGCTGGAATTACTTAAGTAGCGCCACGCGGAAGAATGGGGCAGTTCCCGTTTGAATAGCGATCTGATAAGACGATAGATACTTTCTAAACGTAATACGAACAATGAGTGCAAGTTTGTAATGTGTGAAGCGTTTAGCCGGCCGTTGTGGCCCAGCGGTTCTGGGCGCTTCAGTCCGGAACCGCGCCATCGCTACGGTCGCAGGTTCGAATCCTGCCTCGGGCATGAATGTTTGTGATGTCCTTAGGTTAGATAGGTTTAAGTAGTTCTAAGTTCCAGGGGACTCATGACTTCAGATGTTAAGTCCCATAGTGCTCAGAGCCATTTTTGAGTATGTTCAATAACAATGCTTCTTAGTAAGTTACTTGTATCTTGAAGATTATTTGTCGGAAAATGATTCTAACATTGCTTGGGTTTATTCCATAAATACTAACGAAAAGATTGTTATATTTCTTCTAAAAGTTATTCTGGATTAGAAGATGAGAACTGTTTATGTTTTATGTTCAAGTATCGATTATTAAAGTCAAACCAGCACATAGATATTTGTATGCTTGCTAACGCCGGTATTACACTATCAAATTTCTTTGTCAAAGATTTGATCATAGATGTGACCAAATATTCCGTCAAATATATTTGACGAAGGTCTTTGACATGGCGCTAAAAAGGGGTATTACACTGTCATCATATCATTCGTCAAAGTTCAAGATGGCTGACAACAACAACTTGTTATTAACCGCAGCAGTTGCATGTACCACAATTGCACTGTGTGCACATGCGGAACAGAAGCGGCGGAAAAAAAGGAAACATACCTGGGTGAAGCCGTGGGTTTCACGACGACACGATGAAAGCATTCAACAAAATTTATAGTGGCGGACATCAAGTCGTACATCAATTACTTAAGAATGGATGAGCATACATTACTGTATGTGCTCAGTGAAGTGTATCCTCACATCACGAAGCACAATACTCACTTAAGAACTGCTATAACATATGCAGAAGACAGGCTCACTGTAACACTCAGATTCCTTGCTACAGGAGAGAGTTAGGTTAGGTTAGGTTAGGTTAGGTTAGGTTAGGTCAGGTCAGGTCTCCAATCTTCATAATCTATTTTTGTATTCAGGTGCTTCGCGTTGTAAAACGCCTCATCGGCTTCACACATCTCTATTAATTTTGTAGTTGTCGGCACACACCAATTGTATTTACCAGCAATGTTTATAAAAACACTACAGACGACAGAACGCTGCAGCGATGCTAGCGCTCCACGTGGTAACATGTCACATTGCAGTGAACAGAAGACAAGCGACTTCTTTGAGCAAATCTACAGCGAGGCCCTAGATTTGATCAAATAGTTGACGACATTTGACAAAGTTCCCTACTGCACCATCAAATTTGTCAAAGATACTGGACAAAGAAATCTTATAGTTTAATATCGGCCTAAGGTCCAAACGAAATTAATGTCACAATAATGAATCATTACAGCAAACTGAGATCCAAAATGACCAGATACATGAAATACGATTGTTACAAAATTTATGTAAGCCTTTAAATATGGCAACCTGACACCTGACATCCTTTTCTCCCCAATTCTATTCAATGTCTCCTCATTAGTTATGTGATCTACCCATCTAATCTGCAGCACCCCATTTCGAAAGCTTCTATTCTCTTCTTGTCTAAACTATTTATCGTCCATGTTTCACTTTCATACATGGCTACACTCCATACAAATACTTTCAGAAACAACTTCTTGACACTTAAATCTATACTCGATGTTAACAAAGTTCTCTTCTTCAGAAACGCTTTCCTTGCCATTGCCAGTCTACATTTTATTTCCTCTCTACTTCGACCATCATCAGTTATTTTGCTCCCTAAATAGCAAAACTCCTTTACTACTTTAAGTGTCTCATCTCCTAATCTAATTCCCCCATCATCACCCGACTTAATTCGACTAAATTCCATTATCCTAGTTTTGCTTATGTTGATGTTCATGTTATACCCTCCTGTCCATTCCATTCAACTGCTCTTCCAAGTCCTTTGCTGTCTCTGACAGAATTACAATGTCATCGGCGAACCTCAAAGTTTTTATTTCTTCTCCATGGATTTCAATATCTACTACGAAATTTTCTTTTCTTTTCTTTACTGGTTGCTCAATATACAGACTGAATAGCATCGGGGAGAGGCTACAACCCTGTCTTAATCCCTTTCCAACCACTGCTTCCCTATCATGTCCCTCGACTCTTATAACTGCCATCTGCTTTCTGTACAAATTGTAAATACCTTTTCGCTCCCTGTATTTTACCGCTGCCACCTTCAGAATTTGAAAGAGAGTATTCCAGTGAACATTGTCAAAAGCTCTCTCTAAGTCTACAAATGCTAGAAACGTAGGTTTGCCTTTCCTTAATCTTTTTTCTAAGATAAGTCGTAGGGTCAGTACTGCCTCACGTGTTCCAACATTTCTACGGAATCCGAACCGATCTTCCCCGAGATCGGCTTCTACCAGTTTTTCCATTCGTCTGTAAAGAATTCGGGTTAGTATTTAGCAGCTGTGACTTTTTAAACTGATTGTTCGGTAATTTTCACCTGCTTTCTTTGGGATTGGAATTATTATATTCTTCTTGAAGTCTGAGGGTATTTCGCCTGTCTCATACATCTTGCTCACCAGATGGTAGAGTTTTGTCAGGACTGGCTCTCCCAAGGCTGTCAGTAGTTCTAATGGAATGTTGTCTACTCCCGGGGCCTTGATTCGACTCAGGTCTTTCAGTGCTCTTCACGCAGTATCATATCTCTCATTTCATCTTCATCTACCTCCTCTTCTATTTGCATAATATTGTCGTCATGAACACCGCCCTTGTATAGACCCTCTATATATTCCTTCCACCTTTCTGCTTTCCCTTCTTTGCTTAGAACTGGGTTTCCATCTGAGCTCTTGTTATTCATACAAGTGGTTCTCTTTTCTCCGAAGGTCTCTTTAATTTTCCTGTAGGCAGTATCTATCTTACCCCTAGTGAAATAAGCTTCTACATCCTTACATTTTCCTCTAGCCATCCCTGCTTAGCCGTTTTGCACTTACTGTTAATCTCATTTTTGAGACGTTTGTATTCCCTTTTGCCTGCTTCATTTACTGAGTTTATATATTTTCTCATTTCATCAAATAAATTCAGTATCTCTTCTGTGCCCATGGATTTCTACTAGCCCTCGTCTTTTTACCTACTTCATCCTCTGCTGCCTTCACTATTTCATTTCTCAAAGCTACCCATTCTTCTTCTACTGTATTTCTTTCCCCCATTCCTGTCAATTGTTCCCTTATGCTCTCCCTGAAACTCTCTACAACCTCTGGTTTAGTCAGTTTATCCAGGTCCCATCTCCTTAAATTCCCACCTTTTTGCAGTTTCTTCAGTTTTAATCTACAGTTCATAAGCAATAGATTGTGGTCAGAGTCCACATCTGCCCCTGGAAATATCTTACAATTTAAAACCTGGTTCCTAAATCTCTGTCTTACCATTATATAATCTATATGATACCTTTTAGTATCTCCAGGATTTTTCCATGTATACAGACTTCTTTTATGATTCTTGAACCAAGTGTTAGCTATGATTAAGTTATGCTCTGTGCAAAATTGTAACAGACGGCTTCGTCTTTCGTTTCTTAGCCGCAATCCATATTCACCTACTATGTTTCCTTCTCTCCCTTTTCCTACTGTCGAATTCCAGTCACTCATGTCTATTAAATTCTCGTCTTCCTTCACTACCTGAATAATTTCTTTTATCTCGTCATACATTTGTTCAATTTCTTCGTCATCTGCAGAGCTAGTTGGCATATAAACTTGTACTACTGTAGTAGGCGTGGGCTGTTTGTATTAGCTTACCCGCACTCCTATTTTTTATTCATTATTAAACCTACTCCTGCATTACCCCTATTTGATTTTGTATTTATAACCATGTATTCACCTGACCAGAAGTGTTGTTCCTCCTGCCACCGAACGTCACTAATTCCCACTATATCTAACATTAACCTACCCATTTCCCTTTTTAAATTTTCTATCTACCCGATTAAGGGATCTGACATTCCACGCTCCGATCCGTAGAACGCCAGTTTTCTTTCTCCTGATAACGACATCCTCCTGAGTAGTCCCCGCCCGGAGATCCGAATGGGGGACTATTTTACCTCCGGAATATTTTACCCAAGAGGACGCCATCATCATTTAACCATACAGTAAAGCTGCATGCCCTCGGGAAAAATTACCGCTGTAGTTTCCCCTTGCTTTCAGCCGTTCGCAGTGCCACAACAGCAAGGCCGTTTTGGTTAGTGTTACAAGGCCAGATCAGTCAATCATCCAGACTGTTGGCCCTGCAACTACTGAAAAGGCTGCTGCCCCTCTTCAGGAACCACGCGTTTGTCTGGCCTCTCAACAGATACCCCTCCGTTGTGGTTGCACCTACGGTACGGCTATCTGTATCGTTGAGGCACGCCGTTCTATATCCCGCCAGCGTTCCGCAGTGACGTGTGAAAAAGCTGCGTGCGTTAGTTCCTGTACGTCTGGCAGGTGAACAGTCTTGCTACTTATTGGGCCAAATCCCGCAGCTTGGCTCCAGATAGGTTCTGCTGCATTCATATTGTAATGGTACAGTAAGTAGCAAACGTAAAAATGCAGCAGTTGTATGATATGCCCGATGCTGTGAAAATGATTGTTTTTATGTTTCTACGATACTTACAGCAGAACGAGGATAATGGAATGTAGACCAATTAAATCGGGTGATGCTATTAGATTAGGAAATGAGACGCTTAAAGTAGTAAATGAGTTTTGCTATTTGGGGAGCAAAATAACTGATGATGGACGAAGTAGAGAGGATATAAAATGTAGATTGGCAATGGCAAGGAAAGCGTTTCTGAAGAAGAGAACTTTGTTAACATGGAGTACAGATTTGTCAGGAAGTCATTCCTAAGAATATTTGTATGGAGTGCGGCCATGTAACGAAGTGAAACGTGGACGATAAATAGTTTGGACAAGTAGAGAATAGAAGCTTTCGACATGTGGTGCTACAGAAGAGTGCTGAAGATTGGATGGGTAGATCACATAAATAATGAGGAGGTACTGAATAGAATTAGGGAGAAGAGAAATTTGTGGACACCTTGACTAGAACAAGGTATCGGTTCGTGGGACATGTTCAAATGTCCAAATGTGTGTGAAATGTTACGGGACTTATCTGCTAAGGTCATCAGTCCCTAAGCTTACACACTACTTAACCTAAATTATCCTAAGGACAAACACACACACCCATGCCCGAGAGAGGAATCGAACTTCCGCCAGGACCAGCCGCACGGTCCATGACTTCAGCGCCTGAGACCGCTCGGCTAATCCCGCGCGGCGGTGGGACATGTTCTGAGGTGTCAGGGAATCACCAATTTAGTATTGGAGCGCAGCGTGGAGGGTAGAAATCGTAGAGGGAGACCAAGAGATGAATACAATAAGCAGATTCAGAGGGATGTAGGTTGCAGTAGGTACTGGGAGATGAAGAAGCTTGCACAGGATAGAGTAGCATGGAGAGCTGCATCAAACCAGTCTCAGTACTGAAGACCACAACAACAACAACGATACTTACCTACCTCTGTTGTGTAAAACGATAGTCCAAATGAAGAGGATTTGCTTTTTCATTTCTGCCTTAAAAATTAAATTGTTATGTGTTCTTACTTTAAACAACAGCATTTCATAAAACATCGATAAAGAAGAATTTGTAGTTGAAATGGAAACAAGAATTTTGCGTCCAATATGTAATTAGAAACAGGAAGACCTCTATTATTCATAAAAAATTATAATGAGTTTTATAAATATGGGATGTAGGTATTTCAAATTGTACGACAAAAAATGACAATCGGGAGAGTCGAACCAACGCACAGATAACGGCTTTGCGTTCTGATTCCATTACGCTACCACCTCCGCTACATGTTCAATCTGCCTTTGCTTCAGCAACAAACAAGTACACTGGACTCGTATTCGGGAGGACGACAGTTCAATCCCGTCTCCGCCCATCCTGATTTAGGTTTTCCGTGATTTTCCTAAATCGTTTCAGGCAAATGCCGGGATGGTTCCTTTGAAAGGGCACGGCCGATTTCCTTCCCAATCCTTCCCTAACCCGAGCTTGCGCTCCGTCTCTAATGACCTCGTTGTCGACGGGACGTTAAACACTAACAACCACCACCAACAACAAACAAGTACTATATACAACGCTGGGAAAACTTCAAAGCCGATCGTCTCCGTAAATTTATGAAAAATATTAAGAACAGCCTGCTTCTCGGCAGTTTTTAGCCGTGTTGCACGTGCGTTTCAGTACGGGACAGAAAGCAGTCTCACCCATTTTTCGTACTGCCCATTAACAGCGCTCCAATTAGAGCACAACTCTGCGAGTCTGTGACTGTACACGATTTTTGAAATGAAAACTACGAAGCTAAAGCGTGATTAAGAAAAACTTTGATGGCTGTTAATACATTTGAATATCTTAAAGTTTCAGTTAATGTAAGTTAGTCATAAGGACCTACTTCCGAGAGCGTAACAACACAAGTGTACGTGTGCTACGGCTTCTGGTTAATCATCTCTAGTCGAATTGCTTGTTAAATGGTAACACTGTCTCGAAAGTTGACTACACTGCATGCTATCGGAAAGTTGAGTGCAGCTGTATGCTCATGCTTCAATTGTTGTGAGAACCTGGCATTGTTGAGCTGTTACGGGAATGGAGCAGTTTTCATTATATCAGCGAATTGATACTGTCGAGTGTTACATAAAGACAGGCTCATGAAGGAACGTAAAGAAACGTTGCAAGCGAAGTATCCTGGTAGGGAACTCCCCACAAGCAGCACCTGTGCAAGGTATTACTAGGAATAGAGAGATCCTATTACAAGGAATGGAGGGCTGTAGGATGCGTTGAGAATGTGTGGAGAAATGTGCGACCGACAGTGAGGACCCTAGGAGCTACAGACGTAAATTGGGCAGACATTACAAGTCCCTGCAAGTCGGTAGGAGGTTATCACAGCAAGCTGGTGCATCTCGTACAGTGTGTCACCGTGTTCTAAAAGGTATGAAATTAAAAGTCTGTCGTGTGAGCATGGTGCAACAGTTGAAATTTGAGGATTGGGAAAAAAAAGAGTTCATTAATGAAACTGACTGTGGCTTTACTTCATGTCAGATGAGGTCTGGTTTCATTTATCAGATTATGTGAACTCTCTGAATTACAGGTACCGGTCACGGGACAACCCATCTATTCTGCATGGAGAACCTCTCCACTCAGAGAAGACAGGTGTTTGGTTTGCATTGTCCAGCATGTGCATTATTGGGTCCATATTTTTCAATTACACCTTAAAAGCAGCCAGATATTTGGAGATCTTTGACTCTTTCTAGGCACGATTATGAAATGCAGAGAAGCTGTATGCAGTATTCTAACAAGCTGGAATAACCACTCACACATCCAACCAAAGTGAGGCCCACATCACCAACATGTTCCCTGAAGACAGACTTGCCAGTAGACGCCTCTCACCACCAAGGTCCCTGGACTTAACATCGTGTGATTTTTTTTTATGGGGCACACTAAAAAACAAATTGTATGCTGACAGTCCTCGCAAGACAGACGATCTTAAATGGAATATTACAAGAGAAATTAACATCATGCCTGCAGAAATACAGTGTGTTGCTGGTAACATCACTGCATGAAGTCGGCGACACCTGGATGCCCATAGCAACCACTTCCAGCATCTCTTATAAACAGATAACTACATTTTTATTAAGTTACTGTAATCTATTCTTTTTTGGTTAGTTTATTATTACTTGAATCTCGGTCGTGAGGCGTACTGTTTTTATGTGGTACACTCAACACTCAATAGCAGAACATATGCGCTTCTAGGTGAGTACTTCTTTTTTCCACCAACCTCTTCAGTTATATCCCCTACCCAAAAGTTTAACTTTCAGCTCATATTTTTTGCATGGTGAGCATACTGTTTTGCACGAAAGAAGCAGAAGTTCGTAACAAAGAAGACCGTAGGTGTCTGAATTTTTAGACAAGAATGGAAGGTCAGGAAGTGCAGGTCCAGCCTTTAAAAACCTACCACATGTTACAGTTGATGCTCTCCATTCTAATTAAGCGGGAAATTTGAAAGCAGCATATATTAAAGCCTCCAACAGTCGAGTAGTTAATCTAAAGCGATGTGCTAAGCCCACTACACTGTATATGTTTTATTATTATTAAAATCCTATATATCCTAGTTAGACTGTGACATCCCCATCCGCCTACCATAATTGACCCCTGATACGCACCTGTTCAGGCGCACACACCGGGCCAGTGTCACTAGCGATACGTCTATGAATATAGTTCGGGACAAGATCCAGCATTTGGCACAGCCAGGGTAGCGTCTGAAAGGTGAACCATGCTGTGTTAGATCTTCACCATATGCCTTCAACCAAACAATCATCGGAGACTTTTTTGGAGTCACCCGGTCAGGCTAAACTCCTTAGAAACACTTTCCAGCGGCTGTGCAGCAAGGTGGAGGTTCCCTGCTGTTTTTGGGTGGGGCCGACGTACGCCGCTGGTGGTCATGGAAGGCGCCGTAACGGCTGTACGATACGTGAATGCCATCCTCTGACCTAGAGTGCAACCATATCGGCAGCATATTGGACGACAATTCGCGTCCCCATCGTGCACATCTTGTGAATGACTTCCTTCAGGATAACGACATCGCTCGACTAGAGAGGCCAGCATGTTCTCCAGACATGAACCATATCGAACATGCCTGGGATAGGTTGAAAAGAGCTGTTTATGGACGATGTGACCCACCAACCACTCTGAGGGATCTACGCCGAATCGCCGTTGAGGAGTGGGACAATCTGGACCAACAGTGCCTTGATGAACTTGTGGAGAGTATGTCACGACGAATACAGGCATGCATCAATGAAAGAGGACGTGCTACTGGGTATTAGAGGTACTGGTGTGTACAGCAGTCTGAACCACCCGCTGTATGGTGGTATAACAAGCAATGTGTGGTTTTCACGAGCAATATAAATGGCAGAGTTGATGTTTATGTTGATCTCTATTCCCATTTTATGTGCAGGTTCAGGAACTCTGGGAACCGAGGTGATGCAAAACTTTTTTTGATGTGTGTATATTCAATTCGAAACAAAAAAATGAGATGAAGACTCAGCTCAGTTAATGAATAACTAGTCTCTATCTCGGATCGTTGTACATCTTTTCGTAGTGATCCACTACCAGTATTTCGCCGTTCAAGTCATTGGCGAGTCTAAAATCTTTTTCGCGATTTTGTCCGGTTTTCTTCGACATTCGCTAACAGAGTTAACGCAGCTGTTCGACTCACGCCCATTTTCGTAAGAACATGTGACTTACGCGCCAGATGGAGCCGGAAAAACGCGTCCGTGCGCGATGCGTTGGGGAGGCGCACTGCAGCTGGGTGGAGGAATGGAACTCCCCATCACAAGAAATCATCACCGGTCCACTGTTTACATCGAAAATTTTATTCATCGACGCGGCAGGATTCAGAGCAGATGGCGTTGTGAATGTCCATATCCAGCATGTATGGGCAGATGTAAATCCCAAAGCAATGCAAGAAAGACGGCATCAACACCGATTCTCAATCAAAAAATGCGCAGGTGGACTTGGCGATAGATTGATATGGCCTTTCACAAAAGTTAACTGGGGCAGATTATCTGGACCCTCTCTTAATGTATTGCTTACCTTGTTGAAGGCCGGGCCATTGCAGCAACGAATACAACTGTGGTTCATGCATGATGCGTTCCAGCACACTTTCGTCACAATGTGTGTGAACATCTGATGCAGACATTTCAGAACCGCTGGATTGGTAAGGGGGCTGGGGTGGGGGCACACTTTGTCCTGCTCGTTGTCCAGACCTCAGTCCCCTAGACTTTTGGTTACGGGGACACTTTAAGAAATTGGTCTCAGCCACCAATCAACAATGTGCATACACTAGAGTGCGTTCCAGGAGATACAACAACCGGGTATACTTCAAACAGTGCGTCATTCCTTACGCCGGAGGGCAGAGGGGTGCACTGTCAGGAGTGGGTGTCACGTTGAAAGACGTGTTTATCGCAGAGAGTATGCATTTCAAGACCCAAGTGCCGGCCACTGTGGCCGAGCGGTTCTAGGCGCTTCAGACCGGAACAGCGCAGGTGCTACAGTCGCAGGTTCCAATCCTCCCTCAGGTATGGATGTGTGTTTAAGTAGTTCTAAGTCTAAGGGACTGATGACCTCAGATGTTAAGTCCCATAGTGCTTATAGCCATTTTAACCATTTGAACCGGCCGAGGTGGCCGAGCGGTTCTGAGCGCTACAGTCTGGAACCGAGCGACAGCTACGGTCGCAAGTTCGAATCCTGCCTCGGGCATGGATGGATGTGACCAAGAATTCATTGCACTGTGACACGAAGGCATGGGCGATTTCAAAGCTAATTCTTGTTTCAAAAAAATGGTTCAAATGGCTCTGAGCACTATGGGGCTTAACATCTGAGGTCATCAGTCCCCTAGACTTAGAACTACTTAAACCTGACTAACCTAAGGACTTCACACACATCCATGCCCAAGGCAGGATTCGAACCTGCGGCCGTAGCAGTGGCGCGGTTCCGGACTGGAGCGCCTATAACAGCTCGGCCAGAGCGGCGGACCCAAATTTATTGGACTTATCTCAGAGAGTGCTTATTTCCGGATGCATGTTTACTGGACTTATGTTCTTGTTTCGATGGGTACTACCACCTTTCAAAGTATTCGAAACTTTTGTTTAAACAATCTATGGAGGTATAGGCCACCTGGAATAGTTACCGGGTTCCGCGATAGTTGCATTCTGATATGCATTGCCGTGCACAGTGACATTTGAGTGGCGTTTGGGTCCAACAGCGCTACACATGGCACAATTTGTCCAGTGATCCTGTGATAGCGAGGGCGGAGGGGGAGGGGGATGTGTTTTGGGGCTGTTGGGTGGTCGTGTTCGTACCCAACCGACAGTCTGACAAGGAAAGTTGGCTGGTCAGATGTCTCATGCCTACACGCGTTCAGTTTGTCGGTCGGTCGGTATGTGAGTAGAACCCTGCCGTGTTCACGTCGCAGTCTGACGAGGAAGTAGGCCGGACAGTTGTCTCATGCCTGCACACGTTCATTTTGTCCGTCGGTCGGTCGGTATGTGAGTAGAACCCTGCCGTGTTCACGTCGCAGTCTGACGAGGAAGTAGGCCGGTCAGTTGTCTCATGCCTGCACACGTTCATTTTGTCCGTCGGTCGGTCGGTATGTGAGTAGAACCCTGCCGTGTTCACTTCGCAGTCTGACAAGGAAGTAGGCCGGTCAGTTGTCTCATGCCGGCACACGTTCATTTTGTCCGTCGGTCGGTCGGTATGTGAGTAGAACCCTGCCGTGTTCACGTCGCAGTCTGACGAGGAAGTAGGCCGGTCAGTTGTCTCATGCCGGCACACGTTCATTTTGTCCGTCGGTCG
This sequence comes from Schistocerca piceifrons, assembly GCF_021461385.2. NCBI lineage: Eukaryota > Metazoa > Arthropoda > Insecta > Orthoptera > Acrididae > Schistocerca > Schistocerca piceifrons. The sequence continues at coordinate 170,135,419 of NC_060146.1, forward strand.
GTCGGTATGTGAGTAGAACCCTGCCGTGTTCACGTCGCAGTCTGACAAGGAAGTAGGCCGGTCAGTTGTCTCATGCCGGCACACGTTCATTTTGTCCATCGGTCGGTCGGTATGTGAGTAGAACCCTGCCGTGTTCACGTTGCAGTCTAACAAGGAAAGTTGGCCGGTCAGTTGTCTCATGCCTGCAGGCGTTCAGTTTGTTGGTCGGTCGGTCAGTACGTGAGTAGAACCCTGCCGTATTCACGTCGCAGTCTGACAAGGAAAGTTGGCCGGTCAGTTGTCTCATGCCTACACGCGTTCAGTTTGTCGGTCGGTCGTTCGGTCGGTATGTGAGTAGAACCCCGCCGTGTTCACGTCGCAGGGCGCACAGTTGACGCGTGTAACGCGCAGTGATACCTCGAGCGACACCGGAGACCAGCCGGGTTGCATAACTAGCGGCGGCGGCTGATAGCGCTATCCGCTTACACACACCGGCCCACTTGCGTTGGCCCGCAGCACAACCCGTCATATCGAAGCGGAACGGAAGGGCCTTTCCTCTTCTTATTTTTAGCACAGGGCGCTATCAGCACCGACGCTCATGTAATGCAAAGTGTTTTTAACCTGTTGTTTCCTAGACACGCGTCCGTTATTCTTCCGATGACTTTTACTAGCCTCTCGCAATGCGTTGTGGACTTATTAATCGTTTGCAAAAGAAATAACAGTTCAGGGAGAAGGAATAAGAAAAATGTTCAAATGTGTGTGAAATCTTATGGGACTTAACTGCTAAGGTCATCAGTCCCTAAGCTTACACACTACTTAACCTAAATTATCCTAAGGACAAACACACACACCCATGCCCGAGGGAGGACTCGAACCTCCGCCGGGATCAGCCACACAGTCCACGACTGCAAAGGAATGAAAGCTTTGAACTTTGCCAACCACACGGAAATTCTGTCAGAGAGGACTTGGAACAGCAGTCGAACGGAATGAGTGGTGTCTCGAAAATAGGTTTGAAGAACAATAGCAACACAGTTAAAAAGTAATGGAATGTAGTCAGGCCGTGTTGAGAGAATCAGATTAGGAAACGAGAAACTAAAAGTAGTAGTTGTGTTTTTCTCTAAAAAAACGACAGACGATGGCCGACACGCAGAGGTTGCTGTATGTACGAAGATTGGTGCTTTAATAGTGCCAACTACTTATTTACAGCTCGTACATAACAGATACGTGTCTCAAAGTTTTACTGACCTTCAAAGTAGTCAGAAGCAGCGTGTATAACCCGTTGCCAGCGATGCGCCAGTTGTGTTGACAGTTCGAGCGGCGCGGTCTATCGCCCAACGAATTTGAAGCAGTTCTGAAGCGAATGCCGTGAAGTGTTTCCTTCAGTTTAGAAATCGACCAACTTAGAGACAGAAGTGATGACACTTTCTGCAGGACCTGACCATCAGCAGGACAATTCTCAAGCACGTACAGTGCAAGCTGTTAATGATTTGTTTGACTGGTGTGGCTGCTAAGTTCTATACCACCTACTGCACTCCCTTACTTAAGCCCTCGCGAGATCAACTCGATTTCTAAACTGAAGGAAATACTTCACGGCATTCGCTTCAGAACTGCTTCAAATTCGTTGGGCAATAGACCGCGCCGCTCGAACTGTCAACACAACTGGCACATCGCTGGCAACGGGTTATACACACTGCTGCTGACTACTTTGAAGGTCAGTAAAACTTTGAGACACGTATCTGTTATGTACGAGCTGTAAACATATAGTTGCTACTATTAAAGTTCCAACCCTAGTAAAATTCACTCTTGCAGTAGTAAGAAAAGCGTTTACGAACAGAGAAATACGTTAACATCTTAAATAAATATACGGGTTACGAGGTCTCTTCTGAAGGTATTTATGTGGATTCTAGCATACTGCGGAAGTAAAACGCGGACGACAAACTGTTCAGACGACAAGAGAATAGAGGCTTTTGAAATGTGGTGCTACAGAAAAATGCCGAAGATTAGATGGGTGGATCATGTAACTAATACCGAAGAGAGCTAGAGAAACAAGAAATTTTGTGACGCAACTTAACTATAAGAAACGATCTGGTTGACAGGACACATTTTGAGTCGCCTACAAAGCGCCTATTTATTATTGGAGGAAGCGTGGTGGGTTGACAATCGTAGGGGAAACCAGTAAGCAGGTTCAAAAGGATGTACACTGCAGCAGTTATTCGGAGATGAAGAGGCTTGCACAGGATAGAGTAGCATGGACAGCTGCATCAAACCAGTATTCGGACTGAAGACCACAACGACAACTGGTCGATAGTGTGGTTTCGGATGCTAAGCAAAACTATTTCTTCCAGTTTATGGATAAGGTCTCATGTATGAAATGGAATCAACAACCCTGTCTACTGAGCGTTCTGAAGTACACCATTAATCGACCCGGGGTGAGAAAATCGGAAACGTGAAATCAGCACGTTCACCTTTAGCTAGCAATCCTGTCAAGTCAGGAAAAAGGATGAAATCTCCCTATAGTGCAGTGCAGAAGCAAACTTAGTTGGCCATACTCGCGACTGCGAATACATTTCATGTATATTTCATAGGGGATGTAGTGTATAGTCATTGCAAGGCCCGTCCCTTCGGAGATGTATGCATGTCGGAGGGAACACTTCATCGTACTTCTGGACAACACAGCCACTGCAGTATCGTATTTATCCGCCGAAACCGGGCAATTGACTTAAACAAAATGTCTCCCCCGCATGTGACTATACATAATGGATGTACGAGTGCAGACTGTGGACACATTGTTGACGACGTATGGAACTTTGAGTCTGTTTCAGTACATCAGTTGTCGATGACGAACTGCGACTGTGATTTAAGCTGGCGTTTGTTTGGTAATAAATGTGCAACCAGTCGCTTTCTTACGATTTATTCAACCATGAACATGTTTTCGAGCCACTGCACGCTCACCTTCAGATACTGTTACAGGAACGTTATGTTGTGAACCAAGTGTAGCTACTCGTAGATATAGTGCTGGTGTTACTGGCGGAAATTACGGAAATTTAGCAATCGGTGACGAAACATTTACGAATCCGGAAGTTTTTTATGTTTTAGCTACTTACAGTGCATTGCATTGTGGTATTCACATCAGATTGCTTGTTATAGATTAGATTAGATTAGATTTACTTTCATTCCAATTGATCCGTAGTGAGAAGGTCCTGCAGGATGTAGAACATGTCAGAAAAACAACAGTACATGACAAATATTTACAACTCAAACAAATAAGCTAATGTACCATTCCACAGGTCCCAAGTGGCATGTTCGTCATTTTGTAATGAACGCTATATGAAAGGATCATTTTACAAATGCTAATGTACTGAATTTAAAATAAAGTTTATTTATTTATTTATAAGGTAATAAACGTGCAATACAACTACTATAATACTTATTTACAGTGAACACATTACTGCACTGAAATGGTGAAGAAGTTATATATATATATATACACAAATCAGTTGGTTCTACTGAGAAATTCATCAATGGAGTAGAAGGAGTTGGCCACCAATAAATCCTTTAGGCTTCTCTTAAACTGAATTTCATTGGTTGTTAAGCTTTTTATGGCTGCTAGCAAGTTATTGAAAATGTGTGTTCCTGAATAATGCACTCCTTTTTGTACAAGCCTAAGTGACTTTAAATCCATGTGAAGATTATTCTTATTTCGAGTATTGATTCAATGAATTGAGCTGTTGGTTTGAAAAAGTGATAGATTTTTAATGACAAATTCCATTAAAGAATAAATATATTGGGAAGCAGTAGTTAGTATCCCTAGTTCCCTAAACCGGCTTCTGCAGGATGTTCTTGAGTCCACACCACATATAGCTCTTACTGCACGTTTTTGTGCCCGGAAAACTTTAGCTTGGCTCGATGAATTACTCCAAAAAATAATCTCATATGACATTACGGAATGAAAGTAAGCATAGTATGCCAGCTTTTTCGTTTTTATATCCCCTATGTCTGACACAATTCGCCTTGCAAATAGAGATTTGTTAAGACGCTTCAGCAGTTCTGTGTTCTCCTTTTCCCTGTTGAATTTATTATGCAGCTGTCATCCCAAGAATTTAACACTCTCCACGTCATCGTATGTTAGGCATATACTCGTGGGACGCCTCTTACAAGCTCTGAACTGCATGTAGTGTGTTTTTTCAAAGTTTAGTGACAAAGAATTGGCTATGAACCAGTGATTAATGTCCACAGATATTTTATTAGCTGATCTTTCTAAGACTACACTTGACTTGCTATTTATTGCAATGCTTGTATCATCGGCAAACGAAACGAACTTGGCATCTGGTAATGTTACTGATGAAAGGTCATTGATATACACAAGACAAAGTAAGGGTCCTAAAATGGAACCTTGTGGGACCCCACATGTAATTGGTTCCCAGTTGGATGATGCCTGATAGCTTGATACATCTCTTTCCTAATAACACCCTTTGTTTCCTGCCAGAGATATAAGATCTGAACCATTTTGCAGCATTTCCTGTTACACTATAATTTGCTTAAAAGGATATTGTGATTTACACAGTCAAACGTCTTTGACAGATCACAAAATATACCAGTTGCCTGTTATCTAATGAATTAAGCACATTTTCACTGTAAGTGTAGATAGCCTTCTCAATATCAGAACACTTTAGAAATCCGAACTGTGACTTTGAAAGTATGTTATTTGAGATAAGATGGTTATAAAGCCGATTGTACATGACTTTTTCTAAAATTTTTGAGAATGCTGGCAAAGGTGAAATTGGATGGAAATTTGATGCTGTTTCTTTATCTCCCTTCTTAAACAGTGGCTTAACTTCAGCACATTTTAACCATTCAGGAAATATTCCACTGATAAACGACTGGTTACACAGATGGTTTAATATGTTACTTAACTCAGAATCACAGTCTTTAATTAGCTTTGTTGATATTTCATCATACCCACTAGATGTTTTGATATTAAAGATTTTATGATGGACATTATTTCTGCTGGGATAATGAGGGTCAAAATCATATTATGGAAGTTACTTGAAATGTCTGGTCTGAGGTATTCCATAGCAGCATCTACAGAACCTGACAACTCCATCTTTATAACGTGCATTATTACGCTATGTACACAAATAAACACAGTATGTAGCTACAGTTCGTTTTACACTGGCTCACAGGATGTAAGCATTCGATGTTCTTTACAAAGAATACGGATATGACAGATACTGCAGTTTTACTACATAATAGCTTTGGCAAGAGATGCAATGTATTATAATACAAATATTTCTAGTATAGGTTTTACATTTCAGTAAATGTTGTTTGCTGCATACAAAAGTAGCTCAAAAAGGCATTCAACGTGCAGCCCCAAAAATGTTTGGCCATTTTCCCAATAACGTAAAACGTCTTACAGGCGAAAAAGGAAGTTCTATAGCGAGCCTAAATTATTTTTTCTGGACAACTCCTCCTTTTTCACAAACGAATTTTAAATTACAAAGAAAAAACACTAAACTTAAGTCAATCACTAAATACACGAGTAGTATTAAAGACTAATGCGTTTATCTTATTACATTTAAGTTAGTGAGCGTTAGTGAACAGATGGTATGTAAGACCTGCACAATCAAGCCATGCACCCATAGCTTGTAAACCGATTCGTTCTACGTTGTTTCGATACCAATAATGAAAACGATTAATGGAACATCTGAATGACTAAGTAGATGGGCTGAAAGGAAGACCGGGGACTAAAATTCAATCGATGACTGTCTCGTTAGGGTCGGAGCACAAGCGCGGATTGTGAACGGGAGGAAGGAACCACCTCAACATTCGCATCCACCGGATGCCATTCGGAATAGATATCAGAACGGAACAGAATGTGAAGTCTGACAGATCACAGCAATAAACAAGAAATGGAATAGATGTAATCCACTGAATTACGGGTCAATATCACTGACACCGATGTGTGGAATGATTTTGGAACAAGTACGCCACTACAACTAAGAAATACCTTGAAGACGACAGTCTACTGACACGTAACTATCACGAATTCAGAATATATTGTTCTTGTGTAACACAACCAGCTCTTTGCTCAAATGAGTGGATTGCCAAGCCGTAGTACGTCGTAAGCTTCTTGATCACTTTATCAGTTTTAGTCATGGGCAAGCACACAGAATAATTTTTCGCGGCTACAAAGTCGAATTTCCCGAAAATAACTGGTACTTGAAAAAGGCCGATTTCAGGCAGGTGCATTTTTTTGTTCAACCGCGAATAAGAAACATTTCCGTTCCGTATTCGGAAAAACCGTTTCAGAGGTGGATTCTAAACACTTTTATGGATCCAAAAATACAATTTAAAAAAAATATCGATTTTTTAACCAAAATATACACTGCTGGCCACTGTAAATGCAACAGCAAGAAAGATAAGAGGTAACACAAGAAGATTTATTTTGTAGATAACATGTTGACCAAGTATCAAATGATTACGTTTACAGACGTCTGTGACATGTGGTTCCTGCCAGCATCAGTAGCCAGAGTAGCCGCCATTGTTGGAGATGACCGCTGCCACACGTCTCGGCATTGAGTCAAAGAGACGTTGGATGTGTTCCTGGGGTACAGCAGCCCAAGCAGCTTCCACACGTTGCCAAATATCATCTTGTGTGGCAGCTGGGGATGTAATCTGGGTCACTCGTTGAGCAACCATGGACCACATGTTTTCTATCGGCGAAAGATGCGGAGAGCGAGCCGGCCAGGGAAGCAATTCAATCTGGTTATTGAGAAGAACCTTTGGACAATGCGTGCCACGTGTGGTCGCGCATTATCCTGTTGAAATATGGCTGTGGCCGAGCCCTGAAGGTAAGGAAGGACAACTGGCTCCAGCACCTCGGATATGTAGCGCCGGCTATTTAAAGTACCGGCAATGCGTACTAGAGGCGTGCGAGAGTAATATCCAATACCGCCCCATACCATAATACCCGGTGCAAGACCAGTGTGGCGGTGCATAATGCAGCTGTCCAGCATCCTCTATCCACGGTGTCTCCACACTCGAATCCGACCATCGTGGTGCTGCAGACAGAAGCGTGCCTCGTCAGTAAAGACAACGTCATTCCATTCTGCCGTCCACATCCGTCTGTCATCACACCATTGGCGACGGAGACGTCTGTGGTTCTGCGTCAATGGTAGACGAAGCAATGGACGTCTTGCGAACAGACCACTCTGCTGTAAACGGCGTCGAATGGTACGCGCAGACACCGGATGATGCGTTACAGACGCAATGTGCTGTGCTATGGTTCGGGATGTCACTGAGCGATCCGTCACTGCCATGCGCACAATTTGCCTATCAGCACGTGCAGTGGTGCATCGAGGTGAATGCGATCGACCACGTCGGTCCGTCGTACCCTCCTGCATCCAACGGTCACATATCCGCATAACAGTTGTTTGGTTTCGTCCAACACGACTAGCGATTTCTCTCTATGATAATCCACAATCTCGGTAAGCCACTATCCTTCCTCTGTCGAACTCGGATACTTAATCAAAAGTTGTTCGCTGTTGTCTACGAGGCATAACTGATCGTCTTGTGAAACAACCACAATGTAAACACACGTGCCGAACGTACACTCGTCGAAATCGCCAAGCCTTAAATGGCGCTATGAGGTGGCGCCACAGGCGCGCGTGATGTGCGTCTGCGCTGAAATTCTAATCAGTTGCATATCTCATCGCTGCAAACCCATGGTGTAAATTTCACTTGATTCAGATGCTTCCTTCAGGGTGTTGCATTTACGGTGGCAAGCAGTGTAGTAAACCTCCCCTTAAGTTTCAACGAGGTTGTGTAATAGGGCTACCAGAAGGTGGATGTTTCTTCTGCGATAGTGCAGAAGGACTTGGCAGGCATGTAGCTCCTGTACATGACTACTGGCAGCGGTGGTGTCGAGAATGGACGGTTGTAAGAACACCCTGCTCCGGATGGCCAGTTGGCACTACCAACAGGGAAGACGGCCGTGTTCAGCGCATGGCTCTGGCGCATCGTACTGCATCTGCAGCAGCAATCTGAGCAGCAGTTGGCACCACAGTGACACAACGGACTGGTACAAATCGGTTACAGCGTGCATTCCACTGACTCCAAACCACCACCATTTGCGACTTCAGTGGTGTCAAGCGAGAGGTCACGGGAGGGCAGGGTAGAGGTCTGATGAAAGTTCGTTGTGCCTTGGTGCCAGCGGTGGGTGTGTGTTGCTTAGGAGGAAAGCAGTTGTGGGCCTACATCCAATCACTCTCCGTGTTAGATACACTGTACCTTCACCTGGAGTTACGGTCTGGAGTATGATTTCTTATGACAGCAGGAGCACTCTTATGGTTATATCACGCACCCTCACTGCAAAATTCAGTTTTGTGATGCGACCTGTTGTGATGCCATTCATGAACAGCATTCCTGGGGTTGTTTTGCAACAGGATAAAGCTCGCCCACACACCTCTGTCGCAACCCAACACGCTCTAAACAGTGTCGAAATGTCGCCTTTGCCTGCTCGATTACCAGATCTCTCTCCAATCGAGCACATTTGGGACATCATCGAGAAACTCCAGCGTCATCCGCAACCAGCATTAACAGTCTCCATATTAGCCGAGTAGGTTAAAAAAAAAAGTTCAAATGTGTATGAAATCTTATGGGACTTAATTGCTAAGGTCATCAGTCCCTAAGCTTACACACTACTTAACCTAAATTATCCTAAGGACAAACACACATACACCCATGCCCGAGGGAGGACTCGATCCTCCGCCGGGACCAGCCGCACAGTCCATGAGTGCAGCGCCTCAGACCGCTCGGCTAATCCCGCGCGGCGAGTAGGTTCAACAGGTATGGAATTCCATCTCACACACTGACATCCAGAAACTGTACGACACAACGCACGCATGTTTGCATGCCTGCATTGAGCATTGTGGCGGGTACAACATCTGTAAGTGGGCTGCTTCTGTGTTGGCAGCGCTGTGTAGCGCTTTGCATTGGATCTCTGGCTGCGCTTTCTTTGTAAGAGACTCTGTGGCTGGTCGGACTCGTTGTTGGAAGTTAATCGCCAGTACTATGTAAGTCTGCAGGCTTTCGTGGCCGTTGTCACTGAAGTTAAGATCTTCTGGCTTATTAGGCAGTGTCATGTTTCTTCTAAAATGATCGACGTTTCGACCCCTCCACTGGGATCTTCCTCAGGATCTTCTGGTGTCCACTACTGCTAGTGTTCTAGCATTAGTGTACCCCAGAAGATCCTGAGGAAGATGCCAGTTGAAGCGTCGAAACGTCGATCATTTTAGAAGAAACATGACCCTGTCTAATAACCCAGAAGATCTTAACTTCAATCGCCAGTAGTGTTGGGACGCTGGAAGTTAGTCGCCAGCTGTGATGGAAGTACAGTTGGGCAGTTGGAGGTGAACAGCCAGCAGTGTTGGGTGTTAAATGTGAGAAGTTAGCATTGATGGAGGGTAGAGGTGTGAAGTGTTAGCGTAGGCTAACGATTAATAGCTGTTCGACTTGGAGATTGAATATTATTCATGATTATATACCTTTGTACTAGATGTCAATGACGATTTATGTTCGTGTCTGAACTGGATGTCACATTATTAAGGTAAAAAAATTACACTATTTGGTTTGCAACAGAACTTTTCCTTTGCTAACCACATGCCTATTAGTAGTAGTGGCTTTAGTAATTAGAATCTTTTATTTTGCTCGCAGTATTTAAGCTCACTGTATGGCAGTACTTCGCGTAATGAAGATTTTTGTGAGGTAAGTGCTTAATGAAATGTGTAGGTTATTGCTAGGATTTCTTTTTAGTCAGTGTCATTCTTTTGAATTAATTATTTGAGTTCAGGTTCTCTTTTTTTTTTATCAGTCAGATTGCGTTGCGCTAGGATATTGTGAGTCTCGGTCATTCAGCAATTTAAGTGCAGATACGCACATTTAAATAAGGAAGTTTCACATCTAGTAACCAGCTATTAGCGTACCACCGTTTCACATCTGCAATGGCTTCTCTCGCGCCCACATTAACTTGTAATCTTGCAATATTATTCACTTACGTGTGTCACCTAGAAAAATGTATTCCCGGTTTTACATTACGCTACATTAATTAATTTTTGGTTTTGCGATTTTTTTCCGTCCGTGTATAACCGATTTAGGAGACGATTTGAGAAACCCCTCTTCGATCGATTGCAGATAACTCCTTCGTTTACCGTCTAGTACAACCGACATAAGATAAAAATAAACGGAAAACTGATTTAGACAGGATAATCTGTATTGTGAAAAAAGTGGCAATTGAACCTGAACAATAAAAAGTGTGCGATCGTCCACACGAATACTAAAGAAATTCTGTTAAGTTTTGGTTAGACAATAAAAAAAACCTAAATAACGCTAATTTAAAAGTTACTGATTCACCTAAATGACTGTGGATTACCATCACGAACAGTTTCATCTGGAACCAGCGGAAGCCACGTTGTTGTAACAAGAAAGAATAGAGAATTCAAGCAGCAGAGATAAAGTTTCTGAGGACGACGAAGGGCAGCAAAAGAGACATGATTGGAAATGAAGATAGTGTAATAGAGTTAAATATTTTCAAATTAATGAACAACTCTAAAGTATCATGAAGATTAGAGACATACCACGTGAGAACGCCAGGTCACAGAATTCTCCAGGAGATCCTGCACTAAAGCAGCCGAGTGGGAAGAGAGATATTAGAAGGCCTCGGAGAAGATGGGAAGGATTTTGTTTGTGAGTTCGGAATAGGTAAGAGTCTAATTACAGAAAAGAAGACGACGTCGATCATCACACAGAAAATGTTAATAGGTAAGACGAGTAAGATGAACCAAAGACCACGTTTAATTGCCAGAAAACTTGGAAGGTGCTAAAAATCTACTAAACAGACTACCTACACTATGCCTATCCATCCTCTTCTGGAGTATTGCTGCGCAATGTGGGACTTGTGACGCTACAACAAAGTCCTTGCTATGAATTTTTTCGCTTACTTAACACATGAAGCTGTTAGTATACGACGTATTGTCTAGTGTAAATATGTTTAAATTATGTAATATTTGACACTGGCAAGTCAGGGCATATTTAGCTAACGCTGAAGTCAGAGAGATTGTTTTGTCGTGCCGCTGGGCGCGGGAGCGCGCCAGCGGGCAGAAGTGGCAGTGAAGATGTACAATCGAGTGCTGCTATAGTTCAGTTCTTTTATCTTGGCGGTTCGCGCATGCCCGCCCAGACGCGGGAGATGGCTGCGTTGCCAGTTGCACACGCCAAGAGAAGCAACGCCATACTATAGTGTAATTCGCAAACTTACGTTTAGGGGGGAGCGCGCAGTTTATGAAGTAAAGCCACCACGGCCGCATTAACCCTCTCGCTGCTTCAGAGACGTGCTCACCGCATTCCGCGCTGTGCGCGATTTTGTCATCACTGCACTGCTCGCCTGTGCAGACACATGGTGTTCCGACTGCTTTGACACACTTATCATTCGATTTAACAAAAAGTATTTGGCCCAAAAATTTGATTTTTACACATCTTCTTGACTGATACCTTCCCCCCATAAATGACTTAATTTTGTTTCGATGTTCAACGCAGTTATTGTGCAGCATTAAATGTAGCAAACCATTGCACGAAATTTTGAAGAGTTTTCAGAGGTAAAAGCCCACAGCATATACTTCCCGTATGGTCGATTTTGGTTGCCACTAGAAATTTCAAAAAATTACATTCAAACGAATAAAATACACGAAGTAAGACACTTCGATATTGTTTTTAAGTACAGAAAGTATTAAGCATCAAACAAGATTTAAACTCAGAACCTTTTGCTTAGCAGCCAAACACCTTAACCATTACGCTAACGCAGCTCACCATTCAATGGAATTCTTGGAGGACTTTAAAGAGTCACGCAAAATACAAACACTGTTGGTGTGACTATAAATTACTCACTTTTCGTCGAAGTACAATAGGAAATAAACAATTACTGCTGTTCTTTATTGCGAAAATGCGGTTAGTGGGAATGAATTTCCTTGCTATCGCCTGAATTAGGAGGCTTTTTGCTTGTGTCGTTTAATTAATTAATAGAATATGAAGCAACTGGTGTAAAGAATACGTTTTCCAAACTTTCTTGTATAGAAAGTCTGCTATCAAGACATTGCTTTTGTTCAATTACTTTATTTATGACTGAACATTTCTTAAACTGAAGACACTCGTCCGTGCTCTGCACCACAGTCGAGCTCTGGCAACGTCGTTCTCTGTTCATTGGCTGACTGTGTTTTGTGACGTCAGATGCGCAGGACGAACCTAAACTCGGCCGCCGTCGTAAATGACGCGCACTTTAGTCCTGGCTGCGTTACATCTAACGGCTAGTGTGTGGATCTAAGTACGACGGAAAAGTAATGGTCGGCATATCTGAAAGCATGGCCGGGCAGGTTATTACGGATTAATGGGCATAGTGCTGAAGAAACGAGGACTTAAATGTGAAGCGCACTGTGGGCCCGAGTCGCAACAGTAAAAGCCCGCTGCCACTTTGTGTCGCCGCCGTGGACTTCCGTCGATCCACCGACAACGAGGGAAGTAAGATCTACGTAATTTTCGTAGGATAAAATTGTAGAAGGCTTGCCAGTGACTGTGCTTTTCTCTGAAGTTCAACAATTAATAACAAGCACTTTATAATCGAAGTGTTGCAGTTACATTCCACCCGACAATAACAACAAGTAGGTTCCTTCCGATCCTTACCTTATTGAACCGAGTGTGTCACGCCATTATCAAGAGAAAATATGTTAATTATCAAATTATTTGCATAGATGGTGAAGAGTAAATTTCAGACTGTTTTGAACGATTGGTTATCGTAGTTAATTGTTGCACTAAATAAGCTTACTCCAACCGTAGTAACTTAATAATAGACCGAAGTAATAAATTCAATTATTAAGATTTATTCCAATGCATATTCAGCTGAAGTTAGTTCAAGGATATTTCATGAAACTATAAAGCTTATTCCACCTGACAATTGCCCAATTAATGTATTACTATCATTCAAAACATAGGTAATCAATTATTGGCAATATATTTCATTATCAGTAGTTTAAACTGTGCAAAGTACGTAATTTTAAAGACAGAATGACAGTCCATTATTCAAAATCTCAATAGGTAATTATCTGTGTTGTCAGCATTGCACTTAGCTGACAAATTATGAACAAAATAATTATCTAAATATTTATTGAAAGTTAACCATTAATGTTTAAGTGTAGTGAGATTGTTATGACATTATTTTATATGACTACTGAGCCTGACACAGCACTTAGTAAAAGTCCCCGTTCCACCTGCTGCGCTACAAACAGGTAAACTTTATTTTTGACACAATTATTCAGGTACTTAACAGCAGTGTCGCTCATCAGTTGAGCTGGCGACCGATTTTTTAATTGCTTTTACAACTTAACCATTTCTTTCAGCAAAATTTCCACTGGCAAAATTTATTTGCAAATTATTTCCATTATTTCATTTACTGATCGTTGTTGAATGAAATTACTCATTCAATAACGATCAAGTTATAACGTCTCCTGTTTCCCGCGGAATAATCATTATTTACTTCGGTTTCGGATGCCTTATCCCGACACGGGTCAAAATTCATAATTCACGGTCATTGTTAAGTTGTAATTTCGCAAATCCTGGAAAGCAGGGTGGTGTCATAGATCATAGGAGGGTATCGAAAAAGTTTAGAGAAAGGCAGCTCATTTCGTATTATCCTAAGACAAGGGGGAGAGTATCACAGATATGGTACGCCAGTTGAGGTGGCAATAAATTATAACCAATGTGTTTTCGTTGTGGCGAGATCTTTTCGTGAAATTTCAATCACCAACATCCGCCTCCAATTGAGAAAGTATGTACTGTCTTGAAGTGAGTGTAGCGTGCAACTCATTTTCTGAACGTGCATACGATTCTAGAATCTTTCCACACTACGGCGGTGATAGACTCCAAAGTTTCGAAGCAAAAACGATCCGGCTGGAGAGCGAATCTCGCGGCGGCAGGCGCACCGGCGCGGCGTCGCCTGGCGCACTGGAGAGGTACCCGTCGATCAGCCGGCAGGGGGCGTTCCTGGAGCTGGAATGGCGCGGGCGGCCTTGAGAGGGGCGGCCAGCTGGAATAGCGTTTCCCAAGCGGCGACCCACTTACACGCCGTCAGGCTGACAGCTCCTAGGCTGCGAGTGCGCATGCGCCGCCTGCTGCCTCTGTGACGTCACACATAGTGGGCCAGCTCCTTCCTGACTCGCCAACGTCATCTACATCTCCATCTATACACCACCAGTCGCCATACAGCGTGTGCTGGAGATTACTCCTGCCACCATTTCCTAATGAGAAGGTATTGAATAGAATTGGAGAGAAGAGAAATTTGTGGCACAACTTAACTAGAAGAAGGGATCGGTCGGTAGGGCATATTCTGAGGCATCAAGGGATCACCAATTTGGTATCGGAGGGCAGCGTGGAGGGTAAAAATCGTAGAGGGAGACCAAGAGAGGAATACACTAAACAGATTCAGAAGGATGTTCGTTGCAGTAGGTACTCGGAGATGAAGAAGCTTGCACAGGATAGAGTAGCATGGAGAGCTGCATCAAACCAGTATCTGGACTTAAGTCCACAACAACAACCATTACCTTATACCCCCTCCACCCGAGCCCCCACGCCTCCCGACTTGTTCCATTCGGGAATGCTGTCTGAGAAGGAGGTATGTCAGTAAACTTCAGTATACAAATCTTTAACATCATGCAGCGCGTCAGCAACCGTATATGTATAGAAAATAAACAATTTTTTTCAGCCTTCAGTTGCAACGTAATTTTTACTCGTTTACCTAGGTTTCAATTCCAGTAATGGAATCTTCTTCAGAACAAAAAATTAAATTATTTTGAGAGCCAAACACTGGCCATGTCACAGATTAAAAATTAAAACAATATGCGGCTTTATTGTTTTAATTTTTAATCTGTGACATGGCCAGTGTTTGGCTCTGAAAATAATCTAACTTTTTGTTCTGAAGAAGATTCCATTACTGGAATCGAAACCTAGGTAAACGAGTAAAAATTACCTTGCAACTGAAGGCTGAAAAAAATTGTTTATTTTCTAAGCTTCAATATGACATTTCTCTAATTTTTCCATTGTGATATTTTTGTGAGACTTATGTGGGAGGAATTTATATGTTGCTCGACCCTTACCCGAAATTTTTTTTTTGTTTTTTTTTTTTTAGTTACCAGTCTTCTGACTGATACATTAAGAAAATGTTTCAAAACTCCGCAGTCAAATAGCAGCCGCACCTTCAATTCCTGAGCCTTTTTCATTTTACTATTAGGTGTGTGAATAATAAAGTGTAGATCGAGGCGAGAAACCTCATGGGATTACGATATACACATGTATCGTATACAAGGTACAAAAGGGCAGCACACTGACAGAGCTATCATTTGTACTCAGGTGATTCATGTGAAATGGTTTCCGACGTTATTGTGGCCGCCCAATGGGTATTAACACACCTTGAACATGGAGTGACAGACGGAGCTAGACCCATGGGACATTCCAATTCGGGAATCGTTAGGGAATTCAATATTCCGAGATCCTCAGTATCAAGAGATCCTTAGTATCAACAGTGTGCCACATTTCAGGTATTACCTATTGTCACAGACAACGCAGATCACCTAACGACCGAGAGCAGCGGCGTTTGAGTACAGTTGTCAGAGCGGCGTTTGCGTACAGTTGTCAGTGCTAACAGAGAAACGACACTGTGTAAAATAACTGCAAAAATCAATGTGGGACAGACCATGAAAGTAGCCGTTAGCACAGTGTGGCGAAGTTGGAGTTAATGGACTAAGGCAGCAGACGACCGACGCGAGTGCCTTTGCTAACAGCACGACATCGTCTACAGCTTATCTCCTGGGCTCGATACCATATCGGTTGGACCCTAGACGACTGGAAAATTGTGGTCTGGTCACATGAGTCCAGAATTTAGCTGGTAAGAGCTGATGGTAGGGCTCGAGTGTGGTGCAGACTCCATGAAGCTATAACTTTTGTTCTATGGGACCCGCAGTGCAATATAGACTACTGGTCATTAAAATTGCTACACCAAGAAGAAATACAGATGATAAACGGGTATTCATTGGACAAATATATTATACTAGAACTGACATGTGGTTACAAAAAAAATGGCTCTGAGCACTATGGGACTCAACTTCTGAGGTCATTAGTCCCCTAGAACTTAGAACTACACTCCTGGAAATTGAAATAAGAACACCGTGAATTCATTGTCCCAGAAAGGGGAAACTTTATTGACACATTCCTGGGGTCAGATACATCACATGATCACACTGACAGAACCACAGGCACATAGACACAGGCAACAGAGCATGCACAATGTCGGCACTAGTACAGTGTATATCCACCTTTCGCAGCAATGCAGGCTGCTATTCTCCCATGGAGACGATCGTAGAGATGCTGGATGTAGTCCAGTGGAACGGCTTGCCATGCCATTTCCACCTGGCGCCTCAGTTGGACCAGCGTTCGTGCTGGACGTGCAGACCGCGTGAGACGACGCCTCATCCAGTCCCAAACATGCTCAATGGGGGACAGATCCGGAGATCTTGCTGGCCAGGGTAGTTGACTTACACCTTCTAGAGCACGTTGGGTGGCACGGGATACATGCGGACGTGAATTGTCCTGTTGGAACAGCAAGTTCTCTTGCCGGTCTAGGAATGGTAGAACGATGGGTTCGATGACGGTTTGGATGTACCGTGCACTATTCAGTGTCCCCTCGACGATCACCAGTGGTGTACGGCCAGTGTAGGAGATAGCTCCCCACACCATGAAGCCGGGTGTTGGCCCTGTGTGCCTCGGTCGTATGCAGTCCTGATTGTGGCGCTCACCTGCACGGCGCCAAACACGCATACGACCATCATTGGCACCAAGGCAGAAGCGATTCTCATCGCTGAAGACGACACGTCTCCATTCGTCCCTCCATTCACGCCTGTCGCGACACCACTGGAGGCGGGCTGCACGATGTTGGGGCGTGAGCGGAAGACGGCCTAACGGTGTGTGGGACCGTAGCCCAGCTTCATGGAGACGGTTGCGAATGGTCCTCGCCGATACCCCAGGAGCAACAGTGTCCCTAATTTGCTGGGAAGTGGCGGTGCGGTCCCCTACGGCACTGCGTAGGATCCTACGGTCTTGGCGTGCATCCGTGCGTCGCTGCGGTCCGGTCCCAGGTCGACGGGCACGTGCACCTTCCGCCGACCACTGGCGACAACATCGATGTACTGTGGAGACCTCACGCCCCACGTGTTGAGCAATTCGGCGGTACGTCCACCCGGCCTCCCGCATGCCCACTATACGCCCTCGCTCAAAGTCCGTCAACTGCACATACGGTTCACGTCCACGCTGTCGCGGCATGCTACCAGTGTTAAAGACTGCGATGGAGCTCCGTATGCCACGGCAAACTGGCTGACACTGACGGCGGCGGTGCACAAATGCTGCGCAGCTAGCGCCATTCGACGGCCAACACCGCGGTTCCTGGTGTGTCCGCTGTGCCGTGCGTGTGATCATTGCTTGTACAGCCCTCTCGCAGTGTCCGGAGTAAGTATGGTGGGTCTGACACACCGGTGTCAATGTGTTCTTTTTTCCATTTCCAGGAGTGTATATGAGCAGGTTGGCGGCACGAGGTGTGTTCGAAAATTTATTCTTTCAGAGGAGGGATGTTCCTTTGGCAATCAGTTGATGGTGAGGGAGTATACTAACAGATTCGAACTACACATTGTTAAACAGAAGTAGAATGATTTTGTAGGTTCTAGCTCACTAACCCACTTACTAGCTCAATACTGCATTTTCCAATTAACTCAACCGATTTTAAAAATTCAGTCTATTTAAATCATTCCCACCGATTTCTGAGCCGGCCGGTGTGGCCGTGCGGTTCTAAGCGCGTCAGTTTGGAACCGCGTGACCGCTCCGGTCGCAGGTTCGAATCCTGCCTCGGGCATGGATGTGTGTGATGTCCTTACGTTGGTTAGGTTTAAGTAGTTCCAAGTTCTAGGGGACTGATGACCTCAGTAGTTAAGTCCCATAGTGCTCAGAGCCATTTGCACCATTTGAATCGATTTCTTAGCTTTAGCTCAATACCTCAATTTCTTGAATAACTCTACCGATTTTAGCTGTTTACCTAATTTTTTCGTTGACGAACCGATTTCTGAGTTCTTTATTTCATATAAAAGGTGAACGTAAGAAAAAAAAGTGCACATCGTATCCATCCATTTTTACTTCGTTCTATAAAAGGTGAACGTAAGAAAATAAATAAAATGAATTGGTTAACGAAGGTAAATTATTCACTTTCATATAGGTACGAAAATCACATCGCTATGCTCTCAACTACCCAGTTTCAACTACTTTTCGAAAACAATTAAATTTATTTATTACTTACTAAAAATCTGTAGTAATAAATGCCGCGCGGGATTAGCCGAGCGGTGTAAGGCGCTGCAGTCATGGACTGTGCGGCTGGTCCTGGCGGAGGTTCGAGTCCTCCTCCCTCGGGCATGGGTGTGTGTGTGTGTGTGTGTGTGTGTGTGTGTGTGTGTGTGTGTGTGTGCGTGTGTGTGTGTGTGTGTGTGTGTGTGTTTGTCCTTAGCATCATTTAGGTTAAGTAGTGTGTAAGCTTAGGGACTGATGACCATAGAAGTTAAGTCCCATAAGATAAAAAAATAAAAAATAAAAATAGTAATAAATGGAAGGAGACAGAAACGCTAAAATTATTGATCTATTTTTTAAGAATAAAATGCATTACCCGAGAAAAATTAAATAGTTTGTTAGAAGAAGAATACCAAATAGAATGTTCGGATTTACTTTTACTTAAAAATGGTTGTGCAGAAATTACAGTTTATGACAAGGAAAAGGATGATTTTCTAGAATTAAAGGATTTAAATAAACGAAATAGAAACAAATATATAAAGAAGATTCTTAAGGCAATTAATAAATGTTATATGGAAGAAAACGATTCGGATTCTAGCGAAGTAAGCGAGACAGATATCGATAAATATTGTAAAGAACTATTCACACACGAAGAAGTTGTAAAAGACCACAATGGAGGTCGAATTTACAGAAGACCGTTTTAAATTTTTATACATTTTACAATATTTTTAGGTAGCGGCGTTTTACTGCTACCACAATTTTTATATGTTTTACAATATTTTAGGTAGTCCTAAAATGGGACTACCAATTTTTTTTACTTTTGTTCCAATTATTTGTTGGGAAAGAGATTCGAGATACAAATCGTTTTCCTCCAAATTGGAGAGGTTAAAATTTGCTAAACTAAGACTAATTAATTAAACTTGGAACGAATATCAATTAAATTCGAAACGACAATAAAGCATCCAAACAAACGTTCGACATTAAGCTAAACGTAAACATTAACATAAATTTTAACGTCGTATGTTCGTTCTTAAACGTAACGTTACGATGTGAGTTTCGTACCTATATGAAAGTGAAAAATTTACCTTCGCTAACCAATTCATTTTATTTATTTTCTTACGTTCATCTTTTATAGAATGAAGTAAAAATGGGTGAATTTGATGTGCAATTTTTTTCTTACGTTCACCTCTTATATGAAACAAAGAACTCAGAAATCGGTTGGTGAACGAAAAAATTAGGTAACTAGCTAAAATCGGTAGAGTTATTCAAGAGCTAAAGCTCAGAAATCGGTGGGAACGATTTAAATAGACTGAATTTTAAAAAAAACCTTTGAGTTAATTAGAAAATGCACTATTAAGCTAGTGAGTGAGTTTGTGAGGTAGAACCTACAAAATCATTCGACTAACAGAATTTAACGAAGCAGCACACTGCAACGAGAAAGCAGTTACTTTATTAGAGGAGTTATTGGCTACTGTGGACCGCCCGTTGGCCGTGCAGTGCTTTCCGGGCGGGAAGGAGCGCCTGGTCCCCGGCACGAATCCGCCCGGCGGACTTGTGTCGAGGTCCGGTGAGCCGGCCAGTCTGTGGATGGTTTTTAGGCGGTTTTCCATCTGCCTCGGCGAATGTGGGCTGGTTCCCCTTATTCCGCCTCAGCTACACTATGTCGGCGATTGCTGCGCAAACAAGTTCTCCACGTACGCGTACACCACCATTACTCTACCACGAAAACATAGGGGCTACACTCGTCTGGTGTGAGATGTTCCCTGGGGAGTCCACCGGGGGCCAAACCACACAAAAACCCTGGGTTCGGTGTGGGGCGGCGGAGAGGTGAAGTGGACTGCGGTAGTCGTCGTGGGGTTGTGGACCACTGCGGCTGCGGCGGGGGCGGAGCCTCTCCGTCGTTTCAAGGTCCTCAGTTAACATAACACAACATAACATATTGGTTACTGTAATTCCGTGCCGGGCCGTGGCGGTTCGTTTCACGTTTCCACTATCGACAGCTTCTACCTGGCGCCTCACCAGGTAGCGCATGTTACTCCCTTGTGCGGGTCCGCAGCTCGTGGTCTGGATCACGGGGTCCTGGATTCGTTTCACAGCCGGGTTTGGTAGCCCAGGGACTAGGTGTTTTTGTCCTCATCATTTCATCATCATCATCATCATCGTTCGTGACAGTGGCTAGATTGGACTGTGAAAAAAGTTGGACAGTGTAAACGTTTGGGACTTTGTATGGACGCAGATGACCGAGCAGATGGGTGGCTCATAAACCAGACATCATCATCATCATCATCATCATTATCATCATCATGCTCCTTCGTGCGGTTATCACTGCCACGGCTAGGCTTCAAAAGCGGCCGCTATGGAGTTCCAACGGCGCCAGTGCAGGCAGTTTACCTGTAGCCTTTGCACAGTATGGAGACAGGGGCCAGTTGCAGTGCCTGGAGAAATGGACACGCCAGGACTGTACATAACAGCAATTAGGCCACTGATGGCGTATGCAGCTCCAGTCCGAAGATACGCGGCTCCAACACATCGGCGCCGCCTGCAAATCACGCAGAACGAAGTACTACACACCATAAGCAACGCTACACGATACAGTGGCCGCAAAATGCCATGGCCGCTAGATGCGCAGTCGTCTGAGGCAGTGTGGGAAGTGCGGCAGTTGTGGGCGGTCCCTAAGAGCGCTGTAGGGGAAATGTCGAGCTTTGGAGGGGAACTGCCGTTCTAAACTGAAAGCTACACTCAAATTTTATGTAAATATTAATTGGGGCCCTCCACGCCCGTATTTGCATTGTGACCATTCAAAAAGATTTACTGTCACCTCTGCTTTTGTCAGTATCGAAAAACAATACCACCGAAAATGCAGCGATTTATTTTCAAAAAATGGTTCAAATGCCTCTGAGCACTATGGGACTTAACAGCGGAAGTAATCAGTCCCCTAGAACTTAGAACTACTTAAACCTAACTAACCTAAGGGCATCACGCACATCCATGCCCGAGGCAGGATTCGAACCTGCGACCGTAGCAGCAGCGCGGTTCCGGACTGAAGCGCCTAGAACCGCTCGGTCACAGCGGCCTGAATTTTGAGTGAAACCTACAAATTTCTCTGTTTACCGGGCCAAAATTTGCTTCATTTGCCAAAACACAGCGGAGTTTACACAGTCTCACCACGCTAACATGTTGTGCAAACACAATTGCGAGAGAATTCTGAAGCAGTGGTTTATTAAGTTTACTAAGTGAGGAGCTGAGGAAATCCTCCACATTACGCAAAAGGGAACATTGACAACATCCTTGAGCAAATAGAGATATATTCACATGCATTGAAAAGCGAGCCCTCGGTACAAGAAAATGTGTAATATCTTCACATGTGTTGCTCCAGAACCCATAGCATTTCTTGTTTCAGCAGCTATCGATGGTCCTAAAAAATTACATTCTTTCACCGAAAAAGTCTGTAGGTATTGGAATAACACGGTAGATAATGTTTACATAATAACGTTACAGTTCAATACTCTCCTCTTTGCGTGCTATCGTTTGCTAAAAACTCATTTGGATATTTGAAACCATTTATGAAATATGAGGAATTTTTGGATATTCTACTCTGGCTTTATCGCTGGTGCGGGACGATCGCAAATGAATGTGCTACATCAGATCAATATTCTAGAGATTGGTGACAGATAGATACCTCTATCCAAGACTGAAGTGTTCAATGAAAAATAGAAAAACAGTTCAAATGGCTCTGAGCACTACGGGACTTAACATCTGAGGTCGTCACTCCCCTAGAACTTAGAACTACTTAAACCTAACTAACCTAAGGACATCACACACATCCATGCCCGAGGCAGGATTCGAACCTGCGACCGTAGCGGTCACGCTGTTCTTGACTGAAGCGCCTAGAACCGCTAGACCACCGCGACCGGCTGCGATTGCGCCCCGCCAGCGATAAAGCCAGAGTGAAATATCCACAATATTCCTCATACTTCATAAACGGTTTCTGATGTAGAAATGAGATTTTGGCACAGAAAGAGGAGAGTATTTTACCATATCGTTTTATGTAAAACTCCATTATTCCAATACATTTTTGGTGAAAGATTGAAATTTTTAAGCGCCATCAATATCTAGTGAAACCAGAAATGCTATGGGTTTTAGAACATCATATGTGAAGATGTTACACGTTTTTTCAGGAGCTACTGACTTTATTTTTCCACAGGTCCTCACTTAGCAAACTTGATAAATCACCGTTTCAGAATTCTGTCTCAATTGTGTCTGGACAACATGTTAGTGAGGTGAGACAGGTCCTCACTTAGCAAACTTGATAAACCACCGTTTCAGAATTCTGTCTCAATTGTGTCTGGACAACATGTTAGTGAGGTGAGACAGTGTAAACTCCGCTGTCTATTGGCTGAAGAAGTAAATTTTGACATGATAACCAGAGAAATGTGTAGGCTTTACTCGAAATTTACCACTCACAACACTGCTCCGAAAGTTGCAAATGGTTAAGAAGCCAGGCGAAAATAAATCTCTGCATTTTCGGCGAAATTCTTTTTAGATTTCGATGATTTTAATTACGTTTTTATGTTTTAATACAGTTTGTTTATTTAAGATTTTGTTGAGATATTTGCGCATATGGGTGTCAATTTCTGTTTCTTCCAGAAGATTTAGTTTCGGGCACTTCGGTGTTATGTGCAAGACTTCTATAGCGTATTCTAAGTGGTTTAGTGCTTATTTTCTGTTATGATATGATAGAACGTGGATTGGTTCGTGTTGCTATGCCTTACGTGTTCTTGATATCGTATTTTGAAATTTCTGCCTGTTTGGCTGGTATAGAATTTGTCACAGTCACTGCAGTTGATTTTATATATACCTGCCTCTGTGTGGATTAGTGGTTTTGTTTTTCAGGTGTGGACTGGTGGCTTTGTTTTTCCAAATCGAATTTGTGTTTTGATGTTGTGTGCAGTACGAAATGCAAATCGTACTGTAATTTTCTTTAATATTTCGTTTAACTTGTCAGATATTACTCCCATATATGTCTGTGGTATCTAAGAGAATTTTCTCGTTGTGCTTGTTTCTCTTCTCATTGTTATGTCATTATGTATTATGTTGTGTAGTGGCTTTTGTGTTTTTCATACAGTCGATCTACTGTAGTGGGATTATTCTTGTTTTTGTGTGCTTTGTACTTTAGAGTTGCTAAGTCTGTCTGTGTTGCGGGATTTTGTAGTGAGAGGTTTACTAATCTGTTTATCATGGTGTGGAAACATGCGTATTTGAGCATTCTAGGACTGCAAGAATATGCGTCTATGATGTTGTCTGATGTATATTTGGAATCATGCCAGCTGTGTATGTTTTTTATCGTTACATCTAGGGAATTAATTACTTTGTAATTTTCTAGTGTTATGCTCAGTGTCCTATCTGGCTGTGATTGTTCAATGCCCTGTAAGCCTTTGTCAGTTCCATCTATTAGAAGCAGTGTGTCATCTACATAACGAAAGTAGTGTGTGATTTTATTAATAATCTTGTTTGTAGGGCTGAATAGTTTTTGTTCAAGGTTACATGTGGCCATTTTCGTTAATCAGGTCCACCCCATGGAGCAATGTTTGTGCCCAATGGTGAAACTGTGTTCGAAGACTACAGCGCCGACCGGGGTGGCCGAGCGGTTCTGGGTGCTTCAGTCTGGAACCGCGCGACCACTACGGTCGCAGGTTCGAATCGTACCTCAGGCATGGATGTGTGTGATGTCCTTAGGTTAGTTAGGTTTAAGTAGTTCTAAGTTCTAGGGGACTGATGACCTGAGATGTTAGGTTTCATAGTGCTCAGAGCCATTTGAACCATTTGAAGACTACAGGACCCCTGTTCAGACAGGTCATATCATCCACGACTTGTTTTGTGAAGTCGAGGATCAGCTAAGCATTTTCGCTGGTAGCCACAGTCACTAGATCTCAGTATTATTGTGATCTACTTTGGAGATGAAGGTGCGTGATCGGTAACCACCTCCATCACCCTTAACTTGTTACTCTTTTGCAGGAACAGAGGTATAAGATTCCTTTGAAAGTCGTACAGGACCGGTATATACCCATTCCAAGACAACTGGAAGCTGTTTTAAATGCCATGTGTGTCGTGTTTTTTGTTCAAATGGTTCAAATGGCTCTGAGCACTATGGTACTTAACATCTGAGGTCATCAGTCCCCTAGAACTTAGAACTACTTAAACCTAACTAACCTAATGACATCACACACATCCATGCCTGAGATAGGATTCGAACCTGCGACCGTAGCTGTCGCGCGGTTCCAGACTGAAGCACCCAGAACCGCTCGTCCACTCCGGCCGGCGTGTTTTTTGTGTTCGCGTATTTTTGTCCACCCGATGTAGTTCACGCTGACCTCGGTATACGTCGGATTGTACAAGACGTACGAATGTTGTAACGGTGTCAGAACTTCGGAAACGGTACAATATGGGAAAAACTCTGCAGCTGACTTGGGACCCACATCTGTACTTTACAGCGGCGACAGTGGTGGACTGCCAGTCTATGGCTCTGATGATAATGACGATTTTGGTTTGTGGGGCGACCAACGGCGTGGTTGTCAGCTCCCCGTACAAATTCCCAATCTTTACACACTCCAGTCTCACCATTTTCCTGAATGGTATGAAATGATGAGGACAAAACACTCAGTCCCTGGGCGGAGAAAATCCACGACCCGGCCGGGAATCGAACCCAGGACCCCGTGATCCAGGGGCAGCAACGTTAACCTTTTTTCTTTTTTTAAGGGGAGCCGGAGGTGCCTATGCTGCCCATGTTAAAATCACTAAGTTTGAGGAACATTTACGATAAACTACCAAATAGAAAAATTTGAATTTTTTTTTACATATAGAGTGGTTTAGTATTGTAGTTATGACAGAGGGATTTTGGAGTATCTTTTCTAGTTTCCTTCCAATTATTTTTTTCATTAATGACCCAAATTTTTTTACAAATAATTGCTTTATAATTAAACTGAAATGAAACTACTGAACATATTGCCAAATGGCTGTGTTACAACGTAAGTTTGACCACTAGGAGTGCTGTATAAAAATTTCATATCTCTAGCTTGAGTGGATTTTGAGAAAATGTTCCTTATATTCGAAAAATTCTAATTTACGGGAAATGGCTATCAAAGTGTCTCAATACATTCCTGCACTATAGGATGGATTATCACGGTCTTCTTCTTCATCCTCCAAAAGCTTCTGTCTTCTTTTCTGGCCTGTTGTTCCATCATACTTCATACGCCTTTCTCTTCTTTCTGCTCCTCTTATCCTTTCTCTGTCAATATTTCTTAGTGCTCGTACAGTGTTCACCCCCGCTGTAAATCCTAGTGCCTTCAGAACTTCACACTGTTCCCTTGGTTGTAGGTTGCTATTGCATCATAAATGCCAAAGTGCAGTGTTTTTATGCTTACAAACACCCTTTTAGGAATCACTTTCGAAATCAAATTGTTTACACTCTCATTAGAATTCTGTGTCTTTCCATGTAGACATTTGTGTAACAATTCTGGCTGTGCTAAGTCATGAAAAATATCATCACTGTCATTAACATATTCACGAAATCTGTCAGTTCCACCAGTCAGCTTCTTGCTAGAAGATGTCACAGGGCTATGGCCGGCCATGTGTTGCTTAGCAGAAGAACGCACTGTTTCAGTAATTGTAGTACCGCAACTTGGTACTAGTGTTACTTTTCTTTTACCTACGTTCTTCCTCTTCTTATATACACGGTTACTAAAATGTGGCATCGTAACCAGAACAACACTTTACACAAGAAGTATAATACTACCAACAACAGGCGCAACACTGAACTAATTCGAAACGGTAAACAGCAATGAGACGATGTTCCGCGCTCTTAGCGCTTCATTTGTCACAGAAAACAATGTAGCCAACCCTTGCACACTCGCTGTATGGGTTAACATAAGGAGCTGTAAGCGTAACAGGCCGAGAAAATCCCAAGCAGTTCGCCAGGAAGTCACGAGAGGGTGTTAGATGCATTCAGCGCCCGCCCATTTCCCCTGCAGGCGTGGGGCAAAATGGTAATAACTCCACTTCCAGGGGGGAGTAGAACCATAATTCAAAGTTTACATTAAAGAGGAATGTTCCAATTAATTTTCGGTAGCAAAAAAAATCGTAATTTTTTGGATTTGACCACCTCCGGCTCCCCTTAATCTCATTTCGTTCGTTGCGTTTATTCGGGAAGGACGTCCCCTGACACCCGTTCAAGTTCATTGTTGATCCATTCACTCAGCTTTTTATTATTATTATTATTATTATTATTATTATTATTACAAAGGGCAGCTAACCCTCTGACCGAACACACTGAGCTACCGTGTCAGCCACTAGCCCATTTCCTCTGCAGGCGTGGGGCAAAATGGTAATAACTCCACTTCCAGGGGGAGTAGAACCATAATTCAAAGTTTACATTAAAGAGGAATGTTCCAATTAATTTTCGGTAGCAAAAAAAAATCGTAATTTTTTGGATCTGACCACCTCCGGCTCCCCTTAATCTCATTTCGTTCGTTGCGTTTATTCGGGAAGGACGTCCCCTGACACCCGTTCAAGTTCATTGTTGATCCATTCACTCAGCTTTTTATTATTATTATTATTATTATTACAAAGGGCAGCTAACCCTCTGACAGAACACACTGAGCTACCGTGTCAGCCACTAGCCCACGAGCTGCAGACTGCACCTCTGAAGCAACGCACGCCGAGCAGAGGCGGCTCCGTACGGCCTGGGGCGGCGGGGCGACACAGATAAACCCGCTTCCCCCCCTCCCAACCCCCCCCCCCCCCCCCCGCCCGCCAACCACCACTAGCGTCGGCAACCAAAGTAGCAGGGCAGAGTGTACGTGCCAGTCGCTTCTGCGGAGCCAGCACAGTAGGGCGGCGTCCCAACGCGCAGACCTGGCAGAACGACATAAACGATACATCGTATGTGGGCGCGCCCGTAGCCACACTGTGGATGAAGTAGCTCTATTTGTTGCTGTATCAGTGCGGACTGTCCAGCGTGTCTACAAGGAACGGCGCACCCCTGTAACACAGAGGAAGAACGGATCGTAATCGATCTCTCAAGAACTCACACCCGATGGCCCTGGCGTATATTCTGGCGCCTCCAAGGGAACTTTCACAGACGCTATCATAGCCTCTTGTTTGTTCTGATACGTTGCTGTCTACTTTCTTCTTATTTCGATGGCTAAGTGGACCTAAACAACACAATATCATGAAAGAAATAGAAAATAGTAATATAAGGAATGCCTTGCCCATGCGTAAAATTAAGTTAGTTATAGCTTAATACGTTAAAACTAATAAAAAATGAAACTTGGTAATCAAGGAAGGCAGGATTCGGTTACAATTGTGGACGGGGCCGTAAACAGTTACTGTTAGTTCCCTTTTGCAATTACACATATTTATTTTGAAACGGTAACTCCAGACTCAGTAATAAATAAAGATGTCACACGTTATTAATGAAGGAATAAACAACTGTGCAATTAATAGTGCTTTCCGTGCGTTACAATTTACCAAATGAGCATAAAATACAGACACAGCAAATAATGTCTTACAACCAAGCCAATGTGATCCCAATTAGAATTTTAAGGCAAGTAATCACAGTCACGGCTGAAGGCTTTTAACGCCAAGAATGGCAATTATTAAAAAAAATTAACAAACATACTGTGAAACAGCAAATACAACAGCGAAGATTAATTTCAAAAGACAGGCAACTGATCACTAAACGGGTGAGACAAAACAATGGTAAACTTGGTAGCACAATCATTTAAACCTGCTGTAACGCCAAGAATGGCAATTATATAAAAAATTTAGAAACATACAATAAAGCAGCGAGTACAATAATAAAACACAAGGGCCAGTCACAGACGGTGCACCAGGAATCGACCTCTGAATAGGTCGGGCAAAAAACACTTTCGCGAGCGATGAGATAGTCAGCCAAGAGCTGCATTCACTTCACAAGATTGTAACTCAGACTAGTGGCAGTCTAACGAATGACTAATGATAATCTTGCTGAGGCTACCTGACGTCCAATAAACCAAATTCAAAGATGTAAGAATACGCCAAAGCCGGAACCGGCGGTCTGGACCCCGCCCGCAGAATACTGTGCTTAGAGGGCCCGGAACGAGAAAGGAATCACTACCACCAGAATGGATGAATAGCCAAGCAACCTACAATCAAGAAAGCTGTCAAAACTACACGCCTCACCGGACAGCAGCGGCATGGCGAGGAAACGTACCCTGCCGTTACGTACACTGACCCCCAGGGCAGGTAACTGGGGTGTTACCGGCCACGAGGCAGGAAAAATACCGCTGGTTGAACTAAACAGATAGTAACCAACTGAACGCAATAAACAGTAATTATAAGTCCAGGAAAGCTAATCAGATCCGCCTTCCTCAAGCAATCCACTCGCTGCTCTTCGCCTCGGCGATACTACGAGCAGCAACAAGTGCCCAAGTCACTGGAGAATCACGAGATATCACAATGGTGGAGGTCTCTCTACTTGAATTCAAGTGCACTCAACTTAAAACTTGCACGATCCGGTTTACGAGGAGGTCGTGCACCCTCGTGACCACAGGCCTTCGATCCGGCAGTCCATGCACGCCGCCAGCGGTCCCAGTGTGTTCTCGCACTGCACGGACCTCGCTCCTCCTGAGTCCCCAACTGAACTGGCGCACTCACACGACCCGGAAGAACAACGACGTCGCCCCAAAGATAGGGCCACTAAATATCGACAACCGCCGCTGCTGCCACTAGCGGACAGGCAATGCTTGCGAAACCAAGTAGATAGTGTCGGAAGTTCCATGCGGCTTTTCGCGGATGATGCTGTAGTATACAGAGAAGTTGCAGCATTAGAAAATTGTAGCCAAATGCAGGAAGATCTGCAGCGGATAGGCACTTGGTGCAGGGAGTGGCAACTGACCCTTAACATAGACAACTGTAATGTATTGCGAATACATAGAAAGAACGATCCTTTATTGCATGATTATATGATACCGGAGCAAACACTGGTAGCAGTTACTTTTGTAAAATATCTGGGTGTATGCGTACGGAACGATATGAAGTGGAATGATCATATAAAATTAATTGTTGGTAAGGCGGGTACCAGGTTGAGATTCATTGGGAGAGTCCTTAGAAAATGTAGTCCATCAACAAAGGAGGTGGCTTACAAAACACTCGTTCGGCCTATACTTGAGTATTGCTCATCAGTGTGGGATCCGTACCACATCGGGTTGACGGAGGAGATAGAGAAGATCCAAAGAAGAGCGGCGCGTTTCGTCACAGGGTTATTTGGTAACCGTGACAGCGTTACGGAGATGTTTAGCAAACTCAAGTGGCAGACTCTGCAAGAGAGGCGCTCTGCATCGCGGTGTAGCTTGCTGTCCAGGTTTCGAGAGGGTGCGTTTCTGGATGAGGTATCGAATATATTGCTTCCCCCTACTTATACCTCCCGAGGAGATCACGAATGTAAAATTAGAGAGATTAGAGCGCGCACGGAGGCTTTCAGACAGTCGTTCTTCCCGCGAACCATACGCGACTGGAACAGGAAAGGGAGGTAATGACAGTGGCACGTAAAGTGCCCTCCGCCACACACCGTTGGGTGGCTTGCGGAGTATAAATGTAGATGTAGATGTAGATGTAGAAGTGGCGTCAGCCAACACGAGAAGAAGACAAACAACCTGAACCATGCCAACTAAACGATGTGGTCTGGCCTCCAGCAGAGGGCGGAAACCTACAACAGCACCAACGTGAGCCGCAGCATGGCTCAAATAAGATACAGCGTGGGAAAAACCGCCAATCCATTGAAAAGTTTAAATATGAACAAAACAAACATTTACCTTAACACTCCTACGTATTTGACAAATCGTATTAAACACATAAACTTGACTTTGCAATAACTAACAAATTGAGGTACACGTGAAACTTTATCGAAGTATTAAAATTACCGACCAATTTCACTCCTCTCGACATTCTCTAAAGTATCTGAGAGATTAATGAAACATCGAATCGGCAAGTATTTAGGCGACTACCGTCTGCCGAATAATAATCAACGCGGTCTTCGATCAGGTATGCTGTTAACGAAGCTACGAGTATATGGAATAAGTTCACAGGAATGTGAGGGGTTCGAAGACTTGTTAAGTAATAGAATCCAGTATACTGTACTCGACAGCGAGTGTTCATCAGAGACAAGGCTATAGTCAGGAGTGCCTCAGGGAACTGTGATAGGACCGCTGTTACCCTCTACATATTGAAACACGTATGTAACGCAGCAGCGATGGCGAGGCATTGTAGCATCTGTGACCAGAGAGTATGCGCTTGACCGCGCGAGTGTTGCGAGCGGTTCTCAGTGTGTTAGTAGTCAGTCGTTGCGAGTCTGTCGTTGCGAGTCTGTCAGTTCAGTCGTTGCGAGTCTGTAGCTCTGTCTAGTTGAGAGCAGTACTCAGTCAGTAGTCGTCGCGTGCAGTACGCTAATAGTCGTCATGCAGAGCGGTCGGTCAGTAGTAGCAGCCCAGTGCGGTTGTGTGATGTAGGCGGTCGGCAACACTGGTCAAGATGAGGAATAAGGTATACTGTTAATTAATATAATCATTAGATAATGAAAAATTTTATTTATTGTAATTATTCTCCAACAAGTCTCCCAATAATAATTTTTTATTTCAAAAGCATTTTTTCAAAAATTTAATTTTTTATTGAACTCAAGATTTCGTTGCACTTCCCATTTCATTCCACTTCTTTTGAAGAAAAATTCCACTAAAATCACAAAAAAAGAGAATATTATTATTTGCAATGCAGTTCCTCCAAGCGGTGCGCAACAACAAGAGCAGATATGTGAGATCCATTTATTCTGAGGTAAGACTTTAATTCTGATTGTTTTACACAGGGCCAAAGACCGATATTTCGGTTTTATTGAATTTTCTTGTCACTGAATGGACTTTAATTTTTTGAAGGATTTATATTTGAGTCAGATTGCGAATTTCACATTTTTGTTGCCATTGTCAGTACATTTCATTGTGGGCAGGTTACGCATAGAGCCATGTCCATCAGCATTTCTAATTAGTATCGTCCTTTTCTTTAAAAATTTTGTGGGGAGGTTACACTTGGCTCCCATTTCTATTAAGTATTGCTATATTTTCTTTAAAAATTACGGTGGGGAGGTTACACTTGGCGACACCCATTCCAGGATCGTATTTCGTTGAGAGTCTTTTGAGCAACAGTCAGATATCTGCTCTTATTTGCTTAAGTATAATTAGGATTTGGCGCTACGCTTTTATTAATCTTGTGACTTTCTCTCTACAGGTCAACGGCAATTTGTTGCTTTGTTGTATTTGTGTGTTGCTTTTGCATTGTGCTCATTTGTTTTGTGAAAAATTTTGACTATTGTAAAAATGCCGCGAAAGACTGTGAATAGTGTATCGCGAAGTATTGTGAATGAAATTACCGACTTAAACAACGTGACCGATAGTAATTGTGATACGCAACGTAATGATGACAATTCTGCGTTCACTAACAATCAGTGCATTCCAACCACTAATGATGACTTTTGTCTTAATGATGAACAAACGAACTCAATTGTCTCGTCTGTTAATTTGACGACAATTGATGACGCGGGACGCTCTATAGTAATGAGCGCTGCCGAGCTTAACACACCCGATTTAGAAAATCCAAGTAATGTACAGACAAATTTGTCTAATGAAAATGAACAGGATACACAAAGTACGACGGATTTATTTAATTCCGAAATAGTGAGTGACAGTGTAGGTCCGACTGATAATCCTTTTTGTAAATTGCAGAATGACCAAATGGTCACACAAAGCGCGACAATTCCAGGTACACAATCAAACAGCACAGATAATGGAGTAGGTAATGTTACTTTGGATCAATTTATAGCAATAATGCTACAGTTTAAGAACGAACAGAACGAAAAACAAGACAACCTTAGTGAGCAGAATAAACAGTTAAATGAAAAACTTGACAATAATAACGAAAATCTCAAACAACTTAATAAAAAATTAGACGACAATTCCAGACAGCTTAGTGAACAAATTCGAGACGTTGCCGCGCAGTGCCATGACACTAAGGAACAGTTGCGCGTGGAAATTGAGGCATGTTCACAAAAAAATAGCGAAGAAATAAAGTCTGTTGCGCAAGAATTAAGGGAAATGCAAACAGCCGCGACAGATACACTCAGAGACGAAATTAGCGGAGTCGCTAAACAATGCTCTGAAAAAGCTGCACAATTACGGGACGAGTTTAGAGCAATGACGGTAGAACTTTCGCGCACTATGGACGCAAAGATAGACACGAAATTCGAACAGCAGAACACTCAGATTAACGAGCGCTTTAATCAGCACATACAGAACAGTGATACGCGTTTCCGCAGATTTATTCAGGATCAAAACAAAGTAAAACGACAAGTCATGGAAACAATCACTGCACAAAGACAAGAGGACAAACGTAAAATATTCGCGAAAGCGAAGACGTATGTAGACAATAATATTACTACAGTGTCCGACAAAATTAATACCATAGAACAATTGAACGCGGAATTACGGGATGAAATTTCTGACCTTAAATCAAAAACAGATACACACACAGTAAATATTCAAACAGTGACAGATAGATTCGAACAATTAGATCTAACACAGGATTGTGATGTTATCAAAGGTGATGTTAAAAAACTGAGCGAAACTACGCGCAAGTTGCAAAAACAGATTAATGCGTCTGATTCTAAAACCGATGATCAGGTTAAAATACTGACTGAAAAATATGATGAATTGGCCAGTCGTATTGATGCTATCGAAAGTGCTAATGACAATAAGTCAGACGATACTGCACCGGTTTCATTTATCCAAACACCTGAATTTCAAAATTTACAGCAGACAATTAATGAGATCGATTCATCTAACAACACGTTACGTAGGAAGTTATCAAATTTACAACAAGAAGTAACAGAGATGAAAAACATTTCAGTTAATAACATGCCACAACAGAATCCGCTACTTTGCGAACATTTGTCAGAGTCACGCAGCGCGTATCATGTGAGCAATTTACAGCAACTACGCGACTTAAAATCCGAAAAGCCACGCGACTTAAAATCTGAAAAGCTACGCAACTTGAAATCCGAAATGACACAGACAAACAGATTCACACACAAACCCGAACGTGTTTTCAAATTCAATGACGAGAACGTAGATTACGAGCAAATTTTATCCGCCAGAAAACGTAAAGAAAGTAATAATGACAGCGTACAGGCACACGCTTTGCACTGTATACGACAATTTATCTTTGTACATTCACCGCTATTGCCTGTAATGCAGAAGCTAGCTTTGAACCAGATGCGACAATTTATTTTTGTATTTACAACAGCATTGCCTATAATGCAGAAACTGGAATTAGCACGGATACAACAATTTGCCTTTGGAATTTTACCGCTATTGCCTGTAACACAAAAGCTAAAATTTATTTGCAGTGCGTAATTGACCTCAGGGGATTCATTACGCTTTAATGAATATGTGCCGTAGCGAGCATAGGGCCCCGAGCTGTAGTAGTGCTGTTTCATCTTTAGTTTTCTGCACTGCTGCCTTCTCTTCTACTATCCTTTATATCCATCAAAACTGCTCTTTAACTATTGCTCTTTGTAGTATTAAGAAATATGTAATGAAAACCAGATATGACAAACTTTTACCGAATGTGACAGTTATCAGTAGGCACTCGCGTAATGGCAACTACCGCCGTAATTTTAATATCAGAAAAAAATTTTAATCATCAGTATGTGTAATATTAACAGCAAACGCATTTTTTTTTTGTAACAATAGACGTTTTTCACCGCAACAGCATGAAAGTCAACCGCTTAGCATACCTAACCAACAATGCAGTCTACAAGGTCAACCAAACTTTAATGTTTCGCCGCGTGCACGTATAGTCCTAGCCCCAACAAATAGTAACGCATGGCAGCAAAGAAATAACTACGTACAGACAACACACTATTTCAACTCGCATAGCAATACGCCGTATAGAAATTACTATCTTGACAGACGTAAAAATAACGAGCACAATTTTCAGCGTACATTTAATAACAGTCGATATTATCAGCAGCAACAACATCAGCAACAACAAATAATCATGAATGGAACAGACAATAGGTGTCATCCATAGCGTAACACATCAGTAAGAAATAACAAAGCAGTTCATATAGTGGATATGCCACAACATTCTCCCGTAAATAATAATACGTACGATAGTTTTTAACCAGATACAGCACAGATTGCATATTACAGTAACGCAAACATTACTTTTGACACGCAGAATTTTGCTTACGAGAATGTTATTTGAAACATGCTTTGTTGAATGCACCACTATTATCGCACCCAGATCTTACTAGAAATTTTTCCATTGCCACCGACAGTTCTAACACCGCTTTAGGCGTACTTATTTTCCAGGAAATTGAAGAAGATGGTTCTACAGTAATTAAAAACATCGCATTTGCAAGCCGCATTCTGTCACCTGCTGAACGAAATTATTCCGTTACAGAACTTGAAACATTATGCGTTGTATGGGCTTTTACGAGATTTAGGCATTTTCTTTATGGCAGACATACCACCGTTTACACAGACCATAGAGCGATACAATTTTTACTTTCGGCTAAATTTACTCACGACAGGTTAAGTAGATGGAAACTATATTTACAAGAATTTAATCTTACGATTGTTCATATTCCCGGCACACAAAATGTTATAGCAGACGCACTATCGCGTTCTCTCGGCAACAATCAGCAAGATGTAGCAACCAACTTCTGCAAAGCAAATTTCAGTGTCATGTACATTCAGCAAGTTGCATTTGAAAATTTTATTTCATCGTCATTACAGGACATAGCAAAGGAGCAAAATAAAGACAACGTGTGGAAAAAAATTAAACAGCTTTGGCAAGATAAGAATAATGTTACGATTAGGAACCACTACACTGTACGCAATGACATTCTGTTTCGCCGCTCTCATCCTGACAGCAACAATTGGTTATTATGCATTCCTGACGAACTGGTTAACAAATTAATTTGGTACACTCATTTAAGTTACGCACATTACGGAGCACGAAAATGTTTTCTTATACTGAGACAGAACTGTTATTTTGCCAACATGGAGAAACGTATACGACGAGTTTTAGCGTCTTGTAAAATTTGCCAGAAAGCTAAATCAGACACCACTTCACATATTCCTCCTTTATATCCCATTATACCTGTGAAATTAAGACACATGGCCGCAGTAGACATTTTTGGTCCGATTCCGAGAACTAACAGAGGTTTTTGCTACATTTTTGTCGCTGTTGAGCTCACTTCAAAATTTGTTACTTTCACTCCATTACGCAAAGCTACTGCTAAAACTGTTTCGAAAGCATTTGTAAAACATTTTCTATCTCAGGTAGGGCATGTAATGAAAGTAATTTCTGACAATGGATCTCAATTTCGTAGTAGCGTATGGACACGCATGTTACGAGCTAGAAACATTTCTCCGATCTATATATCCAAGTACCACGCTTCTTCGAACCCCTGTGAAAGATTAATGAAAGAAATTGGTAAGTTGTGCCGAATATACTGCCACAAAAGACATATTGATTGGGATACACACATACTCTCATTCCAAGATGTAATTAATTCCATTCCAAATGAATCCACTATGCTATCTCCGACTGTTATACTGAAAAACGTTGAACCACCGAACAAAATTAAAGAATTAATAGAATTTCCCAAAAGTCGTCGCCTAAGACACCACGAAATAATTGACATTGCGCTGAACAACATCAAACGTGCCGCAGAGCGCCGGAGAAGACAGCAAAAACAGGTTTGTACACGCCGCGACTTTCACGTTGGACAGAAGATATTAGTACGTACACACTATTTATCCAGCAAATTAAAAGGTAAGTGCAGTAAATTTGAACTTCTATACGCAGGTCCGTATCGGATTCGCAGCATCCCTCACCCCAATGTTGTACACGTCGAAACTTTGAGAACCAGAAAATCGAAAGGCAATCACCATATCTCAAACATTAAACCGTTTATTGAGTGAAACCACTGTATGATTCAACACACTATGATGCCATTTACTAATGCAATTATTTCACGTGACTAATTACTGATGATTATCGTATTTTTTCTTGGCAAGTGCCCGGCAAGGTAAGGTTAGCAGGTCGCTCTTCTTGTCGTTACACATCAGACCGTGCATATTTTTCCAGATGAATTTACACATTTATGACTATTTTTGCAATTATATTTATGTGACTACTTATTGATGATTATCGTGTTTTTTCTTGGCAAGTGCCCGGCAAGGTAAGGTTAGCAGGTCGCTTTTCTTGTCGTTACACATCAGACCGTGCACATTTTCCACTTTTTGTGTATATGATTGTACTCCAGTTTTGTTTGTAGGTATTGTGAAATAGTTAAGATATAACACACACCAGTCGACTTTGACATTTTTTTTGCCTTATGACATCTCAACATCGTTACTGTTTTACATTTTTTTTTTGCTACTGCATTGTATTATTCTGTGTACATTTTTGCATCTGAACACTGTCAACGTCTTTAACATATTACGTTTTCTGTCATGTTATGCTGTAGGGTTAATTATGTTACCATAAACCAGTCATTATCTAGGGGGTATATGATTTAAATGCAGGACATTAATCTTTGGTCATCAATTTCAGAAAGGAATGATGAGTCTAAGAAATAAATTTAGCATAAATGGGAATTTCACCTACGGAATAAACGAAAGGAGATGCAATAACTTTATGAGGAAGAGTAAATGGATCAGGATTAACAAGCATTAACAAGAATATACTATACTCATCACAGAATAGCAGTCTTAACTAATTTTTTCTTTCAGAATACAAGGTGATTGATGCAGGCTGTCAGAGAGAACTACACATCTTAGTTTTAGTGATGAAATATGCTAGAGATAAGGAATAGTTATGTAATGAGTAATGAAGTGATTTTTTGCAGATGATAATGAATACTGATGAATAATGATGAAGGATATGGTATTATGAATAATGAAGTTTTTCTTTACAGGTGATGATAATGGTGAAGTTATGATGATATGGATAATGAAGTTTTTTTTTTCTTTACAGATGAGGATAATGTTGAAGTTATGTATTTATGCTACGTAGTTATTTAAGTATTTGTTGCAGTTTGCTTTGACAGCAGGTGTTACATTGCATAGTAGGATGACTGAAAGTTTTGGAAAGGACAGCTATGGAATACATTTTTATACACACTTCACTGCCTGTTAATTCGAAGTTCACTTCTTTTCAGCATAGTGTGCGTTTCTTCTTTCAGGTCAATAATCCGTTTTTGTAATTTTTCCAGGAGAAGTTTTTTTCATGATACTTACTGAACCTGTTAGTTATTATACCTGTTCTAGTACTTGCATTTTTATATTTTTACCCATTTGTGTCTATCGTTTATAAATGTGATCACATGTACTGCCTTGTTACATAATCTTGCTACAGCTGACTCATGACGAATGACGTTACCTATCCTCATTTGCAGCAATAGGTCAAAAGCAAAAAGTATTATGCCTCAGCAATTAATTATCGATCCCAACGCAATGCATTGCTAACAAAAAACATGTATTACCAGTCCCACATAATGTCACTAGTTTATGATAATTCTGAATAATACTGATCAACTCTGAATAGCATGTCACTTGATTAATGACCTCTTAATGAGACTATATTCAAAATGATGCTTTGTCACTAGCTAATAACTGCCACTGTTTATTGTAATGATACCACTTATAATGCCTGTGATTATTAATGATTTGACTGTAATTAACTGATTTTTAATAATGACTTCGTAATAACCTGAATAATACTGAATGATGATTCTATTCAATACTTGCTGGCCACTGAGTGCCAATAATTGTCACTTGAAGAATTGTGATTAATTATGCCATTGATTAGCTCTTGTTTCCAATGTTGATACTTTGTAATTTGAAATGAATGTGACTGTTTAATAATGCTTTGTAATTAGGAGAAGGCTAATAATTCTTACTATATTGGAATTTCAAATGATTAATTAACGATGCCATACTTTGTTATTGGAAATGAATGTGACTGTTTCATAATGCTTTGTAATTAGGAAAAGACTAATGATTCTTAATAGATTGGAATGACACATAATTAATTAACTATGGTACTGTTTAATAATGCTTTGTAATTAATTAAGGCTAATAATTCTTACTATATTGAAATGACAAATGATCAATTAATTAACTGTAATTAGACAAATGATTAATTAACGACAAATGATTAATTAACTGTAATTAGACAAATGATTAATTAACGACAAATGATTAATTAACTGTAATTAGACAAATGATTAATTAACGACAAATGATTAATTAACTGTAATTAGACAAATGATCAATTAACGACAAATGATTAATTAACTGTAATTAGGAAAAGGCTAATGATTATTGGAATGACAAATGATTAATTAACTGTAATTAGGAGAAGGTTAATGATTCTTAATTATACTCTGTAACTAAAAAGAATGCAATCATTTCATAATGCTTTGTAACCAGGAAAAGAAGGCTACTGATTCTATGTACAACAATTAATGAACATTTTTCTGTAATACTACATACTTGGTACAGAAATGTTCAATAACTGGGCTATGAATGCCACAAACTACTAATTAAGTCGGTAATTGTCAATATTATGTGACTTGATGTCCTTCACCTCATAAGCTGACTACCCTGAATTACTGCAATGTCCATTTGTCCTGTTTATCCTAGTGATCATGGAGCACTATCTTTGGTTTTGCACTAATTCTACGTTGGTGTGCCTTGTAAGAGTGTGGTGTTGACACGACATGCTGTCCACCACCATGAGCGATGAAGACATTATTATGGTCCCACTGTTTGGTGTACCTAATGTACTGCCAAAATGAAAACATGGAACATTACTACGACAGTTCAGTGTCTTGGCTACACTGATAAATTCTGATGGGAAAAGAACTTCAAGTTGTGTCACTTGGTGTTGTACTTCTGTGGAAAGATATGGACTTTCAGAGCAGCTGTGTGCAATCTAAAGTGCTACAACCATGATGCAATCCTTCCCTTTCCTATCCTGATTCTTGTCACATAAAGAAAAAATTTTTTTGGTAACATCATTTATGTTCATAGGTTATACATTTTTCGATTCGCTGAACTCCAATGCGAATACACTTATGTCACTTGTCAATATAATATTTTTGCCAGTCTGTTCATTTGTTCTGAATATGTTAAAGAATTTTTTCAGTGCCTGTGCACTTTATTATCTGTCAAATAATTTGTATATACTTTTCTGATTTGCTACTATGTTTTGTACTCACATTTTGTCTTTGTCTGATATATTTTGTACTTAGTGCGTGTGCACAACATTTACTTTATGTACTACATCTAATTATTCTTGCCAGTCTGTTTATTTGTTCTGCATATGCTAAAGAATTTTTTCAGTGCCTGTGCACTTTATTTGTCAAAAAATTTGTACATACTTTTTTTCTGATTTGCTACTATGTTTAGTATTCACATTTTGTCTTTGTCTGATATATTTTGTACTTAGTGCGTGTGCAGAATTTTGTTAGTTAAAGAAAAATTTTGCCGCGCTTGGCAAGTCCAAATGACTCACCATCGCTGCCAAATTTTTGCCCCCCCAGTGGAGGGTTATGAAACACGTATGTAACGCAGCAGCGATGGCGAGGCATTGTAGCATCTGTGACCAGAGAGTATGCGCTTGACCGCGCGAGTGTTGCGAGCGGTTCTCAGTGTGTTAGTAGTCAGTCGTTGCGAGTCTGTCGTTGCGAGTCTGTCAGTTCAGTCGTTGCGAGTCTGTAGCTCTGTCTAGTTGAGAGCAGTACTCAGTCAGTAGTCGTCGCGTGCAGTACGCTAATAGTCGTCATGCAGAGCGGTCGGTCAGTAGTAGCAGCCCAGTGCGGTTGTGTGATGTAGGCGGTCGGCAACACTGGTCAAGATGAGGAATAAGGTATACTGTTAATTAATATAATCATTAGATAATGAAAAATTTTATTTATTGTAATTATTCTCCAACAAGTCTCCCAATAATAATTTTTTATTTCAAAAGCATTTTTTCAAAAATTTAATTTTTTATTGAACTCAAGATTTCGTTGCACTTCCCATTTCATTCCACTTCTTTTGAAGAAAAATTCCACTAAAATCACAAAAAAAGAGAATATTATTATTTGCAATGCAGTTCCTCCAAGCGGTGCGCAACAACAAGAGCAGATATGTGAGATCCATTTATTCTGAGGTAAGACTTTAATTCTGATTGTTTTACACAGGGCCAAAGACCGATATTTCGGTTTTATTGAATTTTCTTGTCACTGAATGGACTTTAATTTTTTGAAGGATTTATATTTGAGTCAGATTGCGAATTTCACATTTTTGTTGCCATTGTCAGTACATTTCATTGTGGGCAGGTTACGCATAGAGCCATGTCCATCAGCATTTCTAATTAGTATCGTCCTTTTCTTTAAAAATTTTGTGGGGAGGTTACACTTGGCTCCCATTTCTATTAAGTATTGTCTTTTCTTTCTTTAAAAATTCGGTGGGGAGGTTACAATATATAAATCATCGGAGGGACTGGGTGGGCAACAATCTGAGGTTGTTTGCTAATAATGACATGGTGTAGGGTAAGGTGTCCAAGTTGAGTGACTGTAGGAAGATACAAGACGACTTAGACAAAATTTCTAGATAGTGTGATAGATAGTACACTCCTGGAAATTGAAATAAGAACACCGTGAATTCATTGTCCCAGGAAGGGGAAACTTTATTGACACATTCCTGGGGTCAGATACATCACATGATCACACTGACAGAACCACAGGCACATAGACACAGGCAACAGAGCATGCACAATGTCGGCACTAGTACAGTGTATATCCACCTTTCGCAGCAATGCAGGCTGCTATTCTCCCATGGAGACGATCGTAGAGATGCTGGATGTAGTCCCGAGGAACGGCTTGCCATGCCATTTCCACCTGGCGCCTCAGTTGGACCAGCATTCGTGCTGGACGTGCAGACCGCGTGAGACGACGCTTCATCCAGTCCCAAACATGCTCAATGGGGGACAGATCCGGAGATCTTGCTGGCCAGGGTAGCTGACTTACACCTTCTAGAGCACGTTGGGTGGCACGGGATACATGCGGACGTGAATTGTCCTGTTGGAACAGCAAGTTCCCTTGCCGGTCTAGGAATGGTAGAACGATGGGTTCGATGACGGTTTGGATGTACCGTGCACTATTCAATGTCCCCTCGACGATCACCAGTGGTGTACGGCCAGTGTAGGAGATCGCTCCCCACACCATGATGCCGGGTGTTGGCCCTGTGTGCCTCGGTCGTATGCAGTCCTGATTGTGGCGCTCACCTGCACGGCGCCAAACACGCATACGACCATCATTGGCACCAAGGCAGAAGCGACTCTCATCGCTGAAGACGACACGTCTCCATTCGTCCCTCTATTCACGCCTGTCGCGACACCACTGGAGGCGGGCTGCACGATGTTGGGGCGTGAGCGGAAGACGGCCTAACGGTGTGCGGGACCGTAGCCCAGCTTCATGGAGACGGTTGCGAATGGTCCTCGCCGATACCCCAGGAGCAACAGTGTCCCTAATTTGCTGGGAAGTGGCGGTGCGGTCCCCTACGGCACTGCGTAGGATCCTACGGTCTTGGCGTGCATCCGTGCGTCGCTGCGGTCCGGTCCCAGGTCGACGGGCACGTGCACCTTCCGCCGACCACTGGCGACAACATCGATGTACTGTGGAGACCTCACGCCCCACGTGTTGAGCAATTCGGCGGTACGTCCACCCGGCCTCCCGCATGCCCACTATACGCCCTCGCTCAAAGTCCGTCAACTGCACATACGGTTCACGTCCACGCTGTCGCGGCATGCTACTAGTGTTAAAGACTGCGATGGAGCTCCGTATGCCACGGAAAACTGGCTGATACTGACGGCGGCGGTGCACAAATGGTGCGCAGCTAGCGCCATTCGACGGCCAACACCGCGGTTCCTGGTGTGTCCGCTGTGCCGTGCGTGTGATCATTGCTTGTACAGCCCTCTCGCAGTGTCCGGAGCAAGTATGGTGGGTCTGGCACACCGGTGTCAATGTGTTCTTTTTTCCATTTCCAGGAGTGTAGATAGCTCTAACTGCGGAAAAATGTAAATTAATGAGGATGAGTAGGAAAAACAAATCAGTAACGTTCGGATACAGCATTAGCAGTATCCTGCTTGACACAGTCAAGTCGTTTAAATATCTGGGCGTAACGTTGCAGAGCGATATGAAACAGAACGAGCGTGTGAGAACTGTGGTAGGGAAGCCGAATGGTCCGCTTCGGTTTACTGGGAGAATTTTAGGAAAGAGTGGTTCACCTGTGAAGGAGACCACACATAGGATGTCGGTGCGACCTATTCTTGAGTCCTGCTCGAGTATTTGGGATCCGTACCATGTCGGACTGAAGGAAGACTTCGAAGCAATTCACAGGCGGGCAGCTACATTTGATACCGGTAAGTCTCACGAAGACGCTTCGAGAACTCAAATGGGAATCCCTGGAGGGAAGGCGACGTTCTTTTCGAGAGAGACTGCTGAGAAAATTTAGAGAATCGACATCTGCAGCTGACTGCCCCACGATTCTACTGCCGCCAGCATACTTTGTGCGCCAGGACCACGAAGATAAGATACGAAACATTAGGGCCCATACGGGGGCATATAGCTAGTCGTTGTTTCCCACTCTGTATCTACGAGGGTTGTTTTTTAAGTAAGGGCCGTTCGCGCGTATAGTCCCGTAGTTCGCGCGGACGCCGCAACAAGCCACCGCGCCACTTGCCGGCATCCTTCCCGTTCACACTGATGCAAGTTGCAGCTCTGTAGCTGACGTGTACGCATCGCTGTGCTACTTTATAATTTTTACGATTATTGAATCGCCCGCCGCGTGTGAGATATGGTCAGTGATACGTTTTTCGACCGCGAGAAGCCTATCAGCTGCAGAAATTCATCGTCAGTTAACAGAAGTTTATGGCTCGAATGCAATGAGTGAAGGTAAAGTGTGTCAATGGGTTAGAGCGTTTAAAAATGATCGTCAAAACGTTCATGACGAAGAACGCTCGGGCCGGCCCTCTGTGATCACTGATGATTTGGTGGCTGCAGTCGAAACAAAGATTCGTGAGGACAGAATATTCACAATTTCCACTCTTTCTTTGGAATTTCCACAAGTTTCAAGATCGGTTTTGTACAAAATTGTGTCTTTAAACCTAAACTTTAAGAAACTGTGTTCTCGGTGGGTATCCAGACTCCTCACAGAGGACCACAAAGGGAAGAGATTTGCCACTTCATTTGACTTTTTGATTCGTTACGAGGAAGAAGGGGATGACATGTTGACTCAAATTGTCACTGGAGATGAAACATGGGTATCCCATATCACTCCCGAAAGCAAGCGACAATCGATGGATTGGCGACACACAACCTCACCCGTCAAGGTCAAAGCCAAACAGACGCTGTCAAAGCGCATGATTATGGCAACTGTGTTCTGGGACCGGCGCCGTGTTTTGCTAGTGGACTTTATGCCACGAGGAACGACAATCAACTCAGCTGCCTACTGTGCAACTCTAAAGAAGCTCCGCAGAGCAATTCAAAAGAAAAGGCGCGGCATGCTGACAAAAGGAGTTTTGCTCCTGCGCGATAACGCTAGGCCTCACACCTCTCAAAAGACTCTGGATTTGATTGATTCTTTTGGCTGGGAAGTTTTGGACAATGCACCATACAGCCCCGACCTCGCTCCTAGCGATTTTCACCTTTTCCGGTACCTGAAACACCATCTTGGCGGGCAGCGCTTCAATGACGACGATGAAGTGAAAGCGGCCGTGAACTCTTGGCTGTCGGGGCAGGCGGCCGAATGCTTTGAAGAGGGAATTAAAAGCTTAATTGAACGGTATGACAAGTGCTTAAACAAACAAGGCAACTATTTAGAAAAATAGGTAAAAGTGTGTAGAATCAGAAAATAAAAGTTTTTTTACAAAAGTATTTGTATCTTTTTTAAAAAATAAAAACGGCCCTTACTTAAAAAACAACCCTCGTATGTAGACGCAGATGTAAAAGTTCAGAAGCAGCTATAAATGACTACAACAGCGAAATTGTAATTTGGATAACGACAATAGTTTAGTAGGAGTTAA
The DNA here is from genome assembly GCF_021461385.2 of Schistocerca piceifrons. NCBI lineage: Eukaryota > Metazoa > Arthropoda > Insecta > Orthoptera > Acrididae > Schistocerca > Schistocerca piceifrons. The sequence continues at coordinate 170,180,041 of NC_060146.1, forward strand.
TAATTTAGAGCCTTCTAAAACTTTCGATACGGTAGTCGAAAAATTGTTTTAGGCAAATTGAATGCTTTGGGGATAGAAGGAATAGAAAACAAGTGGTTCAGTCATACTTGCGGAACAAATTACAGGTTGTGGAGTACATATCAGCTCACGCTAATCATACACTGAAGAGCCACATAAACTGGTACACGTGTAGGACCCCCGCGACCAGACAGAAGTGCCGCAACACGACGTGGCACGGACTCGACTAATGTCTGAAGTAGTGCTGTCCATAAATCCGGAAGAGTACCAGGGCGTGGACATCCCATGTTCATGTCTAGGGAGTTTGGTGGCCAGTAAAAATGTTTAAACTCAGAAGGGTGTTCCTGGAGCCACTCTGTAGCAATTCTGGACGTGTGTGTGTGTGGCATTGTCCTGCTGGAATGGCTCAAGTCCGTCGGAATACACAATGGACACGAATGGATGCAGGTGATCAGACAGGACGTTTACGTACGTGTCACCTGACAGAGCCGTATCTAGACGTATCGTGGGTCCCATATCACTCCAACTTTACACGCTCCGCACCATTACACAGCCTCCACCAGCTTGAACTGTTCCCTGTTGACATGCGGGGTCCATGGATTCGTGTGGTTGTCTCCATACCCGTACCCTTCCATCCGCTCGATACTATTTGAAACGAGACTCGGCTGACCAGCAACATGTTCCCAGTCACCAACAGTCAAATCTCGGAGTTTACGGGCCGAGGTGAGGCGTAAGGCTTTGTGTCGTGCTGTCATAAACGGTATGCGAGTGCGCCTTCGGCTCTGGAAGCCAATATCCATGATCTTTCGTTCAATGGTCTAGCACGCTGACACGTGCTGATGACCCAGCATTGAAATCTGCAGCAATTTGAGGAAGTGTTCTGTCACGTTGAACGAGTTTCCTCAATCGTCGTTGGTCTCGTTCTGTTTTACGAGATTCCTGATATCCGCGGTACACTCGTGAAATAGTCGTACGGGAAAATCCCCACTTCATCGCTACCTCGGAGATGCTGTGCCCCATCGCTCGTGCGCCGACTACACCACTACGTTCAACTCACTTAAATCTTGATAACCCGCCATTGTAGCAGCAGTAACCCATCTAACAACTGCGCCAGATACTTGTCTTATGTAGGCGTTGCCGACCGCAGAGCCGTACTCTGTTAATGTATCTTTGCATTAAAACCGCATGCCTGTACCAGTTTCTTTAGCGCTTCAGTGTAAAATAACTGTCTGATGCAATGACTGGAGAAACAGTTGTACCCCACGGTATCGTGTGAGGCTCCCTTCTGTTCCTTACTTATCTAAATGACAAATGGTTCAAATGGCTCTGAGTACTATGGGACTTAACTTCTGAGGTCATCAATCCCTTAGCCCTTAGAACTACTTAAACCTAACTAACCTAAGGGCATCACACACGTTCATGCCCCAGGCAGGATTTGAACCTGCGACTTTAGCGGTCTCGCGGTTCCAAACTGAAGCGCCTAGAACCGCTCGACCACAAATGCCGTCTGTGAATGACACGCACACACCTCATAAACTGCAGGCAATATCACGTTGCTTGCAGATGACACTAGTGTAACAGTGAGTGATACTATGAATCTCTGTCCACTACAACTGATAAAATCCTCAAGTTGTAAGAGGTAGTGCTGCCTGCGATACGTAAGCTATAAGAGAATCTGAGACCAAAGAGCAGTGTTGACTGCAGTACGAACTGTGAAGCAGTAGAAGTAAGTTGTTGCTAGCGAGCAGTCGCGTCTGGTGTATCATGTTGGCTGGGCCTGTCGCGGTGCAGCGATGCCGGAGCCTGAGTACTATTGATATAAAGTAATTTCTAACAAACATTCATTTCAATTTAAAGAATTTACTAATTTCCCCCCCCATGAACCATGGACCTTGCCGTTGGTGGGGAGGCTTGCGTGCCTCAGCGATACAGATAGCCGTACCGTAGGTGCAACCACAACGGAGGGGTATCTGTTGAGAGGCCAGACAAACGTGTGGTTCCTGAAGAGGGGCAGCAGCCTTTTCAGTAGTTGCAAGGGCAACAGTCTGGATGATTGACTGATCTGGCCTTGTAACAATAACCAAAACGGCCTTGCTGTGCTGGTACTGCGAACGGCTGAAAGCAAGGGGAAACTACAGCCGTAATTTTTCCCGAGGGCATGCAGCTTTACTGTATGATTACATGATGATGGCGTCCTCTTGGGTAAAATATTCCGGAGGTAAAATAGTCCCCCATTCGGATCTCCGGGCGGGGACTACTCAAGAGGATGTCGTTATCAGGTGAAAGAAAACCGGCGTTCTACGGATCGGAGCGTGGAATGTCAGATCCCTTAATCGGGCAGGTAGGTTAGAAAATTTAAAAAGGGAAATGGATAGGTTGAAGTTAGATATAGTGGGAATTAGTGAAGTTCGGTGGCAGGAGGAACAAGACTTCTGGTCAGGTGACTACAGGGTTATAAACACAAAATCAAATAGGGGTAATGCAGGAGTAGGTTTAATAATGAATAGGAAAATAGGAATGCGGGTAAGCTACTACAAACAGCATAGTGAACGCATTATTGTGGCCAAGATAGATACGAAGCCCACGCCTACTACAGTAGTACAAGTTTATATGCCAACTAGCTCTGCAGATGACGAAGAAATTGAAGAAATGTATGATGAAATAAAAGAAATTATTCAGATTGTGAAGGGAGACGAAAATTTAATAGTCATGGGTGACTGGAATTCGAGTGTAGGAAAAGGGAGAGAAGGAAACATAGTAGGTGAATATGGATTGGGGGACAGAAATGAAAGAGGAAGCCGCCTGGTAGAATTTTGCACAGAGCACAACATAATCATAACTAACACTTGGTTTAAGAATCATGAAAGAAGGTTGTATACATGGAAGAACCCTGGAGATACTAAAAGGTATCAGATAGATTATATAATGGTAAGACAGAGATTTAGGAACCAGGTTTTAAATTGTAAGACATTTCCAGGGGCAGATGTGGACTCTGACCACAATCTATTGGTTATGACCTGTAGATTAAAACTGAAGAAACTGCAAAAAGGTGGGAATTTAAGGAGATGGGACCTGGATAAACTAAAAGAACCAGAGGTTGTACAGAGATTCAGGGAGAGCATAAGGGAGCAATTGACAGGAATGGGGGAAATAAATACAGTAGAAGAAGAATGGGTAGCTTTGAGGGATGAAGTAGTGAAGGCAGCAGAGGATCAAGTAGGTAAAAAGACGAGGGCTAGTAGAAATCCTTGGGTAACAGAAGAAATATTGAATTTAATTGATGAAAGGAGAAAATATAAAAATGCAGTAAGTGAAACAGGCAAAAAGGAATACAAACGTCTCAAAAATGAGATCGACAGGAAGTGCAAAATGGCTAAGCAGGGATGGCTAGAGGACAAATGTAAGGATGTAGAGGCGTATCTCACTAGGGGTAAGATAGATACTGCCTACAGGAAAATTAAAGAGACCTTTGGAGATAAGAGAACGACTTGTATGAATATCAAGAGCTCGGATGGAAACCCAGTTCTAAGCAAAGAAGGGAAAGCAGAAAGGTGGAAGGAGTATATAGAGGGTCTATACAAGGGCGATGTACTTGAGGACAATATTATGGAAATGGAAGAGGATGTAGATGAAGATGAAATGGGAGATACGATACTGCGTGAAGAGTTTGACAGAGCACTGAAAGACCTGAGTCGAAACAAGGCCCCCGGAGTAGACAATATTCCATTGGAACTACTGACGGCCGTGGGAGAGCCAGTCCTGACAAAACTCTACCAGCTGGTGAGCAAGATGTATGAAACAGGCGAAATACCCTCAGACTTCAAGAAGAATATAATAATTCCAATCCCAAAGAAAGCAGGTGTTGACAGATGTGAAAATTACCGAACTATCAGCTTAATAAGTCACAGCTGCAAAATACTAACACGAATTCTTTACAGACGAATGGAAAAACTAGTAGAAGCCAACCTCGGGGAAGATCAGTTTGGATTCCGTAGAAACACTGGAACACGTGAGGCAATACTGACCTTACGACTTATCTTAGAAGAAAGATTAAGGAAAGGCAAACCTACGTTTCTAGCATTTGTAGACTTAGAGAAAGCTTTTGACAATGTTGACTGGAATACTCTCTTTCAAATTCTAAAGGTGGCAGGGGTAAAATACAGGGAGCGAAAGGCTATTTACAATTTGTACAGAAACCAGATGGCAGTTATAAGAGTCGAGGGACATGAAAGGGAAGCAGTGGTTGGGAAGGGAGTAAGACAGGGTTGTAGCCTCTCCCCGATGTTGTTCAATCTGTATATTGAGCAAGCAGTAAAGGAAACAAAAGAAAAATTCGGAGTAGGTATTAAAATTCATGGAGAAGAAATAAAAACTTTGAGGTTCGCTGATGACATTGTAATTCTGTCAGAGACAGCAAAGAACTTGGAAGAGCAGTTGAATGGAATGGACAGTGTCTTGAAAGGAGGATATAAGATGAACGTCAACAAAAGCAAAACAAGGATAATGGAATGTAGTCTAATTAAGTCGGGTGATGCTGAGGGAATTAGATTAGGAAATGAGGCACTTAAAGTAGTTAAGGAGTTTTGCTATTTGGGGAGCAAAATAACTGATGATGGTCGAAGTAGAGAGGATATAAAATGTAGGCTGGCAATGGCAAGGAAAGCGTTCCTGAAGAAGAGAAATTTGGTAACATCCAGTATAGATTTAAGTGTCAGGAAGTCATTTCTGAAAGTATTCGTATGGAGTGTAGCCATGTATGGAAGTGAAACATGGACGATAAATAGTTTGGACAAGAAGAGAATAGAAGCTTTCGAAATGTGGTGCTATAGAAGAATGCTGAAGATTAGATGGGTAGATCACATAACTAATGAGGAAGTATTGAATAGGATTGGGGAGAAGAGAAGTTTGTGGCACAACTTGACCAGAAGTAGGGATCGGTTGGTAGGACATGTTCTGAGGCATCAAGGGATCACCAATTTAGTATTGGAGGGCAGCGTGGAGGGTAAAAATCGTAGAGGGAGACCAAGAGATGAATACACTAAGCAGATTCAGAAGGATGTAGGTTGCAGTAGGTACTGGGAGATGAAAAAGCTTGCACAGGATAGAGTAGCATGGAGAGCTGCATCAAACCAGTCCCAGGACTGAAGACCACAACAACAACAACAACAACAACTAATTTCTTCTATCCATGATCATTCCCATTGTTGCAAAAGAAAAATCAGTTGCTTCCTTTCATAAATGATAAATGTATCGGCCAGCATTGCACAGAGCTGTGCCGGAAAGATTTTATGTAAGAGCAGGTATATTCGCCGTTTTTATTGAGGTAAGAATTTTTCCTTTTTTTATTCAGAATGATCTCACAGGGCCATGACGCAGCACTGCTGTCGTCCAAAAGTTACTGAATATATTTTTTATTTCGAGGTTTAGGAATTTTTCTGTTTCGAGTTAACATTAAATGAAAAAAAGATTTTGTGGGTAGATTAAATGTGAAAGAACGAATTTTGTGTGGAGGTTAAATGTGAATGCATTTCTGTACGGAGATTATAAATGGGAACCAATTTTGTTCTGAGGTTACACTAAAATTAGAATCACTATCCATATTATTATTCATTTTTTTTTTTTTTTTGTGGGGAGGTTACAAAGTCCTCGCATTCACGGTTCGATACTAACAGGCTGGCCATAAATGTGAAGAAAACTAACTATAAGTAATTTGGGAAGACGAATCAAAAGCAAGATCTCCATCTGGTACTGTGCAGAAGTGAGTTAGAAAGGATACGATGCACAATACTTCTAGGAAGTTATATTGACCGAGACTTACACCATGTGACTAACCTCTACCAGAAACTCAGTTCTGCATGTTTTGCTTTGACAATTATGTCCAAAGTCTGATGGCTCTGAGCACTATGGGACTTAACATCTATGGTCATCAGTTCCCTAGAACTTAGAACTACTTAAACCTAACTAGCCTAAAGACATGAAACACCCAGTCATCACGAGGCAGAGAAAATCCCTGACCCCGCCGGGAATCGAACCCGGGCGCAGGAAGCGCGAACGCTACCCCCCAAAGTCTGACCCTCAGATGGTCCTAGAAAGGTTTATTTTGGCTACCTCCAGTTCTTGTACCTTATGGAATAGTTTTCTGGGGTAAAATTAATAGTCGAGTAAACAAAATTTCTACATTACACAAAATATTCGTTTGAATCTTGTCACACAGCTCGGCCAGAGATCATTGCAAGCCTCTATTTGAAAAGTTGCGCTTGCTTGTTGTACTCTCCTTGTACGTACACAAATGTGTGTAGCAGACAAGAGTTAGACTTGGTGACCTGCTAATCAACTCGAATTAACACAGTTATAATACTCGCACTGTGGATCCATCCGTACAAAAGAAGTTAGAACAAACAAACAAACACTGTCCGAACAGGCCTTGAAGGCCGAATGATACCGACCGACCGCCGTGTCATCCTCAGCCCACAGGGGTGAGCGGATGCGGATAGAGGAGCATGTGGTCAGCACACCGCTCACCCGGCTGTTCTTGACCAGAGTCGCTACTTCTGAGTCAAGGAGCTCCTAAAGTCTGCGTCACTAACTGTACCTGTAGTTTTAATTTCAATAGAAAAAAAAACAGATATGTGCCTTTAACCCTTTACTACACGCGCCGCCGAAAGTTACGCCAGTGGCACACCGTGCCGCAGTTCCATTTTCCACCAATCTTACGACATAGTATTTTTAAAATATTTAATGAGCAATAAAATTTAAGTACATGATAATTAAATGGACACCCTAGCTGCAAACAGGCGTTGAGGTACTTCATTGGGGACATGTTGAAAATGTGTGCCCCGACCGGGACTCGAACCCGGGACCTCCTGCTTACATGGCAGACGCTCTATTCATCTGAGCCACCGCGGGCACAGAGGATAGTGCGTCTGCAGGGACTTATCCCTTGCACGCTCCCCGTGAGATCCACATTCCCAACATGTCCACACCACTACATGCGTAGTGCGCCTAATAGATGTTTGCCCATCATACTCATTACTCGTGGCAGATTAATCTACCAAGTCCCGTACGAGTTCCGGCATAGCGTGTGCGTTCGCACAAGAAGGTCAATGACCGGGAAGCCATATATTAACTATATATATATATATATATATATATATATATGTGTGTGTGTGTGTGTGTGTGTGTGTGTGTGTGTGTGTGTGTGTGTGTGTGTGTGTGTCTATTAGGTGCAGTACGAATGTAGTGGTGCGGACATGTTGGGAATGTGGATCTCACAGGGAGCGTGCAAGGGATAAGTCCCTGCAGACGCACTATCGTCTGTGCCCGCGGTGGCTCAGATGAATAGAGCGTCTGCCATGTAAGCAGGAGATCCCGGGTTCGAGTCCCGGTCGGGGCACACATTTTCAACATGTCCCCAATGAAGTACATCAACGCCTGTTTACAGCTAGGGTGTCCATTTAATTATCATTTCATTTCTAGCAAAGCTGCATGGTCATCCACGGTAACTGTTCTTTCGGGAACAGATACTACCGTCATATATACACTCCTGGAAATGGAAAAAAGAACACATTGACACCGGTGTGTCAGACCCACCATACTTGCTCCGGACACTGCGAGAGGGCTGTACAAGCAATGATCACACGCACGGCACAGCGGACACACCAGGAACCGCGGTGTTGGCCGTCGAATGGTGCTAGCTGCGCAGCATTTGTGCACCGCCGCCGTCAGTGTCAGCCAGTTTGCCGTGGCATACGGAGCTCCATCGCAGTCTTTAACACTGGTAGCATGCCGCGACAGCGTGGACGTGAACCGTATGTGCAGTTGACGGACTTTGAGCGAGGGCGTATAGTGGGCATGCGGGAGGCCGGGTGGACGTACCGCCGAATTGCTCAACACGTGGGGCGTGAGGTCTCCACAGTACATCGATGTTGTCGCCAGTGGTCGGCGGAAGGTGCACGTGCCCGTCGACCTGGGACCGGACCGCAGCGACGCACGGATGCACGCCAAGACCGTAGGATCCTACGCAGTGCCGTAGGGGACCGCACCGCCACTTCCCAGCAAATTAGGGACACTGTTGCTCCTGGGGTATCGGCGAGGACCATTCGCAACCGTCTCCATGAAGCTGGGCTACAGTCCCGCACACCGTTAGGCCGTCTTCCGCTCACGCCCCAACATCGTGCAGCCCGCCTCCAGTGGTGTCGCGACAGGCGTGAATGGAGGGACGAATGGAGACGTGTCGTCTTCAGCGATGAGAGTCGCTTCTGCCTTGGTGCCAATGATGGTCGTATGCGTGTTTGGCGCCGTGCAGGTGAGCGCCACAATCAGGACTGCACACGACCGAGGCACACAGGGCCAACACCCGGCATCATGGTGTGGGGAGCGATCTCCTACACTGGCCGTACACCACTGGCGATCGTCGAGGGGACACTGAATAGTGCACGGTACATCCAAACCGTCATCGAACCCATCGTTCTACCATTCCTAGACCGGCAAGGGAACTTGCTGTTCCAACAGGACAATGCACGTCCGCATGTATCCCGTGCCACCCAACGTGCTCTAGAAGTTGAAAGTCAACTACCCTGGCCAGCAAGATCTCCGGATCTGTCCCCCATTGAGCATGTTTGGGACTGGATGAAGCGTCGTCTCACGCGGTCTGCACGTCCAGCACGAACGCTGGTCCAACTGAGGCGCCAGGTGGAAATGGCATGGCAAGCCGTTCCACAGGACTACATCCAGCATCTCTACGATCGTCTCCATGGGAGAATAGCAGCCTGCATTGCTGCGAAAGGTGGATATACACTGTACTAGTGCCGACATTGTGCATGCTCTGTTGCCTGTGTCTGTGTGCCTGTGGTTCTGTCAGTGTGATCATGTGATGTATCTGACCCCAGGAATGTGTCAATAAAGTTTCCCCTTCCTGGGACAATGAATTCACGGTGTTCTTATTTCAATTTCCAGGAGTGTAGTTAAAATCTAAGTAGTACAACTGTTACAAGTGACTCATGATGGCAAATATAATGCTTTAGTAAATATTTCAAATATAACTCATTGCTTATGACTAACTAGGAACAAGGTAGCATAAAAAACATAGCGATGAACAAATATTTGGAAAAAATAAATACTAAGATGTCACGCTTCGTCGAATGGAATGTTGCAGGCATTGAAAATAGTTTTACGGGTGGAATGCTTTTTGCACACAGATTGCATACACCCTGAGCATGTTATTGTAGTTTTATTGTTGCGATGTTTACTGCACTCATGGCATCGACCAGACCTTGGTCGCTCTCCTGAGGCTTGAGGGATTACTGTTAAATCAGAAGGCTGCTTGTATTTTGACCAAATGTGCTTTTATATCTAGGGGCAGTGATTGTATGCGAGCCCTTTCTTTCAGGTAACCTTCAAGTAGGCTAAATCCCAAGTTTTCAATAAACCCTCCTCGCCTTTGCCTCTTCCTTTCCAATATTGATATGTTGTTGGCCACAAAAATAATATGGTCGTTTACAACTGCCGTATCCAAAAATCTGAAAAATAACGCTAGTGGCCACTTCCTTGTCCTTCGTCCCGTAGAATAATTGGCACATTTTCGGTCATGTGAATCAACGCCACCTTTAGTAGCGCTATAATCCAGAATAATGTCTGGTTTTCCAGTTTCCTTACAGACAGCTGGCTTATTGTTCATTGTGGACAGTACAATGACACTTTTATTTTTTTTTTTAGGGCTGAGTGCACACCACTTGCCAACAGCACTAGGCAAACCGGGACGATCACCCATCCAAGTGCTTGCCCGACATTACTTAACTTCGGTATTCTGATGGGAACCGGCGTTAGCACTGCGACAGGCAGCACTTAAAGACATGTCAGTCATATTGGCGCCATCCTTGATAATGCGCTGCCTACATACATAAAGAGGTTGGAGAAGGAAATGGCTTTTAGATCTGAGTGAAAATCATTTCTTGTTGAGAACTGTTTCTACAATATAACTCAATATGCTAGCGTGTAGGTTTAGGAGGCCCTCATTCATTGTTGGGTTCCTTTTGGTTCTGTTAACAGATGTACCATTTACGCTGTGCTTATCTTGCAAAGAATGTTTCTGCTGTTGGTTTTCTGTTAACACTAATTCAGATGCAGTGCAATACTCGTCCACTGTGAAGGATGGTTCAAATGGCTCTGAGCACTATGGGACTTAACTTCTGAGGTCATCAGTCCCCTAGAACTTAGAACTACTTAAACCTAACTAACCTAAGGACATGACACGCATCCACGCCCGAGGCAGGATTCGAACCTGCGACCGTAGCGCTCGCGCGGTTCCAGACTGAAACGCCTAGAACCGCTCGGCCACACCGGCCGGCCCACTGAGAAGGAATCCGGAGTTAGCCTAATTGAGACGTTTATACTGTCGGTAGTTTTTCGTGTGTTCCTGCGTTACACATTTTAGCATGTGCTCGTGTATTCTATTTTTTTAGGGATGTTTTAAGTCAAATTTTCTTGTTTTCCCTAGATAATTGATTTACCTATTTTGAATCTTCTACTATTCCGCAGTGTTATGTAGTGTTCATCTATTTTCATTTTTTCAATAGTGCTTCCACATTCAAAATTTCTTTTTCACTGACTTATTAATTTTGCATGTTGCACTCACAATGTGGACAATATATTTTATGCTTCCCCTTCCAGTCATGTACTGAGCGAGGTGGCTACTCCAGTCTTAATGAACTGGATTCGCATTCGGGAAGACTGGAGTCCATCTGTCCATCCTCACTTACATTTTCCGTCATTTCCCATTGTCGCTAAGGTGAATGCTGGGATTGTTCCTTTGATTAGGCCATGGCCAATTCCCTGCCCTATCCTCACCTTATTCTGTCCTATTTTGTTAATTTTTTTATGTATATATCATTTCTATTATAAAATTTCTAACATGGTCGATACTATTGTACAGGATGGTATATCGACGAGGATATAAATAAAATAAACAGTATCCACGCTGCAGCGATCTTTTACAGAACAAAGAAATTGAAGCAATTAAATGTGGCCTGCTCGCCGTCATGTCTACGAGTTGTCCAAGGAGAATAACACAACAATTCAATACTCAAAGTGAACGCAGTATTTGCAATTGTTGCGTGACAACAGCGGATCGCTGTCGCCGGCGTCCGTTTCGAAATTCAGAAAGTGAAATGTATTCTCTTAGTTTAAATAAAATATTTAACAAGGTTTTATTTTATTTCGCATAAATAGAAGCGACGTAAATTAGAGCTACTCGATCCCACTGTTTTATTTTTCCCACGTTCTTTAAAATATGAGGCATAAATAATAAGTTTTCTCGCGTCAGGTAAGTTTCTCTAAAGTACAGAACATTTGCGAGTTAATTACTCTTATTACTTACTTATTTTTCTGTTACTAATTTGTTGTGAAGTTAATTTACTTTGGGTCCACATTCCGCTTACTGTTGACTAACTTGAGTCCAATCCTTTTTCCCAGTCATTCAGTAGCCAATTGTACTGTTGTGAACAAGTACGACTGAAACTTCGTGTTAGACAAATGACTTAGAGTAACAAAATAAAAAAAATACAACAATGGTTTGCTTTCAAAAAATTACTAAGCAGGATAAAAAGAAGCAAGTGAGTAACGCGTGTATTTGTGGGAACTGACAGGGAAAATATTTTAGAAAGCATTCTTGTCAAATGTTTCCATCCTATAACGTTAGAGCACCATACTTAAGAAATATTGAAAAAATTTTTAAGAATTTTTCTTTCAAAAATTCAGTCTTGATCACACCACGTATGCTTCAAGAACATAGGTGGCCGGTTTCGGTCATATCACATGACCATCATCAGACCTGTAATTTAATTTAGAAAGTAATAGGAACCTTACTAGATTGACAATAAAATATGACAAAATGCTTTTTAGGATAAAATGCAATAAGACTTGTTATACCCATGGCAACAAGTCTTATTGCATTTTATCCTTAAAAGCATTTTGTCATATTTTATTGTCAATCTAGTAAGGTTTCTATTACTTTCTAAATTAAATTACGAGTCTGATGATGGTCATGTGATATGACCGAAACCGGCCACCTATGTTCTTGAAGCATACGTGATGTGATCAAGACTGAATTTTTGAAAGAAAAATTTTTAAAAAAATTTTGACCACTGTTCCAAAAATGTTTATTAAAATTGTTCGAATTTTTAAGAATTGGCGATAATTTTAAGGATTTACATACTGTGCTTCAAAGTAGCTGCAAAAAGATCTTTCTTCAAAAGTTCTGGAGATTTTACTTTCCCAGCAATGTCTTCCCATTTTTAGAACAAAATTGCCTCTATGTCGTCATTTCCCAGCTTTGTTGGTGGGCTCCATGCGTGCGATTAGAGCGCTGTCGTAAGTAATTCCCCCGAATGATTTGTTCTGTTCTCAATATCGGTTGCTGTATTACGTGTCACGCAAGTTACTCTGTCGAATTTCACGCTCCGCTGACGCAAGCTGCAGTGCTCTGCCGCTAGAGGGAACCGAATTGTAGCGCGCAACATGATGGCGTAGGGTAACTAAGAAGTCCATCCAATTGGAATCGATTGAAGAATGACAGCTGACGGCACGACAATGCCATACCACACACAGGCGCTGTTCCATCTGCAACAATCGGACGCGTCGGGTTTATTGTCATCGATCACCCTCCATACAGTTGGTTGGTTGGTTGGTTGATCTGCGGGAAGGATCAAAAAGCGAGGTCATCGGTCCCATAGGATTAGAGCAGGATGGGGAAGGAAGTCGTCCGTACCATTTCAAAGGAACCATCCCGGCATTAGCCTGACGCGATTTAAGGAAATCACGGAAAACCTAAATAAGGATCGCCGGACGCGTGTATGGACTGTCGTTCTCCCGAATGGGAGACCAGTGTGCTAACCTCTGCTCGACCTCGCTCGGCCCTTCATACATTCCCAATTTGGCCCCATCCTATTTTCGTCTTTTTCCAAAATTTAAAGGACTTCTTCAAGGACTTCAGTCTGATAGTGATGAAGCGGTGAAAAAAAAAAACAGTTCAAATGTGTGTGAAATCCTATGGAACTTAACTACTGAGGTCATCAGTCCCTAACCTTACACACTACTTAACCTAAATTATCCTAAGGACAAACACACACACCCATGCCCGAGGGCCGGCCGAAGTGGCCGTGCGGTTAAAGGCGCTGCAGTCTGGAACCGCAAGACCGCTACGGTCGCAGGTTCGAATCCTGCCTCGGGCATGGATGTTTGTGATGTCCTTAGGTTAGTTAGGTTTAACTAGTTCTAAGTTCTAGGGGACTAATGACCTCAGCAGTTGAGTCCCATAGTGCTCAGAGCCATTTGAACCATGCCCGAGGGAGGGCTTGAACCTGCGCCGGGACCGAAGCGGTGCAAGCAGGTATGATGTTGCCGCTACGTTAACAAATCAAACACTCTACAATGATTATTAGAATAGATGCACCAAATAGCTGCTTGTAATATCTTTACTCACGACAGACTGTTTCAGGCTTTATCGCCGTTGTCGGCTACGTCTAGATCGTTAATTACGGTGTGACAATACTTCCACTCTGTCAAATTACTGTCACACCGTAATGAACATTTTAGTTTCAACAGGCTGTTTCAGGCTTTATCGCCGTTGTCAACTACGTCTAGATCGTTAATTACGGTGTGACAATAGCTTGTCAAATTACTGTCACACCGAAATTAACATTTTAGTTTCAACATATTTACATGATTAACCGTCTTACTAAAATAGTGACCGTTATAAGACAGTTCACTAACGACCTAATATGGACGACACATCAATCTAGACGTACTTGACAGTGGCGATAAAGGCCGAGACAGTCTGTAGTGAATAAATATTAATTATTACAAGCAGATATTTGATGCATCTATTCCAATAATCATGTCGTTATCAGACATATATTATGCTGCCGACCCTAAAGAAGACATATGTCCAGTGACGCTATCAACAAACTGGTCTGCCGTTGGGGGACATGTTTTCGTCGCAGGTTGACTATGTTGAAAAATAAATGAAGATGTCGGCTGTTAATAAAGTTTATTTTATTTTGAAGGCTTGAAGAGTTTACAGCAACAGCCTTGCCGCAGTGGATACACCGGTTCCCGTGAGATCACCGAAGTTAAGCGCTATCGGGCGTGGTCGGCACTTGGATGGGTGATCATCCAGGAAGCCATGCGCTGTTGCCATTTTTCGGGGTGCACTCAGCCAATTGTGGAGCTACTCGACCGAATAGTAGCGGCTTCGATCAAGAATACCATCATAACGACCGGGAGAGCGGTGTGCTGACCACACGCCTCTCCTACCCGCATCCTCCACTGAGGATGACACGGCGGTCGAATGGTCCCGGTAGGCCACTCGTGGCCTGAAGACGGGGTGCCTTTTTTTTTTTGTAAGAGTTTACACAAAAGAATCGGAGGTATTACATTTCAGCACGCCCTCCTATTTGGTAATAACCAGAAAATCCTTTAATAAACTGAGTTTTCCAAACGGGAATGTAGTTTTGAGGTTGAATGTATTTTATGAGCTACTTGAGCCCGCATTAGTATCGCACCTTAAGGTTGTAAATGTGGATCAGATTTACTTGAGGCGAAATCACACTAGAAAAACAATGGGCTCTTGTAGGACATTTAGGCTAATTACGTCGACTAATTTTTAAATCAACCTATTTATATCGTTTACTTTATAAAAAGAATTAGACTATTGACAAAGTCGTAAAAGATACGAAATTTGAAAAAAAAATCACTTACCAACCATCTGTATCCTTTGAAGGTGCGCGTACAGACATAAATTTGGGTAGTAAACGAAACAATTTTTCAGTATGACAAACGAGTCAGAACAGAGCCTCTGGTGGCATGGAAATCTGGTACCTTCGGAAAACCACAGTACTAATAGTTCCCTTTTTTGGCTGACGGGCTTAAGTAGCTCTAGTTTACGGTATGTATGTTTAGGTGGAATTTTACAGCTCAGTTTCGAACCACTACCACTTGCTGAATTGCCTAACTTGCCTGAATTGCTTAACTACCCGTGCAATCGCATTCACAGTACAGTTATATGACCTAATGCGGAAGGGCTGATGCTGCGAACAGGATTACACAAGCCGGCGGCCTATGGTCTCCTCTGCCCTCCCCCCCACCCCCTCCCCCAACCAACCGCCACTCGTCGCTACTGGTAAGGAGAGGTGGCCCGCGGTGGGATTGACTTCTTGGAATGATCTATACGGTGATGTAAGCCATGGCCCCAGGTAACACAGACTCCAGCCATTCACCCTGGGCCGGCCGCGGTGGTCTAGCTGTTCTAGACGCTCAGTCCGGAACCGCGCGACTGCTACGGTCGCAGGTTCGAACCCTGCCTCGGGCATGGGTGTGTGTGATGTCCTTAAGTTAGTTAGGTTTAAGTAGTTCTAAGTTCTAGGGGACTGATGACCACAGATGTTAAGTCCCACAGTGCTCAGAGCCAAAGAGCCACATTCACCCTGGTGCTACCTCGTTTGCGAGTAATTGACAAAAAAAAAAAAAAATCGGACTTTTGCGTCACGCTAAGTAGCATGAAAATGTGTTTCAAAGCTGGCTGGTTGTATTGTGTAACGAGCAAAGTAAGGCTTTTGCATGCAGGTCACAGGTTCGAAACCCAGCAGGTGTTTCGAAATTTGTTTGATTTTAAATCTTTATTGAAATGGCTTGGATCCTCATTTTTATTCAATTCACTGATTTAAACGTACTTTTTTATTTCTATTTCTTTATCACATTGTTACACTCATCAGATGAATTTTTCATTTGCTCTCATTTCTATTCCTGTGATTCTTTTTGCACTTGAAATCTTTGTTCATGTGATTTTAATTAATTTTATGGATTGATTTCGATCTAATTTGTTTCATTTTATCACCCTATTCATCCATGTTATTGCATTGATTATTTCTATTGCTCATTTTCCTTGAATTTCGTTTTACATACAATCCCCTATTTCAGTTAAATCTTCACCTGCGTTATTTTGTCTGTACTGCAATAGGAATTTAGGCTATGTTTTAAATGTTTTTTGGACATTACCATCCAAAAAGCGCACAGCTTGTAACGAAAAATATACTTTTTACACCATTGCACAGTCAATATTAATAGATCATTTCGTCTTTCTTTTTTTAACTGGTATATCGGAATTTTTAAATCACTGCATGTAATTAAATTCACACTCACAAAAATTCCGAGTAAAAAAAGTGTGATATAAAGAAAAGCATCCGTACTGTTAAGCGGAAGCTTTTTCTTTTTAGTGACGTTGTTTTGGCTTTTATTTGCTCTTGTTTCCCCATGCATTTGTAACTGTGATCTTCTGTAAACAGAACTCTACCTTCTGCACCCTAAATTTATGTGCATATTACTCTGTCAGTGAATGTACTAGTAATTTCATACGTAATGTATACCTGTAAATTTATTATATTTTTAATGGCCTTGTAGACGAAATTTCGCGCTTTAATGTAAAATGCTGTTGTTCAAACAACCAACAAGTAGTTCTTACGCGATTTTTCAACCTCTTCTAATTGAATAAAAATAATGATCAAGATCATTTCGATACAGATGTGAAGATAAAATATTTATTGCACCTAACAAGATTTGAACCCACAAGTTTCTACATGTGAAGGCCTTACCCTGTCCCTTACACCACTCAAACAGTATTTGCAAGACTACTTTTTCAACGCTTCTAATTATTATTATTATTATTATTATTATTATTATTTCTATTTTTCTCAGACCTTACGTCTGGTTAAAAATGGAAAGTGACGCGGACCTTCATCAAGCGTGACTTCCTCTTAACTGTATGGTATATGTTACATTGTATTTAGGAACTTTCGGGTTATTGAACACGTATCAATAATTAAGGATTTCTGTAGTTGTATATATACGTTTGGATGTAGCTGTATTGCATTGATGTACTGGTGGATATTGTGTGGTATGACTCCTGTAGTTGATAGTGTAATCGGTATAATGTCAACTTTATCCTGAAGCCACATGTCCTCTACTTCCTCAGCCAGTTGGATGTATTTTTCAATTTTTTTCTCCTGTTTTCTTCTGTATATTTGTTGTATTGGGTATGGATATTTCGATTAGTTGTGTTAATTTCTTGTTTTTATTGATGAGTATGATGTCAGGTTTGTTATTTGGTGTTGTTTTATCTGTTATATTATTATTATTATTATTATTTTGTCAGTTACTCTCAAAAGAGGGAGCACCAGAGTGAATAGCTGTAGCGTGTGATACCTATGACCTTGACCTACATCACCGTATAGATGGTTTCAAAAAGTTGGTCCCACGGCTGGGGACCTCTCGTTGTGTGACAGATAATTTAAACAAGTAGTCAATTATATAGCGGTAGGGAAGGGAGATGTACGATGGCCGAGAAGCGCATGGCTCCAGTGAAGACGGAACAGGCTGTAGCGCTACTCCCTGTAGCGAAGAAACAGCACAAGAAGGGAGATGTTGGAATGCGGACGCGGTGGGGACTCACGTGCCCTAGCGAGGACGAGCGACAGTAGTCGTGTCTGGGACGATGGCGCGATCAAACAGCGGCGCGCCGCGTGTGTGACGCATTCGTCGGCTCAGCGCCAGACGGCGAGTACCGAGCCAAAGGATTGCTATCTGGTTCACTTATTTTTGTTACGTTAGAGTGTTACACCTCTCCGCCAGTAATACAAATTGATGGAATACGTACGTTGGTTCAGCTAATCCGTTCAACTAAGATATAGCCGGAACCGCTCAAGATATATGTAAGCTTTCTATTAAAAAAAAATTGCCTGTCTGTGTGAATACAGACTGTTATGTATTCTAAAGCTTTCGGCTCGTGTAATGTGTATTTAAGACCCCCTTTTTAACGCTGAGCAATAGTGAATGTCGGTTGCCCCTGTGTTGCGCATGTCAAAAATTGTAATATAGTGATTATTCCTTGCTACTGTAGTGTTATCTTGAAGCTGTGAGAAAGGAGGAAAGGCGTTGCAAGGCGTGGAAGCAGAGACGATGCTGAGGGCAGACGAAACTAGGAGAGACATTATTACATGAAGTAAGCCGTAAGGAGAGAGCCTTGCGCATGTGCAGACGCCCAGGGCTCTAGTTACTCTTCAAGGAATTAAAATGTAACTTCAGCTGTCGTCTAGACGCTGTGGTAGGTTGCCGCCGTAGAACTTTGTAACCAACAGGCACGTAATAGCGTATAAAGCCAGCTTGATACAACCCCTGAGAACAGCAACGTCAGTAGACTCACAAGGGTTAGAAAGAGAGCGAAAACGACCTAGCAGTCCCTACTCCGGGGAGCCCGAGGGGCGGGGCTAAATGACGTATAACAATAATGTTGCAAGCCTTATTTGGCAGCGCAGTTACGTTTAGCTTTCAGCTGAACAATGTTGATACCGAATACGGACTGCATTAAAATTCCCGCCTTAGGAGCAGTAGACCCCTAACTAAACCGTGACTGACAGGCACCTGCAAGAGACCTACGGGATTGTCTGGGTGGAAAAACAGTGCCCCACGCGACTCTTTAGAACCCCTAGATTCCGCATTTTGGCAGAGTTCTCAGTCAGACGATCTGGGCACCGAATCCGCGTCCGTCGACTCCAGCCTCGGTCCAGCTCCGCGTAAGTCTGCTCTCTCTCTCTCTCTCTCTCTCTCTCTCTCTCTCTCTCTCTCTCTTCGAGTGCCTCAGTGAACAGTGTCACCTTCAGTATGTTTTGTTTTGCAACTAAGTTGTTGCCTTAAGATGCTGCTAGTGTTTACTGCTCTGGTTAGCATCTACTCCTGGGGCTTCTGCATTGGCTTCTGTTGTAACAGTGTTATTCCTGCTTTTTCTAACCCTGGAACTAGCATCCAGTGTATTGGTTAGTCCTGTGCGGAATAAACAATTATTTCAAAACCCTGTTTGTCCAAGAGTCTCCACAACGAGTTCCCTACCGAGTCTCACCACCTGCATTTCCAGTAAATGCCTGTACCAGTGTTGGCTCAGATAGAAGAAAACAATCAAGTGCCTTCACTGTGAATTGTCCTTCTGCCTTCTGCTCTGTACCGCTCTGAAGCGCAGACTGACCAGTACCCACTTTTCTGCCTCTCCCACCTATGTCAGGACACGACAAAGTGTCGCCAAACAAAACTTTAAAATTAATAAAATGCAGAATTTTGAAATAATGAAAATGAAAATAATTAAATGTCAAAAGAAATTAATTGTGTGCTCATTGAAAACGATATAACTGAATCTCAAGACTGAAGTACATTATTAAAGTCGTGTTATCTGAATTGCAATATTTGACTTGGAATAGCCACAAAAACAAGTTACTGCTCTACTCAGACACAAAATAACTCTATGAAATTACCGACACACTTCACTGAAAATTAATCAGCTTGCTTAACAAAACACCTGATAGCTCTGACTACATATTGTTTCCTCGTAATAATGCACGCTGACATCTGCCGTGAAATAAAAGTGACTTACCTTCTTGCTCAGCATCCTACTTTTGCGTCTGATATACCGACATTCTAAAGAGCAAATATGAATCAGCAGATGCAGCAGCTTTGCTTATCAGAAACAGTCTGTTTCTCAAATGTTCAAATGTGTGTGAATTCCTAACGGACCAAACTGCTGAGGTCATCGGTCCCTAGACTTGCATACTTCTTAAACTAATTTATGCTAAGAACAAAACACACACACACACACACACACACACACACACGCTCGAGGGAGGACTCGAACCTCTGGCGGGGGGTAGGGGGGGGGGAGTGGAGGGGGAGAGGGGCCAATCCATGGGATTGCGCCTCAAACCGCGCTGAGCACTCTACGCGGCCGTCTGTTGCTGCGTGTGACTAAGTGCACACAGGACAAAATATTCAAAACTTTACTTAGAATGATGAAGGTGGTTTTACTTTATAGATAAGCTCTGTTTATTGAAAAAAAGGTTTGTACAACATAAGAAGGTGCAAACAATTGCGAAATTCTCCCGCTACAAAAATTAAATATATCTCAAACAATTGCGGAATGAAAATAGAGAACAAATTAACACTAATTATAGAAATGCTTCCAATTCATATGTGGCATACAGCAAACCAGTGCTTAACAGTATTGGTTAAAAACAGTCTTGGTTGCAATTTTAGTTATTTACTTTTCAACAACGCGTTTCGCCTTATTTAGGCATCTTCAGGTTATCTACATAGACAACAGAGAACAAATACATCTATTTACGAATCGCGATCGCGTTGTGCAGACTTGGATAACCTATAAGCATGTATAAATAGATCAACTATTGAAAGAACAAATACGTTAATTTGGTATTTCTTAGAAGAATCCGTTAGTCAGTAAAGCCAAAGCGCATCGTTGAATACATTAGGCTAACATCGCCTTCGTTAAACTCAGTAAAAACTAGAAATATAAAAAGAGTAAAATCATTACCTTTTCTAGATGGACGCGAGAGGCACCAAGATCTGCATAACGCGTTCCCGTTCACAGGAGCGAGTAACAGAGCAAGATGGGGGCTCAGGTGGTAAGCCTAATACAGAATCACCTCAAGAGGTGGCGCTGCGACGCAGCAGTGATAAGAATGAGAAATCGTGAACTGGATATACATACCCTCTAAAACTTTATAAATGTACTGCACATAAAACATTGAAAAGATGGAATAACTAGGGGCAACACCTGTGCAATAACTTATTGTAAAATTTTGACGAAGTAAAATATGAATAAAGGCGGTAAATTTAAAATGAGAAAAGAAGGTGTACAATACAGCACACAGATGCAGTACATAAACAGATTTTTCGTATCACATACCACTAGAACGAGAACATTAAAAACACGGGACCGTAATTTCTGGTAAAGAGGCCGCCCATATAATACTCAATACTGCGTCATTCGGAGCTAGAACTTCTAGCAAGAAAACTTTTTTTATAAAATACAAGTTAAGTTATTAGGTTTAAAAATACACACCAACGTGGAAGACGGACGTTATGCGGGTAAACTTTTCCCCCCTTTCGCTCTTTCAATAGTTGATCTGTTTATGCATGCTTATAGGTTATCCAAGTCTGCACAACGCGATAGCGATTCTTAAATAGATGTATTTGTTTTCTGTTTTCTATGTAGATAACCTGAAGATGCCTAAATAAGGCGAAACGTGTCGTTGAAAAGTAAAAAAAACTAACATTTCAACCAAGACTGTTTTTAAGCAACACTAATTATAAATATTGTATCTGAGGTTCAAAGATTTGCTTCAGTTAATAATTCAGACAAACAAACATCTTATTCTTTCGCATACCTGGTTTCCTTTAAGAATTTCTCCAGAAGTCTCCTGCATTAACATAAAGAATAAAATAGCCTTATAAATAAATTTTCATCTCCCTAGAAAATGTTTGTCCCATATTTACAAATACGAGATCTCATTCTTTGAACAAATCAGCTGCTCGCTACTACGCCTCAAACAAGAATCCTCCACCATTGCACAACTGACTGACTAGAATAGCGAATGAAATACAGATAAAACTAGACACAGTGTCTAGTGTAATCCATGGAACAGTGCGAACGTGTTCAGATGCCTGCGAGTCGTGTAACTGAGTTGGGATGTGAGGAGTATCCCAGTATTCACGTAGTGGGATGTGGAAAACCACCTAAAAACCACATCCAGGTTGGCCGGCACACCGGCCTTCGTCTGTAATTTGCCGGGTGGATTCGATCCAGGGCCAGCACACCTACCCCAGTCCAGGAAGGAGCACATTGGCGCTCTCTGATAACCTGGCGGGTAATTTTTTTAAAAGGTATTCAGAATCAGCTTTACCGTTCAGATAAAGTGTGAGGTCGATGGCCCAGTCCTTTATGTGTAGGTATAAAGAAGATCTGACAACACGCTAGGACACAGAGTGTGTAATAAGCATTATACAGATGCCACTTCGCATCACCACCTAGCACAGAAGCAAGCAGTGCTTGCGAGGACAAGAGCTTGGAATCGGAGATGACAATGTAGGCCAATGACTATGACAGTTTGTCCATAGAACCAGTTTTTAATCGAAATATTAATTATGCTAATACAGTGAAGTGCCAGAGAAAATGGTATAGGCATGTGTATTCAAATACAGAGATATGTAAACAGGCAGAATACGGCGCTGCGGTCGACAACGCCTATATAAGACGACAAGTGTCTGGCGGAGTTGTTAGATCGGTTACTGCTGCTACAATGTCAGGTTATCAAAATTCACTTCAGTTTAAATGTGGTGTTGTAGTCGGCGGACGAGCTATGGCACACAGCATCTTTGAGGAAACGATGAAGTCGGGATTTTCCCGTACGACCATGTCACGAGTGTACCGTGAATATCAGGAATCTGGTAAAACATCAAATCTCCGACATCGTTGCGGCCGGAAAAAGATCCTGCAAGAACGGATCGAACGACAATTGAAGTGAATCGTTCTACGTGACAGAAGCGCAACCCTTTCGCAAATTGCACCAGATTTCAATGCTGAGCCATCAACAAGTGTCACCATGCAAACCAACGAACATAATCGATATGGGTTTTCGGAGCCGAAGGCCCACTCATGTACCCTTAATGACTGCCCGACACAAAGTTTTACGCCTCACCTTGGCCCGTCAACACCGACATGGGACGGTTGCTGACTGGAAATATGTTGCCTGGTCGGCCGAGCGTCGCTTCAAATCGTATCGGGAGGATGGACATGTATGAGCATGAATCGCTGGACCCTACATGTCAGTAGGGGACTGTTCAAGATGGTGGAGGCTCTGTAATGGTGTGAGAGGTGTGCAATTGGAGTGATACGCAACTCCTGGTACGTCTAGATACGACTCTGACAGGTGACATGTACGTAAGGATCCTGTCTGATCACCTTCATCCATTCATGTCCTTTGTTCATTCCGATGGACTTGGGCAATTCCAGCAGGACAATGCGACGGCGTACAGTCAACAGTTGCTACACAGTGGCTCCAGGAACACTCTTCTTAGTTTAAACACTTCCGCTGGCCACCAAACACCGCAGACATGAACATTATCGGGGATATATGTGGGATGCCCTGCAACATGCTGTTCGGAAGACATCTCCACCCGCTCGTACTTTTACGGATTTATGGACAGGCCTGCAGCATTCACGTGTCAGTTCCCACCACCACTACTTCCGACATCAGTCGAGTCTATGCCACGTCGTACTGCGGCACTTCTGCGTGCTTGAGGAGCCCCTACACGATATTAGGCAGGTGTACAGCCGGCCGGTGTGGGCGAGCGGTTCTAGGCGCTTCAGTCTGGAACCGCGCGGCCGCTACGTTCGCAGGTTCGAATCCTGCCTCGGGCGTGGATGTGTGTGATGTCCTTAGGCTAGTTAGGTTTAAGCAGTTCTAAGTTCTAGGGGAGTGATGACCTCAGATGTTAAGTCCCATAGTGCTCAGACCCATTTGAACCATTTTTTGAGCAGGTGTACCAGTTTCTTTGGCTCTTAAGGATATGGAAGACGAACAGCCTTCTCTCACTTTGTTAAGTTACCGTTCCTATTTGGAGTCACTGACCGCACACGCGGAATTCTAAGGGAATATGGTATTCAGACCACTTTCCTCAGTAAAAACAAATTAAAAGACTTTGATCGACAGAAAACCGACGCACTTGATTGCCTCCACAGTGTGGAAATCTATTAAATGATGTGTGGCTGCCGCAGAGTGTATGTAGGCGAAACGGGAAGGTCTGTTAAAGAAAGTATTAAGGGTTACGAACGCCGCACGCGGTTGAAACAAATGGCGGTAGCAAAACATCATGAGAACTTGCGTCGTCTTTAATAACGTACGTGCGCTGGCTAAGGAAACCAACATTTATAGAAGAACAGTCCGAGAAGTGACTGAAAGTTCTAAGAGCGCATGTGACATAAATAGAGAGGACGGATACAGGTTTCCGGCATCGTGGCTCCCCGCCGTCAAGGAAGTGAATAAGCGGCCGCTGCCTGCGAGCAATACAAAGAACGCCCGGAAGCCACCTCTGCCGACAATAATATTTAGAATAAACATTCCCTTCTCACCCACTGTCCGCTTCATTCCTAGCCAATGATATGGGCCGACAGCAAGGATGAACAACATGTGTATGTTAGAAAGCGAAGAGAAAATAAATTTTGAATAATGTTATTATTTTTTGAAGAGAAAAGGCTTGAGGTAAGACTGCTGCACTGCGCAGCTAGTTTGTCAGAATGGTTATTGTCAGCTAGTTAACTTTGTTCACTTGCTCACAAGGGAACATCCCCATCGCACCCCCCTCAGATTTAGTTATAAGTTGGCACAGGGATAGGCCTTGAGAAACTCAACACGGATCAATCGAGAAAACAGGAAGAAGTTGTGTGGAACTATGAGAAAAATAAGCAAAATATACAAACTGAGTAGTCCATGCGCAACGTAGGCAACTATTAAGGACAGTGTTAGCATATGGGCGCCGTGGTCCCGTGGTTAGCGTGAGCAGCTGTGGAACGACAGGTCCTTGGTTCAAATCTTCTATCGGGTGAAAATTTTAATTTTTTATTTTCAGATAATTATCAAAGTTCAGACACTCACACATAATCAACTTCGCTCTCCAAAATTCCAGGACATGTTCAGATTTGCTTTGACATATAGAGAATTTGACGGTCTACGCACGGAAACATTTGAAAACGTAAAAAAAAACATATGTTTTGACAGAGCACAGGGAAAACTGTGCGACTCTGAAACTGTTGCATTCATTTGATGCAGTTTATGTGACAAACTCTTATGTTTTCATCACTTTTTTGGAGTGATTATCACATCCACAAAAAAACCTAAATCGGGCAAGGTAGAAGAATCTTTTTACCCATTCGCAAAGTGTGCAAGTTAGGTGGGTCGACAACATATTCCTGTCATGTGACGCACATGCCGTCATCAGTGTCGTATAGAATATATCAGACGTGTTTTCCTGTGGAGGAATCGGTTGACCTTATGTCCTTGCGATCAAATGTTTTCGGTTCCTATTGGAGAGGCAGGTCCTTTCGTCTACTAATCGCACGGTTTTGCGGTGCGGTCGCAAAACACAGACACTAAACTTATTACAGTGAACAGAGACGTCAATGAGTGAACGGACAGATCGTAACTTTGCGAAAATGAAGAAAGTAAAATTTTCGCTCGAGGGAGGAGTCGAACCAAGGACCTTTCGTCCCGCAGTTACTCACTCTAACCACGAGACCATGGCGCTCTACGACTATTGTTGTCCTTTATGTTGCTTATCTTACACATGGACTACTCAGTTTGTATATTTTGCTTATTTTTTCATAGTTCCACACAACTTCTTCCTGTTTTCTCGATTGATCTGTGTTCAGTTTTTCAAGACCTATCCACTGTGTCAATTTATAACTAAATCTAAGGGGGATGCGATGGGGAGGTTCCCTTGTCAGAGTTAAGCTGTTTGTGTGTTATAGGAATTCTCTATTAACATTCTATCCTCTTCAAATGAAGTTTTCACTTTTTTAAGCGTGGTATTGTTCAGACCTGTGTTACGTGTGAAGATCACGCGAAATTTTGTCGTTGTGAATACATACATTATTCTAAAGTCGGTGTCTTGGAATATCATTTCGTAGGAATAGTACTCTGCCCACCCCACTGTTTATCATTACGACATTATACCATGTGATATGAAACAGTCCGAGTATAGTTTGGAAATTTTGTTTAGAAATATGTAGCTGAGCCGCTGCCTGCTTGCTGTTGTGGTTTCGAGAAATCACCAACAATGTTGTCAAGACGCAAGGTAAGTGGAAATTTTGGTTAGGACCAAGTAATTGTTTCACTTCCGTTGCTCATTCAGTATAAAGGCAAGTTGCATTCAGATCAGTTACAAGCCAGTTAAAATTAGGTTCTCTTTAGGCAAAGGTTAGCATACGAATTTGAAGTTGGATAACAGTTGGTGGGTAGACAGTTTTGGTAATAGTAGACTTTTATGGAGTGGGAGATACAGTTGGGCTAAATTTCATACAGAAACAAAAATTTAGTCGGGAGGTTACAAACTCACCACATTATAAATGTTTGTTATCGCTAAAATATTTAAAAACACACAGCAGCTTGTCCAACAGGTCATGTCCATACACGAGTACATATTGCTCACAGATGCTTGTTACATCATACAAATATGGTACACAATAGAACATCTGTTTCCATATGCTGGACACGTACTACCAAAAAATATTTAAGACCTGAAGGTGACAGCTGGAACTGTTAGAACCGCTTGTCCGGAATAAAAAATAGCTTGTGCGATTTTCGCTTTTGATTGGTTTTTAACGATTAAAACACATCGCTCTCCATTACTCTCATAAATAGAAAATTTAATGAAGATACCTTCTTGAAATTTGGCTGAATTACTCCTAGGGCACGGTCACAAGGAATAACAGGTAATTTTTTTTTATCGTGTTGTAATTCACTCTTCAGTCATCGCAAAAAACGCGACCAACCAAACAAACACTAAGAAACAACAGTTTTGCTTCAAACGTCCGCCATTTTATTATTTTTTCAAATTTCAAAAAACTGTGCTATTATTGTAGAGATTGAGAAAACAGTTTTTTTATAAGGTTTGCAGACTGGAGGACTTCTGTTACGGACATACCTCAATTTGCAGTTTAACTCCTCGGATGACGGACTTAATAATGACTCAATATCTTTGAAAAATTGGAATATGTTGTCAAACAATCAATAAATGATGTGCGAAAAGATTTATACTGAGTACATCATACGTTTTTCGAAAAAAAATCGTAAAAATTTCTTGTTTTCTAGGCTGACTGAGGAGAACAGACCTTTAACGTCACAGACGCTATTGTTTTGACTACGTGAACCAGGCCCGAGGGTGACCAGAGGTTGCCCATACAGACTTAAAATAAACGGGAGTGTACTTCTGTTATATTTAAACCAGAAATGTGAAAATGTTTGTTTCACTTTAAATGCTTGTTTTCCAACGTAATAAAGAAGGTAAAGGCAATAGTTGCAAAGGCCCCCGTAAACGATCAAACGTTTTCTCAAACTTAACATGCTCGCCAAATATTGGACTGCGTACGTTGCCGTTCGAAGTATTTGTCAAGCATAGAACGTGTTTGACGTGTTTACGACAAATTTCGATTGACAGAAAGTTTGACAAGATGGTGAATGATGTTTGTGTCGACGTTTCGCCGTATATGTTTAGTGAAAAATTGTTTTATTACGATTTATTTCACTGTATCGTGCGTTGCTATTACTATGAAAACTACGATAAGTATAAGAACAAAATACCACTGAGTTACAAAAATGGTAGAGGTACCACATCTTTCCCAGCCATATGTTACGTATGAAGAGGTTTCGAACAAAATCAATATTTTCGCATACAACGACATGGAAGAGGAGTGGATTGACATAAAAGAATGGAATTCCTCCGGTGCTTCCATGGACGATGTGGGTTATATGTTCTACTGTCGTTAGAGGACCAAATAGAAGAGAATACATTTTCACATACTTACGTGTCTTTCTTTTTAACGTGAGAGTGTAGTAACGCTAAACAAGTTATTAAACATTTCAATGTCCATCCGCAGAAAGCTGATGTAATCATCAGGTTCTGAGTGAAACATTTCCATTAGCAGGTTTCCAGTTGCGTGTTTTTCATTTTAAACCGTTTCCTGGACAACCGTCTTTTTTTTCTTCTTCTTTAAACACAGTGCCAGAGTCAATGTTAGAAACGTTTGATCTGCATTTGTAGCCATTACCACTAGTGCCGAAATACAGCATACAGGAGAAATGTCTGCTTCCAAAGTAAGGTTAAATTGACAAGTTTTATTAGTACGCGCACGAGCTTGTTTGATACATCCGTGGTTAGATAAGAGCGAACTTAAAAGGCAAATCTGCTCTTTTAGGAGATACTTAACAAGTTTCAAAACGTGTCACTGTCCATGCGAAGAAAACTGCTGTAATGATCAGGTTCTGAGAGTAGTATGTCCTTTAGCATATTTTCATGGGTAAATCTCTTGTTTTAAGCCATGTCCTGGACCAAAATCTTCTTCTTCATCTTCTTCTTCCTCCTTAAACACAGTGCCAAAGTCAATGACAGGACTGCTTTTTTTACTTTTGTGGCCGTTCCCATTGCTCTCAAAATACAAAGGAAAACGAAATAGCGTCTGCTTCGAAGTGAGGTTAAAATGACAGACATTGTTTGAACGTATACGGCCTTGGTTGACAGATCCGTAGTTAGATAAGAGCCATTTTGTCAAACACGTTTGATCGCTTACAGGGGCCTTAAGAAACTTACCAAAAAATACACTACTGGCCATTAAAATTGCTACACAGATGATAAACGGGTATTCATTGCACAAATATATTATACTAGAACTGACATTTGACTACATTTTTACGCAGTTTGGGTGCATAGATCCAGAGAAATCAGCACCCAGGACAACCACTTCTGGCCGTAATAACGGCCTTGGCACGCCTGGGCATTGAGTCAAACAGAGCTTGGATGGCGTGTACAAGTACAGCTGCCCATGCAGCTTCAACACGATACCACAGTTCATCAAGAGTAGTGACTGGCGTATTGTGACGAGCCAGTTGCTCGACCACCATTGACCAGACGTTTTCAATTGGTGAGAGATCTCGAGAATGTGCTGGCCAGGGCAGCAGTCGAACATTTTCTGTATCCAGAAAGGCCCGTACAGGACCTGCAACATGCGGTCGTCCATTTTCCTGCTGAAATTTAGGGTTTCAGAAGTGATCGAATGAAGGGTAGAGCCACGGGTCGTAACACATCTGAAACATAACGTCCACTGTTCAAAGTACCGTCAATGCGAACAAGAGGTGTCCGAGACGTGTAACCAATGGCATCCCACACCATCACACCGGGTGATACGCCAGTATGGCGATGACGAATACACGCTTCCAATGTGCGTTCACCGCGATGTCGCCGAACACGGATGCGACCATCATGATGCTGTAAACAGAACCTGGATTCATCCGAAAAAATGACGTTTTGCCATTCGTGCACCCAGGTTCGTCGTCGAGTACACCATCGCAGGCGCTCCTGTAATGCAGCGTCAAGGGTAACTGCAGCCATGGTCTCCGAGCTGATAGTCCATGCCGCTGGAAACGTCATCGAACTGTTCGTGCAGATGGTTGTTGTCTTGCAAACGTCCCCATCGGCTACTCAGGGATCGAGACGTGGCTGCACGATCCGTTACAGCCATGCGGATAAGATGCCTGTCATCTCGACTGTCTGTGATACGAGGCCATTGGGATCCAGCACGGCGTTCCGTATTTCCCTCCTGGACCCACCGATTCCATATTCTGCTAACAGTCATTGGATCTCGACAAACGCGAGCAGCAATGTCGCAATAGGCTACAATCAGACCTTTATCAAAATCGGAATCTTGATGGTACGCATTTCTCCTCCTTACACGAGGCATCACAACAACGTTTCAGCAGGCAACGGCGGTCAACTGCTGTTTGTGTAAGAGAAATCAGTTGGAAACTTTCCTCATGTCAGCACGTTGTAGGTATCGCCACCGGCGCCAGCCTTGTCTGAATGCTCTGAAAAGCTAATCATTTGCATATCACAGCGTCTTCTTCCTGTCAGTTAAATTTCGCGTCTGTATCACGTCATCTTCGTGGTGTAGCAATTTTAATGGCCAGTAGTGAATTTTAGGAGCTAATGGGATGAATACGCAGTTTAGTAGTCGGCGATAATCGTTGCTAGACGTTAGCGTGAAAACTGAAAGTCCCGTACCCAGATGTTACAGGAGGAGGGGTGGGAGCAAGTGCTTCCTCCCCCTGCCCTCCCCCTTGCGGATGCCTACGGCGGCCGCGAGTTGCTGCTACAGTTAACGTCCTGTTGACTGACCGCCGAGTAGCGGGGAAACCGCGACCTTGAGACCTTGTGACGTCACAGGCGTCCAGCGTGGTGCGTCTGCCGGCAGTCTGGCGTGACGCAAGAGCGTTCGGCGCTGCGATAAGTGTCCGCTGGCTTTATTTAGCGGCGCTATCTCGCCACTTTCCCACAGGCCTCTGCTAAGAACAACCTATCCGCTATCCTGGATCTTGTCCACAACGTAATAAGCAAGAATTTCACAATTTCCGCATCCTACGACGACGAAGTTTCAACTGCCAATCCCATCAGTTGACACGACGCGAAATTTTCGGTGGACCTGTCGGTCCAGTTATTTGACAGGGTACGATTTCTCTCGCTCTTAAATACGAAATATGTATTGACAGGCTCGATCCTTCTTCATTCTGGGCTTACGGAACTATGTTTTCTAAAACAGATCGAGGTTGACCCGACTTGTCAAAGGGAGCTTTCGAGCACTGAAGAGTGAAATGGTGGAGAATACTTACACTTCCTTACTCTCTCTCACCCACCTGACTGACACTGACTAGGTGTGTAGGGCACGACTAGCACTTCAACATATATAAACAGGAAGACGCAACTCTCAACAGTTTTCGAGAAAATCGAGTTTGAAAATTTTAGTCAAGCTTATACAATTTTTATTTTCGCCAGTAGAGAAGGGGTCCGCAACTGAGAGAATACTAGTCTAGTTTCGTACGTGCGAGGTACCTGGGTCTAAGCTGATCGGTTCTACTTTTTTTTTTAATTACCACAAAATTCTGTCAAAAGATTATCATGACACTGCAGGAAAATGAAATGCATAAGGTAAAGCACGATTTGGTGTCACCTTATCCGGAAAATTTTTATGTTTTTTGAAAAATTTAATATTTATTAAACACAAGGAAAGGAAACTAAACATTCAAAGAAACTATAGATATGTAATCCAGCACAAGAAGTTTCAAAAAGCCTTCATTATCGATTAATGTGATGGTTAAATGGTAGTATGACAGTCTGATAGTTTTCTTAATGGAAGGCATTGAAAACCCATAAAAAGAGTTGTATTCTAAGAAACGGCGAACTTTACATGGCTAGCAGTCAGTTTACACCTGCTTTACTAGCACCATTTGTGAACAGCGTAACCCTATTGATCTGTTATGCATGACAGCATCCTGAATTAGGTTTTCCGTGATTTCCCTAAATCGCTCCAGGCAAATGCCGGGATGGTTCCTTTGAAAGGGCACGGCCGACTTCCTCCCCCTTCCTTCCCTAATCCGATGAGACCGATGACCTCGCTGTCTGGTCTCTTTCCCCAAACAACCCATCCCCATGTCAGTATGTGGCTGCTAACGTGGTCTGTTATTTTAAGTGATTGCTTTCTCTCATGTGCAAGCCCTTGATTCTAGGAGCCTTAATTTTTACATATGACATACAGACCTTCGCCGATACAAGCCATGTGGAGACAGCTTTTACAGACAGAACTGCTAATGTGAAGTTTTTCTGTCCTTCTGAAGATGACTGGCTTAAATCTGTCGAAGCTGTGGACAAGGTTATTTGAAAACCACCATTTACTGCCTTTTATTCCTGCTGATAATCAAATTCTTTTGATTAGATTTAGAAATAAAAAAGTATCGCGATATGTGACGAGATTCGAACCTACGACTTTCAACATTTTCAAGCTAATAAGGGAACTATTGCCCTAATGTACAACCCTGGGAGAAGGTTTTATACGAGGGCTGTTCTGAATAGTAAGGGTTGATCGGTCGCGAAGGGGGAACCGCTGTGAAATTCAAAAATGTTTTATTTGAAACAGTTAGCTAGACTTTACACCTACTTTACATAGTCGCCGCTCAGACTTAAGACATCTGTCGTAACGTTGTCCTCGTCATAGAAGCCAGCCGCCTGTATTTTTACGCCAATTCTCTGCGCTGATCTACAGCTCGTTGTCTGTGCCAAAATGTTGTCTTCATAGCCAGCGATTCATGTGAACAGAAACGAAAGTCAGTGGGAGCCAATTACCGGCTGTATTGTTGGTAATCAAACACTTGCCGTAGAAAACGTTCCAGGAGCATCTTCCTTGCCCCTGCAGTATGCGGGCGAGAATTGTCATACAAAAGGAAACGCATGCAGTCATGTTACGTGGGTTGAACAGATTCAGGCGAAATCTCTCTCCCAGACCCTCATACTTGACAGGAGACACTTTTTTCTGGGCATCTTTACATGCTCACTGTGCGCCCAAAACTGAAAATAGCGACGTGACGTGATCGACGGGCATACTAGAGACAATGTCCAACACACTTGTGCAAAACTTCATCGGATTTTCGTAACGATCTGACCTTACTTCCCGAATTACCCTTTTACATTTGACTCTGCTTACCCAGTGGCAATGATGATGCAGTTTTCGAAAACTCAGTTTCACGCAATGCCATGTGAAGTATCTGAGGTAAGGTGATCTCTGTGACTATGATAATCGCATGTATGACGCTGAATTGTATCTCGTGCGAAAGTATCCAGAAGTGTTTAGTCAGTGCTGTGTATGAAACGTGTGTATTTCATTAGCATCGTTATGTATGATAAGATACGAAATGAAAGTGCCTGACCATTGATTTGGGATCCAGTCACATGACGAAAGAACGGCGGACAAGAAATTGGAATTCAACTGACCAATTGTCGTGGTAGTCTGGCAACGGTGAACGGTTCAGGTGTGACGTTGACTGCTCCGAATGGAGAAACCACCTCCACCACATGAAGTGACAACTGTCAATTTTAATCGGACTTTAGTTGCAATGACTACCAATGCAGACAAAGAATTGCTTGCATCGACTTTAGCGCTGTGTGTAAAGAAGAAAAAGGAAACAAGACGCTGGGCCGGGAAATAGCTTAAATTGAGAGACAAACACACCCTATAGAACCTGCTAAAGGAAATACACTACTGGCCATTAAAATTGCTACACCAACAAGAAATGCAACATTGGACAAATATATTATACTAGAACTGACATGTCATTACATTTTCACGCAATTTGGGTGCATAGATCCTGAGAAATCAGTACCCAGAACAACCACCACTGACCGTAATAGCGGCCTTGATACGCTTGGGCATTGAGTCAAACAGAGCTTGGATGGCGTGTACAGGTACAGATGCCCACGCAGCTTCAACACGATACATCAGTTCGTCAAGAGTAGTGACTGGCGTATTGTGACGAGCCAGTTGCTCGGCCACCATTGACCAGACGTTTTCAATTGGTGAGAGATCTGGAGAATGTGCTGGCGAGGGCAGCAGTCGAACATTTTCTGTATCAAGAAAGGCCCGTACAGGACCTGCAACATGCGGTCGTGCATTATCCTGCTGAAATGTAGGGTTTCGCAGGGATCGACTGTAGGTATGAGCCACGGGTCGTAACACATCTGAAATGTAACGTCCACTGTTCAAAGTGCCGTCAATGCAGTGTCAAGGGTAACCGCAGCTGATAGTCCATGGTGCTGCAAAAGTCGTTCAACTGTTCGTGCAGATGGTTGTTGTCTTGCAAACGTCCCCAGGGTCCGAGACGTGGCTGCACGATCCGTTACAGCCATGCAGATAAGATGCCTGTCATCTCAACTGCTAGCGATACGAGGCCGTTGGGATCCAGCATTCCTGAACCCACCGATTCGATATTCTGCTAACACTCATTGGATATCAACCAAGGCGAGCAGCAATGTCGCGATACAATAAATCGCAATCGCGATAGGCTACAATCCGACCTTTGTCAAAGTCGGAAACATGAGGATACGCATTTCTCCTCCTTACACGAGGCATCACAACAACGTTTCACAAGGCAACGCCGCTCAACTGCTGTTTGTGTATGAGAAATCGGTTGGAAAGTTTCATCATGTCAGCACGTTGTAGGTGTCGCCACCGGCGCCAACCTCGTATGAATGCTCTGAAAAGCTAATCATTTGCATGTCACAGCATCTTCTTCCTGTCGGTTAAATTTCGCGTCTGTAGCACGTCATCTTCGTGATGTATGAATTTTAATGGCCAGTAGTGTATTATACTCGAAATGTGATGATCACATCAGCTTTCTCCGAAAGGAGAAATGGTTAATGAGTGATAAACTTTGCCGTCACACTGAAAGAAAATGCAATTATTCGGCTTTGCATTCATTGATAGCGTTGTGGCATGCCCTCTTGATGAATATTGTACCAGATTCTGTCGAATTAGCGAGTTAGATTGTCAGAATACCGAGCTGCTTGGAGGGCGCTACCGCTAATGTTCCAAACGTTGCCAGTTTGAAAGAGATCTGGCAACCTTGTTGGCCAAGGCAGGGTTTGGCAAGCATGAAGACAAGATGTACCAACTGTCGCCGTGTGCAGGGGGGTTTACATTCCTGAAATGTAAGCCAAGGATTGACTGCCATGAAGGGCAACAAAACAGGGCTTAGAGTATCCTCGACGTATTGCTGTAGGGATGCCGCCGATGACAATCAAAGGATTCTGTTATGAAACCAAATGGCACCCCAAACAATCGCTCCTGACTGGTGGGCCATGTGGCAGGCGACAGTGAGATTTGTGGTTTACCGCTCTCTGGGGCTTGTCCAGACATGCCTTCGGCCTGGAATCTCATTAAGTGCAATAGAATTGTCCTCAGCGACGAGTCTTGCTTCGAATTCAGTCCCGATGACCAGCGAAGTCGTGTCTGGAGACGTCCCAGACGGCGGTGGAACATCAACCTGACTGACACCTGTCACACGACCCGATAACCGGGAGTAATGACCTGGAGTGCCATTTCTTTTCTCAGCCACACAGCGTTACGCCGACGGTATTCTGTTCCTTATTTGTTGCCTTCATGGGGAGCCATCCTGGACTTACATTTCAGCAAGATAATGCCCGCCCGCAAACGGCGAGGGTTTCTACCACCTGTCTTCCTGCTTGCCAAACACTTGGCGAGCAAGATCGCCGGATTTCTCCGCAATTAGAGAATTACGGGGAGCGCCCTTCAACCAGATGGGATTTTGACGATGCAACGGCGCCAGTTGGACAGAATATAGCATGATATTTCTCAGGAGGACATGCAACAAGTCTATCAATGAATTGATACAGGGCAATCCATGAATTACAGTGATGTGAAGATTTTAACATCCACCTCTTCTTTTTGGTAATCTGTCTTCAAGGAAGCTGTAGAGATTAGATTAGCTAATAATTTAATAAATAGAGATAACAGTTTTAATTTGGACAAAGCATGGAATCCGGCTCTTGGGGTAATTAAACTGCAGAGAAGTCGTCATGGAGTCACCGTCGCCGATCATATATCGATGAGCGAATCGAATGTCTGTGTGCTTTCGCCAAGGCGGCGAATGTGTAAAAGCACTTCTCTGCCGCCGACCAGCATCTGTGGCCCGCATGCGCAGTACCGCCGCGGTGGAGCATAATAAGGCCGCGATTGGCATCTTGTCAGTCTTGTGACGCACTCTGAGGATGGCCGGACGATACGCGGCCGAAATATCAGAGGAGGAAATTTTATTTGCGCGGCTGCATGCCCGAAATTTAATGGACTTTTTATTACGCCGCGAGAAGTTGAAAATGCAGTTGTCCTTTTGGTAGTAAGAGTAGGTGTGGGAATCGAGAACCACAGCATCTCCCTGACTGCCTCGATCCAAAACTTTCAGGATGTCAACTGAGAAACGTGCAGGTTGGGTTTCACATGACCGCTGTTTCCGGAATCCAAATCCATGCTGACTGGCGTGGAGGAGGTCATTCTGTATACCTACTTACGTTTGAGCTCAGAATAATTTCCAAGACTTAAGGACAAATGAATGTTAAGGACGTTGGACTGTACTTTCGAAAATCGCTTCAACTAACCGTCTTGTTCACAAGGGTTAATATGGTTCAAAGGGTTCAAATGGCTCTGAGCACTATGGGACTTAACATCTGAGGTCATCAGTCCCCTAGAACTTAGAACTACTTAAACCTAACTTCCATAAAACCTAAATTCCATAAAACCACCAACACTAAGGATATAAAAATACCGGCCACTGTGTGGTGGAAGACTCAGTTGCTACGCGGGCTGCGTTTGACATCGTTCTCTTGTAGTTCTCCTCTGACGCCAATGCGGCAGTCTCTTACGTCGCAACGCCTTTAATGCCTTTAATGACAAAAATTTCCATTGAATTCTCCGCACTTTTCGTGAATCAAACAAAGCCCTTGTGCTCTCGATATATACTCTAAACAACTGCTCGTCAAGAAAGGACTTTGTTCGTCATAACCGTCGTATTTGCGTAATAAAAGTTGCCACCCGCCCCGTATAGATGGGGCACCGAAAACCAGATTTCGTAAACCGATTTTCCAATACCGTTTCTGAGTGGTCATGTAAACATTTCAAAATCGATTCTGGAAATCCGATTCTGCTTGCCGCAATCGATTTTCTCTACCATGTAAATGCAGCCGGTTTTGAAACGTGCTTGGGTTGTCAAGTTACGTGTAGGTTTCAGAACTTTCGGTTAATATAAACTTATTGTACAGTGTCCAACTGCTTAGCTGATAACATGCTTGCCTACCATGCACCGGGCTCGGGTTCGATTCTTGACCGCGTTGGAGATTTTCTCCGCTCGTGGACTGTGTGCTGTGTTGTCCTCATAATCATTTCATCCTCATCACCGGGACGCAAGTCGCCCACTGTGGCGACGACTGAAATAAGACTCGTTCTCGGCGGCCGAACTTCCCCGGATGGGGCCTCCCGACCAACAATGCCACACGATCATTTCATTTCATTGTACCGTGAAGGAGAAACAGAAGTATTAGAGCACGAAGCTGTTTACGTGTAATAATTAAGTGAGGGAAATAACGATAGTGTTGAATGAGTCAGAAACTGGATCAGCTGTTTTACAGCCGCCATATTTAACTGGGCTAGCAAATCCGCTTCAGTAGGATGTGTCGCATGGAAACTTATTGACCAACGTCGCTTTCAACGACGCATTGGCTATAACGGCCCTGTCTAAATCCTAAGTAATCGTTCTATTTAAAAAAAATCGGCTAGTACGACATCGCTTATTGCGACTTATCGTATAAAACAACGTATCTGTTATAACATTTTCGGATAAATGTATCGGGTATAACATACAATGTTTGTAACGTATTTGGGAAGTACAAACACAACGAAACGCTTATTTTCAAATGGTTATTTACTGCAAATTGTTGGTTCTAAATCAAGACACTTTCATAGGATTTGTCGACCTGGAAAAAGTGTTCGACAATATAAAATGGTGCAAGCTGTTCGAGATTCTGAAAAAAGTAGGGGTAAGCTATAGGGAGAGGCGCGTCATATACAATATGTACAACAACCAAAAGGGAATAATAAGAGTGGACGATCAAGAACGAAGTGCTCGTATTAAGAAGGTTGTAAGTCAAGGCTGTAGCCTTTCGCCCCTACTCTTCAATCTGTACATCGAGGAAGCAATGATGGAAATAAAAGAAAGGTTCAGGAGTGGAATTAAGATACAAGGTGAAAGGATATCAATATACGATTCGCTGATGACATTGCTATCCTGAGTGAAAGTGAAGAAGAATTAAATGATCTGCTGAACGGAATGAACAGTCTAATGAGAACATAGTATGGTTTGAGAGTAAATCGGAGAAAGACGAAGGTAATGAGAAGTAGTAGAAATGAGAACAGCGAGAAACTTAACATCAGGATTGATGGTCACGAAGTCAAAGAAGTTAAGGAATTCTGCTACCTAGGCAGTTAAATAACCAATGACGGACGGAGCAAGGAGGACATCAAAAGCAGACTCGCTATGGCAAAAAAGGCATTTCTGGCCAAGAGAAGTCTACTAATATCAAATACCGGCCTTAATTTGAGGAAGAAATTTCTGAGGATGTACGTCTGGAGTACAGCATTGTATGGTAGTGAAACATGGACTGTGGGAAAACCGGAACAGAAGAGAATCGAAGCATTTGAGATGTGGTACTATAGACGAATGTTGAAAATTAGGTGGACTGATAAGGTAAGGAATGAGGAGGTTCTACGCAGAATCGGAGAGGAAAGGAATATGTGGAAAACACTGATAAGGAGAAAGGACAGGATGATAGGACATCTGCTAAGACATGAGGGAATGACTTCCATGGTACTAGAGGGAGCTGTAGAGGGCAAAAACTGTAGAGGAAGACAGAGATTGGAATACGTCAAGCAAATAATTGAGGACGTAGGTTGCAAGTGCTACTCTGAGATGAAGAGGTTAGCACAGGAAAGGAATTCGTGGCGGGCTGCATTAAGCCAATCAGTAGACTGATGACAAAAAAAATCAGGCGTTAAAACGGATACAACTTCAAATCCGAAATGCTGACGCAAATCTAAAATGCAAAAGGCAACAAAGGTATCTGATTACCTTCAGCAGAACGGTATACTGTAGTATGCGTTATTATATTGAATTTTAAATTTGAAGCATTTGGTTAAAAAACAAAACAACACTGTCTTTACTGTGACTGCAGAAAACTAGAAAATTAAATTCCAACGCGTGATATTTTTTCGGAGTGCAGAAGTGGAACGATAGTGCACTCGTTACTGATGTTTTGTGGTTACGTGTTCTAGGTATTTTCAATGTGTTGGGTGCAGTAGGCCTATATCACTTTTGTACAACATTTAAAGAGAAATATAGGAGAAAGTGTTGGCCTTCGTATAAATTATGTACAGAATATTGTCTTTTCATTTTCTACTGTTGATTAATTTTTGTAATACAATAACTGGAATCAAGTTGTGTCATTCACAACACTTACAAGAAGCTTTAAAAATGCTCAACATTTGATCTCATACATTTACAATGTTACTACGTCTTCCTTCACTTATTACAGCTTTTTTACATTTTGATGGCATTTTATTGCTTTAGGTAGAGCATAAACATAAAAAAATTTCTCTTCATTCCCTCTCCACAAACAGCGTATTGTAAGTACTGTAGGTGTACTGCAATTTGCTGGTTTTTGAAGTGTTAACTGCACGGGAGCCTAAAATTCATTTTTTTCCATTCGATGCAAAAGGTAATTACTTTAGGAAACGAGACACTTAAATTAGCAGTTCAGTTACCCTGTTTCGTAATCTAAATAACTGATGACGGACGAAAGGATATAAAATGTAGACTGGCAATGGCAAGAAACGCATTTCTGAAGAAGAGAAATTTTTTAACATCGAATATAGATTTAAGTGTTGGAAAGCGTTTTATGAAGATATATGTATGGACTGTAGGCAGGTACGGAAGTGAGACAGGGACGATAAACAGTTTGGATAAAAAGGGATTTGAAGCATTCGAAATGCAGTGCTACAGAAAAATGCTAAAGATTAGACGCAACTAATGAGGAGGTACTGAATAGATTTGGGAAGATAAGGAATTTGTGGCATTACTTGGCCAAAAGAAGGGACCAATTGATAGGACATATTATGACGCGTCAAGGGATCATCAATTTAACATTCGAGGGACGTGTGTGGGGTAAACATCGTAGAGGGAGACCAAGTGATGAATACAGTAAGCAGATTCAGAAAGATGTAGGCTGTGGTAGTTATTTGGATAGGCTCGCACAGTAGCTCGAGAGCATGTACACTATGTGATCAGAAGTATCCGGATACCTGGCTGAAAAAGACTTAAAAGTTTGTGGCACCCTCCGTCGTGTTGGCCCACCCTTAGCCTTGATGACAGCTTCCACACTTGCAGGCATACGTTCAGTCAGGTGCCGGAAGGTTTCTTGGGGAATGGCAGCGTATTCTTCACGGAGTGCTGCACTGAGGAGAGGTATAGATGTCGGTCGGTGAGGCCTGGCACGAAGTCGGCGTTCCAAAACATCCCAAAGGTGTTCTATAGGATTCAGGTCAGGACTCTGTGCAGGCCAGTCCGTTACAGGAATGTTATTGTCGTGTAACCACTCCAACACAGGCCGGGCGTTATGAACAGGTACTCGATCGTGTTGGAAGATGCAATCGCCAACCCCGAATCGCTCTTCAACAGTGGGAAGTAAGAAGGTGATCTAAACATCAATGTAGGCCTGTGCTGTGATATTGCCACGCAAAACAAGAGGTGCAAGTCCCCTCCATGGAAAACACGACCACACCATAACACCACCGCCTCCGAATTTTACTGTTGGCTCTATACACGCTAGCAGATGAGGTTCTCCGGGCATTGGCCATACCCACACCCTGCCGTCGGATCGCCACACTGTGTACCGTGATTCGTCACTCCACACAACGTTTTTCCACTGTTCAATCGTCCAGTGTTTACGCTCCTTACACCAAGCTAGGCGTCGTTTGGCATTTACCGGCGTGACGTGTGGCTCACGAGCAGCCGCTCGACCATGAAATCAACGTTTCCTCACCTCCCGCCTAACTATCACAGTACTTGCAGTGGATCCTGACGCAGCCTGGTATTTCTGTGTGTTAGTCTGAACAGATGTCTGCCTATTACACATTACGACTCTCTTCAATTGTCGGCAGTCTCTGTCAGTCAACATACGAGGTCGGGCTGTACGCTTTCCACTTATCACATCGGAAACAGTGGACCTAGGGATGTTTAGGAATGTGGAAATCTCGGGTACAGACGTATGACACAAGTGACACCCAATCACCTGATTCCGTGATATCCGCAGAGCACCCCATTCTCCTTTCTCACGATGTCTAATGACTACAGAGGTCGCTGATATGGAGTACCTGGCAGTAGGTGGCAGCACATTGCACCTACTAATGGGAAACGTATGTTTTTGGGGGTGTCTCGATACTTTGGATCACAACGTGTATATGCGCCTGACAGTCTGTGAAAACCTCATAAGGAGAGGAGAAAACGAAATGAAACTTCACGGATTCAGAGGGCATGTGATGTTATTTCAGTGTTTATAAACTCGAGTCAAATTCACAAAGAATTTCGTAATGTCAGGGCATCAATATGACGTTACAACCTATTTGCTTGGATACATGCACTCATTCGGTTGGCAAGGGTGTCACAAAGCAGGTGCATCTTGTCTTGAATCAAGTTGGCCCACAATAGTTGCAGTTGGTCCCTTGTATCATGAATGCTAGCTCTAGGATGACGTTGACATCCCAGTTGGTCCCACATACGTTCATTTCAGGGCAGATCTTGAGAGCTTGCTCACCACGGGACTACTTTGACATTACTCGCCAATTTGGATTCTGTGTCGGGTTCTTCGGCAGACGTTTGATGATTTTTCTGGCGTTTCGCCAGCACGCGTTGCTAGCACTGTCAAAGCTACATCCTCCATTGCTGGTGGTGGATTGGAGTCAAGCTCGCGACCACAGATTATATGTAGCTGGAGCGCCAACGTCCAAGGCCTTTTCTTTGGTCATTTCCGGTGCGGTTCTCGCTAGCTGCAACTTTCCTTCGCTGCAGCATGGGAATCCAGAATCCGTTCACCTTGAGAGTTTCTTCAGGCTTTAATACTGCTAAGAGCAGATGGTTTGTTCACATAATGAAGTGGTAGGGAAGGGCATCAAACGTTAAACACCTTTTTAGGCAATTCTTCATATTCACAGTACATACGCCAGCAAAAGATACAAAGTTAATTTTCTTTGCAAACATTTTTGCATGAGGGGGAAAACGTGACTAACGCCTTTCGTAGAAGCTTGAGGTGTATATGGTGATGTCATACTTAAATCCCACTCGTATTAAACTGACAATGAAAATGTGCGTGACGAAGATTATTATTCGAAAACACCAGGGGTTAAAACTGCCAAGAGGCGATAAAAACGTGAAGCTGAGGGCCTGTTAAACGGCGGTTTTCTTCTCTTGCGATATTGCTACTGAAGAAAAAGAACAAGATCGAATTGCAGTTACTATTTATTGCTTAAGAATACACACACACACATATATATATATATATATATATATATATATATATATATATATATATATATATATATGGGTCTAAGCACTATGGGACTTAACATCTGAGGTCATCAGTCCCCTAGACTTAGAACTACTTAAACCTAGCTAACCTAAGGACATCACACACATCCATGCCCGAGGCAGGATTCGAACCTGCGACCGTAGCAGCAGCGCGGTTCCGGACTGAAGGGCCTAGAACCGCTCGGCCACAGCGGCCGGCCTTAACAATACAGCAAGTCCCAAGTTTTATTGTTTCTTTTTTTGGTTTTAACTGACCACTCATGGAAAATGAAAGGAACGGAAAATTTTGCTTCAACAACAATAAGACCGCAGTGGAACACTACTTTTTCAGAGTTGTTCTTACCTTTACTGGAAAGGAAGTGGTTAAAAACCAATGTTTTGTGTGATATTTAGATATTTTTAATATTTTCACAAACTGATTGCATCAAAACAACACTCTTGTTTCTCTATTCCAATCTATCTTCCAAGCCAATTTTGTATTAACTGCACCGAATTTAAGTCAAGAGTTACTCGCAGTGGCGGATCTAGGAACATATTTCGGGAGGGGGTTTCTACAGTTTTTTTAGAAATCACACAACCGGGGGAGGGGGGGAGGGGGGTAGGAGGCTTGATGTTTACAAGCAAAGGTATGACTGACACTTTCTCCTTTTTCTAAAGACGAAATCTATGAAATTCCGAGGCGTTGCTCTTTTGAAAACCGAACCCAACAAAGAAGGAATTTCTTGCACTTGAAGTAGTCCTAAATACCGGTTGACCGGCTTCAGGTAAGAAATTTAGTATAGTAGGAAAACATTTAAATTGAAAAACGTATGTATAATTTCTAATTGCTTTCCTTTTAGTAACTGAAAGAATACTTCTTACATAACAGCTGTGAGTTCCATTTTATTACAATACATTTCAGTTTTCAACGTTGCTATGTCCCGCGGACCCCATTCTGAGAAACTCCGCAAATCCGCTATTGGAGAACACTGCGTAGATACTGATCATTCCGCAGAACGGTTCTGGCGAGCGCTTGCACGTATCACGTATTATGATACTATTTTCAAGGAAACAGGTGACATTAACGTAGCGAGTGACCTTGTAAATGGGGATGAAGTTTTTATGCTTAATTTCCGCCTGGGATCCGGCACTCTTCCTTGTCAAACAACGGAGGGGCTCTCTATGTGCTTCCTCGCCTGTTGCTGATCACTGTTCCAGTAGGTGTAAGGTCTTTGCTTGTGTGCTGGTGCTACTAGCTTACGGAGTGTGTTGTCTTTCCACATCCGCCATGTTGAACAGTCACGCACGGCGTTCTCTCGTTTCATTCGAGCGGTTGTAGAAGTCATTACCCGACAATTTTCGCCCAGGGTATATGAATGTCAGATACTCCTGCAGAAGCTCAGATTTCACACTGTTGGTCTGTTTGGCTGCTTCTCCAATTACGAAAGGGACCCTCTTGCGCTGAGTATTTGTTGCGCAATGATATTGTGTCAGTATACTGTGCGAAAGTGCGACGCCAAGAACGCCGGAGTATTATTGCGCAAAGTTTACGCCCGGGATCGCGTCAGTCAGAGCACTGCCTTCGCGGAGAATAGCACGCACATTGCGTTGGCGCTCTAAAGGTGCATTGTCCAAGGTGGTGACAGCGGCTTCTGGCAGTGAAAGAAATCCCCCACCACGCATACAGTTTGAATTTGGCGTGCGACGCTCGGCTAATGCGGACGCACTGGGAAGCCGAGCAACTGAGGTATTCTCACCAACTGCGACATATTCGCGTGTACAGTGATCCAATACTGTAAAATATTTTTATTCCAGTCTCTGATCACAAATGAATTCTTTAGACGATG
Organism: Schistocerca piceifrons; assembly: GCF_021461385.2. NCBI lineage: Eukaryota > Metazoa > Arthropoda > Insecta > Orthoptera > Acrididae > Schistocerca > Schistocerca piceifrons. The sequence goes on from NC_060146.1 coordinate 170,223,569, forward strand.
ACCGGTTTCAGTCTGTAGTGACCATCTTCAGTTCTTTTTTACACCATGTCCTAAAGTGATGTGGCCATATCACTTTAGGACATGGTGTAAAAAAGATCTGAAGATGGTCATTACAGACTGAAACCGGTCATCGTCCAAAGAATTCATTTGTGATCAGAGACTGGAATAAAAAGCATTTGAGGTATTCTACCTGTAACCCGTTCATCATAAGAATGAACCTGTTAGTACATTTGAATATCTTAAAGTTTCATTTAACATAACCTACTTATAAGATGCCTAATACATAAGTAGGACCTACTTCCAAGAGCATAACACCACCAGAGTACGTGTGCTACAGCTTCTGACCAATCATTGCGTTTGCGGAATGGAAAGTGAGTCAACTGCCGTTATTCGTGCGTTGGTACCGAATCTCCCATGCATCAGTTCTTTTTCTCGTTCAATTTGAAATACCTACATCTCGTAATTATGAAACTCTTCATCATTTTTTATGAATAATGCAAGCTTGTTTCTAATTACATATTGGAAGCGAAATTCCTGTTTCTATTTCAAATACAAATTTTTAATTATCGATGTTTTATTAAAGACTGTTCATAAAAGTTGTTTAAAATAAGAAGACATAAGAATTTAATTTTTAAGGCAAAAATGAAAAACCAAATCCGCTTTATTTGGACAGTGTCCATAGTTTTATGCCTCAGAGGTAGGTAAGTACATCTACATCTACATCTACGTCCATACTCCGCAAGCCACCTGACGGTGTGTGGCGGAGGGTACCTTCAGTACCTCTATCGGTTCTCCCTTCTAATCCAGTCTCGTATTGTTCGTGGAAAGAAGGACTGTCGGTATGCCTCTGTGTGGGCTCTAATCTCTCTGGTTTTATCCTCATGGTCTCTTCGCGAGATATACGTAGGAGGGAGCAATATACTGCTTGACTCTTCGGTGAAGGTATGTTCTCGAAACTTCAATAAAAGCCCGTACCGAGCTACTGAGCGTCTCTCCTGCAGAGTCTTCCACTGGAGTATATGTATCATCTCCGTAACGCTTTCGCGATTACTAAATGGTCCTGTAACGAAGCGCGCTGCTCTCCGTTGGATCTTCTCTATCTCTTCTATCAACCCTATCTGGTACGGATCCCACACTGCTGAGCAGTATTCAAGCAGTGGGCGAACAAGCGTACTGTAACCTACTTCCTTTGTTTTCGGATTGCATTTCCTTAGGATTCTTCCAATGAATCTCAGTCTGGCATCTGCTTTACCGACGATCAACATTATATGATCATTCCATTTTAAATCACTCCTAATGCGTACTCCCAGATAATTTATGGTATTAACTGCTTCCAGTTGCTGACCTGCTATTTTGTAGCTAAATGATAAAGGATCTATCTTTCTGTATATTCGCAGCACATTACACTTGTCTACATTGAGATTCAATTGCCATTCCCTGCACCATGCGTCAATTCGCTGCAGATCCTCCTGCATTTCAATACAATTTTCCATTGTTACAACCTCTCGGTACACCACAGCATCATCTGCAAAAAGCCTCAGTGAACTTCCGATGTCATCCACCAGGTCATTTGTGTATATTGTGAATAGCAACGGTCCTATGACACTCCCCTGCGGCACACCTGAAATCACTCTTACTTCGGAAGACTTCTCTCCATTGAGAATAACATGCTGCGTCCTGTTATCTATCGTAGAAACATGAAAGACAATCTTTTCACAGCATTGAGCACGTCATACAAATGCTGCATTTTTACATTTGGTACTGTACCATTACAATATGAACCCGACAGAACCGATCTGGAGCCAATCTGCGGGATTTGACTCGAGAAGTAACAAGACTTAGTTAGCTGCCACACGTACTGGAACTAACGCATATACACTCCTGGAAATTGAAATAAGAACACCGTGAATTCATTGTCCCAGGAAGGGGAAACTTTATTGACACATTCCTGGGGTCAGATACATCACATGATCACACTGACAAAACCACAGGCACATAGACACAGGCAACAGAGCATCCACAATGTCGGCAGTAGTACAGTGTATATCCACCTTTCGCAGCAATGCAGGCTGCTATTCTCCCATGGAGACGATCGTAGAGATGCTGGATGTAGTCCTGTGGAACGGCTTGCCATGCCATTTCCACCTGGCGCCTCAGTTGGACCAGCGTTCGTGCTGGACGTGCAGACCGCGTGAGACGACGCTTCATCCAGTCCCAAACATTCTCAATGGGGGACAGATCCGGAGATCTTGCTGGCCAGGGTAGTTGACTTACACCTTCTAGAGCACGTTGGGTGGCACGGGATACATGCGGACGTGCATTGTCCTGTTGGAACAGCAAGTTCCCTTTCCGGTCTAGGAATGGTAGAACGATGGGTTCGATGACGGTTTGGATGTACCGTGCACTATTCAGTGTCCCCTCGACGATCACCAGTGGTGTACGGCCAGTGTAGGAGATCGTTCCCCACACCATGATGCCGGGTGTTGGCCCTGTGTGCCTCGGTCGTATGCAGTCCTGATTGTGGCGCTCACCTGCACGGCGCCAAACACGCATACGACCATCATTGGCACCAAGGCAGAAGCGACTCTCATCGCTGAAGACGACACGTCTCCATTCGTCCCTCCATTCACGCCTGTCGCGACACCACTGGAGGCGGGCTGCACGATGTTGGGGCGTGAGCGGAAGACGGCCTAACGGTGTGCGGGACCGTAGCCCAGCTTCATGGAGACGGTTGCGAATGGTCCTCGCCGATACCCCAGGAGCAACAGTGTCCCTAATTTGCTGGGAAGTGGCGGTGCGGTCCCCTACGGCACTGCGTAGGATCCTACGGTCTTGGCGTGCATCCGTGCGTCGCTGCGGTCCGGTCCCAGGTCGACGGGCACGTGCACCTTCCGCCGACCACTGGCGACAACATCGATGTACTGTGGAGACCTCACGCCCCACGTGTTGAGCAATTCGGCGGTACGTCCACCCGGCCTCCCGCATGCCCACTATACGCCCTCGCTCAAAGTCCGTCAACTGCACATACGGTTCACGTCCACGCTGTCGCGGCATGCTACCAGTGTTAAAGACTGCGATGGAGCTCCGTATGCCACGGCAAACTGGCTGACACTGACGGCGGCGGTGCACAAATGCTGCGCAGCTAGCGCCATTCGACGGCCAACACCGCGGTTCCTGGTGTGTCCGCTGTGCCGTGCGTGTGATCATTGCTTGTACAGCCCTCTCGCAGTGTCCGGAGCAAGTATGGTGGGTCTGACACACCGGTGTCAATGTGTTCTTTTTTCCATTTCCAGGAGTGTAGCTTTTTCACAAGTCGCTGCCGAACGCTGGCGGGATATAGAACGGCTTATCATAAAAGAAGAAGGGAAAATGCTGCCCCTGGTTGGCTTGGTGGGTTCTGTTGTTGATAGGCTCGTTATCAACGTAGCAGGTGACACTTCCAGAACTGAAATGTATTTCTCGGATTCGGATAAGGAAGGAGCTAAGAGATTACCAGACGGTTGACCGTAAGTAATACCTTCAGCGGCTTCAATATTTAACTATACGGCGAAACCCTTCAGTGCTCTCTTGCGTTACACACAGCTTATGTAGAGAAATTACCCTGTGGTTAAGTCAGGAATTTTCATCTTTCTTGTTTTTAATTACAATAGTATGTTAGCTAAAAACAATAACGTGTAGCGGTTTTCGTCTAGTCTAAGGAGCGTATTGTGGGAGATCTGCAGTGTATTATTTCATTATGCCTAAAAATTAAGTGAGGTTCGATGCTGTCTGTATTGCTCCTCTGCTCGTCTCTTTTTACGAGTGAACTGCAGCTGACCACGTTACTGCAGGCTAGCTGTACCAGCTGACCGGCCAGTGCTGTTCAAGTTAAATGCGCCGGTAAAGCTGTTGTCCCGTATTATCGCTTAGTCGATGTACGCGTAACACAAAACGTACCCTTACTGGCGTACCTGACAGTACTCGAGACAGCTTGGCTTCAGTCCCACGTTAAACGGAAATCCAATGAGGTTCCAGCAAACGCGGAAGAATACATAGTCCAATGTTTACATCAGGTTTATTCTTATGCTGAACGGATTATAGTGTTGTCGCATATCATCTGCCGTATGTTACGGCGATAAGGCGCTACGGACTGGTAGACGCAGCTTAACTTTTAAGCATTTATGTAAATAACATTGTTAGCATTTTTATTATTAGACTGCCAGGTCAGACTAAAAAAAGTCTTAGTTTATAAAAAATGCCAGCCATTCGCGCTGGCGAAACGTTAGTAATATCATTAGATGAACGTCGGCCGAAGAACCCGAGACAGAAGCCGATAGGCAGTTTGTCAACATGTGGCTCCGAAAGCCTTAACAACTTTGTAATGTTTTCCATGTCTGTTTGACAAATACCATCATGCAATGTGTTTTGTCGAGAGCACATCCGACGAGTAATTGCACATTACTTTTGTGGTATGGCACATTGTGTCTTACTATATTACTGATTGTGAATTACGTCATTCGCATCATTATTATCTAAGCCTGTGCCTCGTCCTTGAATATTTAATTACAAATAGTAAATAGTCAAATAACATATGAAATGCACTACAACTTTATCAAAATGCACGTGGCTTTTTTTTCTTTATATTACCTCTCAAATGTCATGTAAATTAAATAATGTGACCAGTGATCAAAATAATATAGATTAAAAAGTAAGTGGATTCGAACCGCTGTCTCGCTCGCGACCTACTTGAACTTGCGAACGCTAACCACCTGACCATACTAACCTGACCATACTAACGTCTTATTACCAGCACCCTCGCACCGTTACATTAGTTACATAACAGATGTGTAAAACTTCTCTTGATATTTTCTCGGAATTGCCAGTGTAATGCACCTTACTACTTGCACATTACCGGGTTGTCATAATTGTACTTTCCCTATTTAACACGTTATAACACGGAAACTAATTACCGTACGAGTAACAAACTTGGTAGCACTGGCTGTCTCTGAGCACTATGGGACATAGCATCTGAGGTCATCAGTCCCCTAGAAAAAAATGGTTCAAATGGCTCTGAGCACTATGCGACTTAACTTCTGAGGCCATTAGTCGCCTAGAACTTAGAACTACTTAAACCTAACTAACCTAAGGACATCACACACCTCCATGCCCGAGGCAGGATTCGAACCTGCGACCGTAGCGGTCGCGCGGTTCCAGACTGTAGCGCCTAGAACCGCTCGGCCACTTAGGCCGGCTAGTCCCCTAGAACTTAGAACTACTTAGACCTAACTAACCTAAAGACATCACACACATCCATACCCGAGGCAGGATTCGAACGTGCGACCGTAGCGGTCGCGCAGTTCCAGACTGAAGCGCCTAGAACCGCTCTGTCACTGCAGTTGTAATATGGAAACTAATGACCGTACGAGTACCAAACTTGGTAGCATTAATGTCCAGAGTATGGTGTGCACAACTTCCATTCGTCGTAACGCCACCGCCCGGTTCCATCTATAGCCACCAGGTGTCGTGATCAGTCATCGCGATTCATAATCACACACCTGACCAGTCACAGTGCACCTGCTGGCGTGTCAACATGAGCTTGGACAAAAGGAGCAGGGAATTATTGGTGAAGCTCTGTTATCAAAACAACAGTAATGGTGGAGCTGCACTTCGAGAATATCGCCGGCTGAAAGGATTACAGAAGGGTCCCCCTTTCTCCACATGCTGTGCGGAGCGTGATGAAGAAGTTCGAATCAACTGGAGAACTGGGCGTCACTCTGGGAAGAGGCCGACGACCGGTTGCACCACAGGTGGTTGATGAAATCGCTGTTGCTATGGCAGACAACGCTGCGCGCAATTCCCGATCGTTACGCAGTGCTCGTGCTGTGTCACGACAGTTGAACATCCCGTGGTCCACTGTACGGAAGGTGCTTCGAACGATTCTCAGGTGGTATCTGTAAAGGATCCATATCGTACAGCAGCTTGCACCTCAGGACACACAACGACTTGTTGATTTTGGTCTCCACTTTCTCTCAAGGATTGAAGTTGATGAGGGCTGGCCCTGGACCGTCCTATGGACAGACGAAGCTCATTTTTCTCTAACGGGTGAGCTGAACATAAAGAACTGCCGAGTGTGGGGATCTTCAGCTCCAGTCACTGTGCATGAAGTTGTTCTGTATGGTGAACGTGTCACCGTATGGTGTGGCTTGACCGCTATGTTCATCATTGGCCTATTGTTTTTTGAACAGGTTGGCGCTCAAGGACCGTAGAACTGCAATGTCATTGGCCAGCCGTACTGCGATATGCTTCGCCAGCACATCATATCCGCCCTATGGGAGAGAGACGCTTTGAATTCAACTGTTTTAATGCAAGACGGAGCGGCACCACACATCGCCCGTGAGGTTCACCTGCTTCTCCGAAACACATTGGAAACGTTCGTATTATCAGCTGATCGTTTCCAAATGCTCGGCCGGCACCATCACGTAATCTCCCTCCCTGTGATTTCTGGTTGTGGGGCTGTCTCAAGGACAGGGTTTACAAGGGGAACATTGACACGTTTACTGATCTGAATCGCAGCATATCAAGAGAAGTAGCTACGGACATGCTTCGTTCTGCTGCGCAGAATGCAACTCTGCGCTTTCAGTCTCTCCTGGACCACTGATGGGCGCCATATTGAGCCCCTTTTGTAGCGGTAATGGTACCCGAATGTAGCGGTATGGTGTACCGTAGCAGCACATTAAAAGTATTTGTTGGCCTGCATTATTTCTCTTCCCCATGTCCTCGACATTAATGCTACCAAGTTTCCGTGTTAAAACGTGTTAAATACGGGAAAGTTTAATTTTAACCACCCGGTATATTGAGCGAGCGTCAATATTTTCTAACCACTGTTGTCTACCTCAATATACAGGGTGTCCACAATGAGACTCCAACATTTTAATATCCTATATCATTCTCATTTCAGATGGTGGACCTGTGAATACTGAAGGGGCAGACAGAGCAACTCAACAAGTTTGTGGTGAGCAAATTTGATACGCCAAGTGGCCGTAGTGGAGCTGCAATCAATTGTTTTAGCAAAATGGAGGCTATGAAGGAGCGTGCACAAGTGGTCTGGTGGTATGCAGAGACAAAATCGGCGACCCAAGTGCAAAGAAACTTTCGTCGAGTTTACAACAAAGCGCCCCCGTCGTTCAGGACTATAAAGAAGTGGTGTGGTCAGTTTTTGGCTACTGGGAGTGTTGCGAAAGGGCACGGTGGTGGTGAGCCTGGGATCAGCGAACATCATGTGGAACAAGTGCGGCGGTCATTCGAACAAAGTCCACAGAAGTCAGTGCGACAGGCAGCACGAGAACTTCGTATGAAACGTTCAACAGTGCACAAAGTGCTTCATCTGCGATTACGTTTGTACGCATATAAAGTGCAGGTTGCGCAAGAAATCAAGCCTGACGATCGACCAAAGCGAGAAGAATTTGCATGTGTCATTTTAGACCGCATTGCAGCGGACATTTTTATAACGCGTGATGTTTACTGACGAGGCAACCTTTCACGTGTCAGGGGCTATCAATTGTCACAATGTGCGCTTCTGGGGGTCCGAAAATCCACATGCACCTAGGGTACACATGCGCGACAGTCCGAAAGTTAATGCGTGGTGTAGTTTGATGATAAATCGCATTGTTGGGCCGTTTTTCTTTCAGGTGCCGACTGTGGATGGAGCCATCTACCTGGACATGTTGGAACAATTTGCCGTGTCACAGATAACAGACCTGCAGCCAAATGTGATGTTTCAATAGGACGGTGGACCACCCCATTGGAGCCTTGATGTCCGAAAATTTCTAAATGACACATTCCCGCAACGATGGATTGGCCGTGGAGGTCCAATTCCTTGGCCGCCACGTTCGCCGACATAACCCCCCTCGATTTTTTCTTGTGGGGTTATGTGGAAGACCGGGTATACGCTACACCAGTAAAGCACCTGCAAGACTAGAAACAGCGCATAAGAATGGTCGACTCTTGTCGCAGGACAGATGCTCCGCAACACATGGTCACGAAATCGATTATAGATATTATATTCTTCGCGCTACCCGTGGCGCCCATGTTCAAGTGTACTGAACCGTCCACCTGTGTATGAAAACTTGTTGAGCTGCTGTACGATTTCCCTGTATTTGTTCGTCAATAAATTGTGTTTGCTCTCAGATTTTATGAGTTCAAATGTTGGAGTCTCATTGTGGACACCCTGTACTGCACAAATCGTTAAGACGGCTGTCAGACGGTCAATATTATTGCGCAATATGTGTAGAGGGTGTGGCGGCCGATTAACTACTCTGACCCAGTGGAGAGTCTCCGTTAAAAGTGAGGGGAAACTGGAACGTGGCGAACAGCTGTCAGGAAGCTAGCCACGTGGAACGGAACAACGAAAGTGTTCCGCTGGCACTTAGGGCGGCGCAGCAAACAGCGATAAGCTGGAGGTTAGCCGGCGAGATAAGACCGCCTCTAGTGCAGTGTTGGCCCAGGCTCTACAGCGGCTGCTCAGTTCAAAGGCGGGGGACCGCGCCGCCGCCTCCCCCACCACACGCCTCTCCTGCACGTCGAGGAAGGAAAAAAGTTTGGTACTTAATGGCGTCTCGTCACTCGCGTGTTCCCAACCTCGGCACACTCAATGAGAGCACTATTCACCACAACTGTGCAGCAGCTCAAACTGAAAGTACACACGCGCGCACACACGCGCGCACACACACACACACACACACACACACACACACACACAGGCACTCCAGGTATCCACACTGCTGCGTCAACAAGTTCTTGTGAAGAAGGCGTTTCTCCTCTGGAGTTCAGTTTCACGCGACTCCCGATCACTGGACCAATGCAATTATTGCATCTGTCTTTAAGAAGGGTAACAAGGCGTTCTATGAGAATTACCGACGGACAGAACTGCTGTGCGTTGTACCGCTGTAGGTAAAATATCGATACTTTTCCCAAGAAATAGTGATACATACAAGAGACATTTTTCTCCCGGTATATACACTCCTGGAAATTGAAATAAGAACACCGTGAATTCATTGTCCCAGGAAGGGGAAACTTTATTGACACATTCCTGGGGTCAGATACATCACATGATCACACTGACAGAACCACAGGCACACAGACACAGGCAACAGAGCATGCACAATGTCGGCACTAGTACAGTGTATATCCACCTTTCGCAGCAATGCAGGCTGCTATTCTCCCATGGAGACGATCGTAGAGATACTGGATGTAGTCCTGTGGAACGGCTTGCCATGCCATTTCCACCTGGCGCCTCAGTTGGACCAGCGTTCGTGCTGGACGTGCAGACCGCGTGAGACGACGCTTCATCCGGTCCCAAACATGCTCAATGGGGGACAGATCCGGAGATCTTGCTGGCCAGGGTAGTTGACTTACACCTTCTAGAGCACGTTGGGTGGCACGGGATACATGCGGACGTGCATTGTCCTGTTGGAACAGCAAGTTCCCTTGCCGGTCTAGGAATGGTAGAACGATGGGTTCGATGACGGTTTGGATGTACCGTGCACTATTCAGTGTCCCCTCGACGATCGCCAGTGGTGTACGGCCAGTGTAGGAGATCGCTCCCCACACCATGATGCCGGGTGTTGGCCCTGTGTGCCTCGGTCGTGTGCAGTCCTGATTGTGGCGCTCACCTGCACGGCGCCAAACACGCATACGACCATCATTGGCACCAAGGCAGAAGCGACTCTCATCGCTGAAGACGACACGTCTCCATTCGTCCCTCCATTCACGCCTGTCGCGACACCACTGGAGGCGGGCTGCACGATGTTGGGGCGTGAGCGGAAGACGGCCTAACGGTGTGCGGGACTGTAGCCCAGCTTCATGGAGACGGTTGCGAATGGTCCTCGCCGATACCCCAGGAGCAACAGTGTCCCTAATTTGCTGGGAAGTGGCGGTGCGGTCCCCTACGGCACTGCGTAGGATCCTACGGTCTTGGCGTGCATCCGTGCGTCGCTGCGGTCCGGTCCCAGGTCGACGGGCACGTGCACCTTCTGCCGACCACTGGCGACAACATCGATGTACTGTGGAGACCTCACGCCCCACGTGTTGAGCAATTCGGCGGTACGTCCACCCGGCCTCCCGCATGCCCACTATACGCCCTCGCTCAAAGTCCGTCAACTGCACATACGGTTCACGTCCACGCTGTCGCGGCATGCTACCAGTGTTAAAGACTGCGATGGAGCTCCGTATGCCACGGCAAACTGGCTGACACTGACGGCGGCGGTGCACAAATGGTGCGCAGCTAGCGCCATTTGACGGCCAACACCGCGGTTCCTGGTGTGTCCGCTGTGCCGTGCGTGTGATCATTGCTTGTACAGCCCTCTCGCAGTGTCCGGAGCAAGTATGGTGGGTCTGACACACCGGTGTCAATGTGTTCTTTTTTCCATTTCCAGGAGTGTAGATATGTCGCTAACAGAATGTGAACATCCGAGCGTCGATATTTTTATTTTATGTTAAATTTTTTCTCAATTTTCGTTAAATATTTGAAGGTGCTCTTTTGAAACTACTGAAACATAATTTTGTTTTCACTGTCTGAAGAGTGTTACTACTTTTTGAGCTTACATCGCGTCCAATCGTTCTCTTAGACTGTGTGAAGCAAGTATACAGGGTGGTCCATTGATAGTGACCGGGCGAAGTATCTCACGAAATAAGCATTAAAACAAAAAATCTACAAAGAACGAAACTGGTCCAGCTTGAAGGGGGAAACCAGATGGCGCTATGGTTGGCCCGCTAGATGGCGCTGCCATAGGTCAAACGGACATAAACTGCGTATTTTTCAATAAGAACCCCTATTTTTTATTACATATTCGTGTAGTACGTAAAGAAACATGAATGTTTTAGTTGGACCACTTTTTTCGCTTTGTGATAGATGGCGCTGTAATAGCCACAAACGTATAAGTACGTGGTATCACGTAACATTGCGCCATTGCGGACGCTATTTGCTTCGTGATACATTACCCGTCTTGAAATGGACCGTTTACCAATTGCGTCACGTCACGTTTGTGACTATTACAGCGGCACCTATCACAAAGCGAAAAACGTGGTCCAACTGAAACATTCATATTTCCTTACGTACTACAGGAATATGTATTTAAAAAATGAGGGTTCCTATTTAAAAGAACGCAGTTGATTTCCGTTTGACCTGTGGTAGCGCCATCTAGCGGGCCAACCATAGCGCCGTCTGGTTTCCTCCTTCAAGCTAGACGAGTTTCCTTCTTTGTAGTTTTTTCGTTTGACGCTTTATTCGTGAGATATTTGGCCCGGTCACGATCAATGGATCACCCTGTATATGTGGCACAAAAGAAGTCCGATCGCATTGGGGAGTGGCAGTGTGAATGGTGAGTGGAATAACAAGATTTCCGATGTGAAGAAAGACCAATGTGATATTTTTTAACATCGGATTCTTCGAAACAGTTGCTGAAAATGGTGAACAAAAGTCTAAATACAAGATTCGTCTTTACGGTAGGCGGAGTTGTGTGAGAGGAAATGATGACTGACAGAAACCTGCCACGTTTAGCTTCACCAAGCATGTTTTGACACTACACCTTCTACGTGGCTGGCGTTGGCAGAAATGAAAAAAAAAAAATCCAGGTAAGTCAACATGAAGTGTTCCGGACAAATCCGAATCCGATATGTGACGAGACCGAACAGCGGACCCTTCGGACAGCTTGTAGCGTGCCACTTACACGCAGTTAGTAAAGTTGTTATCGCGAAGCATGAAAACCCATCGTTTTCCTTTGAATCCTTGCCCTAAGGGGAATAAGCATGTTGCTAGCTTTGTTGACGTAGAGAAAATGGTTCAAATGGCTCTGGGCACTATGGGACTTAACGTCTGAGGTCATCAGTCCCCTAGAACTTAGAACTACTTAAACCTAACTAACGTAAGGACATCACATACATCCATGCCCGAGGCAGGATTCGAACCTGCGACGGTAGCGGTCGCGCGGTTCCGGATGAGGCGCCTAGAACCGCTCGGCCACCGCCGCCGGTTGTTGACGTAGGGAGTATCTAATAATAAATCAACACTTAAATATATAGCTCTAACCCTGGCAGTATATTTATAATGTGCAGCCGATATTTTTATAGGCAGGTACGTCGATGTTTTTTATATCGATACTTCTTCCGAAATGTCGAGAGCCGATAATGAATATTTTTAAATATCGATATATCGGATTCCCGACATTTTTAAGAATATTAACAGTCCTAGCGCACTGCATGAAGACTTATGTTGAGATAATTTTACATTAAATCAGGAATAAGAACGAACTACAATTAAGGGAAGAAAAACAAGGTTTTCAACCTGGAAGATTTACGGTGAGACAGATTGTAGAAAGGAAATGAGAATTAGGGAAACACATCGTAGTTGCATCCACAGATGAGAAAAAGACTTACGACAATGCTGCAAGGGAACAGGTATGGCAAGTTCTGAAAAGACGAACTGTCAGAAGGAATGCATCTGAGAATCAGAAAATACACAACAAATGCCTGAATTGTGTTGTAATAAATGGCAAGAAATCAAAATGTGTTAGAAATGACACAGGCATTCGGTAAAAAAACTGCGCTCTCAACATTGCTCTTTAATGTAGTCATCGAGAACATCATAAAGAAAGTTGCCCAAGGGTCAATAGCAGACGATACGAAAATCATAGCATATGCAGACGAAGTGATGATTGGAAGAACAACTAAATACTTCACAGAGAGTAATTAAAGAAGCGGGCATTTAAATACCCTTGACAAAAAGTGAAGCAATGAAAATCAGCAGCAGGAATGAAAAAAAAAAGAGTAATGTAGATGTTTTGAAGTATCTAGAAAGTAAGTTAACCAGGAAAGGAAACGCAAAGTATAAAATTTGGTAGAGAATAGAAAACTGTTCAGAATTTTATTATTGTGTATCGCGCATAATTAGAAACCGGTCAATACCTGCCAAAGCAATGATCAGGACGTAAACAGAATGATGTCAGCAGAATGCAAGCAACAGTGATGCGCCTTTCTAAAAGAGATCCCCGGTAAGACGAGAAGGAACAGTATATGGAATGAAGCAATACAATCGTCATCGGAGCTCGAACCGGGACTCATCACGAAAGACAGTTCTACTCCAGTCAATGAGATTCCAGGCCGAAGAGGTGTCTAGAAACACTCCGAACGTCTGTAGCATAACAACCTGACTTGTCATCCGCCTTTCGGCCAGACAATCAGGAGTGGTGGTCCGCCCTGCTCTTTCTTTTCACAGCAAAATCCCTTCAGTTGTCATCCGCAGTACTCTTACAGTACAACGGTGCGTCTACGATTTTGCATGCCCCGTTATGTTGCTCTTCATGGCAAGCCATTCTGGGCTTACGTTTCAGCAAGATAATGCCCGCCCACACACGGCGAGGATTTATTCTGGTTGCCCTCGTGCTTGCCTTGGCCAATAAGGTCGCCGGATCTATCCACAATCGAGGACGTTTAGGGCATTATGGACAGGGCCCTCCAACCATCTCGGGATTTTGACGATCTGAAGCGCCGATTGGACAGAATTTGGCACGGTATCTATCAGGAGAACGTCCAAAAACTCTTTCAGTCTATGCCAATCCAAATACTGCTTGCATACGATCCAGAGGTGGATCAACGCGTTACTGACTTACTCAATTTGTGAAGATCTTTCTATTGAATAAATTAACGAACTTCTCTAAAATTGTAATCATTTGCTTGTCTGTACATGTACATCACACTACTGATTTTCGTCCATTCGGATAATTCCTTCGTGGGGCATTGTTTTCTCTTAGAGTGTACAATAGGAAAGCGTTGTTATCAAAAATCTCGAAGATTTCGTGATCGATTTACTTCATGTGTTTACATGATACTCTACTTACCATACAGACAGACATAGGCCATAGATTTTTTGAACGACAGTTTAGAGGTTTCCTGTCAAAAACTATTGCAAAAGAGAAAATACTGTACCGTGAAAACGTTCGGTTTCGTTTTCTTTCTCGCAGTCAGTTTTAGCTACGATAGCTGGTCATCTGAACTATTAGGCAAATTGTTTCTCCGATTTACATATTACGAGGGCTATTCAGAAAGTAGGGAACATTTCGACATTAAAAAAAAAAAAACTAACAAGGGGAGGCCGCCAATTGTGAAATTCAGATTCGATTCATACTGCGCACAATAAAAGCTCATGGCCAGAAGTGTAATGTGGCAAAGCACCAAGGTGCACTTCTCAGCCGTTGTCGAGAAAATCGAGAGTTAAAAGAAACCGTTGCGGTGAAATACTCTCTACGATTAATAATTTTCCACAGTGTCGTGGCGCAAGGGTAAGCGCTCGGGTTCGTAATCCGAAAGTCGCCGGATCGAATCTCGCGCCATGCAACCTTTTTTTTATAGTATTTGTTTTTTGTAGTTTATATATATATATATATATATATATATATATATATATATATATATATCGGGGTCTCTATTCTAATTCGAACGTTTGACTTACACTATAGCCGGCCAGGGTGGCCGAGCGGTTCTAGGCCCCACAGTCTGGAACCGCGCGACCGCTACGGTCGCAGGTTCGAATCCTGCCTCGGGCATGGATGTGTGTGATGTCTTTAGGTTAGTTAGGTTTAAGTAGTTCTTAGTTCTAGGGGACTGATGACCTCAGATGTTAAGTCCCATGGTGCTCAGAGCCATTTGAACTTACACTATACGTATTCGTTTCGGAATATCGTTTCTACGTCTTCCGTTAACTATACGTGGTAAACATTATGAAGACAATAAGACAATTAATAACATTTGTGAAATACAACTTTGTTTGCGGAAAACATAATCATGTTCGAAGTCGCCAGTTTTTCCACGACAAACGACTTTCAACAACCTATTATATGCATAATTGTTGCAACTGATTGCCGGGAATTTTATATATATAATAATGTATATATATATATATTTGAATTACAAAAAACAAATACTAAAAAAAGTTGCATGGCGTGATATTCGATCCGGCAACCTTAGGATTATGAACCCGGGCGCTTACCGCTGCACCATGACGCTGTGGAAAATTATTAATCGTAGAGAGTATTTCATCGCAACGGTTTCTTTTAACTGTCGATTTTCTCGACAACGGCTGAGAAGTGCATCTTGGTGCTTTGCCACATTGCACCTCTGGCCATGAGCTTTTATTATGCGCAGTATGAATCGAATCTGAATTTCACAATTGGCGGCCTCCCCTTGTAAGTACAAGAAATACATTTTATTATATACATCTGAAAGGGCGACTGATATAATACTTTCCCGCATAGTCACCAAACGCAGTGAGGCACTTATCACAGCGGTGGACAAGCTATGAAAGACCATCGTCGTAAAATTTTGCCGCCTGAGACTTCAGCCAGTGAGTCACGACCGCCTGGAGCTCCACGTCGTCATCAAAGCGCTGCGTTGTAAGCCAGTTCTTCATCTTGGGAAACAAGTGGAAGTCGTTTGCTGCAAGATCGCCGCTGTAGGGCGGATGAGGGAAAATTTCCCATTTCAATGAATTAAGGAGTTCTTTAGGGCGGTTTGCCATGTGAGGTCGGGCATTGTCGTGAAAAAACAAAATTTTGGACGTCAGCTTTCCTCGGCGTTTGTTTTGAACTGCTCTTCTAAGGCTGTGCAAAGTTTGACAGCAGCGTTCGAAAAAATCAATACGAAGCACACCTTGCCTATCCCAAAACACTGCCTCCATCAACTTCCTTGCTGACAAGATTTGCCACATTTTCTTGGTTTTTGGGGGGGATCTTGTGTGCCCCCACTCCATGGACTGTAATTTTGTCTCGCAATTGACGTGTTTCACCCAAGTCTCGTCACCGGTTACGATTCGATACGAAGCACACCTTGCCTATCCCAAAACACTGCCTCCATCAACTTCCTTGCTAACAAGATTTGCCACATTTTCTTGGTTTTTGGGGGGATCTTGTGTGCCCCCACTCCATGGACTGTAATTTTGTTTCGCAGTTGACGTGTTTCACCCAAGTCTCGCCACCGGTTACGATTCGATCCAGTAATGAATCACCATGTTTGTGGTAGGCCTCCAGAAATGTCAACGTTGCCCCCATTCGCTGTTCCTTGTGGTGCTCTGTAACCATTTGGGGCACCCATCGTGCACAAAAATTTGTGGTAGCCTAGCTTTTGAGTGACAATTTCAAACAACAAAGTCCGTTAAACTTTTGGAAAAGAAAGCGAAAGCTCCGTTATTGTGAAGCGACGGTTTTCACGAATCGTTTCATCAACTTTAGCGACAAGATCGTCGGTCATAATGCTCGGGCGTCCACTCTTCATTATGAACGTTTGTTTGGCCATTTTTAAACCGAATGCGCCATTTCCGGACGGAACATTCACTCTTAACGTTGTTTCCGTACACTTCGCACAGTTCACGATAAATTTATATAGGTTTTAGGTTTTCTGTCAACAAAAACCGTATCACAAACCACACCTCACAACTGGCGGAGTTTTCGATTGCAGCGCACATTTCAAATTCGAATACCGAAAAAACCAGACGCGCAGAGACGTTGCCGCTCTCACGGATGGATGCCGACCGAACTGCCGAGCACGCACATACCAAAACGTACGCGATTGGCGCGCGCCTAGAGGTGTCAGACGGAAACGTTCTCTACTTTCCGAATAGCCCTCGTATTTCTCGTCGTACACGATTTTAATCAAAAGCTGTATGCTCACCAAGATGCTGCTTTATTTTCTTCCTCGAGGGCAAACAGAAAACAGGAAAGTTGTATTAATGGCTTATCGGTTTTTGGTTAGAATGCTACTACAGAATCTGAATCATCCGCAATTTCGTAATTCTACTCGTCCACGGGCTGAAGTTGCGTGAAATTCAGCAAATTGAAGCTACTATGCTCTCAGATCTAGCAGCTGGAAAGGTCATTGTCATTGCCCACATACCAATGATCCCCACTGGTTTACTCTTTCATTTTAAGTGACTTTTTTCGTTTCCAAATCAAGGTTTCGTTTGCAATAACAGGAAAGGATTTTGCAAAAACAGACTTAATGTCTGATGGGATACCGCAATCACTGGTTATACAGTGTTATTTACAATCCGTCTTGATCGCAAAAATGCCGGCCGGGGTGGCTACAGTCAGGAACCGCGCGACTGCTACGGTCGCAGGTTCGAATCCTGATCCTGCCTCGGGCTTGGATGTGTGTGATGTCCTTAGGTTAGTTAGGTGTAAGTGGTTCTAAGTTCTAGGTTACTGATGACCTCAGAAGTTAAGTCCCATAGTGCTCTGAGCCATTTGAACCATCTGATTGCAAAAATCTTTATTCATATGACTGGTTTCGGTTCCCCTAGAACCATCTTCAGATCTGAAACGACAATGGTACTAATTTACTATTACACAAACGCAAACCTATTCCATCCTATCCGATCAACATCAAATGTATGAGAACGTACCTGCAATTTCGGTTACAGGAGTAACCCGTCCACACACAGCAACCTTCACACGCTGCGTCACATTAAATTGGTTGGCAAAATGCACGTCGTTTATATTAATTATAAAACTATTACCGAGAGGTGGCGTCTGGTACGTTTGTTACATTATGTATGCACACGCTGTATTAAGTAGATTTTTCTAATTTAGTTTTATCTCTAAAAATACCTAGTTAACATCTGTAGTAATCAAGGATAAAATCTGTACTTGTCAAAATTAAAATACATAGTAAAATTATCGTTTTTGTACGATCGAAAACAAAGGGCGATTTCTATATGCATGGCGGTGGTGTAGACTTGTTTTCCTCCATGGTCTGCTTCCGCGGTTCCCGCTATTTCGCTGTTGTGCCGCGAGCCTTTCAGTCGTCTGATGTCCATCGCCGTGGGTAAGAGGACCGCACAGGAGGGCCCCGTCAACGACGTTAGGCGCTGCACGCATCTTCCAGCTTATTCACCGAACACCATATCTCATTCTTTGGCTTGGACTTCTATACGCAACAACAATCATCTCAGTAAGTCGTCATAAATACTAAAATAGGCGTTGTGATTGAACTCGTTATGCTCGTTGAGGATTAAATCCGGATCTTTCATTTTGTGGGTGTATATTGTAAGGTTGTTGCATTAATTTGTTATGAAAGCGGTGCTGATAGACAATAAAAGCGGGTTAAAAGCTGTGAGCTATGTGGGGAAGTTAACCTTGCATTACTGCGCGACTGTTTTACCAGGTATCCAGTCTAGCTTACCAAATTCCCAACCAGACTAACATTAATTATAATCTTTTAATCGTCATTCGACAACCGGTGATATATATATATATATATATAAGCATTTAAATAAAATAAATAAATCAGTTTATATTTGGAAATTTATTTTAACATTGTTCATTGAAATTTCAGCGTATTAAACTTGATTCATAACTGAACTGGTGCCTTATTTAGGATGGTGAAAATGTGAGTTTGTAATCTTATGGAACACGTCAAATATGCAGCCAAGATTGGGAGACTGCATACAACACTGCATTCATAAAAATAACACACGAAGAACGTTGAAACATATGCAAGGGGAAATTAACCACAACCAACCGATCCAATTTTCAACCAAAGAAGTTACGTTCGTAGCGCAATCTTGTCCGTCAACGTGGTCAACTTGGTTTACACAAAGAGTGTAACTCCACAATAATTTTGATAATTAAAATAAATTAGATCGAAAAGCAATTTACAAATGAAAAACATCGAACTGGTTACTATCGTCTTACTATTAACCTGATGGGTCAGACAATTGTATAAGCACGTGGTACTGGTCTCACAAAGTACACCCCACGTGGGTTGAGCATAAAGAAAAGTTGCTACATTGAAAAATATTGTCAAGACGAGACGTTATAATCTCACGCACATTCGCATTTAAGATTGATGATCTTAGTTAGAGTTACTGATCAACACGTGGTTCCACTTTACTCACAAAGTAGTGACAAAGCAACTACTGGAAGATATTCTGAACTTCACACTCTAAATACACTGTGTTGCAATTTAAGATAACATTAGATATTTTAGATGTAAACCTGAAATAAAGGTGATTAAATTTTCAGTTAGGCTGAACTTAAGAAATCCATTGTCCTAAGGACTTAGCAGAGACGCGCTTAGCCGGAGATCTTACCGCTTCAGACGCTCGCCACGGACAGACTGCCGTGGTCCCTTCCTGAGGGTGCCTCCCAAATACAAACGGAAGTGGCCAGAGAGGAAGCTCCCTCTACGAACATGACAAGGGATGGACAGGACCATACTAAGAATAGAAACCTCTTTGCTTCTAGAAAGCGTAGCTACCTGTTCCGACGTTGGTCCTACTGTTCTCTAGCAGACAGGCTTGTCTGGTACCATCAAGCATGCAACTAGAAATACATTTGCTCATTCATTCTTTCACACAGAAGGGAAGGGGGATGACAGTATCTTATCATATACAGTATATAAAAGAAAGCTGATGTAGGTTCCGTATGAGACTGTGTGACATGAATTACATATAAACTGTCTTTTAAAGTGTAGTAGTGTGACAGATCGTTCTTGTTTATGTGTAAAAGTAACACGTTTCACTGCTCAGTCTCCTCCCAGATAGTCAGAAACACCACAGTAAATTTAGAAGAGGAATTTATGCCGTAAATGACAACAGATTTAAGAAATTAACATGAAAGGAATCCAACAGAGACCTTTCAATATATGGGTTGTTGTTTTGGGGGAGGAGACAAGACAGCGAGGTCATCGGTCTTATCGGATTAAGGAACGAAGAGGCAGGAAGTCGGTCGTGCCCTTTCAAAGGAACCATCCTTACATTTGCCTGGAGAGATTTAGGGAAATCACGGAAAAACTAAATCAGGATGGCCAGACGCGGGAATGAACCGTTGTCCCCCAGAATGCGAGTCCAAAATGTTAAAAAACCGTCCCTTATGGTTCTAGAGGAACTGAAACCGGGCATGTGAATAAACATTTTTGCAATCAAGATGGATTATAAGTAACACTGAACAGGAAAGGAGGCTCAGGGTCAGAGAGAGGGGGGAAGATGAAATGGACAGAAGAGCGAGGGTAGGAGGTGGGAGATGGGTAGAGAGAGTGGAGGAGGTGGGTGACGAGCAGGAGACTGTCAGGGTGATTTTGGGGGGTGGGGAAGGAGATTAGTACAGCAAATTTTCATACACATCTAGCGATTGAAAAGCATTGCTAGACTCGTTAGTAAATTATATATATAAATCTTCCCCATGAACCAGTCTTTTATACGAATGAGTGATGCTGATTCTACTCGATGGGTAATGAATCTGCGCAGTCCTAAGGCATCGAGCGCACACCGACCAGCGTAGCGTCAAGAAATGTCATCAAGAAGGCGCTGACCTGTACGCAAGTGGGGAGAGCCGGCAGCACAACGCCTCCAGTTCAGCACTCTCTGCCAACGCTGACTTAACCAGCCGCCTATCGCTGATCGGACCCCAGTTCAGTTGCAGACTTCTACATCTACATTTATACTCAGCAAGCCACCCAACAATGTGTGGAGGAGGGCATCTTATGTGCCACTGTCAATACCTCCCTTTCCTGTTCCAATCGCGTATGGTTCGAGGGAAACGACTGCCGGAAAGCCCCCGTGCGCGCTCGAATCTCTGTAATTGTATATTCGTGATCTCCTCGGGAGGTATAAGTAGGGTCAAGTAGTATATTCGATACCTCATCCAGAAATGCACCCTCTCGAAACCTGGCGAGCAAGCTACGCCGCGATGCAGAGCGCCTCTCTTGCAGAGTTTGCCACTTGAGTTTGTTAAACATCTCCGCAACGATATCACGGTTACCAAATAACCCTGTGACGAAACGCGCCGCTCTTCTTTGGATCTTCTCTATCTCCTCCGTCTACCCTATCTGGTACGGATCCCACACTGATGAGCAATACTCAAGTATAGGTCGAACGAGTGTTTTGTAAGCCACTTCCTTTGTTGATGGACTACATTTTCTCTCTCCCGCCTTACCAACAATTAATTTTATATGATCATTCCACTTCAAATCATTCCGAACGCATACTCCCAGATATTTTACAGAAGTAACTGCTACCAGTGTTTGTTCCGCTATCATATAATCATACAATAAAGGATCCTTCTTTCTATGTATTCGCAATACATTACATTTGTCTATGTTAAGGGTCAGTTGCCACCCCCTGCACCAAAGTGCCTATCAGCTGCAGATCTTCTTGCATTTCGTTCCAATTTTCTAATGCGACAACTTCTCTGTATACTACAGCATCATCCGCGAAAAGCCGCAGGGAACTTCCGACACTATCTACAAGGTCATTTATATATATTGTGAAAAGCAATGGTCGCATAACACTCCCCTGTGGCACGCCAGAGGTTACTTTAACGTCTGCAGACGTATCTCCATTTAGAACAACATGCTGTGTTCTGTTTGCTAAAAACTCTTCTATCCAGCCACACAGCTGGTCTGATATTCCGTAGGCTCTTACTTTGTTTATCAGGCGACAATGCGGAACTGTATCGAACGCCTTCCGGAAGTCAAGGAAAATGGCATCTACCTGGGAGCCTGTATCTAATATTTTCTGGGTCTCATGAACAAATAAAGCGAGTTGGGTCTCACACGATTGCTGCTTCCGGAATCCATGTTGATTCCTACAGAGTAGATTCCGAGTTTCCAGAAATGAAAGAGATACGCAAGCAAAAAAATGTTCTAAAATTCTACAACAGATCGATGCCAGAGATATAGGCCTATAGTTTTGCGCATCTGCTCGACAACCCTTCTTGAAAACTGGAACTACCTGTGCTCTTTTCCAATCATTTGGAACCTTCCGTTCCTCTATAGACATGCGGTACACGGCTGTTAGAAGTGGGGCAAGTTCCTTCGCGTAGTGTAGAATCGAATTGGTATCCCGTCAGGTCCAGTGGACTTTCCTCTGTTGAGTGATTTCAGTTGCTTTTCTATTGCTTCGACACTTATTTCGATTACTTTTGAATACGTTATGGGAAATTCAGTGATCAATGTCTTACAAATATTTACTATTAAAAACAGTCTTGACTACGATTTATTTCCAACAGAAAGAGGTTCCTACTCAATGGTCTGAAGGTGACCACAGTAGTGGTCGAAACCGGTCACCTTGGTAAATAAATCGTGGTCAAGACTGTTTTTAATAATAAATACTTATTTCGATGTCAGCCATTTTTTTGTTAGTGCGAGGATTTAGAAAAGGAACTGCAGTGCGGTCTTCCTCTGTGAAACAGCTTTGGAAAAGGTATTTAGTATTTCAGCTTTACGCGTGTCATCCTCCGTTTCAATGGCATTATCATTTGGATATGCTGTTTCGATCCACTTACTGATATAACGTAATACCAGAACTTCCTAGGATTTTCTGTCAGGTCGGTACATAGAATTTTACTTTAGAATTCACTGAACACTTCACGCATAGCCGTCCCTACGCTAAGTTTGACATCGTTTAGCTTCTGTTTGTCTGAGAGGTTTTGGCTTCGTTTAAATTTGCAGTGAGGCTCGCTTTGCTTTCGCAGTAGTTTCCTAACTTTGTTGTTGAACCACGGTGGGTTTTTCCCGTCCCTCACAATTTTAATCGGCACGTATCTGTCTAAAACGCATTTTACCATTGCCTTGAACATCGGGAGCTTTAGTACAGAGAAGTAGGAAGACTATACTTAACCTACGTTCTTTGAGTAGTAATAGTGTGTGAAGGTAATTGCATGTAGGAGGCAAATGGAGCACGTCAAGCCACCTCGAAACGACAAGGTACCTTTCTTTCTTTTTAGAAATAAAGTGTTCTGTTGATCTGGAAGAGTTATGTATTTTGCATACCTGCCACCAGCGATCGCAACCTCTCCTTCCTCGTTTGTGTTGGTGCTGACTCCCACAGTAGCCAGCACAACAGTATCCACCACATTCAATGCGGATGCGCGATTAAGTCCGACCTCCTACGGGAATCTCCAAGTTTTGAGCGTGGAATACATGGACAGGGGCTGCAGATAGGTGACGGTAGGTGAAATATTGGGTCGGGTGAGGTGCGTGCCAAGGTGGTCCACGCAGTTACTATGAATACTGTGTCTGGGTGGTGCAGAGGTTAATATGGCTGCCAAGTAAGCAGGAGATTGCAGATTTGAATCTCAGTCTGGCACACATTTTCACTCGTTGCCTCCAATGCCGCAGGAATTCTTGATGCAGATGATATCAACAGTCCCTTCCCTTTCCTCTCCTCCTGCCCCCTCCTTCAATTTGCATCACATGAATCTTCACTGCGTGATAACAACGGTGGAGTCACTGATGACGGTGCCACTAAAGCAGAGTTATTAAACAAGGTTTTCTGAAACTCCTTCACCAAAGAAGACGAAGTAAATATTCCTGAATTGCAATCAAGAACAACTGCCAAGGTGAGAAACATAGAAGTAGATATCCTCGGTGTAACGAAGCAGCTGAAGTGACTTAATAAAGGCAAGGCTTCTGGTAAAGATTGTATACCAGTCAGGTTCCTCTCAGAGTATTCTGATAAAATAGCTCCATATTTAGCAATTATGTACAACCACTCGCTCACAGAAAGATCCGTAGCTAAAGTTGCTCAAGTCACACCAATACCCAAAAAGGGAAGTAGGAGTAATCCGTTGAATTACAGGCCTGTATCACTAACGTCGATTTGCAGTAGCGTTTTGGAACATATACTGTATTCGAACATTATGAACTATTTCGAAGAAAACGATTTATCGACCCACAGTCAGCACGGTTTCAGAAAATATAGTTCTTGTGAAACACAACTAGCTCTTTATACTCATGAAGTAGTAAGTGCTACCGACAGGGGATGTCATATTGATTCCATATTTTTAGATTACCAGAAGGCTTTCGACACCGTTCCTCACAAGCGTCTTTTAACCAAACTGCGTGCCTACGGAGTATCGCCTCAGTTGTGCGACTGGGTTCGTGATTTCCAGTCAGAAAGGCCACAGTTCGTAGTAATAGACGGAAAGTCATCGAGTAAAGCAGAAGTAATATCCGGCGTTCCCCAAACAAGCGTTATAGGCCCTCTATTGCTCCTGGTCTATTTTAACGACATAGGAGACAATCTGTGTAGCCGTCTTAGATTTTTTTCAGATGATGCTGCCATTTACCGTCTTGTAATCAGATGACCAAAAAGAATTGCACAATAATTTAGATAAGATATCTGTATCGTGCGAAAAGTGGCAATTGACGCCGAATAAAGAAAAGCGTGAAGTTATTCACATGAGTACTAAAAGAAATCAGCTAAATTTCGATTACGCGATAGGTCACACAAATCTGAAGGCTATAAACTCATCTAAATACTTAGGGATTACAATTACAAATAACCTAAATTGGAACGATCACATAGATAATATTGTGGTTAGAGGAAACCAAAGATTGCGATTCATTGGCACAACACTTGGAAGGCGCAACAGGTCTACTAAAGAGACTGCTTACACCACGCTTGTCCGCCCTATTCTGGAGTATTGCTGTGCGGTGTGGGATCCGCATCAGGTGGGACAGACGGATGATATCGAAAAAGTACAAAGAAGGACAGCTCGTTTTGTATTACCTTGAAATAGGGGAAATAGTGTCGCAGACATGATACGAGAATTGGAGTGGCAATCATTAAAACAAAGGCGTTTTTCGTTGCGACGTCATCTTCTCATCAAATTTCGATCACCAGTTTTCTCCTCCGATTGCGAAAACATTCTGTTGGCACCCACCTACATAGGGAGAAACGATCATCACGATAAAATAAGAGAAATCAGGGCTCGCACAGAAAAATTTAAGTGCTCGTTTTTCCCACGTGCCGTTCAGTGGAACGGAAGAGCAATAGCTTGAAGGTGGTTCATTGAACCCTCTGCCAGGCACTTTATTGTGAATAGCAGAGTAATCACGCAGGTGTAGATGAATCAGTCTATTAGTGAAAATCGGATCAAAGTCGATCTGGTGCTTTCCCTGCGTATTATAGCCTTTAGAATTACGGGTATCCGGCCGGGTCACGTCCTTTGGTCACGATACTTCGCCGAACAGATTTGTTGCTATCTTTAGATGGTCGCTGATGACTGCTCCTACGCTTTTCTTTTCCTATTTTTTTCCCTTTCCTGATGGGTGGCGGGCAGGTCGCTGGAGGGCTCTTGGCTCTGTTGGTGCCTTAGCCTAACAGGGATTTATTTGATTTTCATTTTAAATTGCAGTTGTTTCAAAGAAAATGCCTTTCGCATGCTCACATAAAAAAACTCTCCTCTCTAATACATACATACACACACACACCACACACACACACACACACACACACACACACACACACACACACACATTCACAAAACAGTTGCTAACACTTAGAAAAACAAATCAATCTCTGTATTAAAAAGATAGCAGTTACAGTGATGTGTAACGAAAACAGTGAACTGAAAGTGAACTATAAGATGTCCACCTGGTTGCCAGATGAGAAAAAGCAGTTTGCTTGGATGCGGTGAATTAGAAGTTACCTGTAAGTACCTTTCCATTTCGTAAAAAAACGTAAAGGAATTGTTTTTAAATCTATAACCTAGATGTGAAACCATAACCTATGTGTAAAAAGGACAAATAATGTAATATTTCAGGATACCCACTGAAGATGCCTTGTAAAAAAGGCGAAACGCGTCTGGGTGCATAAATAAAAATAAAAATTTCGATGTGCATTTTCTTTGAAACAACTGCAATTTATATACAGGTGCTGCGAAAATGACCGCTACAAGAAACGTGATTATCATTTTGTTGACATTTCTCTTAGTGCTAAGTTACGTAACTAATCAACTAACCTTTTTTCTAATTCCATATTTATTTTGTGGTAGCAAAACAATAGTAGAAAGGCAGTAGACAATACAAAGAGATTTAGTATTTAGAATGTAACGTGTGCAATATTATTTTGTGTGTTGTTGATCAGTTTTACACAGTAGTCTTGCTCATTGCTAAACGTAGGTAAAACGGTTGTTTAGTTCATTGTGAGATCGAATTCGTGTAGTGTGTGATTGAGGTTTTGGGTAGGGGTTGAGGTGGCCGCTCGTCCTGTCCGCTAATAAAGGGAACGCTAAGACGTTCCGTGCACGGAATATAACCAGAACATGTGTGGACTTCTCGGCGACGCACTATACAGAAGGATAGAAGGTGATCCAACAGGTCTTCTCCAGACAAAAACCATCGAACATCTTCGCAGTACCTTTGATGTGAGAACTGCTAAGAAACTTCGGGCACGAGCTGCTGCACCACTAGGATTGTAAGGACTGCCAAAGGTCTACAAAGAGGGTATTCCACAACATCCAACAATTTGCAATAAAGGAGCAGCAACGTATGTTGCATGCTCAAACACCTTACTGCCCTCCTGCGAATATCACATCACGCTCTGCTACCAGTTGCAAAGTGGTGTTTACGTGCAAACCGGTGACAAGTGAAATAATAAGTAGAGAGGACTTAAAAGATACAACTAATTTATTACTGATCAACAGTTTAACCCAAAGGGCACAGTATTTACCCAAAAATTTTGTACAAGTGTCTCTTATTCACAAGTCAGAAAAATACATTACACTAAACCTGATTGAATTACTTGCAAACAAGAACTTCTTATAACTTCTAACTGTAACCACATCAATAATAAAAGGTAAAATCAGTTTCATTTAACAAAGGCCACTTGAATAATAAAGGTGAAATAATTTAGACATGGACTAGGTGCCCACTGCAGTGCTGCAACAGAAAAGCACAAACACACAGCCACAGCCAAAAGAAATAATGTTAACAGCCCCAGAATACAGTAAGATAAAATTCTGCAAAGATAGATCACATCAAGGCAAAGGCAAATTAAAGCATTAACTATAGACTTCAAATTTCAAAATATGTAAAATTGCCCCAGCACAAAGAGACTAGTTTTAAAAGGGCAACGATAATACAAAGCATAATATCACAAAAAAAGAATGGTTCAAATGGCTCTGAGCACTATGGGACTTAACAGCTGTGGTCATCAGTACCCTAGAACTTAGAACTACTTAAACCTAACTAACCTAAGGACATCACACAACACCCAGTCATCACGAGGCAGAGAAAATCCCTGACCCCGCCGGGAATCGAACCCGGGCGCGGGAAGCGAGAACACTACCGCACGACCACGAGCTGCGAACACACAATATTACACCAGTACGTCGCAGTTCCAATACAATACTGACACTCATAAGAAAAGGTTGAAGCTAGTGATAACACGGGTAGGCTCGAGTGCAAAACTAGAAAGCTTGAATGCCTACTTCTTCAATAGACAGCTGTGTGGTACATAGTTCTAACCCACTAGCCAAAATGAATAACACATTGCTCAGGGTCCTGTGTAGAAGACCATGGCCCAGTCACGCCTCAAGAACTTGCAATAACAGGCCCGCTTCCGCACTCCGAGCCACATACACCAGTCAAATCCAGCTAACTCCCCGCAAACAAAAGTTTCACTCTCTGGGCAGCGATACGTACCGGCCGTTCCGAAGCCAAAACCCAGTCTGCCCGCCAGCACCACCACCGGACAACGAGGCAAAGATAAGCAACGCCAGAGGGAAGCAATCGATCCGGGTGAATCGAACGGAGAAAGCGACTGGCCTATGTATCAGGTTGGTTGCTTGACTGATTTGGGGGAGGGCACCAACCAGCGAGGTCATTGCTCCCATCGGATTAGGGAAGGCTGGGGAAAGAAGTCGGCCGTGCCGTTTCGAAGGAACCACCCCGGAATTTGGCTGAAGCGATTTAGGGAAATCAGGGAAAACCTAAATGAGGATGGCTGGACGCTATGGACGTGAAGTCAGGATAACTGTTGGGAACCCGTGAATCGTCAATGACGCAAGTAAAACATTACTAGAGATCAGTTATTCATTCACAATGTTTACAAGTTGTCGTTGCGACGCAAGTAAAACATTACTAGAGATCAGTTATTCATTCACAATGTTTACAAGTTGTCGTTGCTTTGCAGCAGCCTCGACTATTGCTAATTCAGCTGCGTGTCGGATTCCAGCTGACGCCCGTCGAGTCAGCCCTGCGTCTGCACGCCCAGGAGGTGACGTCAGCGATATTGGCGCCGCGGCGGCTGCCCAGCGCGAAGTGGTTCTCGCGCTGGCTACGGAGTGTAAGAGCTCCCACTCCGAATTCTACGATTTCCCTCGATGACCTGTCCGCGATGTGGTTCAAATGGTTCAAATGGGAGCACTATGGGACTTAACTTCTGAGGTCATCAGTCCCCTAGAACTCAGAACTACTTAAACCTAACTAACCTAAGGACATCACACACATCCATGCCAGAGGCAGGATTCTAACCTGCGACCGTAGCAGTCGCGCGGTACCAGACTGTAGCGCCTAGAACCGCTCGGCCACTCTGGCCGGCTGTCCGCGATGTGCCTTGTGTCAGTAGTCGTGTGTTAATTGATCACCTTCCTACTCCTGGTAGGTTTCAGCACTCGAAGGCGCCTCATTGTTGAACAGGAACATGGATCCCAAGAGGCCCTGTTACTGGCTTCCGTGTTCAAGTCCGGTATTGATAGCACTCAGCGATGTGTTGTTCTCAGAAGACAGCCAGTTTATCCTTCACTAGAGGAGGAGGTATACTTGGAAAAGGCCGGGAGATACGGGAAGATTTCAGTTAGATTACATCATGGTCAGATAGAGATTCCGAAATCAGATACTGGATTGTAAGGCGTACCCAGGAGCAGATATAGACTCAGATCACAATATAGTAGTGTTGAAGAGTAGGCTGAAGTTCGAGACATTAGTCAGGAAGAATCAATACGCAAAGAAGTGGGATACGGAAGTACTAAGGAATGACGAGATACGTTTGAAGTTCTCTAACGCTATAGATACAGCAATAAGGAATAGCGCAGTAGGCAGTACAGTTGAAGAGGAATGGACATCTCTGAAAAGGACCATCACAGAAGTTGGGAAGGAAAACATAGGTACAAAGAAGGTAGCTGCGAAGAAACCATGGGTAACAGAAGAAATACTTCAGTTGATTGATGAAAGGAGGAAGTACAAACATGTTCCGGGAAAATCAGGAATACAGAAATACAAGTCGCTGAGGAATGAAATAAATAGGAAGTGCACGGAAGCTAAGACGAAATGGCTGCAGGAAAAATGTGAAGACATCGAGAAAGATATGATTGTCGGAAGGACAGACTCAGCATACAGGAAAGTCAAAACAACCTTTGGTGACATTAAAAGCAACGGTGGTAACATTAAGAGTGCACTGTTAAATGCAGAGGAGAGAGCAGATAGGCGGAAAGAATACATTGAAAGCCTCTATGAGGGTGAAGATTGGTCTGAAGTGATAGAAGAAGAAACGGGAGTCGATTTAGAAGAGATAGGGGATCCAGTATTAGAATCGGAATTTAAAAGAGCTTTGGAGGACTTACGGTCAAATAAGGCAGAAGGGATAGATAACATTCCATCAGAATTTCTAAAATCATTGGGGGATGTGGCAACAAAACGACTATTCACGTTGGTGTGTAGAATATATGAGTCTGGCGACATACCATCTGACTTTCGGATAAGCATCATCCACACAATTCCGAAGACGGCAAGAACTGACAAGTGCGAGAATTATCGCACAATCAGCTTAAGAGCTCATGCATCGAAGCTGCTTACAAGAAAAATCAAGACACTTTCATAGGATTTGTCGACCTGGAAAAAGCGTTCGACAATATAAAATGGTTCAAGCTGTTCGAGATTCTGAAAAAAGTAGGGGTAAGCTATAGGGAGAGACGGGTCATATACAATATGTACATCAACCAAGAGGGAATAATAAGAGTGGACGAACATGCTGAGCTACCGTGACGGCATTTTTTCTTTTTCTTTGTTCGCTGTATATGTTCGGGGGGAGGGGGGGGAGGGGGGGGGACACGTCTCATCACACCCGTCCTTCGTTGATCCGTTCACTTAGTTTTTTTTTTATTACAGAGGGTAGCTAACCCTCTGACCGAACAGGCTGAGCTACCGTGCCGGCGGACACCACTGCAGGAAGATGGTCAACATTGATGCACGAACTACCTGCGTGCCCTCCCCAACACAAACTTCAATTCATTTTTCCCTCACTACTGCCAAGGCTCTCCGATATTGGCAAGCACCCTAGCTCGCATTGGACGTAATGGGACGTCCTTGTACCATTGGTGAGCTTATAGATCATATAATTAAATGTTTCCCTGAGACATGCTAGGGTGCTTGCCAATATCGGAGAGCCCCGACATTAGTGACAATATGTAAGGGAAAAATAAATTGAAGTTTGTGTTGGGGAGGTTACTCATCTTAGCTAGTTCGTGCAGCAACGTTGACGATCGTCCTGCGGCGGTGCAATGGTTAGCATTTCTGCCTAGAAAGCAACAAGACCCGGGTTCGAGTCCCGGTCGCAGCACAAACTTTAATTCATTTCGTCCGCTTCGATCATTATCGTAGATAATAAAAAGAGTCTCAGGGAAACATTTAATTATAACAACTTATTTTTGTCTTCAAGTGGCTGACACGTTTGTCATCCAGCCACATGCACGGGACAACTTAAGTGAATTTCTCAGTCACCTGAATTCGCTGCCACAACGTAAAGTGGATCACGGAGGCGTAACAGGGTGGCGCCCTCCCATTTTGACGCCCTATTGAAACCGAAACCACATGGCAACTTGTTACACTGTGCACAGGAAACCAACACACACTGATCGTTATCTGCATGCCTCCAGTAAGCACCACAACTCCCAGTACGAAGGCTTCTCACTCACACTTGTGCACAGAGCATGATCCATCTGCGACCAAGACAGCTTTCCAAATGAGCTAAAGCACCTCGAGACGACATTCCGGAAAAGTGGGTACAGCAGCAAGTAGATAAGACTTGCGTTTAGACGAGCTGTACCTAGAAAACATCAGGAAGGAAAAGAAGGGCACAAATCACTAGTGCACGTGTCGTTTGTCGGCAATACATCCAGAAAAATCGGCAGGATCTTTGGAGTGATAATGTTAAATGTGTAGTACGTCCACCCACTGAAAACATCGGCACTACTAGGCCCAGAGAATGATGGTCTTCGCAAACCAGGAGTCTACCAAATCCATTGCCAGAGCGGCAGAGCATATACTGTGCCGTGAACACAGACGCCACCAAATCAGACGTGGACGACAGTATAACAGAACACTTAGCCGGTTTAGCCGGCCGCGGTGGCCGAGCAGTTCTAGGCACTTCAGTCCGGAACCGCGCGACTGCTACGGTCGCAGGTTCGAATCCTGCCTCGGACATGGATGTGTGTGATGTCCTTAGGTTAGTTAGGTTTAAGTAATTCTAAGATCTAGGGGACTGATGACCTCAGATGTTAAGTCCCATATGGCTCATAGCCATACTTAGCCGGTTTTCTGCTTCTGGGATTATGTGATTACTGATTAAGGAGGCCATTGAAATCGGTGTCCAAGATGGTCTAATTCATAATGATGCGGCCTGCAACTGAGTCTAGAAAAACAAAAGCATACCTGTGCAGTGCCTCCACCACCGCGGCGGCAGCACGGATAGCGATAGGAGCAAAATGATGGAGACGGTATATACACTATATGATCAAAAGTATCTGGAAATCCCAAAAACATACAGTTTTCGTATTAGGTGCATTGTGCTGCCACCTACTGCCAAGTACTCCATATCAGCGACCTCAGTAGTCATCGTGAGAGAGCAGAATGGGGCGCTCCGCGGAATTCATCGAACTTGCTCAGGTGATTGGATGTCACTTGTGTCTGCACGCGAGATTGCCACACTCCTAAACATCCCTAGGTCCACTGTTTCCGATGTGATAGTGAAGCCTTGAAGGGACATGTACAGCACAAAAGCGTATAGCCGACCTCGTCTGTTGACCGACAGAGACCGCCGACAGTTGAAGAGGGTCGTAATGTGTAATAGGCAGACATCTATCCAGACCATCACACAGGAATTCCAAACTGCATCAGGATCCACTGCAGGTCACGCGGGAGGTGAGGAAACTTGGATTTCATGGTCGAGCGGCTGTTCGTAAGCCATCACATCGGTGCATACCATACGACGCCTAGCTTGGTGTAAGGAGCGTAAACATTGGACGATTGAACAGTGGAAAAAAAGTTGTGTGGAGTGACGAATCACGGTACACAATGTATCGATCCGATGGCAGCGTGTGCAAATGCTCTGTGGACGTCATCTGTCAGCGTGGGTAATGCCAACAGTAAAATTCCGAGGCGGTGGTGCGATGGTCTGGTCGTGTTTTTCATGGAGGGGGCTTGCACCCCTTCTTGTTTTGCGTGGCACTATCACAGCATAGGCCTGCATTGATGTTTTAAGCACCTTTCTGCTCCCCACTGTTGAAGAGCAATTTGGGGACGGCGATTGCATCTTTCAACAGAATCGTGCACCTGTTCTTAATGCTCGGCCTGTGGCGGAGTGGTTACACGACAATAACATCCCTGTAAGTGACTGGCCTGCACAGAGTCCTGATCTGAATCTAACAGAACACGTTTGGGACGTTTTGGAAAGCCTCATCGACCAACATTGATACCTCTCCTCAGTACTGCACTCCGTGAAAAATGGGCTGCCACTCCCCAAGAAACCTTCCAGCACCATACTGAACGTATGCCTGCGTGAGTAGAAGCTGTCATCACGGCTAAGGGTGGGCCAACACAATATTGAATTCCAGCCTAACTGATGGAGGGCGCCGCGAACTTGTAAGTCATTTTCAGCCAGGTGTCCGGATACTCGGTATAAACTAGAGCTACGGTTAGTTCTCTGGACCTAGGGACAGATGTGTATGGTGCATTCTGTCCGAGGTCAATCACCCCGTGTCTGCCAAGGATAAGGCAAAAAGGTTATGGCCTGAATTTTCGCATTGATGTCCAGAAAACTAACTACATGCTTTGTCAACGCAAATGGTTTCTGTGCTAAAAAGAGCTTCAAGAAAAATTAGTTCGAGAACAAAGCATTACAATTATTGGAACTGCCCAAACCAAATGCTTCGGCAAAGACATAAGCCTTCTCGATTGTGTCTGACACAGGTTAGACAAACCCAAAACAAAGGAAGGTGTTCACAAGGGGGAGTCGCCATTTTTCATACAAAGCAACTGGCCACTATAAGACTTGATTTACCAGAATAACTGAACTTCCATCAAGTAATTGTTCTAAACATAGTAGGTAAATGCAGGGTTATTACAAATGATTGAAGCGATTTCACAGCTCTACAATAACTTTATTATTTGAGATATTTTCACAATGCTTTGCACACACATACAAAAACTCAAAAAGTTTTTTTAGGCATTCACAAATGTTCGATATGTGCCCCTTTACTGATTCGGCTGACATTAGACCGATAATCAAGTTCCTCCGACACTCAGCGCAGCATGTCCCCGTCAATGAATTCGAAAGCATCGTTGATGCGAGCTCGCAGTTCTGGCACGTTTCTTGGTAGAGGAGGTTTAAACACTGAATCTTTCACATAACCCCACAGAAAGAAATCGCATGGGGTTAAGTCGGGAGAGATTGGAGGCCATGACATGAATTGCTGATCATGATCTCTACCACGACCGATCCATCGGTTTTCCAATCTCCTGTTTAAGAAATGCCGAACATCATGACGGAAGTGTGGTGGAGCACCATCCTGTTGAAAGATGAAGTCGGCGCTGTCGGTCTCCAGTTGTGGCATGAGCCAATTTTCCAGCATGTCCAGATACACGTGTCCTGTAACGTTTTTTTCACAGAAGAAAAAGGGGCCGTAAACTTTAAACCGTGAGATTGCACAAAACACGTTAACTTTTGGTGAATTGCGAATTTTCTGCACGAATGCGTGAGGATTCTCTACCGCCCAGATTCGCACATTGTGTCTGTTCACATCGCGATTAAGAAAAAATGTTGCTTCATCACCGAAAACAAGTTTCGCACTGAACGCATCCTCTTCCATGAGCTGTTGCAACCGCGCCGAAAATTCAAAGCGTTTGACTTTGTTATCGGATGTCAGGGCTTGTAGCAATTGTAAACGGTAAGGCTTCTGCTTTAGCCTTTTCCGTAAGATTTTCCAAACCGTCGGCTGTGGTACGTGTAGCTCCCTGCTTGCTTTATTCGTCGACTTCCGCGGGCTAAGCGTGAAACTTGCCCGCACGCGTTCAACCGTTTCTTCGCTCACTGCAGGCCGACCCGTTGATTTCCCCTTACAGAGGCATCCAGAAGCTTTAAACTGCGCATACCATCACCGAATGGAGTTAGCAATTGGTGGATCATTGTTGAACTTCGTCCTGAAGTGTCGTTGCACTGTTATCACTGACTGATGTGAGTGCATTTCAAGCACGACATACGCTTTCTCGGCTCCTGTCGCCATTTTGTCTCACTGCGCTCTCGAGCGCTCTGACGGCAGATACCTGAAGTGCGGCTTCAGCCGAACAAAACTTTATGTGTTTTTCTACGTATCTGTAGTGTGTCGTGACCATATGTCAATGAATGGAGCTACAGTGAATTTATGAAATCGCTTCAATCATTTGTAATAGCCCTGTACATGAAACCGATATTCTTCGCAACTGTATATGGACGTTCCACGGAGGATCTGCCAATAGGTCTCTTTGATTACATCTCAGCACTTGGCCTAGCAATCACCACAGAAGATCTTAATGCCAGATCCGCTGTTCTTGGCGACAGAACCAACAACAAAAGGACGATCTCCTCGGTGCAGCTCTAAACGGCACTCTGATCCACCTAGAAAATAATTCATCTACTTTCATGAGTCACACTGGAACCTCCATAGGCGGACACATAATTTGAACAACGCAGATTGCTAGTCACTGCAGTAAAGTGGAAACAGGTGATAGCATTCCTAGCGATCACCTCCCCAGCATTGTAAAACGGCTATTACTCACGTCAAAAATGACAGCCACAATAAGGAAACTTATAGCGTCTCCTTAACACAGAAAGAACAGAATTTTTAAGCGAAACGCCCCACACGACAGCCATTATATTCTGTTTAAATAAATTGGTTGCGACTTTTGTCGGTTCAGCACGGAGCGAGTGGGTTGAAGCGTAGTTGCCAGTGTGTGCTGGGCGCGTCAGCAGATGACCGCAATATGCCAGTCCTTCTCGGTGCGGAATCTGGCAGGTCGCTTAGCTGCGTGAACAGCAAGCTGGTCGATCTGTGGTCTTTCTCAAACGATTTTGAGGACACTATTCGGTAATAAACTCTCATTGTCACACATCTTATCGTTTAAGTCGTCAGCTTCATGACGAACCACCCATCGTTTCGTTAATGCTCCTAGTAACTGTGATATTTCGGTAGTAGGTAAATAACTGCAAGAAATTTTTAGTTTGCAGTGAAAAATAGGCGTCGCTATGATTTTGTGTTTGATGCCTGTTAAACCTAACATGTTGCTGTGTATTAAATGTAGATAATATATTAAATTACTCCTTAAATTTGACAGGATCTCTGTGTGTTTCCAATATTGAGAAAATGGATTGGACATTAAGAGCTTCGACACGAACTCGTGCGTCACTGAAAAAACTAGAATGAAATATTCATAAATTCCTCGTGTCCTATAAATGTTTTGAGATGTCGAGACAAGATTTTGGCAAATGATAATGATTACGAGACTGTTTTGACATATGATTAGTATGCGGAATTTCTATATCTGCAGCAATATTCAAGGGACCACAGATTTTTTCAAATAAATAACGTAATTATTGAGGGCCATGGTGAAACGAGAACCGCTGTGGGTTTTGTAACAATATAAGTGAAGGAGTTACACATTTACTTTTATACTGAGAATTTGCTGTTTCATAAACTATTGACGTGACTTGCACTCAGTTATTAGTTTAATAATACACTATTTCAGGATTCTGTCGCAATTTCAAGTGCGTTACAGTGTTACTGAGAAACAATACTTCTAAACTCTGCTGTGTTCTAACAAGAGAAGCAGATTTTAACGTGGCAGCAGGAGAAGTTACGTATTCCTCAAAACTCGTCACAGTCCTTCATGAATCAGTGTCTCCTCAACAACCTTCTTGGTACTATGGCTGAAAACTCCAGACGAGCCCTGTCGTGCTACATTTTCAGTGGCTTTTTTTTATCAGCATTTCAATCTCAGTGAGCGTATACTTCTTGCTGTTTCCTGCCACATTACTTTTCACCTAGGCCCATGTACAGGAAAAGTTAACGTAATATTGGTAAACTGCAGGAGTATCCAGGGCAAGGTTCCTGAATTAGTATCTCTTATTGAAGGAAATGGTGCGCATATAGTATTAGGAACGGAAAGTTGGTTAAAACCGGAAGTGAACAGTAACGAAATCCTAGACACAGAATGGAATATATACCGCAAGGATAGGATAAACGCCAATGGTGGAGGAGTATTTATAGCAGTAAAGAATTCAATAATATCCAGTGAAGTTATTAGCGAATGCGAATGTGAAATAATCTGGGTTAAGTTAAGTATCAAAGGTGGGTCAGATATGATAGTCGGATGCTTCTATAGACCACCTGCATCAGCAACCGTAGTAGTTGAGCGCCTCAGAGAGAACCTGCAGAACGTCGTGAAGAAGTTTCGTGATCATACTATTGTAATAGGGGGAGACTTCAATCTACCAGGTATAGAATGGGATAGTCACACAATCAGAACTGAAGCCGGGGACAGAGACTCCTGTGACATTATCCTGACTGCCTTGTCCGAGAATTACTTCGAGCCGATAGTTAGAGAACCAACTCGTGAAGCTAACGTTTTAGACCTCATAGCAACAAATAGACCGGAACTTTTCGACTCCGTGAATGTAGAAGAGGGTATCAGTGATCATAAGTCAGTGGTTGCATCAATGACTACAAGTGTAATAAGAAATGCCAAGAAAGGAAGGAAAATATATTTGCTTAACAAGAGTGATAGGGCACAAATCGCAGAATATCTGAGTGACCACCATCAAACGTTCATTTCTGAGGAAGAGGATGTGGAACAAAAATGGAAAAAATTCAGAAACATCGTCCAGTACGCCTTAGATAAGTTCGTACCGGCTAAGGTCCAAAGCGAGGGGAAAGATCCACCGTGGTATAACAATCATGTGCGAAAGGTACTACGGAAACAAAGAAAGCTTCATCATAGGTTTAAGAGTAGTCGAATCATAGCTGATAAGGAAAAGCTGAACGAAGCGAAAAAGAGCGTAAAGAGAGCAATGAGAGAAGCATTCAACGAATTCGAACATAAAACATTGGCAAACAATCTAAACAAGAACCCTAAAAAGTTTTGGCCGTATGTAAAATCGGTAAGCGGATCTAAATCCCCTATTCAGTCACTCGTTGACCACGATGGCACCGAAACAGAGGACGACCGAAGAAAGGCAGAAATACTGAATTCAGTGTTCCGAAACTGTTTCACTGCGGAAAATCGTAACACGGTCCCTGACTTCAGCCGTCGCACGGACGCCAAAATGGAAAATATTGAAATAAACGATGTCGGAATTGAAAAACAACTGCTATCACTTAGTAGCGGAAAAGCATCCGGACCAGACGAGATACCCTTAAGATTCTACAGTGATTATGCTAAAGAACTTGCCCCCTTTCTATCAGCAATTTATCGTAGATCGCTGGAAGAACGTAAAGTACCTAGCGACTGGAAGAAAGCGCAGGTCGTTCCCATTTTCAAGAAGGGTCATAAATCAGATGCGAATGATTATAGGCCTATTTCGCTTACGTCAATCTGTTGTAGAATAATGGAACATGTTTTGTGTTCTCGTATTATGACGTTCTTAGATAATACAAATCTCCTTCATCATAACCAACATGGATTCCGCAAACAGAAATCATGTGAAACTCAGCTCGCCCTATTTGCCCAAGAAATTCACAGTGCCGTAGACATTGGCGAGCAGATTGATGCCGTATTCCTGGACTTCAGGAAGGCATTTGATACGGTTCCGCACTTACGTTTAGTGAAAAAAATACGAGCTTACGGAATATCGGACCAGGTGTGTGATTGGATTCAGGATTTCCTAGAAGAAAGAACACAACATGTCATTCTTAACGGTTCAAAATCTGCAGATGTAGAGGTAATTTCGGGAGTACCGCAAGGAAGCGTGATAGGACCTTTATTGTTTACAATATACATAAATGACTTAGTTGACAACATCGGTAGCTCCGTGAGGCTATTTGCAGATGACACGGTTGTCTACAAGAAAGTAGCAACATCAGAAGACTCGTACGTACTCCAGGAAGACCTGCAGAGGATTAATGCATGGTGCGACAGCTGGCAGCTTTCCCTAAACGTAGATAAATGTAATATAATGCGCATATATAGGGGCAGAAATCCATTCCAGTACGATTATGCCATAGGTCGTAAATCATTGGAAGCGGTAACGACCGTAAAATACTTAGGAGTTACTATCCGGAGCGATCTGAAGTGGAATGATCACATAAAACAAATAGTGGGAAAAGCAGGCGCCAGGTTGAGATTCATAGGAAGAATTCTAAGAAAATGTGACTCATCGACGAAAGAAGTAGCTTACAAAACGCTTGTTCGTCCGATTCTTGAGTATTGCTCATCAGTATGGGACCCTTACCAGGTTGGATTAATAGAAGAGATAGACATGATCCAGCGAAAAGCAGCGCGATTCGTCATGGGGACATTTAGTCAGCGCGAGAGCGTTACGGAGATGCTGAACAAGCTCCAGTGGCGGACACTTCAAGAAAGGCGTTACGCAATACGGAGAGGTTTATTATCGAAATTACGAGAGAGCACATTCCGGGAAGAGATGGGCAACATATTACTACCGCCCACATATATCTCGCGTAATGATCACAACGAAAAGATCCGAGAAATTAGAGCAAATACGGAGACTTACAAGCAGTCGTTCTTCCCACGCACAATTCGTGAATGGAACAGGGAAGGGGGGATCAGATAGTGGTACAATAAGTACCCTCCGCCACACACCGTAAGGTGGCTCGCGGAGTATAGATGTAGATGTAGATGTAGATGTACTCTGTCGGATTTAAATCAGCATGATACGGATTAAGCCTGATTAAAATATGTCCTGTACCCTTAGCCAATTCGTCGATATTGTAGCGTGAACTTTTGGTTTGTACAACACTAAAAGTTCCATTAATTCGCCTTTTACATGGTAGGTTAAACTTTATGTCACGGAACATTTCTTTGTACCCACAGCAAAATATCAGCTTTCTTCCACTGCAGTGTTGGAACTTTATGCATCACAACAGAGTGGTAACGCGTTTTGTCCATTACTATTGTCGAATTGCGAGGAATGTTTGGCAGCAGAACGCTATGTTTCCAGCCGGTGAACGTGTTCTCGGACGACTCTTTTATTCCGAATCTCGTGCTGAGACATGCTGTACTGCTGTCGTTAATGCAACGCCAACACAAAACACTTGTTCACAGTATCTGACGACTGCAGAACACTTTAACCGCAGGAAATACGACTTTACTACGAGGGCTGACGAACGTTGATGCATCTACAGCGGGATGTCACGTGGTACTGTTTACTCAAAGGTTTGGCGACAGCCGAACCGCTGACGGCGTGGTAGGGAAACGCGTTCGCCATTAATGTTACCTGGGCAATGGCGTCACGTCCCCCTCCAGTCAGGCAAACTTCAAAAGTTGTAACTAATTTTAAACGCACTATAATACTACAGAAGACCTTGGCAACTATAACCAATTAATCGTCCAAACGACACAATCTGCTGGCACTAACAGTGCTCCAAAGAAAAACCATCATAGAACATAAGGGCAGGCGTCCTATACACATTGTTAACCTAAGCAAAGAAAAAAGAAAACTATATAGACAAATCAAACGACAACCTAATGAAAGAGCAAAAACGGAATGGAACGGTCTTAATAATCAAACTAGATCAGAGATTCGCCAATTTAGAGCAAATAGATGAGAAAGTTGGTCGTAAGGAGTTGGCCCACGTAAACCCACTCTCTCTTGGAATAAATCCGAGAGAATCACGGCCAAAACCATCACCGAAAAACCGGCTTTACGAATCGATGAGCACATCACGGCAGACGAAAAGGAGAAGTCTGAAATACTCCGCGATTTACTCGAAAAAATACACTATTATCCACAAGACCCCAAATTTGACGACAATCACGAGGAAATTATTATTAGGGCACTCTATCACGTCTATACGTCGCGCGGAGTGTCCGCGTGGTTTGAGGCGCTATGTCACGGATTCTGCCTCCCGCCAGAGATTCGAGTCTCCCTCGGGCATGGGTGTGTGTCTCCGCCCCTGGTAGCTGAGTGGTCAGCGCGACAGAATGTCATACCTAACGGCCTGGGATCGATTCCCGGCTGGGTCGGAGATTTTCTCCGCTCAGGGACTGGGTGTTGTGTTGTCCCTATCATCATCATTTCATCCCCATCGACAAGCAAGTCGCTGGAGTGGCGTCAACTGGAAAGACTTGCACCCGGTGAACGGTCTACCCGACGGGAGGCCCTAGGCACACGGCATTTCCATGGGTGTGTGTGTGTGTGTGTGTGTGGTGTTCTTAGCATAAGTTAGTTAGTTTGAGTAGTGAGTAAATCTAGGGACTGATGACCTCAGCAGAGTGGTCCCTTAGAAATTCACACACATTTTAACATTTGTTCACTTCTATACAAAAATACCAC
This sequence comes from Schistocerca piceifrons, assembly GCF_021461385.2. NCBI lineage: Eukaryota > Metazoa > Arthropoda > Insecta > Orthoptera > Acrididae > Schistocerca > Schistocerca piceifrons. The sequence continues at coordinate 170,264,139 of NC_060146.1, forward strand.
ACCATCATCCACTTTTAAAAGAAATACCAGAATATAAGGCATAACCTTTGCCATATCAAGCGGCAAGAACGCAACTCCTGGAACTGACGGCACTGGACGACTTCATCTCAAACTACTTCTACCGCAGGGACTTGCTCAGGCCCTAAAACATTTATTTAATGCAACCTTAACTCAAAAAACTATGCCATCTCAGTGGAAAAAATGCGTATATTAGAATGATTCCGAAACCTGGAAAACCCAAAAACAACCCTAACTCATACATTACTTCCAATAACTGACAAAATCTTTGCAGCAATGATTAACAACAGCCTACAACAGTTTGCACAAGGCTACAGCATGATACCACATGAACAAGATGGTTTCAGAAACAATCACTGGCGCGCAAGTCGCCCAATGTAGCGTCGAATGAAATAAGACTTGCGTTTGGCGGCCGAACTTCCCCGAATAGGGGCCGCCCGGCCAACGATGCCACGCGCTCATTTCCATTTACAGTACTGCTGATCCATTGTTAAGCCTTTCTAGCAAAGCAGCAGCAACCTGAAACGAAGCGAATGCTGCCCTCTTTCTGGACATAGAACGCGGGACCTTCACAAAATGTTAAAATACGACTTTCCACCAGAAATAGTACAATAATAGCTAACCTTATTAGAAACACAAGAGTACGAATTAGGTATCAAAAACTGCCCTACTTCACACCCGAAGTCAGAGTCCCTCACGATACCGTCGTCTGCCCACTGTTATATACGATATATACAGCTGACATCCCAAGACTCAGGTGGTGGAACAAAGGCATAGCTCCGTACACAGATGCTGTCATTTACTGATATCTTACACCTACCTGCAATCAATGAACAAGCTCACAGCTACATCAGAAAACTTGAAACCTGGCTCGGTAAATGGAGAATCCGACCTAATCCAACCAAAAGTCAAAATGTCCTAATCACTCATAGGAATCCTAGTAATCGCCAGGAACAGGACCCCAACAAACTCAACACTCGATTTTTGTGACAAGAAATTACCCCACAACCAAACGTCAAATATCTTGTAATCTATCCAGATGAACTCTTAACTTGGCAGAAAAACACGACTGGAGAGATTAAACAAGCTGAAAGCCGACTTTATCTAGTACGTCTCACGAAATACCGAACACGTGGTGTCGAGCAACCGTTTGCCCTTCTTACACACAAAATATTTGTCCGAGCCATTCTTGAACATTGATCTCAGGCACGGATTATGTCATCTAACCAAAGATATGCATTTCCTCCCTACATTATTCACAGAGCACTACCGAATTCACTCCATCAGAAACCTCTGAAAAACGAAGACATCAATGAAACTGTCAATAGACCAAGAATACCCACAACGATTTGGGATGATGCAGCAGCCTGATAAAGAAAGAAAAACTTATTAGGCAAAATTACTTGAGTCAAATATACTGTACAAAAAAGACAATATTTTCATCATACATCGACCAAATTTGCAAGTTTTTTGTCTTCCACATAATTAGACGTAAATTTTCTACATCAACCAATTCACAATATCGCAATATAAAGTTATTAAAACCACTGAGTCAATTTGAGGATGTATAAGGCGAACAATGGGCAAACAATCCCAGCTGGGGTTTTTTCAAACGAGATGTTTTTTCTTCAGCTATAAGTCAAATGTCGGGATCTGGAACAAATGAAGCTTAATGGATAACATCTTCCTCTCAATTATCCATCCATAGACAATTAAAAAAACTACAAAATAAAATAAGCAGCGAACCATCTGCTTCAATTAAAAAAAAAGAGCATCAGCGACCACCTGAAGATGGCAATAAGTCTTTTTGGCGAAATATCGTGGATAAATTACGGCATGACTCGGCCGGACACCTGAGAATTCTACAAGCCGTATCAGAATCTCTACAGTATTTCCTGATATTAGCATTCACGTGGCGTTGGACTTCAAATTATCATATGTAAGCCTACAGATCCCGATTCCCACCATAAACACCATAAAAAATTTAATCACGGATGCCATAAGAAACATTTGATTCCAGCGTCTGTGGCATTTGAGCCTATTTGCCCCTGTGAGAATATTAAATTACGCCCTGGTTGTGTGTAAAAAACTATCAACGGAAATGTGTAAATTCATAAAGGCGCCCGTGAGGTTGAATTCTGAACTACAAAGTTGCCCGAAGACACTTTTGCTTTTGTTTCCATCAGGGAGCAAATACAAGCCCTTAGGCGATGCATTAGGTGAATACAGGATATGACATTTTTCTCCGTGAAATGAGCAACTCTTTGGCTTTCTATGTGACAAACTGCATTACCGTGACGAAGACTGATGTGTAATTTCGGTTGTTTTCCGTTATTTCATCGATGGTTTGTCGAAGCAATCTGTTGTATATCATTCGGCAATATCTGTTGCTTGACCCTGTAAAGCAGTGGTCGCGATATATTAGTGGAGCCAAAGAAGCAAGCCATCAGTTGTTCGGGAGTGCTCCGCAACGAACTGCTACTTCTTCTGGTACCGATTACTCTTGGAACATTCGGACAGTTCATTGCTGCACCGCCTCGTACGGATGTAACCAAGGTTCGTCTTATATTAAGGTGTTGGTTGGTTGGTTGGTTTGTGGGACTAAAGGGACCAGACTGCTATGGTCATCGGTCCCTTTTTCCAAAAAACTAAAACCACCCAAAGAGAATAAAAAACGAACAACAGGAAAGACGGCAGACGACACAGGACAAGAAATACTCCGACAGAGAACAAACAGAACAAATTAAAATCACATCGAGTGTATTAAGGTGTTATATGTGGCTTTTTCCTTTCTCTGTCGAATTTTCTGAACATTTCCGTACACCAATTGAAACATGCCTGCTTTCGAGGTTCTGTCACGTTGTGTGGAATCCATCGCGAACACAGCTATACTCTGTTCATCATAAAAATAAACCTGATGTAAAAAAAAAAAAAACACAAACGCGATGATTGGTCACAAGCCGTAGCACACGTACACTGTTAAGCTCTAGGAAGTAGCTCCTACTTGTGTATATCTTGTTACTAAGTTACGTTAAATGAAACTTAGAGACATTGTATTGTATTAATGGCTATCAACGTTTTTCTCAATCACTCTTAGCTATGTAGATTTTATTCCTAAAATCATGTACAGTCACAGTCTCTGTACTGTTGTGCTCTGATTGTCGCGCTGTTAATCCGCAGTATCAAAATGGCTGACGTTACTTCCTGCTCAGTAGTGAAACACGCGTATGAAACACGGTCAAAAAGTGTCGAAAAATAGGCTGTTATTAATGTTTTTCATAGATTTACAGAAAAAATCGGCTTTGAAGTTTTCCGAGGGACTGTTGAGATACAAGTACAGATTGGACGTATATTGGGATCGGTAGCGTAGTGGGTTAATAATCTGGTACAGTGCATGGTTCAAGTCGCACCTTGGTATTGTTTCTTTTTTTCGTTCAATTTGAAATACCTACATCTTGTAATTGTGAAATTCATCATCATTTTTTATGAATAATGCACATCTTCTTCTTTCTAATTATATATTGCACGCGAAATTCCCGTTTTCATATCAAATATAAATTCCTAACTATCGATGACCTTTGGAGAAAAGAGAACCACTTGTATGAATATCAAGAGCTCAGATGGAAACCCAGTTCTAAGCAAAGAAGGGAAAGCAGAAAGGTTGAAAGAGTATATAGAGGGTGTATACAAGGACGATGTACTTGAGGACAATATTATGGAAATCGAAGAGGATGTAGATGAAGATGAAATGGGAGATACGATACTGCGTGAAGAGTTTGACAGAGCACTGAAAGACCTGAGTCGAAACAAGGCCCCGGTAGACAACATTTCATTAGAACTACTGACGGCCTTGGGAGAGCCAGTCCTGACAAAACTCTACCATCTGGTGAGCAAGATGTATGAGACAGACGAAATACCCTCAGACATCAAGAAGAAGATAATAATTCCAATCCCAAAGAAAGCAGGTGCTGACAGATACGAAAATTACCGAACTATCAGTTTAATAAGTCACGGCTGCAAAATACTAACGCGAATTCCTTACAGACGAATGGAAAAACTGGTAGAAGCCGAGCTCGGCGAAGATCAGTTTGGATTACGCAGAAATGTTGGAACACGTGAGGCAATACTGACCCTACGACTTACCTTAGAAGCTAGATTAAGGAAAGGCAAACCTACATTTCTAGCATTTGTGGACTTGGAGAAAGCTTTTGACAATGTTGACTGGAATACTCTCTTTCAAATTCTGAAGGTGGCAGGGGTAAAATACAGGGAGCGAAAGGCTATTTACAATTTGTACAGAAACCAGATGGCAGTTATAAGAGTAGATGGGCATGAAAGGGAAGCAGTGGTTGGGAAAGGAGTGAGACAGGGTTGTAGCCTCTCCCCGATGTTATTCAATCTGTATATTGAGCAAGCAGTGAAGGAAACAAAAGAAAAATTCGGAGTAGGAATTAAAATCCATGGAGTAGAAACAACACTTTGAGGTTCGCCGATGACATTGTAGTTCTGTCAGAGACAGCAAAGGCCTTAGAAGAGCAGTTGAACGTAATGGATAGTGTCTTGAAAGCAGGATATAAGATGAACATCAACAAAAGCAAACCGAGGATAATGGAATGTAGTATAATTAAGTCGGGTGATGCTGAGGGAATTAGGTTAGTAATGTAGTAGTAATGGAAAAGTAGTAATGGAATTTTGCTACTTGGCGGGCAAAATAACTGATGATGGTCGAAGTAGAGAGGATATAAAATGTAGACAGGCAATGGCAAGGAAAGCGTTTCTGAAGAAGAGAAATTTGTTAACATCGAGTATAGATTTAAGTGTCAGGAAGCCGTTTGTGAAAGTATTTGTGTGGAGTGTAGCCATGTATGGAAGTGAAACATGGACGATAAATAGTTTGGACAAGAAGAGAATAGAAGCTTTCGAAATGTCGTACTACAGAAGAATGCTGAAGATTAGATGGGTAGATCACATAATTAATGAGGAGGTATTGAATAAGATTGGGGACAAGTCTGTGGCACAACTTGATTAGAAGAAGGGATCGGCTGGTAGGACATATTCTGAGGCATCAAGGGATCACAAATTTAGTATTGGAGGGCAGTGTGGAGGATAAAAATTGTTGAGGGAGACTATGAGATAAATGCATTAAACAGATGCAGAAGGATGTGTGTTGCCGTAGGTACTGGGAGATGAAGCTTGCACAGGATAGTTTAGCATGGAGAGCTGCATCAAACCAGTCTCTGGACTGAAGACCACAACAAACAACAACTATCGATATTTTATGAAAGGTTATTTATAAAGGCTGCTTAAATTAAGAAAACATAACAATTTAATTTTTTAGAAATAAATGAAAAACCAGATAGTCTCTATCTGCACTGTGTCCATTGTTTTATACCACAGATGTAGTCTCACACGAACCATAGTGATAAGTGAAGAAGACACACGGAAAACAATCATTTTCCCGGCATCGAGCACACCATACACATGCTACATTTGCCACAGTACCATTACAATATGAACCCTGAAACGCCTATGTATTCAGTACCAGCGATGGCGAGGCATGACAGAATCTCTGACCAGAGAGTTATTTATCGCAGTAGTACGTAGCGATTTGGCAGAAACAGTTGTTGTGTGTAGGGAGTCGCGAGAGGATGTAGTCAGCCGACTGTAGTAGCGAGAGGACGGTAGTACTGAGCGGGCGTCGGCATGGGTCGGCGGCGTGCTCTCCTTACATCTCTGGTCACGGTTCGGGACGAGGTATATTGTTAAAAAAGGTAATGAAGCAGCATTGCGCACATCAGATAATGTATGTTAATTGTAATGAATTTGTTCAAGAAATGCCCCAATAATAATTTTTCAAAGTAATCGTTTTAAAGAAAAAGATTCATTTGAATTTAAAGAATATTTCCTATGCTTTTCCTCCAAGAATCAATTTACCAGGTTTAATAATTTCACAGGGCCGAAGGTCAGCGCTGCTGGCCTATTATTGTGGGTTTAATGATCAATCTTCATTTCTTAATTTTTGTGGCGAGTTTACATTGGGCCATTATTTTTCAATATTTTTGTAGCAAAGGTACAGTTGGTTTTATTTCAATTTAACGATGTTTTGTGGGAGCTCAACAACATTTGGGTCTATTCCCATTAACATTTAAGTATTGTCTTTTACATTATTTGCGGGGAGGTTACACTTGGCTAATAATTTTCATTTTTTAAATATTGTCATTTTGTTTAAATTTTGCGGGGAGGTTTCAACCCAACAGAACTGATCTGGAGCCAAGTGAAGGGATTTGTCGGGAGACTGGAACTAACGCACGTAACTTTTCACACTTCACTGACGAACGCTGGCGGAATATAGAACGGCGCGTCATAGAAGAAGAGGAGAAATTGCAGGTGCTGGGTTATTTCGTGGATTCTTTTTAAGTTAGGTCAACTAAGAAGCGTGCGAAAGTGTTGGAGTTTTGCCGAATATTATTTTATTCTATTTAAAAATTAAATGACATTCCAAGCTATATTGTTTCTCTAATCGTCTCGTTTTTTAGTCTAAACAGTAAGTAGCCCGTTTAGGTTTTTATGTTGGTAACGCCACGTAGTGCTCTGTATGAAAATCGTTGACTGCGCTGTGTGCAGTCTGTGGCTGGTTGGACTCATTGTTGGAATATTCGCTTGTGTAGTGTTGGGATGTTGGATGTGAACAGCGCGTAACGTTGGGCAGTTATTTTGAGCGGACTATCGGGACGTGTGTCCGTCAGAAAAAGGAAATTAATTGGATGTCACAAAATTATATATATGTATTATCAGTTTTGAGCGCTATTAAGGTAAATACATTGTTTGTTCTCTATTAAAATCTTTCATTTTGTAACTATGCCTATCAGTAGTTAGTGCCTTCAGTAGTGAGAATCTTTTATTTAGCTGGCAGTATTGACGCTCGCTGTATTGCAGTAGTTCGAGTAACGAAGATTTTTGTGACGTAAGTGACTCTTGAAAGGTATAGGTTATTGTTAGTCATGGTCATTCTTTTGTAGGGATTATTGAAAGTCAGATTGCGTTGCGCTAAAATATTGTGTGTCAGTTTATCGATGATCAGAATAAGTAAAGAGAAAACTGTTTGAGTACATTGGGTTTTGCTCAACTGTTTGAAAATCAAATAAAGTAGAAGTTTACCAGCGCTGTTATTCATAATTTTTCAAAGGGAACGTTTCAAAACTATAACTGCCTAATCATTGCAGGTTAGTTCGTCCAGTTGGCTGGCCAATGCTGTCCAAGTTAAATGCGCCAGTAAAGCTGTTGTCCTGCATTAACGCTTTGTGCATAACACAGCATAAAGCGTATCATTATGATCCTACCTGACTGTACTGGACACAGCTTGGCTTCCGCTCCACATGAAAGAAATCCAATGAGATTCAGGCAAACGCGGAAGAATACATGGTGTAATGTTTTCGTCAGGTTAATTCTTAAGATGAACACAGTATAATTGTTGAAGCAAAATCGAGTGCACTGTAGTGTTTGACATACACTACCTAATCAAAAGGGTCCAGACATCTGTTGGTGGAAATTAATATGCATTGTGTCCACCATTCGCCGTTATGACGGCCTGGTCTCTGCTGGGGACTCTCTCATTAAGGTGACAATGTCTGGTGGAATGACAGCCCTTGTTGTTGTTGTGGTCTTCAGTCCTGAGACTGGTTTGATGAAGCTCTCCACGGGCGTGTGTGTGATGTCCTTAGGTATAAATTCTAAGGACTGATGACCTCCAATGTAAAGTCCAATAGTGCCTAGAGCCATTTGAACCTCCTTTTATATTGGCGCGTCCGCCTCTACTGACATCTGGTGGTCAATTCCGCAATGTATATGGCTGTCCGCATCCTGTTGATCAACAGTGTATGCCGTCTCACTTTAAGTCAGATGTCAATCCTCTTCAACCACATCTTCCACATCCTACATATTTTTGTGGTACAACAACCGAGACTGGTTGGGCCTTTCAAAAGCCATTGATAAAGCACAAGCAGACGCATTTCAGAACTCCAGTAGTCTTTTCTGTGAGTGACTGATTACTAGGAGTTCGATAACTTGATTCCACGCCTTTAGGAGAACTGTAAAAATCATCTAACTAAAATCTTCACGTGAGACTTTCACTTTGTCACGTCACTGAATCATTTTAGATGGTCACTATAAAGAACTTCAGTCGGCCAGTTCCAGATCTACTGTCGTTTTAACAAACAACAAATGAAGTTTAAAATAGGAGCAGTGCGCCCTCGATAGCGCCATATAGTAAGCTAAAGGCGCGATCCTTGCACTTTTTTGTTTGACAAATGGCAATACAAAAGCAGCACGAAAGCTCCTCTTTGCTCGGCTTGTATCTTTCGTAATCTGACAGCTCTGCGTTTGCCCATGCTCTGGGTCTGGCGGTCAAATAACAGGACACCATCTCTCTCTCCCCGCACGCGGACACCCGGTGTATTTTCGCGCTATCCACGAGTGAAGTGTTTACTCCGCCAAAAACGTGACTAATGCTCGCATTAACTGAGCAGCCATGCAAAACGAAACCGACAAGCTGTGTACAGAAACAGAACGAGCAAATGCGTAGACGCCACGAATGCTTCCGCTAAATGCGTAGTCGCCACGAATTCTTCGGCTATTTCGGTGAACCGAAGGGAATTTTCCCTGCTGTTCACGGGATTTGAGTTCTATCATTACTTCGACGTCCAAGTCCACACTGCTGCTCTAAAGTGCTGCACACCTTTGTTTGTAAGGATTTCCTCTTGTTAGTGACATGGAGGCTCCAAAGAAACTGGTATAGGCATGCGTATTCAAATACAGAGATATGTAAACAGCCAGAATACGGCGCTGCGGTCAGCAACGACTATATAAGGCAACAGGTGTCTGGCGTAGTTGTCAGATCGATTACTGCTGCAAAAATGGCAGGTTATTATGATTTAAGTTTGGAAATTGGAAGTTTGTCGTAAGTTCTTATGCAGCAAACTGCTGATGTCATCGGTCCTTAAGCTTACACTACTTAATCTAACTTAAAAACTAACTTACGCTAAGGACAACACACACCCATGTCCGTGTGAAGACTCGAACCTCCGACGTAGAGAGCCCTGAGGACTGTAACAAGGCGCCTCAGAACGCGGCGCGATTTAAGTGAATTTGAGCGCAGTACTATAGTCGGCGCACGAGCGGTGGGACACAGCATCTCTGAGGTAACCATCAAGTAGAGATTTTCCCGTACGACCATTTCACGGGTGTACCGTGAATATCAGGAACATCAAATCTCCCGACATCGCAGCGGCCGGAAGAAGATCCTGCAAGAATGGGACCAACGATGACTGAAGAGAATCTTTCAACGTGACGGAAGTGCAAGTCTTCCGCAGACTGCTGCAGATTTCAGTAATGGGCCATCAAAAAATGTCAGCTTGCGAACCATTCAACGAAACATCGTCGATATGGGCTTTCGGAGCGGAAGGCCCATTCGTGTACCCTTGATGACTGCACGTCACAAAGCTTTACGCCTCACCTGGGCCCATTAACATCGACATTGGACTGTTGATGACTGGGAACATGTCTCCTGGACGAGTCTCGTTTAAAATTGTATCGAGCGGATGGACGTGTAGGGGTATAGAGACAACTTCATTAATCCATGGACCCTGCAGGAAACTGTTCAAAGTGGGGAAGGCTCTGTATTGGTGTGGGGCGTATACTGTTTGAGTGATATGAAGCTCCTGATTTGTCTAGATACGAGTCTGACAGGGGAAACGTACGTAAGCATCCTGTCTGACCACCTGCCTCCATTCACTTCCATTGTGCATTCCGACGGACTAGGGCAATTTCAGCGGGACAATGCGACATCCCACACGTCGACAATTGATACATAGTGCCTTCAGGAACATTCGTCTAGTTTAAACACTTCCGCTGGTCACCAAACTCCCTAGACATTAACATTATTGGGCATATCTGGGATACCTTACAAACTTGCTATTCATACGAGATCTCCACCCCTTCTTACTCTTACGGATTTATGGGCAGCCCTGCAGGGTTCATGGAGTCAGATCCCTGCACCACTACTTCAGACAATAGTCGAGTCCGTGTCACGCCGTGGAGCAGTACATCTCGCGGGGGCTCCTCACGGTATTAGGCAGGTGTACCAGTTTCTTTGGCTCTTCAATTAGTCGTCGCGATCAAAAGACAGGACGTAGTGAAAAGCACCACAAAAACGAGCCAAAGAATAAATCAGAATGAATAAAAGAACTAGAGAGGGAGATGCAAAGCAAACTAAACAAGCCTTACGGGAACGGATCCGATGCATGTTGGCAGGAGTCGTGGCGGGCGGCTGCCAGCAGAATACAGTACTGACCGCGCGTGCGTGACAGACAAGTGAAAAGTTGGCGCCTGTATTGGCGACATAATGACTTGTACGTTGTTACGCTTAAGTCTATCTGGAGGCATCAAGGGCACTCCACGGTAGGAAATCAGACACACAATACAGATAGCAGGCAAAAGTGGTATCGTTTGGGTTGTTGTGTTTGTCTTCAGTCCCGAGACTGGTTTGATGCAGCTCTCCATGCTACTCTATCCTGTGCAAGCTGCTTCATCTCCCAGTACTTACTGCAACCTACATCCTTCTGAATCTGCTTAGTGTATTCATCTCTTGGTCTCCCTCTACGATTTTTACCCTCCACTCTGACCTCCAGTACTAAATTGGTGATCCCTTGATGCCTCAGGAGATGTCCTACCAACCAGTCCCTTCTTCTTGTCAAGTTGTGCCACAAACTCCTCTTCTCCCCAATTCTGTTCCATACCTCCTCATTAGTTATGTGATCCACCCATCTAATCTTCAGCATTCTCCTGTAGCACCACATTTCGAAAGCTTCTATTCTCTTCTCGTCCAAACTATTTATCGTCGATGTTTCACTTCCATACAGGGCTACACTCCATACAAATACTTTCAGAAACGACTTCCTGACACTTAAATCTATACTCGAAGTTAACAAATTTCTCTTCTTCAGAAACGCTTTCCTTGCCATTGCCTGTCTACATTTTATATCCTCTCTACTTCGACCATCATCAGTTATTTTGCTCCCCAAATAGCAAAACTCCTTTACTACTTTGTCTCATTTCCTGATCTAATTCCCTCAGCATCACCCGTGTTAACTCGACTACATTCCATTATCATCGTTTTGCTTTGGTTGATGTTCATCTTATATCCTCCTTTCAAGACACTGTCCATTCCGTTCAACTGCTCTTCCAAGTCCTTTGCTGTCTCTGACGGAATTACAATGTCATCGGCGAACCTAAACGTTTTTATTTCTTCTCCACTGACTTTAATAAATACTCCGAATTTTTCTTTTGTTCCCTTTACTGCTTGCTCAATACACAGATTGAATAACATCGGGAAGAGGCTACAACCGTGTCTCACTCCCTTCCCAACCACTGCTTCCCTTTCATGCCCCTCGACTCTTATAACTGCCATCTGGTTTCTCTACAAATTGTGAATAGCCTTTCGCTCCCTGTATTTTACCCCTGCCACCTTCAGAATTTGAAAGAGAGTATTCCAGTCAACATTGTCAAAAGCTTTCTCCAAGTCCACAAATGCTAGAAATGTTGGTTTGCCTTTCCTTAATCTAGCTTCTAAGTTAAGTCGTAGGGTCCGTATTGTCTCACGTGTTCCAACATTTCTGCGTAACCCAAACTGATCTTCGCCGAGGTCGGCTTCTACCAGTTTTTCCATTCGTCTGTAAGGAATTCGCGTTAGTATTTTGCAGCCGTGACTTATTAAACTGATAGTTCGGTAATTTTCGTATCTGTCAGCACCTGCTTTCTTTGGGATTGGAATTATTATATTCTTCTTGAAGTCTGAGGGTATTTCGCCTGTCTCATACATCTTGCTCACCAGATGGTAGAGTTTTGTCAGGACTGGCTCTCCCAGGGCCGTCAGTAGTTCCAATGGAATGTTGTCTATTCCCGGGGCCTGGTTTCGACTCAGGTCTTTCAGTGCTCTGTCGAACTCTTCACGCAGTATCTTATCTCACATTTCGTCTTCGTCTGCATCCTCTTCCATTTCCATAATATTGTCCTCAAGTACATCGCCCTTGTATAGACTCTCTATATACTCCTTCCACCTTTCTGCTTTCCCTTCTTTGCTTAGAACTCTGTTTCCATTTGAGCTCTTGTTATTCATACAAGTGGTTCCCTTTTCTCCAAAGGTCTCTTTAATTTTCCTGTAGGCAGTATCTATCTTACCCCTAGTGAGACAAGCCTCTACATCCTTACATTTATCCTCTAGCCATCCCTGCTTAGCAATTTTGCACTTCCTGTCGATCTCATTTTTGAGCCGTTATTATTCCCTTTTGCCTGCTTCATTTACTGCATTTTTATATTTTCTCCTTTTATCAATTAAATTCAATATTTCTTCTGTTACCCAAGGATTTCTACTACCCCTCGTCTTTTTACCTACTTGATCCTCTGCTGCCTTCACTACTTCATTCCTCAAAGCTACCCATTCTTCTTCTACTGTATTTCTTTCCCCCATTCCTGTCAATTGTTCCCTTATGCTCTCCCTGAAACTCTGTACAACCTCTGTGTCTTTCAGTTTATCCAGGTCCCATCTCCTTAAATTCCCTCCTTTTTGCAGTTTCTTCAGTTTTAATCTACAGTTCATAACCAATAGAGCGTGGTCAGAGTCCACATCTGCCCCTGGAAGTGTCTTACAATTTAAAACCCGGTTTCTAAATCTCTGTCTTACCATTATATAATCTATCTGATACCTTTTAGTATCTCCAGGTTTCTTCCATGTATACAACCTTCTTTCATGATTCTTAAACCAAGTGTTAGCTATGATTAAGTTATGCTCTGTGCTAAATTCTACCAGATGGCTTCCTCTTTCATTTTTCTCCCCAATCCATATTCACCCACTATGTTTCCTTCTCTCCCTTTTCCTACGCTCGAATTCCAGTCACCCATCAGTATTAAATTTTCGTCTCCCATCACTACCTGAATAATTTCTTTTATCTCATCATACATTTCATCAATTTCTTCATCATCTGCAGAGCTAGTTGGCATATAAACTTGTACTACTTTAGTAGGCGTGGGCTTCGTGTCTATCTTGGCCACTATATTACGTTCACTATGTTGTTTGTAGTAGCTTATCCGCACTCCATTTATTTTATTCATTATTAATCCTACTCCAGCATTACCCCCTATTTGATTTTGTATATGTAACCCCGTATTCACCTGACCAAAAGTCTTGTTCCTCCTGCCACCGAACTTCACTAATTCCTACTATATCTAACTTTAATCTATCCATTTCTCTTTTTAAATTTTCTAACCTACCTGCCCGATTAAGGGATCTGACATTCCACGCTCCGATCTGTAGAACGCCAGTTTTCTTTCTCCTGATAACGACGTCCTCCTGAGTAGTCCCCGCCCGGAGATCCGAATGGGGGGCTATTTTACCTCCGGAATATTTTACCCAAGAGGACGCCATCATCATTTAACCATACAGTAAAGCTGCGTGCCCTCAGGAAAAATTGCGACTGTAGTTTCCCCTTGCTTTCAGCTGTTCGCAGCACCAGCACAGCAAGGCCCTTTTGGTTAATGTCACAAGGCCAGATTAGTCAATCATCCAGACTCTTGCCCCTGCAACTACTGAAGAGGCTGCTGCCCCTCTTCAGGAACCACACGTTTGTCTGGCCTCTCAACAGATACCCCTCCGTTGTGGTTGCACCTACGTTACGGCTATCTGTATCGCTGAGGCACGCAAGCATCCCAACGGCAAGGTCCCTGGTTCATGGGGTAAGTCGTTTGGGTTACCGAAGATAAATACACTGATGCTCATAAATTGAGGATAAAGCTGATACATAGTGAAGCAACGCTCTGGTGGGTGGTTTGCGGGTTTAAATCATCTCGGGGTATGCTCATGCGGTGCATTTGACCTGCGGTCGTCGCACAGCGGCGATGGCAGCAGTCCACATACGCCGAGGTGTGTTGGTGCATGTCGGAGTACGGTGCAGCGAGTAAGTGTGCAGATGTTTTCAGGCGTGCTAATGGTGACTACTGTGTGTTGAGAATTGTTCATAGAATACATATTGACGTTATGAGGGGTAGAATACTAGGGCGACTGGAGGCTGGTCAAACAAAGGACGGCGTAGCACAGGCCCTCCGTGTGCCACAAAGTGTTATCTCATGATTACGGCAACGATTCCAGCAGACAGGAAACGTGTCCAGGCGCTACAGTACGGGACGCCCACAGTGTACAACACCACAAGAAGACCGAAATCTCACCATCAGTGCCCGCAGACGGCCACCGAGTACTGCAGGTAGCCTTGCTCGGGACCTTATCGCAGCCACTGGAATAGTTGTCTCCAGACACCCAGTGTACAGACGACTGAAAAGACATGGTTTATTCGCCTGTAGACCTGCCAGGTGCATTCCACTGACCTCTGGTCACAGGAGAGCCCGTAAAGCCTGGTGTCAAGAACACAGTACACGGTCATTGGAACAGTGGTCCCAGGTTGTGTTCACGGACGAGTCCAGGTATAGTCTGAACAGTGATTCTTGCCGGGTTTTCATTTGGCTCCTTGAAAGGACCTTTATGGAGGTGGTGGTTTGATGGTGTGGGGTGGGATTATGATTGGTGCCCGTACACCCCTGCATGTCTTTGACAGAGGAACTGTAACAGGTCAGGTGTATCGGGACGTCATTTTGCACCAGTATGTCCGCCTTTTCAGGGGTGCAGTGGGTCCCACCTTGCTCCTGATGGATGAGAACGCACGGCCCCACCGTGCTGTCATCGCAGAGGAGTACCTTGAAACAGAAGATATCAGGGGAATGGAGTGGCCTGCCTGTTCTCCAGACCTAAACCCCATCGAGCACGTGTGGGATGCTCTCCGTCGACGCATCGCTGCACGTCTTCAAACCCCTACGGCACTCCAGGAGCTCCGACAGGCACTGGTGCAAGAATGGGAGACTATACCCCAGCAGCTGCTGGACCAGCCGACCCAGAGTATGCCAATCCATTGTGCGGCCTGTGTACGTGTGCATAGTAATCATATCCAATATTAACGTCGGGGTACATGCGCAGGGAACAGTGGCGTTTTGTAGCATGTGTGTTTCGGGACGATTTTCTCAACTTATTAAAAATACTGTGGACTTACAGATCAGTGTCGTGTGTGTTCCCTATGTGCCTATGTTATTAGCGCCAGTTTTGTGTACTGCCACGTTGTGTGGCACCACAGTCTGCAATTATCCTTAATTTATGAGCATGAGTGTAGTAACATTAGAGCCATGCAAATTGCAAACGCTCTGTGCAGCTGTCCGACCGACCGCTACGGTTGCAGGTTCGAATCCTGCCTCGGACATGGATGTGTGTGATGTCCTTTGGTTAGTTAGGTTTAAGTAATTCTAAGTTCTAGGCGACTGATGACCTCAGATGTTAAGTCGCATAGTGCTCAGAGCCATTTGAACCATTTGAACAGGACTTGCAACATGCGGTCGTGCATCATCCTGCGGAAATGTAGGGTTTCGCAGGGATCGAATGAAGGGTAGAGCCACGCGTCGTAACACATCTGAAATGTAACGTCCACTGTTCAAAGTGCCGTCAATGCGAACAAGAGGTGACCGAGACGTGTAACCAATGGCATCCCATACCATCACGACGGGTGATACGCCAGTATGGCGGTGACGAAAACATGCTTCCAATGTGCGTTAACCGCGATGTCGCCATACACGGATGCGACCATCATGATGCTGTAAACAGAACCTGGATTCATCCGAAAAAACGACGTTTTGCCATTCGTGCACCCAGGTTCATCGTTGAGTACACCATCGCAGGCGCTCCTGTCTGTGATGCAGCGTGAAGGGTAACCGCAGCCATGGTCTTCGAGCTGATAGTCCATGCTGCTGCAAACGTCGTCGAACTGTTCGTGCAGATGGTTATTGTCTTGCAAACGTCCCCATCTGTTGACTCAGGGATCGAGACGTGGCTGCACTATCTGTTATAGCCATGTGGATAAGATGTCTGTCATCTCGACTGCTAGTGGTACGAGGCCGTTGGGATCCAGCACGGCGTTCTGTATTACTCTCCTGAACCCACAGATTCAATATTCTGCTAACACTCATTGGATCTCGACCAACGCGAGCAGCAATGTCGCGATACGATAAACCGCAATCGCGATAGCCTACAATCCGACCTTTATCAAAGTCGGAAACGTGATGGTACGCATTTCTCCTCCTTACACGAGGCATCACAACAACTTTTCACTAGGCAACGCCAGTCAACTGCTGTTTGTGTATAAGAAATCGGTTGGAAATGTTCCTCATGTGAGCACGTTGCAGGTGTCGCCACCGGCGCCAACCTTGTGTGAATGCTATGAAAAGCTAATAATTTGCATATCACAGCATCTTCTTCCTGTCGGTTAAATTTGACGTCTGTAGCACGTCATCTTCTTGGTGTAGCAATTTTAATGGCCAGTAGTGTACTTCCGCCTACACATAATAAGACGAATAATGCGTTACTGCTAGTGTGCACTATATTATAAACGAGATCAGAGGTACAGTGGGCTGGCAGAGACGAAGGGGGCGGTAACTTGCAGTTGGCGGCCGGCCGTGAGCTCAGACGCTCGCCATCGGCCACTTGACCAATCAAGGCACTTCAGCCGGCCGCAGGCGCGCCCTATTACTGGCCTGCGCTCATGAATGGAACTCAGGCATGGCCAGTGACGCGCTGACCGTCACAGGTTCGGCGGTTGTATCAGAGGCGGGTCTCCAGCTCCACCCTGAAACTGTGTGATATGAGCAACTGGCCGCACATATTCGCCGTCTGAAGGATAAGCAGCATCCTTCAAGGCTTAATTGCCGTTGCAGTAATTATTGCTTATCTTTCCATTCCAGAGACCGGTGTAAGGTTACCTACAGATTGTGCCACAAAGGTGCTGAAGCTAAAATTGAAACAAATGAGCCCTCGGTCACAATTTTTTAGTCTTATTAACCAGGTTTCACAGGGTGTCTTCACCACAATTTAAACGTTTACAGTGGCCTGTAACATACACTACTGGCCATTAAAATTGCTACACCACGAAGATGACGTGCTACAGATGCGAAATTTAACCGACCGGGAGAAGATGCTGTGATATGCAAATGATTAGCTTTTCAGAGCACAAGGTTGGTCCCGGTGGCGACACCTGCAACTTTCTGACATGAGGAAGGTTTCCAAGCGATTTCTCATATACAAACAGCAGTTGACCGGCGTTGCCTGGTGAAACGTTGTTGTGATGCCTCGTGTAAGGAGGAGAAATGCGTAACATCACGTTTCCGACTTTGATAAAGTTCGCATTGTAGCATATCACTGTTGTGGTTTATCGTATCGCGACATTGCTGCTCGCGTTGGTCGAGATCCAATGACTGTTAGCAGAATATGGAATCCGTGGGTTCAGGAGGGTAATACGGAACGCCGTGCTGGATCCCAACGGCCTCGAATCACTTGCAGTCGAGATGACAGGCATATTATCCGCATGGCTGTAACAGATCGTGCAGCCACGTCTCGATCCCTGAGTCAACAAATGGGGACGTTTGAGAGACAACAACCATCTGCACGGACAGTTCGACAACGTTTGCAGCAGCACGGACCATCAGCTCGGAGGCCATGGCTGCGGTTACGCTTGACGCTGCATCACAGACAGGAGCCCATGTGATGGCGTACTCAACGACGAACCTGGGTGCACGAATGGCAAAACGTCATTTTTTCGGATGAATCCAGGTTTTGTATACAGCATCATGATGGTCGCATCCGTGTTTGGCGACATCGCGGTGAACGCACATTGGAAGCGTGTATTCGTCGTCGCCATACTGGCGTATCACCCGGTGTAATGGTATGGGATAGCATTGGTTACAGGTGTCGGTCACCTCTTGTTCGCATTGACGGCACTATGAACAGTGGACGTTACATTTTAGATTTGTTACGACCCGTGGCTCTACCCTTCATTCGATCCCTGCCAAACCCTACATTTCAGCCGGATAATGCACGACCGCATGTTGCAGGTCCTGTACGGGCCTTTCTGGATACATAAGATGTTCGACAGCACATTCTCCAGATCTCTGACCAATTGAAAACGTCTGGCCAATGGTGGCCGATCAACTGGCTCGTCACAATACGCCAGTCACTACTCTTGATGAACTGAGGTATCATGCTGAAGCTGGATGGGCAGCTGTACCTGTACACGCCATCCAAGCTCTGTTCGACGGCGTATCAAGGCCGTTATTACGGCCAGAGGTAGTTGTTCTGGGTACTGATTCCTCAGGATGTATGCACCCATATTACGTGAAAATGTAATCACATGTCAGTTCTAGTATAATATATTTGTCCAATGAATACCTGTTTATTATCTGCATATTTTCTTGGTGTAGCAATTTTAATGACCAGTAGTGTAAAAGTGTAAGTACTGACTAATAATACAAGTCAGAGACATTACTTACATGTCACGTGTAAAATAATAACAGGCCGGAATGGCTTTAGTCACTTTTTTTTATAAAAGGAGGCATGAAGGTGAGCTACTATGGGCTGCTCATACCTGTACAGCCATAGGTTGCAATGGACTGAAGCGCCCGCGTAAAAAAGTGCGGGCAGGTGAACATTACATTGGATCGAGAGTGCCCTCTAGTACACGCAAGTAGAACTTGGCTGCTTAACATTGAAGTGTAGACAGGCGCCTCGGTCCGTTGCAACCTGTGGCTGTACGGGTATGAGCAGTCCATAGTGGCTCGCCTTCATGCATTCTTTTAAAAAAAATTGTGACTAAAGCCCTTCTGGCCTGTTATTTATTTGGTACGTGGCATGTAAGTACTGTGTCTTGTATTGTTAGTTAGTACTTACACTTTTATATAAAAAATTTCTTTTCCCATAAATTTGTAATTATGTTACAGACCACTTTAAACGTTTAAATTCTGATGGAGGCACTCTTAGAAGTGTTGAACCTGGTTAATAAGACTAAAAATTATGTTAAACTGTGATGACTGTTTCTCAGAGAGACCCCCCTCCCATTTTTAAGATCGTTTTGAACATTCTACTTGGTGTTTATAAAGCGCTAAAGGCAGGCCTTGTATTTATAGACTTTTGCCTGATTATCTTATTCTTTTTGTTGCGGCTTAAGCTCCAGCTTGCTCTGTACTATGTGATTTAAAGTTTATACTTAAGTTGTTCCCATATGCTCATCCCATACATTCACTTGGCCCTTTTTATTAGTATTAGTTATGCTCAGCAATTCAGCAATAAATTCAGTTCTTATATTAAACTTTCCCTGTTTTAATTAAACTGGGTGGCGATCCAGCAAAATTTTGTGGTACACCAAAATTACAGTAGACAGCCGAGTTTCGCACTGAATAACTTCCACAAGTTTCTGTTTTCAGATCACTTTCCAAATAACCATTCACCCGTTAATTTGGGATGGACATCATTAAAAGAAAGGCGTTTTTCGTTGCGACGGTATCTTCTCACGAAATTCCAATCACCAACTTTCTCCTCCGAATGTGAAAATATTTTGTTGACACCGACCTACATAGGGAGGAACGATCACCAAGATAAAATAAGGGAAATCAGAGCTCGTACGGAAAGATATAGGTGTTCATTCTTTCCGCGCGCTAAATGAGATTGGAATAATAGAGAATTCTGAAGGTGGTTCGATGAACCCTCTGCCAGGCACTTAAATGTGATTTGCAGGGTATCGATGTAGATGTTAGTAACCATCTAACCTAGCCTTCACCTATTGCCAGAAACGACCCTTGACTGGGATTCCACGCTAAACAGTGGCTCCGCCTTGCCCGTTTGGATTACTGGTGTAGGTTAGTTGTCGCAGGTCGCAGAGGTGGCGTCCATTTGCAAGAGTCACGTCAGGGCGTTCAGATTCTGAAGTGTCCGCCACGTGTTGTTCGGAGTTCATACTGTTGTGATGTTGACCCATCGACCGACCGGTGCTGCAGCCAGAGATGACCTTCCCGAGGTCTGCGCCGGCGCCAGCCGCGTGCGTTCTCAGTTCGACGACCCTGCTGTCTACTCGCTGGGGACGGGTTTCCGCAACCTAGCGGAACCCGGCAGAACAGCTGAAGCGGCCAAACAACCTCCTGTGCACTGCGAGCAGCCCGGGGCTCTCGGCCGTTCGCGGAAACCGCTGACGAGCACATCTTACATCACCTGTTCCTCGTCGACACAAATAAATTCTGCCAAAACCGAAGCAATGTCGTTCGCTACCGAGATCAAGCGCACAAAGCGCCAGTTCAAAACTAGCGTGACTCACCAGGGAACCTTTCTTTTTCTCCACACTTGTAGCATTTGAAACTCGAAAAAAACTGTAAAAAACCGTCTTTGAATAATGGAAGATATCAGAGCGCTGTTAACCCTTTCTGCGTCTGCGATTCCAAACGGCATCATTAAGTATTCCTGGCTTTTTTTGAGCTTCCCAATGCTTCAATGATACCATTTGGCATCGCTTCACGTAGTTCCAAGTTTGGCCAACAGATCACACTGGCGTTTGCTTTCACGACTCGCCGTTTGTTTGAAGTGCAGAACAGAGAAGAGTCTTGACTTGTGCTACTGCACTTGTGACTGAACTGTAACTGTTGTGTTTAGTTTTATTCTGTGTATACAGGCAGCGAAAGGCTATTTACCATTTGTACAGAAATCAGATGGCAGTTATAAGAGTCGAGGGGCATGAAAGGGAAGCAGTGGTTGGGAAGGGAGTGAGACAGGGTTGTAGCCTCTCCCCGATGTTATTCAATCTGTATATTGAGCAAGCAGTAAAGGAAACAAAAGAAAAATTCGGAGTAGGTATTAAAGTCCATGGAGAAGAAATAAAAACGTTGAGGTTCGCCCATGACATTGTAATTCTGTCAGAGACAGCAAAGGACTTTGAAGAGCAGTTGAGCGGAATGGACAGTGTCTTGAAAGGAGGATATAAGATGAACATCAACAAAAGCAAAACGAGGATAATGGCATGCAGTCGAATTAAGTCGGGTGATGCTGAGGGAATTAGTTTAGGAAATGAGACACTTAAAGTAGTAAAAGAGTTTTGCTATTTGGGGAGCAAAATAACTGATGATGGTCGAAGTAGAGATGATATAAAATGTAGACTGGCAATGGCAAGGAAAGCGTTTCTGAAAAAGAGGAATTTGATAACATCTAGATTTAAGTGTCACGAAGTCGTTTCTGAAAGTATTTGTATGAGTGTAGCCATGTACGGAAGTGAAACATGGACGATAAATAGTTTGGACAAGAAGAGAATAGAAGCTTTCGAAATGTGGTGCTACAGAAGAATGCTGAAGATTAGATGGTTTAGATCACGTAACTAATGATGAGGTACTGAATAGAATTGGGGAGAAGAGGAGTTCGTGGCACAACTCGACAAGGAGAGAGGGACCGGTTGGTAGGGCATGTTCTGAGGCATCAAGGAATCACAATTTTACCATTGGAGGGCAGCGTGGAGGGTAAAAATCGTAGAGGGAGACCAAGAGATGAATACACTAAGCAGATTCAGAAGGATATAGGTTGCAGTAAGTACTGGGAAATGAAGAAGCTTGCACAGGATACATTAGCATGGAGAGCTGCATCAAACCAGTCTCAGGACTAAAGACCACAACCACAACCACAACCACAACAATAACATACTGAAATTCTTGGTTATGGAACCAACTTTACGTAGTTCCTCAAAGTCAAGGGAAAGAAATACGTTAAGTTTACAATACAGTTATGCATGCATGTTTTGAGTAATAATTATGGAATTTCTAATGATGCCATTTGGAATCATCATTTTATTTATTAACCAATAGCTTCAAAAGAACTTTTGCAATGGATATGGCATATTTGCAACATATACAGTAAATATTCATCACAAAAAAATTTTCCCCAATTTTTTTTCTAAATGTGACGCACAAAGGGTTAAGCACATAACGATTCCAACTACAGTAGAACCTCACTAATCCCTTTCCTACGGTGCCGGGAGCATGGTCGGAACGCAGGGAAGTCGGACTACGAGAGGAACGCTTTTATTGACCAGTAACCATAAACTAACCGAAGTTCTCATTAAATAATAATAATATGACTAATGTACTCTGTTTTGAATAATAAGAGCTGTGCAGAAGTAATAATGAATCATAACAGAAAATTGAACTGTCGTAATGAGAAGGTAAGCCTTTAACACGGGTAAAGTGAATAATCTGACTACAAGATTTCTGAACAGTATAAACTGCCTTAATAAAGATCTTTGACATAAAACCTACGATAATTAGTTTTGCAAAACTGATCCCAGAACCCAGAACTAAAACCGATACGCAACACAGAAAAATCTACACTCCTGGAAATTGAAATAAGAACACCGTGAATTCATTGTCCCAGGAAGGGGAAACTTTATTGACACATTCCTGGGGTCAGATACATCACATGATCACACTGACAGAACCACAGGCACATAGACACAGGCAACAGAGCATGCACAATGTCGGCACTAGTACAGTGTATATCCACCTTTCGCAGCAATGCAGGCTGCTATTCTCCCATGGAGACGATCGTAGAGATGCTGGATGTAGTCCTGTGGAACGGCTTGCCATGCCATTTCCACCTGGCGCCTCAGTTGGACCAGCGTTCATGCTGGACGTGCAGACCGCGTGAGACGACGCTTCATCCAGTCCCAAACATGCTCAATGGCGGACAGATCCGGAGATCTTGCTGGCCAGGGTAGTTGACTTACACCTTCTAGAGCACGTTGGGTGGCACGGGATACATGCGGACGTGCATTGTCCTGTTGGAACAGCAAGTTCCCTTGCCGGTCTAGGAATGGTAGAACGATGGGTTCGATGACGGTTTGGATGTACCGTGCACTATTCAGTGTCCCCTCGACGATCACCAGTGGTGTACGTCCAGTGTAGGAGATCGCTCCCCACACCATGTTGCCGGGTGTTGGCCTGTGTGCCTCGGTCGTATGCAGTCCTGATTGTGGCGCTCACCTGCACGGCGCCAAACACGCATACGACCATCATTGGCACCAAGACAGAAGCGACTCTCATCGCTGAAGACGACACGTCTCCATTCGTCCCTCCATTCACGCCTGTCGCGACACCACTGGAGGCGGGCTGCACGATGTTGGGGCGTGAGCGGAAGACGGCCTAACGGTGTGCAGGACCGTAGCCCAGCTTCATGGAGACGGTTGCGAATGGTCCTCGCCGATACCCCAGGAGCAACAGTGTCCCTAATTTGCTGGGAAGTGGCGGTGCGGTCCCCTACGGCACTGCGTAGGATCCTACGGTCTTGGCGTGCATCCGTGCGTCGCTGCGGTCCGGTCCCAGGTCGACGGGCACGTGCACCTCCCGCCGACCACTGGCGACAACATCGATGTACTGTGGAGACCTCACGCCCCACGTGTTGAGCAATTCGGCGGTACGTCCACCCGGCCTCCCGCATGCCCACTATACGCCCTCGCTCAAAGTCCGTCAACTGCACATACGGTTCACGTCCACGCTGTCGCGGCATGCTACCAGTGTTAAAGACTGCGATGGAGCTCCGTATGCCACGGCAAACTGGCTGACACTGACGGCGGCGGTGCACAAATGCTGCGCAGCTAGCGCCATTCGACGGCCAACACCGCGGTTCCTGGTGTGTCCGCTGTGCCGTGCGTGTGATCATTGCTTGTACAGCCCTCTCGCAGTGTCCGGAGCAAGTATGGTGGGTCTGACACACCGGTGTCAATGTGTTCTTTTTTCCATTTCCAGGAGTGTATTTCTCTCTGAATGACGTAAGTTGACCCTGATTGAATAAAAAAGCATCAAAATACACTCCTGGAAATGGAAAAAAGTACACATTGACACCGGTGTGTCAGACCCACCATATTTGCTCCGGACACTGCGAGAGGGCTGTACAAGCAATGATCACACGCACGGCACAGCGGACACACCAGGAACCGCGGTGTTGGCCGTCGAATGGCGCTAGCTGCGCAGCATTTGTGCACCGCCGCCGTCAGTGTCAGCCAGTTTGCCGTGGCATACGGAGCTCCATCGTAGTCTTTAACACTGGTAGCATGCCGCGACAGCGTGGACGTGAACCGTACGTGCAGTTGACGGACTTTGAGCGAGGGCGTATAGTGGGCATGCGGGAGGCCGGGTGGACGTACCGCCGAATTGCTCAACACGTGGGGCGTGAGGTCTCCACAGTACATCGATGTTGTCGCCAGTGGTCGGCGGAAGGTGCACGTGCCCGTCGACCTGGGACCGGACCGCAGCGACGCACGGATGCACGCCAAGACCGTAGGATCCTACGCAGTGCCGTAGGGGACCGCACCGCCACTTCCCAGCAAATTAGGGACACTGTTGCTCCTGGGGTATCGGCGAGGACCATTCGCAACCGTCTCCATGAAGCTGGGCTACGGTCCCGCACACCGTTAGGCCGTCTTCCGCTCACGCCCCAACATCGTGCAGCCCGCCTCCAGTGGTGTCGCGACAGGCGTGAATGGAGGGACGAATGGAGACGTGTCGTCTTCAGCGATGAGAGTCGCTTCTGCCTTGGTGCCAATGATGGTCGTATGTGTGTTTGGCGCCGTGCAGGTGAGCGCCACAATCAGGACTGCATACGACCGAGGCACACAGGGCCAACACCCGGCATCATGGTGTGGGGAGCGATCTCCTACACTGGCCGTACACCACTGGTGATCGTCGAGGGGACACTGAATAGTGCACGGTACATCCAAACCGTCATCGAACCCATCGTTCTACCATTCCTAGACCGGCAAGGGAACTTGCTGTTCCAACAGGACAATGCACGTCCGCATGTATCCCGTGCCACCCAACGTGCTCTAGAAGGTGTAAGTCAACTACCCTGGCCAGCAAGATCTCCGGATCTGTCCCCCATTGAGCATGTTTGGGACTGGATGTAGCGTCGTCTCACGCGGTCTGCACGTCCAGCACGAACGCTGGTCCAACTGAGGCGCCAGGTGGAAATGGCATGGCAAGCCGTTCCACAGGACTACATCCAGCATCTCTACGATCGTCTCCATGGGAGAATAGCAGCCTGCATTGCTGCGAAAGGTGGATATACACTGTACTAGTGCCGACCTTGTGCATGCTCTGTTGCCTGTGTCTATGTGCCTGTGGTTCTGTCAGTGTGATCATGTGATGTATCTGACCCCAGGAATGTGTCAATAAAGTTTCCCCTTCCTGGGGCAATGAATTCACGGTGTTCTTATTTCAATTTCCAGGAGTGTATTTAGTCCTTACCTCTATTCTGCGCAAATCTGGATAATGCGTTGCAGTACTGATGTGTCTTGCGCGCAGCTATGCTAAAGCTGCAAATTTCTGTAAGTGAAAAATGGCGCTGCAATAATAAAAGAGTGACCTCAAAAAAATTACATTATAATTCTTCTTCACGTAAATAAAAGATTCCATTACACTTCCTCCTTCTCAGATCAGTTACCATTACATATTCATCTTTATTAAACACATCGATAATTTGAAACTTTACTTTTGAAACATAACATTTCAACTGCTTCTTCCCTTTCACACGGCTAACCACTATCTGCTGCTGCGCCTACGCGCACACGAAAGATGTTAACAAATACCCTGCGACACAGCTTACAACATCGCTGCTCGCTCGCATGTAACACCCCGAGAGCAAAGATATGAAATTATTGTACAATCGAATAATACTCAAATGACACTAATAGACTATACTGTAATTGCCACTGGCGTTACTACAGAGAGCACTAGTTATTCAGTATTTGCTTAATTTTGTACCTGTTACAGACTCATTTTGCCCAGCAACACTTCTTGTAGGGTGCATTTTGTAGTTAAACCCAGACTCGTCAATGTTACACATTTGACCAGCGTTCAGAGCTCTTTAACGAAGTTCCCGAATTTCGGAACAAATTCATTGGCAGCTGTTTCGCCAGCACACAACTTCACGCCGAAAATAAATACATTACGATCGCCCTGTCGTTTTTTTTTTTGTTCTCCGATGTACTCAGCCTTCACTCGCTGTGTACTTTTCATTGTCATTGCTTCCATCTAATTTTTCATACAAAATCAGTGCCTTTTCACCGAGCGAGCTGGCGCAGTGGATAGCACACTGGTGCCGCATTCGGGAGGACGATGGTTCAAACCCGCGTCCAGCCATCCGGATTTAGGTTTTTTTGTGATTTCGCTAAATCGCCTGAGGCAAATGCCGGGCTGCTTCCCTTGAAAGGGCACTGCGGAATCCTTCCCCACCGTTCGCTAATCCGATGGGACCAGTGAACTTGCTGTTTGGTCCCCTCCCACGAATCAACCATCCAATCAGTGCCTTTTCTTTCATGACATCCAGAGCACGGGTTCCTTTTCCTCTGTCATGCTCAAACCACAAAGCGTTATCCAGAATTTGAGTTTTAGATTTTTTGAGAGTCTTGCGTATTTTCAATCCTTTCTCATCATCAGTCGTCATCGTGTGACTTTCGAGAGTTTTCAAATTTTTACTCCAGTCTTTAGGAGTTGTTGTGTCAACCCCTACCTCACTTGCAAAGTTTCGAAGGGACTCACGTTTACCTAACCTTTCGACCACGTTCAGTTTCTCCGATAAAGACAGTGTCGCACGCTTACGCTTGGTTCACGCCATATTTTATTTTTATAGATTTTAATATGAAAGAAGAACACTGTCACTAATTTATAAAACAAATGCGTGCGCGATAATATCTATTGATGGAGTTAAAAAGAAGCTACATTATACTAAAACTGATCGAAATATCGCACCTATCAACGGTCAGCTACCTACTGATCCACTCTGCGCGGCCAGCCGGTATGGCCGGCCGGTTCTAGGCGCTTCTGTCTGGAACCGCGCGACCGCTACGGTCGCGGGTTCGAATCCTGCCTCGGGCATGGATGTGTGTGACGTCCTTAGGTTAGTTAGGTTTAAGTAGTTCTAAGTCTAGGGGACTGATGACCTCAGATGTTAAGTCCCATAGTGCTCAGAGCTATTTGAACCATACCGCGCGCGATGAGTCACACAAATACCGGAAATGGGACGGTCAGACCAAGCTCGCAGTCGGGCCATCCGAGGTGGAATTAGCGAGGTTCTACTGTAATTACCCTAGCCTGTAGCGCAATAGTCCAACAGTCGCTGTACGCGTGTCTTTTGTGATCGTGTTGCCACCTCTCTCAGCACTCTAAGGACGGCCATACAAGCGAATGTCGGTTCTAGACCATGGTTCGCCTCCGTGCAGTTTCGTAGACGTCATGCGACTTCTATTATTCGCATACGTCCAGAACACGAGTGCTACCCCTCGCAGCTATCCCGGTTGAAGACTATCGCATCCGGAGACTGCAATAAGGACACAACGGCAGTAGCAGATGTTAACCACATTGTACTGGCATGTTCCAAGTACACGACTCCACAGTCAGACTTGTATAAGAAATTCGTTGCGATAGGTTACCCCCTCCCCACGAGTGTTCCTGTTTTACTCCACCGTTTTCATAAATACAACTTGCTAAACAGACCGTTTCAAAGTCACACGCATCCAAATTTAATTTATGGGTTTGCGGGGTCTTCATTTTCAGATGGAATCAGCCTGGTTCGTAATCAGGTGACTAATTTTGTGTTTTTTGCGTACAGACCTCTATTTGTACTTTGAATTTTCACTATCGCACTCTTGTGCGTTTTACGTCTCTGTTGTACTGGCACTATCCTACGTACCGTTGATTGTATTGTGTGCGTCATTTTGGCATTTTCTTTTACTTCAAGTACGTCTGTCTGTATGCTACCCTTCTGACATTGTTGTATGATGTTATTTACAGTTTTGTTCATCTATTATTGTACTTATCGTATGATGCGCAGCGTTTGCCCTTACATGTTTAGTCTTTTACTTTAAGAGCACACGCATGTTTGTCATAAAGTTGTTGTATAGTGATGTTTGTAATTCTGCTCCAATGCCATGCCGGCTGTCTGGTATATGTCTAATCGCGTTTTTATTTTACTTTAAGAATGTGTTTGTATTCCAACTTCATAATTTTATCCTGTTTTGCTTTTTTTGCGAATTTGTTTCTATGGTCTTTTATAACCATTGTTGACTGTATGGTCCTTCAAACCCAAAGCCAAAAATAAAGGAAAGAAAAACTGTAATCGTATTGCCGAGTTTCGAATTTAGCTGTACCGACTAATAGTTACTGCTTACTTCTAACACTTTTTTTTTTTCATCGTGTATGTCATCATAGTCAAAATTTTACTTCCACATCTATAATCTTCAATCTCACGTTTCTTTATCAGCTGCTGCGTTCCAGTACTGTGTGTGTGTGTGTGTGTGTGTGTGTGTGTGTGTGTCCGTCAGAATGAATGATGAAGCATTTCCCGGTACATTGTGAGCGCCACATACAACTGCTTTCCAGAACAGACAGGTAACCGTCCACAGCGAGGGTAGACACTTGTTAACAGAATTTGACTTCTCTCCACCAATCGTTTCCCTAGCGGCATTGCTTGATCCGAATCCTCGAATCCTTCTTTAAAATCAACCACGTTAAAATGTGTGCACTATACTTACTGTTCTTAAATCACTTGACTGCTGCACTAATTACTTCTCAACTGGCAGAAATTGGAAGACATCAAGTTGCTTATGCTATGTGTCTCGTCACAGCTCCCAATAATGATCATGCTGTGTACTGTACTATAGTCGTCATTGTGTAGTCAAAATGGCTCTGAGCACTATGGGACTTAACATCGGAGGTCATCAGTCCTCTAGAACTTAGAACTACTTAAACCTAACTAACCTAAGAACATGACACGCATCCATGTCCGAGGCAGGATTCGAACCTGCGACCGTAGCGTTCGCGCGGTTCCACACTGAAGCGCCTAGAACCGCTCGGCCACCCCGGACGGCCATTACGTAGTCACTGCTGTGTTGTGCCGTGTTGTCAATTAAGTCGTTTATCTGTTTCGAAGTTAATAAGGAAGCAATTTCTGGTCCATTCCAGGAACTACGTTCAAAGTAGTGATATTTAACGTGTCTCACTCAAGTTTACAACTTTGCCTCCAGCGTTTTGCTGTAGATGGCAGTGGTGCAGGCCGTATTTCCTATGTGTCATACTCATGATTGCATTTGTTAATATAACGCCATGGAAAAATTAGTCGACTTGCTGTTGCATCATAAAGCTATTCTCGGTTGAATAAGTCAACTTACGAGCCCATTTCTCGTCATTTGCGGAAACTTTTAATTTCCTGCTTTCACAGGAAGAAATCTTCGGCTGAGGCTCATACAATGGTGGGTAAGATCTATGGTGAAGGACCTGTTAGTGAAAGAATGCTCAGAGAATCTTTTCAATGCTTCAAGAACGGTGATTTTGAAGTCGAAAACCGGCATAGCGGAGGAACAGAGAAAGTTTTTTGAAGGTACTGAAACCGACGGAAACAATGGCAGCAGTTCGTTACCGAACGCAGTTGATGCCTTTGAGCCAAGCACCGAAAGACGAACGGCCACAATAAGCGACAGATATGAAAAGGTGACGTTGCAGCATGGCAGTGCTCGACCCAGTGTCGCAAAACCCGTCAAAACATACTTGAAAGCATTGAAATGGGTTGTGCTACGCCACCCGCCGTATTCTGCAGACATTGCTCCCCCTGACTACCACCTTTTCGATCAATGGCTAACTAGCGCTTCCAGTCGTATCAATAAGTGCGGAAATTGGCCGATTCGTGGATCTCCTCAGAAGACGCTGAGTTCTTCCGCTGCGATGTTCATATGCTGCTCCAAAGATGGGAGAAAGTACTGGCCGACTGTGGCCAACACTTCGAATCATAATTTTTTTAAAGTTCTTTACAATAAAACCTCGAACTCCTAGAAAAAAAACGGTAGAAGCAAAGTTGTAGATCTAATATATTGAAACTTCCCCTTTGAATGTAAAGAATGACTGTGCTGGTAAACTTTAGGTTATCTGATACTGAAACAGCTGAGTAAAACTGAACGTACTCAGACAATTCTCTCTTTACTTATTCTGATGATCTCTAAACTGACACACAATATTTTAGCGCAACGCAGGCTGACTTTTAATAATCCCTACAAAAGAATAGCCCTAAGTAACAATAACCTATACCCTTCGTGGATCACTTACCTCACAAAAAATCTTCGTTACTCGAACTACTGCAATACAGGAAGCCCCAATACTGCTAGCTAAATAAAAGATTCTAACTACTGAAGGCACTAGCTACTGATAGGCATATAGTTAGCAAATGAAAGATTTTGATAGAGAACAAACAATGTATTTACCTAATTGTGTTCAAGAGTCATATACACCTATTTTGACGCCGGCGGAGGTGGCCGAGCGGTTCTAGGCGCTACCGTCTGGAATCGCGCGACCGCTATGGTGACAGGTTCGCATCCAGCCTCGGGCATGCATGTGTGTGATGGCCATAGGTTAGTTAGGTTTTAGTAGTTTGAAGTTCTAAGGGACTGATGACCTCAGAAGTTAAGTCCCTTAGTGCTCGGAGCAATTTGAACCATTTGAGCCATCTATTTTGACAAATTTCGTTTTTCTGACGCACATAGGTCCAGATCGTCCGTTCATATTAACATCTCAAAACTCTGGCATCTCTCTCCCCACATCCACCACTGCTGGCGGCGCACATCCAACTGCGCAGCGCTATGTGCTGTTCACATCCAACTCTCCAACACTAAAATAGCGAATAATCCAACAATGAGTCCAACCAGCCACAGACTGCGCACAGCGCAGTCAGATATTTTCAAACAGAGCACTACGTGCCGTTACCAACATAAAAACCTAAACAGCCTGCTTACAATATATGTACGGAGTAGATATGTAGAGAAGATGTTATTCACACATTCGATTCATTAGCTGTACCCTCAACTGCGTAGTTTCACGCATTAATGAAAATATTTTTTAAAAAATTAATTATTGGTCATTGCAATCATAATTAGATTCTCACATTTATGATAATAATGATCTTTTAAAAATAGTTCGTGAGTTTGCCACAGGGAGATCCTGTTGGTTTATACCCCTTAAAAAAATTCATTTCATTGGATCTGGACGCATCTTACACCGTAGATGTGTATAGACCACGCCGAGTTGAGTTTCGTAACAACATCGAAGTCACGAGACGGAGTGCAGAAAGTCCCAGCTTCTGTCACTACGCGCTCTGCCAAATGCTGTCGACTGCGGTTTCTCTCATTTATAGCTGAAATCAAGCACTGGTTTTAACCAACAACAACTTGCTTTAGTATTACAAATGTAGTAGTACAGTTACCTAATTTCTCCGAAATTCCGAATATTAATGCGACGATAAGTTTTTATTTTTGGCAGTTGAAAGAGCAACAAAAAATTTGAAACAGTGTAATGGCACTTCTTTCGACAGATTTGCAGTTCATCAGTAAATTCCTATTTTTGCTGCACTGTAGGGCATTTCGTTCGCCGCTTCTAAAGGAGGAGAAGAGGAAAGATCAGTTTGGCAGGAAGCGTTTAGTTTGCTGACGATTCTTCAACGACAACTGTTAAATGTTCTACTGCACGTATATACGAAGCAATATCCATTCCTGTCGATAACGTCTATCTTTAAAACCAATTAAGCGTTCAAGTTTCATGACGTTTGGTATCCAGTACACATACCGAAACAATATGAACGTAAGAAATGTAGTTCAAATGGTTCAAATAGCTCTGAGCACTATGGGATTTAACATCTAAGGTCATCAGTCCCCTAGAACTACTTAAATCTAACTAACCTA
Source organism: Schistocerca piceifrons (assembly GCF_021461385.2). NCBI lineage: Eukaryota > Metazoa > Arthropoda > Insecta > Orthoptera > Acrididae > Schistocerca > Schistocerca piceifrons. The sequence continues at coordinate 170,295,866 of NC_060146.1, forward strand.
AGGACAACACACACATCCACGCCCGGGGCAGGATTCGAACCTGCGACCGTAGCGGTCGCGTGGTTCGAGACTGAAGCGCCTAGAACCTCTCGGGCACACCGGCCGTCTTGAAATGTAGTATATTAGAAGGCGCTGACATACATATTAACATTCTATAGTCTCAAAATCATCAGTCATCGAGTTTAAAATCTGAAGAACAACGAATTTTTACGAGACAGATGTATTACGACGCCTAATTCGTAATATTTAAAAACAAATAAATAACACTGTCAAACATAAGAGCATTCACATCTGCTTGGTAACAATATTACTCCTTAATTCAGCTTGTAAATACACTGACTTAATCTGGAAAAATGTGTTTAGAATTTTTTGGTCTGATAAAACAACTTTACCAATGGAACGATATTTAGTCTCACAAATCTTTCGGCCCATCCAGATTTTGAATAACATTTCACCACTGCAAGAAATGAACCTTTACTGAACGTATTACAGTTACGATAAATATAAACTGGTCAGTATTCCAATTGGATGTCCCGAACAGTCAGTTGGGCGAGCCGTTGGTCTCAATAAAACGTCACGCGCGGTCTGTATCGACCACGGTGTACGGCCGAGAGGTGGAAAAAACACAGTCAGAGACCATGGCTAGTTCAACGTTTTCTGCAGTGCCACACCTCAGCTGCCATGTTTTCTGAAGTCGTCTGTGTTTGTTTTGAAAGCGAGACAAGTTTTTTTACCGTTTTGTAAGCCATACAGTTGTTGAATTTCTTTTCGTAATCGTGCCTGCCGTGCGCTCAGAGTATGAATGCGCGCACATATATCGAAAGATTGGTGCACATAGTTTTAAATATGTTCTCTAACTGTGACGCATTTTGTGTACATTAATGTATTTCATCATGCAGGTAGGCTTTCACGCCCGGCGTCTTGTATTTAGTAGGCTTTCACGGCCGGCGTCTTCTTCAATTAAAACTTCCAGGCTGAGAGGCCGTGATCGATGTATAAAACTGCTCCCTGTCGTTTTGTCTCCAACTACGGGAGACATCTTCTGAGGAAAAACTGCTCCTGCCCCTGAGGCTTGAGGGGCTGTCTCATTTGTAGAGCGGACAGAAGAGACCACCATATGTCACTTGATGCCGACTATGTGATTATCCCTGGATGGGTCATCATTCTCGATTAAAAACAATCGGTTGTCATTCTGTTAGCGCAAAGTCGACATCCCTATTTCATCTAACTATCGACCACCTCCTTTTCTTTTTGGAAATTTGTGGTAAGCTCGTATGGGATCAAACTGCTAATGTCATCGGTCCATGGGCTTACAGAGTACTTAATCTAACTGAAAGTGACTTACGCTAAGGACTAAACACACACCCATGACCGAGGAAGGACTCGAACCTCCGACGAGGGTAGACGCGCAAACCGTGGCAAGGCGTCTCAGACCGCTCGTCCTTTTCTGTTAAAATTATTATAGTGTTTATGAATCTCTATTGCTTCTCTACACATGCGTGCTTCATAATGCGATGTCCTTGTTAAACGCTCGTATCACTGACTTCTAAATTCGTGGTTCCCGTCTAGAAAAACATGTTCGACTACTGCCGATTTATCCTTATGTCCCAGACGACAGGTCCTTTTGTGTTCGGCCATGCGGGTGTTGACCCTTCATTTCATGGTCCCATTGTACGCTTGACAGCAACTATACGGAATTTTACATACTCCATATGTTGCCACGTGGTGCCGTGCATATTTTGCCGTTCTTAAAAATTCATTAATCTCTTCGATGGGTCTAAAGATCGTTTCGATCCCATACTTGGCTAAATGTTTTATAAAGTCCGTATCACAGTGGTTGAAGCACCTTACAAACAATCACAAAACAGACCTTCAAAAAAAAACCCTCACTTTATGTTACATGTTTCCCCTGGGCTGAGAGAAAGTTACTTCAGAAAAATCGTAAGAATTTCTTATCGGGTGATTGAAAAATTCTTTGAGATTCCTATTACCTATATATGGGCCTAATAAAATTTCGCTAGCATCGAAAACTTCATTTCAAGCTATATGGTTTTGAACTGAGCAGTTCATAGCGAAGACGCCAAAAACTGGACAATCCTTACTACAATGTAAAATAAAAAATTGCTTCATGTAGTCTAGCAACGGCCTTGCTTCAGTGGAAACGCCGGTTCCCATCAGATCACCGAAGTTAAACGCTGTTGGGCGTGGCCGGCACTTGGATCGCTGACCATCCAGGCCGCCATGTGCTGTTGCCATTTTTCGGGGTGCACTCAGCCTCGTGATGCCAATTGAGGAGCTACTCGACCGAATAGTAGCGGCTTCGGTCAAGAATACCACCATAACGGCCGGGAGAGCGGTGTGCTGACCCCACGCCCTTCCTATCTTCATCTTCCACTGAAGGTGACACGGCGGTCGGATGGTCCCGGTAGGCCACTCGTGGCCTGAAAACGGAGTGCTTTTTTTTTCATGTAGTCGAACGCAGAATAAAGCAAGAAAAATATTGGTATAACTCATTTTGCGATGGGTCTATTGGTTCGCTTGTAATTAAAACCTAAACTGGAATCTCCATGACAAAAAATCGCGTAGTACGGTCTAAAGGTCTGCCGCCAACCCGACAGGCGTGCCAACCTGAGCAGGCGGCCGCTGGAGGCAGTAAGAGTGTAAGTGGGTTTGCCGGCCAGACGGCGGCTGTGTGACGTCACGGCGGACTCGGATTAATACCTGCCCGGCGCTTTCGACACAGGCGGCTTCGGCTTCGCCGGTGGCTGTGGCTGTCTGTTGCAACCCGCAGCCTAACCCAGCCCCGGGCCGCGCTAGCTGGCTAGCTGGCTGCGGTGCACCACCTCACTGGGACCCCGGAGCTCGATTTTGGTGGGTAATGGCGTTAACCTACTCCGGGCCGAGCTGGCTGACATCACGGCTGCCTTGCGTCACACTCAGATATTCGGCCTGACACAGAATCGAACCCTGGCCCTTCTCACCAGGCCGGCCGCAGTGGCCATGCGGTTCTAGGCGCTTCAGTCTGGGACCGCGCGACCGCTGTCGCAGGTTCGAAACCTGCCTCGGTCATGGATGTGTGTGATGTCCTTAGGTTAGTTTGGTTTAAGTAGTTCTAAGTTCTAGGGGACTGAAGACCACAGATGTTAAGTCCCATAGTGCTCAGAGCCAAGCCTTCTCACCAGTCTGAACAGCAGTCGTTTTCTTTTTATCTGGGTCTGATAACCGACAGTTGTGAAAAACACTCACCGTCCAGAATGAGATTATCACTCTGCAGCGGAGTGTGCGCTGATATGACACTTCCTGACAGATTAAAACTGTGTGCCTGACCGAGACTCGAACTCGGGACCTTTGCCTTTAGCGGGCAAGTGCTGTACCAACTGAGCTACCCAAGCACGACTCACGCCCCGTCCTCACAGCTTTACTTCTGCCAGTCCCTCGTCCCCCACCTTCCAAACTTTACAGAAGGTCTCCTGCGAACCTTGCAGAACTAGCACTCCTGAAAGAAAGGATATTGCGGAGACATGGCTCAGCCACAGCCTAGGAGATGTTTCCAGAATGAGATTTTCACTCTGCAGCGGAGTGTGCGCTGATATGAAACTAACCTGCGAGCTTCTGTAAAGTTTGGAAGGTAGCAGACGTACTGGCAGAAGTAAAGCTGTGAGGACGGGGCGTGGGTAGCTCAGATGGTAGAGCACTTGCCCGCGAAAGGCAAAGGTCCCGAGTTCGAGTCTCGGTCCGGCACACAGTTTTAATCTGCTAGGAAGTTTCAACATTCACTGTCTTGTTTCCTTCCCCATCCCTCCCCCCTCCTCTCTCTGCATGCGTGCGCGTTCGTGGGTGTTCCTATAGAATACTCGGTAGGGATCATGAGGTGTGTGCGCAGTAGCAAACGGCGCCGCTGACGTCAGAGTGAACCCAATAAGACTCAGTAGCGCGCAATTGCTACAATGTATTGTGCTCAAATTGCGTTTACGAGTGAAAACAAGGTCTTTTTGTTGTGTGCTGTCCTTAGGTTAGTTAGGTTTAAGTAGTTCTAAGTTCTAGGGGACTGATGACCATAGATGTTAAGTCCCATAGTGCTCAGAGCCAAGGTCTTTTGCTGCAGTGGGAATTTTTATTAGTAACTGCCGAATTAGTACAGAGCTACGCCGTAATTATCAGTATATTGAGGGATTTTTAGAGTAAGTTTCAAAGTGAAAAATAATGGTTTGTTACGCGATTGCCAGCCGTACTAACCACAGCAGACAAATCAGCATGCTAGAAACTTAGTTTCATACATTTCCTAAAGACAGTGACACGAAATGACAATGCACATTCGTTTGCAGTTGAAAATTCTCGTGTCCGTTCGATAAATTTTACTGAGTCGGATTATGAAAGGAATTTGAAAAGTCAAATGTTGAATATTCATTCGAAACGCAAAGACTGATACCGTCCAGCTCTAAATCTGCCATTGTCCGGAGCCGACTTAGGGCGCAATAATAAGCCTGGTAACGAGAGAAATATTCGCGCACAAAAACGAAGCTATGGCAAAGAAGCAGAACATATTTTACACCTAAATATATAACAAACTATTAAAGCAATTACTATTCGACAAACACTAACCGTGAGGACAAAGGCTGCTGTGAATGCGACAATGTGTGCTTACGCCAACAATTAGAAATTATGAAAACAGGAATAAAAGACCTTAGGCTAAAGAACCCAGATTTAGAGCATCGTCTCTCTCCATGTAGCGCTGGTTTGCGGAAATTAAGACGGATTCAAATTTTGAATCACGACTCTTTTTCTGTCAACGACCTGAGGTTATGAAAGGACTGTATACCAAGTGGTCATCTCAAAATAGTGCAAAGGCTGCGGCCTTACTGTTTGGCCACGATAACTCTACGATTTCGCTAGTGCTGCCAGAAGTGGAGAAAATCAGTACTACTTGAAAGATGTTCATTTGTTTCCGAGCGCTGTCAACGTCAAGCTGTCCTTAGACACGAAGTATTACGAAAGGCCTGTGCCCTCTAGCAAATAACTTCTGTAAGCACTCGCCGAAGTGTTCACATTAGAACGAAAACTTACTGAAGCTGACTTCCAAAGGATAGAGCAAAGCAATCACTTGTCCTTTTCTTTCAGGTTTAATTAGGCAAGTGTCTAGTGTCTAGCCATTGTCAATGCACTATTTCATCGTATCAATGCATATCAAGTCCATCAGTCCGCTGTTGTTCGGGCTTCGGTCACAGTTCGTTCAAGACTGACAGAAGCTTTAGCTAGGGGGGGACTGACATACTAAGATAGACATTGATATTACGAAATAGTGCATTGATAATGCCTAGGCACTAGCTGGAATCTGGATTTGTCTAACAAAAACTGAGAGAAAAGGACGACTAATAGCTGTGCTCTGCTATTTGAAAGTGATACACAGTCGTTTAGTACACCCACATTCCTAATGGAAGGTAACTTGATGAAGTTGACTTCTTCAAGTCACTGAGGCAAGATTATTTCAGGAAATTGCTGAACAAATGCAGTTGTTCTTAAAAACCAGAGCAATCGCCACTGTTGTTGCTGTATTATTAATGAACAAAAATCGTGACGAAATACAGAAATAATAGAATAGAAAAAAATTTTAGAGAGCACATATTGATGTTACAATGGAACACTATTCGTTTAACTAAAATGAGAGGACTTCACTTCGATTAAATACTTTGTGGATGTCGTATGCAGATTTCGAACATCTCTTGTCTTTTGTATAATCAAATATTCGATAGAAGGAAACCGAAATAGTGCACGGTGTGTCATCAAGAGACTGCGTTTTAATTACTGCTCGATTTTTGCAAGCAGTATTTACTACTTTAATCACAGGTGTAATGCATTTATGTTTATGGTAACACTAAAAATTCAGATAAAATTTAAAGGCGTCTGTACTGCCATTCTAATTTGTCTTCTGGTGAAACAAATTGGTTGGTAAACTCGTTTTGCATTTACTTGACTGACGGCGACAATTAGGTGTTTATGGGTTCCAGTGATGCATTAGTTTTGGCTCATCTGTCTTCGTGACATTCTCCTTTCCGACACTGATATTTTCGCACTGTTACTGAACACACACGACTTTTATAACTTCGAGAAAAGCTTCCACGAAATGACAAATTCGGCAAATTCTTGCAGGAAGATGCAAGAAACTAGGAAGAATTTTCACCCTGCGGCGGAGTGTGCGTCGACTTGAAACTTCCCGACAAATTTAAACTGTGTGCCGGACTGGAACCTTAAATCCCGGCCTGCAAGTAACTGATTCCACTATCTTACGAACTTCTGGAAGTGTACGACTAGGGGAAGGGGGCAGAGAAGGGATGCAGATATGGTGGTTCCTGGTATTCTGCCCAACTCTGTGATTGTGTGGGTAATGCGCCACACCACAGCAGGAAGTTCGACAGAATGCCTGATAAATATGATTTCAAGATTACGATGTTAGAGTGGTTGCGAGAGAGGCAAATAAACTGCAACGACTCGAATAGAAAGGCTGAACTGTTATCTAAAATAAAGAAAAACAAAGCAGCCGTGAAAGTGTAGGTCGTGGATGAAAATCACTGACAAGGGAACCTCCCCGTCACAACCCCCTCAAATTTAGTTATAAGTTGGCACAGTGGATAGACCTTGAAAAACTGAACACCGATCAATCGAGAAAACAGCAAGAAGTTGTGTGGAACTATGAAAAAATAAACAAAATATACAAACTGAGTAGTCCAAGTAAGATAGGCAATATTAAGGACAATTTGAGCTCAGGAGCGCTGTGGTTCCGTGGTTAGCGTGAGCAGCTGCGGACCGAGAGGTCTTTGGTTCAAATTTCCTTCGACTGAAAATTTTATTTTCGCACTGAAAATTTTACTTTCTTTATTTTCACAAAGTTATGATTTGTCCGTTCGTTCATTGAAGTCTCTGTTCACTGTAATAAGTTTAGTGTCTGTGTTTTGCGACCGCACCGCAAAACCGTGCGATTAGTTGACGGAAGGACGTTCCTCTCCAATGGGAACCGAAAACATTTGATCGCAAGGTCATAGGCCAACCGATTCCTCCACAGGAAAACACGTCTGATATATTCTATACGACACTGGTGACAGCATGTGCGTCACAGGACAGGAATATGTTGTCGACCCACCTAACTTGTACACTTGGCGAATGGGTATAAAGATTCTTCTACCTTGCCCGATTTAGGTTTTCTTGTGGATGTGATAATCACTCCCAAAAAAGTGATGAAAACATAAGAGTTTGTCACATAAACTGAAAATAAAAAGTTGAACTTTTCACTCGAGGGAAGGCTTGAACCAAGGACTTCTCGTTCCGCAGCTGGTCACGCTAACCACGGGACCACGGCGCTCCTGTGCTCACACTCTCCTTTATGTTGCCTATCTTACTTGGACTACTCACTTTGTATATTTTGTTTATTTTTTCATTGTTCCACACAACTTTTTCCTGTTTTCTCGATCGATCTGTGTTCAGTTTTTGAAGGCCTATCCACTGTGCCAACTTATAACTAAATCTGGGGGGGTTGCGATGGGGAGGTTCCCTTGTGAGAGTAGATGTCACAAAGTAGTTTATTTATCGCCCTACAACTGCGATCTAAATCCGACAGAATCGGCATGGCCAAAATAAAACAATATCGGGAGCAACAATGTCACTGGTGACATGTAGCAGAAAGATTATAGTCTTGTTAAAGCTGCCTTTCCTTCAGTTACCCCACACGACTGGCAACGCTGCTGCAGTGGAGTGCAGCAGCTGGTGCAGGAATAATGGACACGAGCTGGAACAATTTAGACGGTCATCAATGAAGTTGTTATCAAACCACGCCCTCAGGCGATGAAAACAATGATCTTCAATCAAACACAAATGACCGCGATCATAAGTGAACATCATTTTCACATTTCTTTCGGGCACAGTGAAGTACACATTGTAGAGTTTACTGCTGTGCTACGTTTAATAAACACAATATGAAAATAAATTCCAAAAATCAGTTTTTGACTTTCGGTTCACAGTATCGTAAATTTTACATTCATCTACTTCCATTTTTCATTACTGTCGGTAAATAAATAAGCTGTAGGTAAAACATTACAGAATGAGTATACAGGGTGGTCCATTGATTGTGATCGGGCCAAATATCTCACGAAATAAGCGTCAAACGAAAAAACTACAAAGAACTTGTCTAGCTTGAATGGAGAAACCGGATGGCGCTAGGGTTGGCCCGCTAGATGGCGCTGCCATGGGTCAAGCGGATATCAACTGCGTTGTTTTTAAAATAGGAACCCCCATTTTTTATTACATATTCGTGTAGTGCGTAAAGAAATATGAATGTTTTAGTTGGACCACGTTTTTCGCATTGAAATAGATGGCGCAGTAATAGTCACAAACATATGGCTCACAATTTTAGACTAACAGTTGGTAACAGGTAGGTTTTTTAAATTAAAATACAGAACTTAGGTACGTTTGAACATTTTATTTCGATTGTTCCAATGTGATACATGTACCTTTGTGAACTTATCATTTCTGAGGACGCTTGCTGTTAGAGCGTCATTACCTGTAAATAGCACATTAATGCAATAAATGCTCAAAATGATGTCCGTCAACCTCAATGCATTTGGCAATACGTGTAACGACATCCCTCTCAACAGCGAGTAGTTCGCCTTCCGTAATGTTCGCAAATGCATTGACAATGCGCTGACGCATGTTCTCAGGCGTTGTCGGTGGATCACGATAGCAAACATCCTTCAACTTTCCCCACAGAAATAAATCAGGGGACGTCAGATCCGGTGAATTTGTTTCGACGACATATCTACCTCTCATGAAATATGCTATTCAATACCGCTTCAACCGCGCGCGAGCTATGTGCCGGACATCCATCATGTTGGAAGTACGTCGCCATTCCGTCATGCAGTGAAACATCTTGTAGTAACATCGGTAGAACATTACGTAGGAAATAAACATACATTGCACCATTTGGATTGCCACGATAAAATGGGGAGCAATTCTCCTTCCTCCCCTAATGCCACACCATACATTAACCCACCAAGGTCGCTGATGTTACACTTGTCGCAGCCATTGTGGATTTTCAGTTACCCAATAGTGCATATTATGCCGGTTTACGTTACAGCTGTAGGTGAATGACGCTTCGTCGCTAAATAGAACCTGTGCAAAAAATCTGTCATCGTCCCGTAATTTCTCTTGTGCCCAGTGGCAGAACTGTGGACGACGTTCAAAGTCGTCGCCATACAATTACTGGTGCATAGAAATATGGTACGTGTGCAATCGATGCTGATGTGGCATTCTGAACACCGACGTTTTCGAGATTCCCGATTCTCACACAATTTGTCTTTCTACTGATGTGCGGATTAGCCGCGAGAGCAGCTAAAACACCTACTTGGGCATCATCATTTGTTGCAGGTCGTGGTTGACGTTTCACATCTGGCTGAACACTTCCTGTTTCCTTAAACAACGTAACTATCCGGCGAACGGTCCGGACACTTGGATGATGTCGTCCCGGAGACCGAGCAGCATACATAGGACACGCCCGTTGGGCATTTTGATCACAATAGCCATACATCAACACGATATCGACCTTTTCCGCAATTGGTAAACGATCCATTTTAACACGGCTAATGTATCACGAAGCAAATACCGTCCGCACTGGAGGAATGTTACGTGATACCACCTACTTATACGTTTGTGAGTATTACAGCGCCTTCTATCACAAAGCGAGAAAAGTGGTCCAACTAAAACATTCGTATTTCTTTATGTACTACACGAATATGTAATAAAAATGGGGGTTCCTATTTTAAAAAACGCAGTTGATATCCGTTTAACCTATGGCAGCGCCATCTAGCGGGCCAACCATAGCGCCATCTGGTTTCCTTCCTCAAGCTAGACGAGTTTCGCTATTTGTAGTTTTTACGTTTGATGCTTATTTCGTGAGATATTTGGCCCAGTCACTATCAATGGACCACCCTGTATATCAACAAATTAGGTGATTTCCGATCCGACGGAAGTGTCCCTTAGGCGGGTAATACTTCCACGAGCGCCGCCTCCGATTCCGTGTTAAGCACAAAGCGCGGGTAGCGGCGCCAGCATTGCTGCAAGGAGGCGACGCTGCCTCTCCTCTCCTCTCCTCTCAGCAGCCATGATGCGGGAGAACGGCCACCGAGCGGAGCGCCAACTTATCGTGGACAAACAGCACTTTGCCTAGCCTATGAAACGTTATCTTTTGTCAGGACTTAAGTGTAGTGTATTTGATAAGGTCACGCACTTTCACCAGTTTGAGAGCTATCGACAAGGCAAAAGCAGCCAAAGGTAGTAAGCGAACTGAGTGTGAACAAAGAAAGAGAAAAAAATTGTAGTATAACTTTTCAGAATAGGAAAAGAAAAGCAGTTAATGGAGTTAAAGAGTTTAAAATGTCATTATAAGCGGTTTCTCCGTACTACTGGTCTATCAGGCCTAAAACTGTGTGAGTCTCTTCTCCCAGAAAGAAAGTAGTGCTTTTCGAGGTGGTGAAAGAGATTGACATCCTTTGGAGGCCTTACACTAGCATTTCACCGACTTAAGAAAAAGTTGTCCAAGTGACTTAAAGTTTAATAATATTAACAGCAAATACACTAAAACGTGGAAAATCTCGAATACATTCATATCTGCGTTTGTGTTAAACACGTGTGCCAGTAAGCTGCATCGCAGTGCGGCGTGAGAGAGGGTTCATGGTGACGTCACAGCCCGCCTGCACGTGATTTCTGTAGGACGAGCTTATAGTAACCGCGACGTTGCACTGGTCCCATGTTGATCTAACGACATCGTCAATTACATCATGATTTGTAATGTTTCCATAAGGTGAGGTGTAACAGCTGTAAGACCCGCCAGGGTAGCCGAGAGCGCTAACGCGCTGCTTCCTGGACTCGGGTGGGCGCGCCGGCCCCGGATCGTACCCTCCCGGTGGATTCACGAGGAGGGCCGATGTGCCGGCCAGCCTGGATGTTGTTTTTAGGCGGTTTTCCACATCCCGCTGGGTGAATACCGGGCTGGTCCCCATGTTCCGCCTCAGCTAGACGGCTCGCAGACGTCTGAAGACATTCGCACTATTCCATAGATTCCACTCGATGCAGACAGTTGGGGTACACTGTTTCTGTCCGGGGGGTACGAGGTGGCGGCAGGAAGGGCATCCGGCCACCGTTTAGCAAATTAACACGCCAAATCCAACTAACGATGGCTGACCCTGCGTAACTGCAGGACAAGGCTCAAGCGATAGAATAGGTGCAACAGCTGTAAAGTATTTTATAAAATGCTTTTTAATCATCAACTGTTTGTTCGTCCCCTTGGTCGTCTACCGTTTCGGTTATTAACCATTATCCAGGACGTAGGGTGCAACACATTACTTCAAAGTATCCCATATTCCCTTGAAGCTGAACAGCGTCGGAATTATCCAGTGAAATTGTAAAAACACCTAATTTGTTTTAGAATAAAGACCGTCATCTGATACGAGTGTCGTAACTAATTAGGTATTGAACAGAATTGGGGAGAAGAGGAGTTTGTGGCACAACTTGACTAGAAGAAGGGATCGGTTGGTAGGACATGTTCTGAGGCATCAAGGGATCACCAATTTACTATTGGGGGGCAGCTTGGAAGGTAAAATCGTAGAGAGAGACCAAGAGATGAATACACTAAGCAGATTCAGAAGGATGTAGGTTGCAGTAGGTACTGGGAGATGAAGCTTGCACAGGATAGAGTAGCATGGAGAACTGCAGCAAACCAGTCTGAGGACTGAAGACCACAACAACATTCTAAGACAAATTATCTCAGGTTTTTGTACAATTTTGCTGGATAATTTCGCTATAGGTCAGCTTCAAAGGAATATGGGATGCTTTGAAGTAATCTGCTGTACCCCAATAACCGAAACCAGTACATGACTAACGGGACAAATGAATGACTGATGGTTAAAATACATTTTATAAAATTTCCAAATAGTTTGAAGTAAAAATGGGACGAGTGGGACTTGAGTGTGGAACAATGGGAACGTGTAATCCTGTGGGATGAGTCACATTACTCGTTACACCCAAGGCCATGTCTGGATAAGCCGTCATACAGGCACACAGCTGCTCGAAACATGTACACGATGCCAGGGATGTGTGCCCGTAGGTGCAATATTATGCTGTGTGGACTTGCGGCAGTAATCGAAGGCAACCAGGACAGGTGGGGACTAAACGAACACTACTGCGGGTTTCCTGCACCCTTCCATGCTCGGTGTCTTCCCTAACAGTATAGCGTCACGTTTTTGTTTTGGCTACCAATTTCGCCCGAACTGAACTCGATGGAACACGTGTTGGGCGTGACTGGGCATCATCTCTGCGCCAACAAACCACTGGCTGGCAACTTACTAGAAGTGCGTGACATGTGGTGAGCTATAGTAGGGCAGAGGAGCACGAAATGTTGGTTGCACGCCTGATATATCCGCTTGTACTCGATTCCTCAGCATAGCAGGCATGCCGTGCGGGTAGCTGCCCCGCAAGGAGGACGTGCATCAACGGCGCGCACCAAAACAGAAATACGAGGGGCGTTTTAAAAGTCCGCGCAAAAATAAAAACTACTTACGTGTTTGGGGTAAACCTTTTTTATTCTTCGACATAGTCTCCTTTCAGACTTGTACACTGCGCCCAATGCTGTTCTAATATGTTGATCCCTTCCCAATAATAGGAATTGTCCAACGATCCAAAATAGCTATTAGTTGCTGCAATCACCTCCTCGTTTGAATAAAATCTTTGTCCCGCCAGCCATTTCTTCAAATTGGGGAACAAATGGTAGTCCGATGAGGCCAAGTCTGGAGAGTATGGGGGGGGGGGGGGGGATGTGAAACTAGTTGGAATCGTATTTCCATGAATTTTGCGACCACAATGGCTGAGGTGTGTGCTGGTGCATTTTCGTGATGGAAAAGGACTTTTTTGCGGTCAAATCGCCGGCGATTTTCTTGCAGCTCGGTTTTCAAACGGTCTAATAACGATGAATAATGTGCACCTGTAATAGTTTTACCCTTTTCCAGATAGTCGATGAGGATTTCGCCTGTGAATCCCAATAGACAGTCGCCATAACCTGTCCGCCCGAAGGAATGGTCTTTGCCTTTTTTAGTGCAGATTCTCCTTGGTAAGCCATTGCTTAGATTGTTCTTTGGTCTTATGAGTATAGTAATGTATCCATGTTTCATCACAACTGACGAAATGACTCTTAAAGTCCGACGGATTCTTCCTGAACAGCTGCAAACCATCCTCGCAACACTTCACACGATTCCGTTTTCGGTCAAGTGTGAGCAATCGCGGAACCCATCTTGCGGATAGCTTTCTCATGTCCAAATGTTTGTACAAAATATCATGTACCCGGTCATTCGAGATGCCCACAGCACTAGCACCTTAACTCTTCTGTCACCCATCACCGTATCACGGATTTTATCAATAATTTAAGGAGTCATAACCTCCACAGCGCGTCCAGAACGTTCAGCATCATATGGTCACTCCGAATCGAAGGTGCAGAGTCACCATAATGTTTATCAAGCTTCTCTTTCGTCTCCTGAGGCGTTTTGCCTTACGTAATGTTTAATCACCACACGATATTCTTTTTCGTCCACTTTTTGACAATCACTCGACTTCCTTGATTCACAATAATGCCAAATACAAAGAAATAGACCAATGTGGCTGAAACTTGGTGTGCGTTCTTTCCAAAGATGCTACTAACTAAACATGACCTCGATAAGCGCCGGTGTGGCCGAGCGGTTCTAGGCGCTTCAGTCTGGAACCGTACGACCGCTACGGTCGCAGGCTCGAATCCTGCCTCGGGCATGGATGTGTGTGATGTCCTTAGGTTAGTTAGGTTTAAGTAGTTCTAAGTTCTAAGTCCCATAGTACTCAGAGCCATTTGAACATTTTTTTTTTTTTTTTAGGTTTCGATATTCATAAAAATATCTTCTTCACATGATGATGATGATGTTTGGTTTGTGAGGGGCTCAACTTGACGGTCATCAGCGCCCGTACGAAGTCCCAATTATTACACATTATTATTACTAATAATGCAATAAATTTACATGTATACATTACGTATAAAATCTGTAATACATTTGCTGACAGAGTAATATTGTACGTATAATTCAGAGTGCAGAAGTTAAGAGCTCCATTTAGAAAGGACAACTGTTACAAATACGGGTGGAAACGAGCAAATACCAGCTAAAACAATGTCACTAAAAAAGTAACTTCCGCTTAACACTGCGGAAGCTTAAGCGATAAGTAAAAATTGATGTGCAGTGGGTGCTATACACATGTGCGTAGACACTGGGCCTTCCCGGTGTTAAGCAACGTAATTTTACATTAAATCAAAATGGCAATCTCTTATAACAGAACAGTAATAATTATCTGTAATACATTTATGTAGTAGTGTGACAAAAGAGGTAAATAGCGCGCAGGAGATACCAACTCTATTGCAAAAACTACTTATATTACAAAACGGTCGAGGAAAGAATAAAGTGGATAAAGTTACATCATAACACCCCCCCCCCCCAAAAAAAAAGAACCTTCTGCTTAACGTACGGAGGTTTATGCAGATAAAATGTAAACCGTATCACAAAATACATTTTGTTTAGGAATACCAACCGTGGGAACATGTTGCTGAATCGCAGCCATGTTTAAGATTTTGTTATTTTTTTAAAAGTGCTTTTAGTCACTCCTCAGGTATGAGGATACTTCGGCTGATACTCAAACTCTTGTATCAAATGAAATGCTGAAGCAAGTATGTTTTTATAATGGACACTTAATTTTTAGAGGCATTGAAAAGCAATGGAAAAGACGAGTACAGTGATAAAGCGCTTGTTAATTAATATCGGTCTGGAAAATTCTGACATATGTATCCGAGGAAATTGATAAAATTCGAATGCGCGGACGCTGGAATCAGCTATATCGGTGCAAACATTGCCAAATACAGTTCTCCTGTCAGGAAGAAGACAGATTAGAAGGTTACGTCCTGTCAGCAGCGAGGTCATTACAGAAAGAGCACACGCTGTGATTACCAAAGGATGGCAAAGGAAATTGCACACGTCTTTTGCAAAGGACTTATCCTGGAGTTTTCCTGGTGCAATTTACAGAAATGACGGAGATCCTAACTCGGGGTGGTCGTACAGGGCTTCGAACTCGCCCTCTCGTGCCAGGCTCCGCAGATGTACAGTGCAAGAGCAGTAACATTTAACGTTATATGTGAATCGATGCCGGAGAGGGGAGGGGTCACTGCTGTCAGCTTGCATCGGGACATCACGCGGAATGAGCGGCGGCGAGTTAAAACGTGTACCGCACCGGGATTCGGACCCGTGATCGCCTGCTTACTAAGCAGGTGCGTTAGCCGCTGCGCCATGAAGGACACAGCGTTACCGCAAATGCAGATCTACATTCCCACAGAGCGCCACCGATCCACAGTCCCTGTTCGCTACGCATTCATATAGTAAAGTTAAACGTATTGACTGTTGACAAACATACAGGGTATTTCAAAAATGACCGGTATATTTGAAACGGCAATAAAAACTAAACGCGCAGCGATAGAAATACACCGTTTGTTGCAATATGCTTGGGACAACAGTACATTTTCAGGCAGACAAACTTTCGAAATTACAGTAGTTACAATTTTCAACAACAGATGGCGCTGCGGTCGGGGAAACTCTATAGTACGATATTTTCCACATATCCACCATGCGTAGCAATAATATGGCGTAGTCTCTGAATGAAATTACCCGAAACCTTTGACAACGTGTCTGGCGGAATGGCTTCACATGCAGATGAGATGTACTGCTTCAGCTGTTCAATTGTTTCTGGATTCTGGCGGTACACCTGGTCTTTCAAGTGTCCCCACAGAAAGAAGTCACAGGGGTTCATGTCTGGCGAATAGGGAGGCCAATCCACGCCGCCTCCTGTATGTTTCGGATAGCCCAAAGCAATCACACGATCATCGAAATATTCATTCAGGAAATTAAAGCGTCGGCCGTGCGATGTGGCCGGGCACCATCTTGCATAAACCACGAGGTGTTCGCAGTGTCGTCTAAGGCAGTTTGTACCGCCACAAATTCACGAAGAATGTCCAGATAGCGTGATGCAGTAATCGTTTCGGATCTGAAAAATGGGCCAATGATTCCTTTGGACGAAATGGCGGCCCAGACCAGTACTTTTTGAGGATGCAGGGACGATGGGACTGCAACATGGGGCTTTTCGGTTCCCCATATGCGCCAGTTCTGTTTATTGACGAAGCCGTCCAGGTAAAAATAAGCTTCGTCAGTAAACCAAATGCTGCCCACATGCATATCGACGTCATCAATCCTGTGCACTATATCGTTAGCGAATGTCTCTCGTGCAGCAATGGTAGCGGCGCTGAGGGGTTGCCGCGTTTGAATTTTGTATGGATAGAGGTGTAAACTCTGGCGCATGAGACGATACGTGGACGTTGGCGTCATTTGGACCGCAGCTGCAACACGGCGAACGGAAACCCGAGGCCGCTGTTGGATCACCTGCTGCACTAGCTGCGCGATGCCCTCTGTGGTTGCCGTACGCGGTCGCCCTACCTTTCCAGCACGTTCATCCGTCACATTCCCAGTCCGTTGATATTTTTCAAACAGATCCTTTATTGTATCACTTTTCGGTCCTTTGGTTACATTAAACCTCCGCTGAAAACTTCGTCTTGTTGCAACAACACTGTGTTCTAGGCGGTGGAATTCCAACACCAGAAAAATCCTCTGTTCTAAGGAATAAACCATGCAGTCTACAGCACACTTGCACGTTGTGAACAGCACACGCTTACAGCAGAAAGACGACGTACAGAATGGCGCACCCACAGACTGCGTTGTCTTCTATATCTTTCACATCACTTGCAGCGCCATTTGTTGTTGAAAACTGTAACTACTGTAATTTCGAAAGTTTGTCCGCCTGAAAATGTACTGTTGTCCCAAGCATATTGCAACAAACGGTGTATTTCTATCGCTGCTCGTTTAGTTTTTATTGCCGTTTCAAATATACTGGTCATTTTTGAAACACCCTGTATATACTATCTACGATATCTTGAAACATCCCCTTGGAAAAATTAGTGAATTACTGTGCTGATAAACCCCTTACGTTATTTGGTTTTCAAGCAGCTGAGCAAAACTGGACTTACTCAGACATTTCTCTCTGTACTTATTCTGATCATCACTAAACCGACACACAATATTTTTAGCGCGACGCAGTCTGACTTTCAATAATCCCTACAAAAGAATGGCCCCGACTAACAATAACCTATCCTTTCATGAATCACTTACCTCACAAAAATCTTCGTTACTCGAACTACTGCAATACAGCGAGCGCCAATACTTTCAGCTAAATAAAAGATTCTAACTACTGAAAGCACTAACTACTGATAGGCATAGTTAGCAAATGAGAGATTTTGTTAGAGAACAAACAATGTATTTACCTTAATAGTGTTCAAAAGTCATTATATATCAGTTCATGACATCCAGTCTTACAAATTTACTCTCTCTGATGGACACACGTCCAGATCATCCGCTCTCAAAACTCCGCCATCCCTCTCCCTACATCCACCACTGCTGGCGGCCCACCTCCAACTGCGCAACGCTACGCGCTGTTAACAGCCAACTGCTCAACACTACAATAGCAAATTCCAACAATGCAAACGAGCCACAGACTGCACACAGCACAGTCAGTGATTTTCATACAGAGCGCTACGTGACGTTACCAACATAAAACCTAAACAACCTACTCATAATCTATACAACGTGAGATACGATAGTTGTAAAGGAAGGTATATGTTAACGTCTATCTTCATAGAAGGCACTTGGGAAACTATTTCATGTTTGAGGGAAGAGCTTTTGTGAAAATAAGTAAACTGACGAACACCTCAATAGCCGATTGCGGCAGCCTTGGCTTTGAATTATAGCACATATCTCGGCTATTTTAGCACAAAGTATATCGTGAGTATTAAGTAACAAGCGTTACGTCACTATACTCCTCGTTTCAAGTGCTTCAGAATGCAGTATCTAGGTCCATTTGGAAAAAAAAAGAAAAGAAAAATAAACAAGCAAAAAAATATTCTAGCTTGAACCTACCACCTAACGGAAGTGTTAACAACATTAACCACACAACAAAGTTACGTGCCCGACTGCCTACTATCGTTTGCCGAAAACGGCGTTTCGGTATGTTCACAAAATAAGTGTTACGTCTAACGCGACATACCCTACAGGTTACGAGGGCGTACTGAAAAGTAATACCTCAGAATTTTTTATTCTTTTCTCATTACCGACTTAGGCATTACATGTCATGCATATTACTCAGTCGACTGTCCCGCTTCGATGATGCAAGGTTGTGTCGCTAAAGGGATCCGAACTGTAGCGTGTAACATGGTGGTGCGTACATAACTGTGTCGCTGCGTGGGAAACAGCGTGCTGTAATAGAGTTTCGAATTAGAAGAGTTAGTCGGTACATCGATCATCCTCTCGTTCAGCATGATAATGCCAGACCACACACGAGCGACAACGGCAACAACCCGAAGCTTTGGGTTATCTGTCATCGATCATGCTCCACACGATCCCGGCTTGGCCCCATTGGAATCTCACCTGTTTCCAGAACTTTAGAGAACACCTTCGAGGACTTCACGTTGATAGCGACGAAGCGGTCCAAGGAGAGGTGAGGTTGCGACTTCGTCGACAAAGTCAAACATTCTACACTGACTGTATCAACAAACTGGTCTCTCGTTGGAAGAAATATGTTCGCCACTTGGACGACTGTGTTGAAAAATATCTCCCTGTCAAGAGGAGCTGTGCTGTTTGTACAGGAAGGCTTTCAAACACGTACGTGATCCGAAAACAGTGAAAAGCGTGCATAAGCCCCATAATGGTCGAGTAC
Organism: Schistocerca piceifrons; assembly: GCF_021461385.2. NCBI lineage: Eukaryota > Metazoa > Arthropoda > Insecta > Orthoptera > Acrididae > Schistocerca > Schistocerca piceifrons. The sequence goes on from NC_060146.1 coordinate 170,314,778, forward strand.
TGTTTGGATGTTATTAAGAGAAGAATGAGCTGTTACACAGATAGTGAGATTATTGTGTTTTGCAGCGCAGGAATATCGGACTAGTTGCAGAAAGTGAGGTCCAGATACTGGCATCAGGCCAGCTGGAGGTGGCCATATTCTCTGAAATATCGATACATCGACTTATCGGTAAATCACCTGAGTGATTGTGATGTTTTCGGAATATCGTAAGTAAAATATCAGAATTTATTTAAAAAAGTGGCCCTTACTTTGAAATAATTGTTAAATTTTAAAGAGCAAACTAACTACTTACATTCGCTGTACGAGAATGTATGGCAAAGTTGATTTACACGCAAGTTATGTCAAGAAAGTAGATTAATCTTACAAAAAACATTCTAACACAGCACACCTCATGTGCTTTATTTGAACAACTGGAATGAAGAGGAAACTGGTCCTTTCTGTTGTTTTTTTCCTTAGAAGGGAGAGGGGGGCTGGCCTTCCCATTCTTGTTTTCCCTTATTTTATTTATTTATTTATTTATTTACGAGGGTCACTCCAAAAGAAATGCACACTATTTTTTTAAAAATTCCATCTTTTATTATACATGTTTGAAAGTTTTACAGTGTGTAGATACATCCTTTAGGAACAATATTTTCATTTCTCCACATAATTTCCATCCCTCTCAACTGCATTACGCCATCTTGGAATCAGCCACTGTATACCCGCACGGTAAAATTCTGGACCAACCTGTCGGAGCCACTGTTTGGCAGCGTGCACAAGGGAGTCACCATCTTCAGACCTTGTTCCACGAAGAGAGGCTTTCAGTTTCCCAAAGAGATGATAGGCACGTCGAGCCAGATCAGTACTGTAAGGCGGGTGTTTCAGTTTTGTGATCGCTTCCACGATTTTTTGACTGACATGTGGCCGTGCATTGTCGTGCAACAGCAAAACATTCTGCTTTTGCCGATGTGGTCGAACACGACTCAGTCGAGCTTGAAGTTTCTTCAGTGTCATCACATATGCATCAGAATTTATGGTGGTTCCACTTGGCACGATGTCCACAAACAAAACTCCTTCGGAATCAAATAACACCGTAGCCATAACTTTTCCAGCAGAAGGTGTGGTTTTGAATTTTTTTTCTTGGGTGAATTTGCATGATGCCACTCCATTGATTGCCTCTTCGTCCCTGGTGAAAAATGATGGAGGCATGTTTGATCACCTGTCACAATTCTTCCTAGAAATTGATCTCCACCATTCTCGTACTGTTCCAAAAGTTCGCTGCATACCGTTTTTCTTGTTTCTTTGTGAGCCACTGTTAACATCCTGGGAACCAACCTGGCGCAAACCTTTTTCAACGCCAATACTTTCAGTATTCTGCAATCACTTCCTTCCTCTATTCCGACGTAGCCTGACAATTCGTTCACTGTGATGCGTCTGTCAGCAGTCACCAATTCGTTAACTCTCTGCACATTGTCTGGAGTGTGTGCAGTACGAGGCCTGCCGCTGTGAGGACAATCCTCAATATTGCTGGCCCGCTTTCATCACGTAACCTGCTTGCCCACCTACTAACTGTACTGCGATCGACAACAGCATCTCCATACACCTTTTTCAACCTCTTGTGGATGTTTCCCACTGTCTCGTTTTCACAGCACGTTGCTTTTGACGAACGTCAAGTGTAGCAGCCATCTTGAAGAGATGCTGTGACAGCGCCGCTCACGAGAACAGGTTGAACTAAGTTTGAAAACAAGCGGGAAGGATGTATCTACACACTGTAAAACCTTCACACTTGCAGAATGAAAACTGTATTTCTATAAAAATAGTGTGCATTTCTTTTGGAGTGACCCCCGTATTGACCCTGATGTGATTAGGGGCCTCCCTTACATCGGAGCAAGGTTTCACACGTACATTACTTCTTTTTTACATCGTAGTTACCTAAGAAATAACAATTCTAATATGACAAAAAATATTAATATTATTTGAATGGCCAAAGAGAGAATGCGTTCAAATACTGCTATGAACTTGTAAAGTTAATACTGGCAATACTTCTTCTACTGCCGCTGTCTCTAATAATAATGGTAATAGTAATAATGATGATACTAATAATGACAATAATAAAAACAATGCTAGTGGTAGATTGCTCGTCCTATGGTTTGCCACTTATGTCTGTGGACCCAAGAACCATATCAGGTTTAATGTTGGCAGCAGGCGCGACCGCCTTCGCCGTGGACTTCTGCAGAACAGAAACCAGTTATTATTATTATTATTATTATTATTATTATTATTATTATTATTATTATTCTCGTGTCAGAAACACACAGATACACGTACATGCCTTTTACACAATTATGATTAAATTACTTTTGACCAGAGCTTGGCCACTTCCTGTGCATTTTCTGTTGCATATTGAAGATTGTCTTCTGTAGAGGAGACTAGGCACAATCGACACCGAAGCATGTGCCGAACCGTCTGTTGTTCTCCACAGTCACAGCGGATATCATTTACATCAGTGTACCCCCATCGTGTTAAGTTAACTTCTGATCTTCCAACTCAGGATCTCAGTCTATTAAGGTACTTTCAAGTTGTCCATTCCCCGCCATGACCTGGAGGTAAAGCTTCAACAACTATTTTCCAGCCAGGGGGAAGATAGGTCGTAGGCCTCCACAGTTGTAACCCAGCTTTTTCAGCAGTGGTTCTAAGTGCCTTTGATGTCCTAAGGAAACTCTTCCTTGACTTCAGTTGTTGCGGATGCGGTTCATGCCCATGCAGCGGATGCGTAATTTCCTGTTCCGCTGCCTTTATTTCCTTGTTCGCAGCTACCTCTCTTGGAACACGTGGTGCTGCTATTCCTGCGACGTAGTAAAGCCATTCGACTGGAGTGGTTTTCAAGAAACCTGTTATAATTCTACAGGTTTCGTTGAGAGCTTCATCCACCTGTTTGGCACGAGTTGAATTATACCAAACAGGACAGGCTTACTCTGCAGCAGAATAGCATAGAGCCACTGCAGACGTTCGGATTGTTTCAGGTTGACTGCCCCACTATGATCCGGCCAGTTTCCGTAGGAGATTGTTCCTGGTGGAAACTTTCGACTTGCATTTAATGCAGTGCTTTTTGAAACTGAGTGATCTGTCAAATGTCACTCCTAGGAATTTTGGAACCTCTTAGTATTCCAGTTCGACCTCCGACCATACTATTTTCAACTAGCGAGAGGCTTCCTTGTTTCTAGTTAAGCTAGTTTGTGTTGTAATATCTGGATAGACCTACAAGGGCATTCGTGAGGTTGTTCTCTACTGATTCAAAACCTGTGCTCTGGGTGGCTAGAGCGAGGTCGTCAGCATATAAGAAGCTCCTGGTGTTTGGGGCTATAGGTTGGCAGTTCGTGTATAAATTAAACAGAATTGGAGCCAAAAAACTTCTTTGCGGGAGGTCATTATTCTGTAGTCTCCATCGACTACGCTGTTCTTGAAAGTCGACCAAGAACCTGCAATTCTGCAGATGGGAGGCGATGCGTCTGGTTAGACCTAAAGCTTTGCTCAGATTGTAGACCTTTAATACTATTAGATGGTGATTGGCCGTATCATACGCCGCTGATAAGTCGGCAAATGCCACTCCTGTCATCTCCCGAGCTTCAAAGCCATCTTCTACAAACTGTCTGAGATTTAGCAGTTATCCAGTACGCTTATTAAGGCAGTGAAATGTGCAGTGACGAACAGTATGTAGCAAAAACTTACGTGACTCCATACTCGACGCTGTCGACAAGCCTGAAGCAGGGAGATAAGATTGCTGAAACTCAGTAGTAATAGTGGATGAAGAGGTCCCGACCAAGAGAGTCGCGCTTCTTGAGAAATGGCTAACTCAGTATACAGGACGAAACCCACCCATCGGAGGTTGTGTCCGTAAACCAACCCTAATTCATTCGGTAAAAAAAAGCTTTCTACAGCCAAGATCGTACAAAAATTTCTTTACTTTCGACAACTCATTTCGACACTTTGCTGTCAACCTCACTTCAGGTCTGCAACATAGTGAACATAGACAGAATGTACCTCATATCATGAATTATAAAGTAATAATTCAGAAAATTTTTTATTTGCCATTACATTGAAAGAAGAAGAAAACTGTGCATCGACATACTTCCAAACGTCTTGCTATAAAACTTGTTCATAGTGAGTTGAAACCTCTCACCAAGTTCTCATGTTAGAGAAAAAATGCAGCAACTTGTACAGACGTTTGTCAGGAATACAACATTCACAACTAACAGCACTTTGTGTACATGGTTCAAAGGCCTCTGAGCACTATGGGACTTAACATCTGAGTTCATCAGTCCACTAAAACTTAGAACTACTTAAACCTAACTAACCTAAGGACATCACACACACATCCATGCCCGAGGCAGGATTCGAACCTGCGACCGTAGCGGTCGCGCCGTTCCAGACTGAAGTTGTGTACATGTCCATGCCCGTGTATGTAACGCTCACAGATGATTGTCACATCATAAAAATCACAATATATAATGAAATGCACAGTAACACGCCTGTTAGCTTGATTTATTCCATTTCATTCCATTCCAACAGTACATTCCAATGAAATATGTCAAGCTAAAAGATATGCTACTGTGCATTTTATTGTATACTGTGATTTTTAGGTCGTAACAATCATGTGTGAGGGCTACATATACGAACATGGCCATGTACACAAAGTGCTGTTTGGTTGTGAATGTTATATTCCTGACAAACTTTTGTGCAAATTCTACATTTTATCCACTAACATACGAGGGTTGAAACTTAAATAGTGCCAACTATTTAGTCACAACCAATACAAAAGTGTTACATGTTTGCACCTATTACTGTCCTTGAAAGTAGTCATCAACGTTGTGTAGAACCCGTTGCCAGCGATATGGAAGGCGTAGTATACCGTTAGCGGAGCCTGTTCTGTTGATGGTGCGAATCGAGCGGTCTATTGCCTGTCGAATCTCTGGAACAGTTCTGAAGCGGATGCCACGAAGTGGTTCCTTCATCTTCGGAATCAAATCAAAGTGACAAGGACTAAAGTCTGGTCCGCAGCTCGTGGTCGTGCAGTAGCGTTCTCGCTCCCCACGCCCGGGTTTCCGGGTTCGATTCCCGGCGGGGTCAGGGATTTTCTCTGCCTCGTGATGACTGGGTGTTGTGTGCTGTCCTTAGGTTAGTTAGGTTTAAGTTGTTCTTAGTTCTAGGGGACTGATGACCATAGATGTTAAGTCCCATAGTGCTCAGAGCCATTTTGAACTAAAGTCTGGGGAGTATGGTGGATGGTACAGTACTCCCAGTCCCATCGATCGAACGGAGCAGATTCCATTGCATAGTGTCTCCAGAGCAGTGTTGCCACTATTTAAGTTCCAACCCTTGTAATTTGGCAGGAGATTTCAATTCACAATGAAGACATTTTCTAACAAAACTTTTGAAGGTATTTAACTGTACATTTTCGTTTTTCGTTTCATGTAGTGTCAATCAAAAAAACTTTTACGTTGTATTTCTTGATATGAGTTACATTCCATCTATGAAGAAAAAGCGTTGATGACAAAATTTGTTGAGCACAGAAAAATCAGTGTTTTGTTGTGTATTCTCGGAAATTCGTACGTGCCTTTAGTTTGAAATATTAAAATAAGAATGGTAAAAACTATATATTTTTTTATTTAAAGTTGTTAGTGTGTCCTTTCATTTGTAGAGAAGTACGTATGGTATTAACACTAGTGTACCACCTTTTTCCTTATGCTTATTTCGACTTCTCCCTGATTTCACGTTGATCCATAAAACTCGTGTTAAATCGACCTCTCAATTAGTTATTCGAATTTCTTATTGGTCCTTCGAATTCTGAATTATCGAGGCTCGATCGTAGTTACAACGGAGGTTATTTTTTAGTTTCCTCTGACTCCACTGCAATTGAACCCTTTTCTCTACCACTCACGAAATTTCGTTTTACTCCCCCTCATCCACTCCCCACAGCCCCCGCCAGGGTTAAAGTAAGAAGTTCAGCGCGTTTAGACGGCTGTGTATAAGAGTCGAGAAACGGACGCCTGCAGCGTCAAAAAAATGGTTCAAATGGCTCTGAGCACTATGGCACTCAACTGCTGAGGTCATTAGTCCACTAGAACTTAGAACTAGTTAAACCTAACTAACCTAAGGACATCACACACATCCATGCCCGAGGCAGGATTCGAACCTGCGACCGTAGCAGCAGCGCGGCTCCGGACTGGAGCGCCTAGAACCGCGCGGCAACTTCGGCCGGCCCTGCAGCGTCACTTGGAAAGTGAACAGGGGTCGCTGGGTAGATGGAAAGTTCCGGACAAGGAAGCCCGCATTCGCCAGTGTTCCGTTCCGCTCGGAATGCCCTGAAGCGACATTACAATAGAACACAGGCCCGTACGTGGCGACCCAGTCTGACGTCACGGCAAGCAGGGAACAAACGTACTGGCGTCTCTGGCGCGCTGAACGCGGGGCGACGGTGTGAAACACACGGCTGGAGCGACCTCGCCTCGAGACAGCACCGAAGGACGCTATAGTCTTGCTGTAGCGCTCAGTCCGGAGACTGGTTCGATGCAGCTCTCCCGTCCTGTGCGAGCCGCTTCATCTCCGAATATTCTTTCGCCCAGAGCGAAGTCCCAAGCGACTGGAAAAAAGCATAGGTGACTCCTGTGTACAAGAAGGGTAAAAGATCGGAGCAGCAAAATTGAGTGGTTCCATGCCCTCTTTTACATGTCTCCTCTCATTTTCGTCAACTTTATATTTTCGTCTATGTCATTGCACGGTAGTACCAGACCGAATAAGGTTATTCTTATGAATTTCTACTGAGAGCTCAAAAAGTACTTTTCACTTGATTCCTAACCATGTTGGGTTAGTTCCCTTGGTGGCCCATGCGAGGAAAGCATCGGAGGACGCGGCACACGGCATTTCCGGTTGGTGGCCGCACTTCCCTGAATTCAGAGGGGTTCGTACGATAGGCTTAAGCGCTTGGCGGAACGACTGACGTCGGTCGAGTTTCGCCTATTGTATGCAGAGCGAAACAACCTGCGAGACTTCTGAGTGTCGCCACAGTTTGTGTGTTTACTGTTCCGGCGAGTCCGGAACGAAGATTCCTGGCACCGACTGACTGCACTGTCCTCTCGATCCTGAGAATACTTGTGGACTGTGCCCTGCTGGATGCGACTGTCTGGCGCCGGATGGCCAGTGGTCTAGGCAGGTTGTTTTCGTAGCCGGTCAAACGGAAAGTTCAGTGCCCTCAGCTGGATAGCAGGGACATGATTGGTCAACTTAAACTGAGGCTAGTTGACGTCATAAAACCCTGCTCGAAATTGGGGGGAACGGTCGCTATTGGCGCGACTGATGTTCTGAGACAGTGTGCGGGAATTTTGGAATCAGACCTGAATGCTGATCCACAGCTTTCGAGGAAAGTAGGGAGTTGAGCAATGCTGGCTTCGCTCTTGCATCGCATCACAGAGGGGATTCGGGATCTGATCTTCCTCGGAGTCGGTCTTGCGACTTGGTCGCTCGTTTTCGGAAGAACTTAGAATTCTCGGACAGCCTTCACGGCCAGGGGTTGACGCAGAGTTGCTGCAAGGCAGAAGTCGGCGCCTACATCATCAGGACGCTGTCTACCGACGACACGCTGCAGATTTCAGTACTGGTACAGTAGTTTGCGGCTCCAGCATTGGAGGACCTTACCAATTTTATACTGAATCCCTCAGCAGCACGCGCGCTCGCTTAACTACAAGTCCACCTTGCTTGTTTCTCCCTGTGATCCCATTTGAGCTCCCACTACTAATTGCGATACTGCTATGCAGTTGCGAGATTGATATTTGATTCATTAGGACGTCCAGTCATTATCGTGAGTCTACTGCATCACAGAGAGTAGGAGCCCCTTGTTCTCGAGCCAACTCTTATTCTCATAATATTTCAGTATACCCTATCCTTTAGCCGGCCGGGGTGGCCGAGCGGTTCTAGGCGCTACAGTCTGGAACCGCGCGACCGCTACGGTCGCACGTTCGAATCCTGCCTCGGGCATGGATGTGTGTGATGTCCTTAGGTTGGTTAGGTTTAAGTAGTTCTAAGTTCTAGGGGACTGATGACCTTAGAAGTTTAGTCCCATAGTGCTCAGAGCCATTTGAACCATTTTTGAACCTATCCTTTAACTTACCGTGTGTGTCGACAATGATGTGCATTTATGACCTGATGTATAATAAATCTCATTGTAATATTTAACCCGCATATCATTTCGTAGATACAGGCAGAATCCCATTTCCTATTGTTTATTATGATAAAGTTCTCATTTTTTGAGTAGATTACAATTTTTATTAAATTATTGTGAGTTTGCACTCCTTATTTTACCAACTAGCAGGGTCCATCATCATTTCCTTCCGTTACCGTTGTGCTCATAATTACTTAGCTGGTAGATACGGACGGGGTCGAGTGCATGTCTCGTTCTCATGCAAAATTCGTGTGAATTAAAGAGGTCCCAACTCTTCTCCACCCCGGCACCTCGCAAAATTACCGATATGTATCCCTAAAACCGGTTTGCTGCAGAATACTTGAACATATTCCCAGTTCGAATATAGTAAACTTTCTTGAGACTGAGAAGCTTATGTCCACGAATCAGCATGGTTTTAGAAAGCATCGCTCGTGCGAAACTCAGCTTGCCCTTTTCTCACTTGATATACTGCGAACTACGGATGAAGTGCAACGAGCGCAGATTCCACATTTATAGATTTCCGCGAAGCATTTGACACGGTGTCCCATTGCAGGCTGTTAACGAAGGTACGAGCATATACAATGGGTTCACTGATGTGTGAATGCCGCGAAGACTTCTAAGTAATAGAACCCAGTATGTTCTCGACGAATGCGAATGTTCATCAGAGACAGGGGCTTCGTCAGGAGCGCCTCAGAGAAGTGTGAGAAGGCCGCTGTTATTCCCTGTAGACATAAACGATTTGGCGGACAGGGTGGGCATCAATCTGCGATTGTTTGCGCATGGTGCTGTGTTGTACAGTAAGGTGTCGAAGTTTGAGTGACTGTAGGATGATACAAGACGACTGACGCAAAATACACTTCTGGCTATTAAAATTGCTACACCACGAAGATGACGTGCTACAGACGCGAAATTTAACCGACAGGAAGATGATGCTGTGATATGCAAACGATTCGCTTTTTCAGAGCATTCACACAAGGTTGGCGCCGGTGGCAACATCTACAACGTGATGACATGAGGAAAGCTTCCAACCGATTTCTCATACACACACAGCAGTTGACCGGCGTTGCCTGGTGAAACGTTGTGGTGATGCCTCGTGTAAGGAGGAGAAATGCGTACCATCACGTTTCCGACTTTGATAAAGGTCGGATTGTAGGCTATCGCGATTGCGGTTTATCGTATCGCGACATTGCTGCTCGCGTTGGTCGAGATCCAAAGACTATTAGCAGAATACGGAATCGGTAGGTTCAGGTTCGGAACGCCGTGCTGCATCCCAACGGCCTCGTATCACTAGCAGTCGAGATGACAGGCATCATATCCGCATGGCTGTAACGGATCGTGCAGCCACGTCTCGATCCCTGAGTCAACAGATGGGGACGTTTGCAAGACAACAACCATCTGCACGAACAGTTCGACGACGTTTGCAGCAGCATGGACTATCAGCTCGGAGACCATGGTTGCGGTTACCCTTGACGCTGCTTGACAGACAGGAGCGCCTGCGATGGTGTACTCAACGACGAACCTGGGTGCACGAATGGCAAAACGTCATTCTTCCGGATGAATCCAGGTTCTGTTTACAGCATCATGATGGTCGCATCCGTGTTTGGCGACATAGCGGTGAACGCACATTGGAAGCGTGTATTCGTCATCGCCATACTGGCGTATCACCTGGCGTGATGGTATGGGGTGCCATTGGTTACACGTCTCGGTCACCTCTTGTTCGCACTGACTGCACTTTGAACAGTGGACTTTACATTTCAGATGTGTTACGAGCCGTGGCTCTACCTTTCATACGATGCCTTCGAAACCCTATATTTCAGCAGGATAATGCACGACCGCATGTTGCAGGTCCTGTACGGGCCTTTCTGGATATAGAAAATGTTCGACTGCCGCCCTGGCCAGCACATTCTCCAGATCTCTAACCACCTGAAAACGTCTGGTCAATGGTGGCCGAGCAACTAGCTCGTCACAATACGCCAGTCACTACTCTTGATGAACTGTGGTATCGTAGTGAAGCTGCATGGGCGGCTGTACCTGTACACGCCATCCAAGCTCTGTTTGACTCAATGCCCAGGCGTGTCAAGGCTGTTATTACGGCCAGAGGTGGTTGTCCTGGGCACTGATTTCTCACGATCTATGCACAAAAATTGCGTGAAAATGTAATCACATGTCAGTTATAGTACCATATATTTGTCCAATGAATACCCGTTTATCATCTGCATTTCTTCTTGGTGTAGCAATTTTAATGGCCAGTAGTGTATCTAGTTAGTGTGCTGAATGGCAGCGAGCTCTAAATGTGGGAAAATGTAAGTTAATGCGGATAAGTAGGAAGAACAAACGTGTGATGTTCGGATACTGTATTACTAGTGTCCTTCTCGACACAGTCAAGTCGTTAAATATCTGGGCGTAGCGTTGCAAAGCGATATGAAAGGAACGAGCATTTGGGAACTGTGGTAGGGAAGGCGAATGGTCGACTTCGGTTTACTGGGAGAATTTTAGGAAAGCGTGGTTCCCTCGTGAAGGAGACAACATATGAGGCGCCGATGCGACCTATTCTTGAATACTGCTCGTGTGTTTGGGATCAGTACCGGGTCGGATTGAATGAAGACATCGAAGCATTTCAGAGGCGGGCTGCTATATTTGTTACCGGTAGGTCCGAACAACATGCGTTACGGAGATGCTTCGAGAAATCGAATGGGAATTCCTGGAGGGGAGGCGATGTTCTTTTCGAGAAACGTTTTTGAAAATTTGGAGAACTGGCATCTGAAGCTGACCACTGGGCGATTCTACTGCCGTCAACATACATTACGCCTAAGGACCACGAAGATAAGATTCGGGAAATCGGGGCTCATACGGAGGCATACGTACAGTCATTTTTCCGTCACTCTGCTTGCGAGTGGAACGGGAAAGGAAATTACTAGTAGTGGTACAGGGTACCCTCCGCCACTCACCGTACGGTGCCTTGCAGAGCTTCCATGTAGATGTAGGTGTACGGCGACTTTCCGTCTGAACCTGCTTACTATATTCATGCCGTGGTCTCCCACATACCACCCTCTCTTTCGCCCATTACCATACTGACAATGCCTTCGTGTCTGAGTATGGGAGGAGCAGGAGGAGGAGGAGATTAGTGTTTAACGTCTGAGTATGTCTGAGTATGTGTCCCATCAAGCGATCACGTCTTTTAGTCCACTTGCCCCACAAATTTCTTTCTCCACAGTTGTATTCAGTACCTCTCTAGTTATTCGACTTAACCATCTGATCTTGAGCATTCTTCTGTAGCGCCATACATGAAAAACTTCTACAGGGGATGGACAAAATATGGAGGAGCGATGCGGATCACGAGTGGATGTGGATTTATCAGTAAACTGCAAGGCAGGGTGCTCAGATTACGTCCTCTTAGTACGTTAGGGCCTATAAAAGCCCTGCAAGGTTATGAAAAAGGCTCAAAATTGGTGTATATATATCCCTGAATTTACTGTCCATCTGCAGGAATGTTACAATTAAATTGTTCTAACATGTTATAGTCAGTATTCGACATAGACATTAACACTTCAAAAACAGAAATGCAAAAAACACTGAAATACAAAATTTTGTCTCCCATAAAAATTTTCACAAGTGCAATTAATGTAAATGGAAATGAGCGTTTGGCGTCATTGGCCGGGAGGCCCCTTACGGGGCAGGTCCGGCCGCCTCGGTGCAGGTCTTACTACATTCGACGCCACATTGGGCGAGCTGCGCGCCGGATGGGGATGAAGACAACGCCCAGCCCCTGAGCGGAGAAAATCCCCGACCCTGGCGGGAATCGAACCCGGGCCCGTAGGACGGCAATCCGTCACGCTGACTACTCAGCTATCTTTTCTTTTTTTTAGGATGGTCAGGGGGTGGTACATATCGGGGCGGACATTAATTTAAATGCATTTTTTTCATTCTAACACTGCCAGACACTTTCACCATTATGAATCGCTTGAACTCCATGAATGAACGATGTCTTCAAGGTCTCTCAGTCTTCTAAAGATGTGGTACGTACGACTTTGTATGTTTGTGTAGATGACGAGCATGTTTAGTGATATCAAACCAAGTATTTCATGCAACGAATCCATTTCTCTCTACTTGCGCTTTTCTCTTCTGACAAAAATAAAATAATCTCTAGAAATAGCAAATAAAATCAAAATTCGGTGACAGTTCCGAACTACTTCTCCAAGACGAAGACAGGAACAGCAAGGGGGCACGGAATTACAGAGATTCTCAAGTTTATTACAATGGCCGCCTTAGTAACACACCCCAAACACTTGAGTATAACTATTACACGCTACAAACTGCACAACACACGATTGCTATAAGCCCAATATTTGAACACAAATCAGTCCTCATCTCAGGAAAAGACAGACGCTAATTTGATAACTGCACTACTCACCTCAGCATAAAAAATTACCTCCTTCTTACACTGAAGCTAAAAGTGCTATACATATGACAGTCTCTCAACAAGATGATCGAACTAGATGGCGCACGCGCTTGGAGCTGAATATTAGTTATCAACTGTGGAAACGGAACTTCATGGGGATACGAAATTAGGAGCAAGGACGGAATAGGGCAACTAACCTTATTACTACGATTAGTGGACGATTTGAAATTAGACAGTGACAAAATCGCAAAAGTCTACCTTCAATTCCTTCTCGAAGGAGTTGAGCGCACTACAAATGACAAGAGCACGTAATGTCCACCATTTTCTTGCATGTGCAACACCAATACGGGCAGAAATTCTGTGTGTGCTTGTCGAAGAACTACCAACTCAAGACTTTTACTTCACCCACGTTCTGTTCATTTGGACTGTCGGATTGAACACCACTGGTTGTTAGTGCACACTGTGTTCCCCTGCTCCTCCAGATGAGACATGAACGGTGTGCGCTGAAGGAGCCTCACGCACTTTTGTGAAAACACGAGTAAAGCAGTCTCGGATCTGGCCGTCTGTGGTTAGGAAATTGTCTACCGTAACCTCTATACACACTACTGTGTCTCCACTACGAAACCTAAACATAAATACCATATCTGCATACTCAGCGTTTGTAAACACGTGCTAAAGGCTTAAACTATTAGAACTGGCCAACAAATCTCAATCATAATCTAAAAATTCATTACGTAAGCTCAAGCTCAAGCTCAACCTCACAACTTGGACTTAAAAATGACAATCGAGAAATAAACCAACAGCAAGTTGAGTACCACACACGAAACGAACGATTATCTCTGTAAGCAGCTCTATCTCATAATCAATAAAAATCGAACACACATTACGCAGAACGCTTTGTTGGAATTAGCCTCCGTCTTCAGGCCACAAGTGGCCCATCGGGACCATCCGACCGCCGTGTCATCCTCACTGAGGATGCGGATAGGAGGGGCGTGTTGTCAGCACACCGCTCTCCCGGTCGTTATGATCGTTTTCTTTGACCGGAGCCGCTACTATTCGGTCGAGTAGCTCCTCAATTGGCATCACGAGGCTGAGTGCACCCCTAAAAATGGCAACAGCGCATGGCGGTCTGGAAGGTCACCCATCCAAGTGCCGGCCACGCCCGATAGCGCTTAATTTCGGTGATCTGACGGGAACCGGTGTATCCACTGCGGCAAGGTCGTTGCAGCCTTTACTAGCTGCTCCTAAAATAGCTGCTGTTCGTCCTGAAACACCTTCCGCATCGCAGCCAGGCCCGATCTCACCTCACGTCACAACACGGCCACACGGGCGCCCGCTACGGAAGCGGGTCACGCCCGTGCCTCCAATCACACGTCACAACGTATCGTGTCGCGCGCTGCCGCCTGCGCTATCGAACATTTCCTGTCTGCTCTTAAGCGGCGTTCCGGCGTAGCGCTGTAGCTCCTAGAGCAGTGGTTCTCAAAGTATGCGCCCTAGAACATTTGCGGATGCGCCCTATAATATTTAAGGAAAACATATGGCCAAATATGAAACAACATACAGCTAATCAATGTTATCCATTTCACGACAGGTATAATACGGAAGGAGTCGAATAGTTTGGTTAAGGAAGTAAGGTGGCTTATTCTCCTTGAGTGTCGACAGTATTCGGAACGTTTCATGCCGACTGTCTTCTCTCTTCCATTGCTGCTAATCTAACAGTAGCGACTGTTTGCGAGCTGGGCAAAGGTATTTCAAAATAATTAGTGACGATAAAGCCATTGCTGGCCCATCGGGGTCATCCCTTACGCCACCGAGAAGTGTAAGGAATTCAAGGGAAAGTGTAACCGCGGTGATGCGAAAAAAATAATTATTCGTATGGCAGAATGCTGCGGTCTGAAGAAACGGAATGGTCAGAAAATTGTCACATTGCTACTGAGACGCCCTGCTAAACCCTCCGGGCAGGACAGGTAGTTTAAGTTGTGGAAAGCGGCCAAAATAAGCGGCTGACAGCTACACTCGAACATACAACCTTTTATTTGATCAAACATTACAAGGGCCAAGAAAATATGTTTTTAAAAAAAACACAGCTTTAGTTTTGGAAATTAATTCGCGGCTGAATGCACTGTAAAATCTCATGCCTTAAGGGCGAGACCACGTTAATTTAAAATGGCTGAAAGCCAATAAAGTAAAGCTCAACCAAAATCGGAAATTTAAAAGACAAAGCCGTATCTTAAAACAGTTCCTTAATTAATCAGAAGGCTCAAAGAATCTGACAGCTTAAGAGCAGAACAACTGTAATTCACAATCGGCTGAAGGCCCAATACTTGAGACTCAATAACATTAATTTTAAAAATGCCAAAGGCTTTACATAAAACAGTTCTTAAATTAGGCTGAAGGCGCAAACCATCTGATGCCTTAAGGGCAAAACAACCTTAATCTAAAAATCGGCTAGAAGCCATACAAGTACAAACAGAAAGAACAAACAAGAAAAGGCAGTACACCCAAGGGCACTCAGAAGTTCCGAGGGTCGGCCTGGAATTCAAACACTAACGCTCGCTTATGTGAGACAGGCAGTCGGCCCTACCATTCTCGATCCGACGACAATCCAACTGACAGACCCACTGACAAGATAACCTCCGCTTCACCTGACCAGCACACAACAGGGAGTTCAAAGAAACAATGTAGATGGTATTGGTGCCCACAATCAATTACACATTGAGCTGTCAAACTACACAGCATTCTGGACAGCGACAACACGATGAGGAAAACACACTGCCTGAATTTATGTCAATGACCAGGGCAGGTAACCGGAACGTTAACGGCCACAATGCAGAAGATTCAGCTGGTGCACTTCAATTGAAATAACCAAGTATAGTTAAACTCCACCGGAGGGTGGCTCAAATTTGCCAACTTCAAAAACATACTTTCCTCGCAGGAATGTCCCAACAGCCGACAACAAACTTCAGACGACACAATGTGAAGAGTCGTGACTTGCTGGTAGACTGAGTCAGAACTCAACTTTCATGTCCAGGATCGGTGAGCCACGAACCTCGTAGCAATGGGAACAGCACCAGAGACTCGGACACCACATAGAGGCCGCCAGCAGGCCCGGCCAAACCACGCTGCTCCATGCCAACCGACCAACTGCCCAGGATCGGTGAGAGGACCAAATATACGTCGGCCGATGAGACGACCAACCGAACAACCAACGAATGGTCGTCCCACTCCAATCTTCCTCCGTTGGACGGTTCATGCGTGTCGCCAGCGGTCGGCGAGCACTGGCTGTCGGCGCCTCACCGGCGCTCCGTCGCCGACTCCACTGCTGCTGCGTCCCGACTGCACTGCTGGTCCGTCTCCAACTAACTGCCAGACACACGACGACCCGGAAATACTATCGGTCGCTCCAGAGATGGTACGGCAGTGCACTTATCGATATGCTCTGCTGCTGCCGCTCACCGACAACTAAGGCCGGAAGTTAGTGGCGCCAGTAAATGGAATAAGAAAACGAGGGGGCAGTACCGAAATAGAAGATGATAAGCAATAAATGGCATGAACACGAGCCGTGCAAGGCTCAGCTATAATCATAACAGTATACATTGGTGGGAGTGATTAATGGCCAACACAGTAACTTACAGGGCTATTACAAATGATTGAAGCGATTTCATAAATTCACTGTAGCTCCATTCATTGACATATGGTCACGACACACTACAGATACGTAGAAAAACTCATTAAGTTTTGTTCGGCTGAAGCCGCACTTCAGGTTTCTGCTACCAGAGCGCTCGAGAGCGCAGTGAGACAAAATGGCGACAGGAGCCGAGAAAGCGTATGTCGTGCTTGAAATGCACTCACATCAGTCAGTCATAACAGTGCAACGGCACTTCAGGACGATGTTCAGCAAAGATCCACCAACTGCTAACTCCATTCGGCGATGGTATGCGCAGTTTAAAGCTTCTGGATGCCTCTGTAAGGGGAAATCAACGGGTCGGCCTGCAGCGAGCGAAGAAACGGTTGAACGCGTGCGGGCAAGTTTCACGCGTAGCCCGCGGAAGTCGACGAATAAAGCAAGCAGGGAGCTAAACGTACCACAGCCGACGGTTTGGAAAATCTTACGGAAAAGGCTAAAGCAGAAGCCTTACCGTTTACAATTGCTACAAGCCCTGACATCCGATAACAAAGTCAAACGCTTTGAATTTTCGGCGCGGTTGCAACAGCTCATGGAAGAGAATGCGTTCAGTGAGAAACTTGTTTTCAGTGATGAAGCAACATTTTTTCTTAATGGTGAAGTGTTTAAACCTCCTCTACCAAGAAACGTGCCAGAACTGCGAGCTCGCATCAACGATGCTTTCGAATTAATTGATGGGGACATGCTGCGCCGAGTGTGGGAGGAACTTGATTATCGGCTTGATGTCTGCCGAATCACTAAAGGGGCACATATCGAACATTTGTGAACGTCTAAAAAAAGTTTTTGAGTTTTTGCATGTGTATGCAAAGCATTGTGAAAATATCTCAAATAATAAAGGTATTGTAGAGCTGTGAAATCGCTTCAATCATTTGTAATAACCCTGTATTTGATCTCTGCTGTAAAAAACTTGCAGTCCAAGACTGCAACTATGGATTGCAAGTTTTTACAACATAATGCTTCACGGTGATTCATTATTAATAAGTGCCTTAAATGCTATTTTCTTCAACTCATTGCACTAGAACTGCATTACAACAGCCTTACCTTAATTTCACAATTTTTTGGTAGAAATGATGCGCTTTTAGCGAAACCTTTTTACTTTTGTTTGTAAAATATAACTATCATAGTCGCCGGTCGGTACAGGCGCACAAGCATCCGTGGATGACTAGCACGGTCGTGGAATTTTCCTAACCATCCCCTATCTCACCAACCCTCGCCCTGCAGGCGCCGTGCAAATTATTTTCGCACACCTCGTTTCGTGCCTTCTTTGCACGACCAAACGGTACGGCATATGCGTCGCTCTTAAAGTTGGTAAATAAACATTGAGTTAATCCACAGTACTGTCAAGCGTTAATGGATTTCTGGTCAGACTCATTTTCCTAGACCAATGGTTCTCAAACTTTTTGAACTTAGGGCGCATTTAAAAGGCCGCAAGTAATTGTGGGCGCACTGTATACACATTTCTGAGGAATATTCTGCAACAGTCAATACAGGAAATAAACACTGTGATAAAATAGCAATTAAGTCATTTTATTTTGAATTTCGCGTCCCGACTCCAGAAAATACAACTTATAATAATAAAAAAATACATTATCACAACATGAACAATTAATTTTTATACAAAAAATGTGAGAGACTCATGACCCACGATTGTCACCCGAACGCGACTGCTGAACGCCGTATTACCTCCTACCCTGCCAAGAGGAACTATTAAGTGGAACGTATTGAAATGAAATAATGCAATAAAACTAACGATTAATTCAAATTGTAGAGAAAAGTAATAATGCAATATAAATGAAGAATACCTTGCGTCTACTCTTTCTAGTGTTTAAGAGAAACATGGGTCTGATGTGTTCTCGCGATTTCTTCTATGTTGGGAGATATGATTGAAAGATAAACTCTCAACCGGTTCAAATGGCTCTGAGCACTATGGGACAACATCTGAGGTCATCAGTCACCTAGAACTCAGAACTACTTAAACCTAACTAACCTAACGACATCACACACATCCATGCCCGAGGCAGGATTCGAACCTGCGACCGTAGCGGTCTCGCGGTTCCAAACTGAAGTGCCTAGAACCGCACGGCCACACCGGTAAGTAATCTGCCCCTCGACAACCACCTCACTTCTGTGTGTAAAAGGAACCATCTGTGTTCTGACTCCGTATCGATACACAGATTTTCGAATAAACGGGTTTTGACATGAAACTTCCTGGCAGATTAAAACTGTGTGCCCGACCGAGACTCGAAATCGGGACCTTTGCCTTTCGCGGGCAAGTGCTCTTGGAGACGAGGTACTGGCAGAAGTAAAGCTTTGGGTACCGGGCGTGAGTCGTGCTTCGGTAGCTCAGTTGGTAGAGCACTTGCCCGCGAAAGGCAAAGGTTCCGAGTTCGAGTCTCGGTCGGGCACACAGTTTTAATCTACCAGGAAGTTTCATATCAGCGCACACTCCGCTGCAGAGTGAAAATCTCATTCTGGGTTTTGACATGTCTTGTTTCAATAGAATTTACCGTCTGAACAACTTTCTCTAAGACTTCTCTCAATTTTTCTCTCAATGTCTTTGATGTTAGGGTCTCCCTATGAAGAAAGCAGTGAGTTACGATAATATCTTAATTTTGTTTTTCTGCAAAAGAAATAAGATCCTTAACACGGCCTACCACTGCAGGGGCGCCATCTGTAAAAATGCCTACACACGACTTCCATGTTAACTGCCACTCATTAAGATAAGCATTTAAAATGTTGAAAACGTCCTCACCTATAGCAGACACACTTAATTGTTTGCAAAAAAGAAACTGATTTACTGCTTGATCTTGATTAATGAGACTGGCAAATGCTAAGAGTTGCGATTGGTTGGTAATATCTGCTGGTTCATCAACTTGCAATGCAAAGTGCGAGTGCTTGAGTTTATTACTGCATACATTTTTCTCAGTATTAGTAGACATTTCTATAACACGCAAGTACTGTCAACTTCTCCCGCGGTCGTATTTTTTCATAATATGCTTCTAGCAACTAACAGAAAAATCCAAAAGCCGTGAGCTGGCAGTACGAGCTTCTCAAGACTGTATTCTTCTTTCTCAGTAACAAACAAAAATACTTACAAATTTACCATTGTTTTAAGATGTGCTTTGTTTTAACTGAGCTTGCTGACTTCGACTCTGAGCTAAGTAAAGTCTGCCGTTTACGTCAGGGACGTAATGGTACGTAGCGCGGCCACTGCAAGATTAACAGAAATACAGAAATTAGAGGTGGAATATTTTAGGGTTTGTCTTCCAATGCTGACAGCCAACGAGCGTGCGCAGCTGCTGTGGTATACACGTCAAGCGGAAGCAACATGGATTCGTGAATGTGTAGTATAGGGACGGTCATCTTCAAATATGGTACATGTTTGTAGCAGTTACTAAGAAAACAGTATAGACTGTGATAATAGAACGCGATCAGTAAAAAAAAAAAAATGGCATTCAAATCATGTAGCAAACATTTGTGATAGTGTCTCATACTGCACCTACTATACTAAGTTATGTGAGTTAGAAATTTATAGTAAGATCGAAAGAGAATTGTGGTAATTTGGCCAGGATGAGAAAAGTGACCATTGCATACTTTTTGCTTTGAACAGTGCTGCTCCCTGCTGAGAAGTGGTCACACTAGTTGTAATATACGTAGCCGTTGTTGTCAGTGAGATTGACAGGAATGTAGTTCTGTCATTTTTAATAATATGTCTTTTGTATTCCAGTCCTTTGATGTAATGTATGTCACTTATAGTATTCTTGTTACCTCACATATACGAAAAGTAACGATTTTTAACAATATAAATGTTTTAACATCGTCTTTTGGCCTATAAATGTAGTTCCTTGTTATTTATTTCAGTTTGATAGTTTCTTCTGTGGATCACTAATGCCGCCATAGTGTCCGTACAGAAAATTGGCGGCGCATGTGTACACTCAACAAGAATTAGATACTTTAAAGAAAAAAAATACGCATAACACAACATATAAAACTGATTGATAAGCCCTAAAAGCTGACATGCGCCATTTCAAGGTGACACTTTTGAATTAAGTTTTTTTAAACCGTTTCTTCCTGTCATATTTCTCATAGTACAAAAGTCCGATTGAGAACGGTCTGCTGCAGCCGCTTGGTATTCTTACAGATACAACGGCGTTAAGGTGCCTAGAAGATGCGATCAGAAATCAGGAAGACAAACATGGGATTCTGATGCGATTGCACTGGCCACATTACCTGGTTAAGTATTGAAACTTCGTCACTGTGTAAGCCTTCATAAAAATGCTTGTAGCGCCAATATATTACTTTCTTTTTCACTTAAAAAAACACACGTCAAAAAAAGATTTGCATCCCCTCGGTTCCGGAACCTGCACAGAAAATTGGAATAAGATCAACATAAACATTATTTACGCCCTTTTTATTGCTGATGTAAACCACACGTTGCATGTTGTACCACCATACAACGAGGTGGTGGTCCGGGTTGCTGTCCACACCGGTAAGTCTAATACCCAGTAGCACGTCCTCTTGCATTCACGCATGCCTGTATTCGTCGTGGCATACTATCCACAAGTCCATCAAGGCACTGCTGGTCCAGATTGTCCCACTCCTCAACGGCGATTCGACGTAGATCCCCCAGAGTGGTTGGTGGGTCACGTCGTCCATAAACAGCCCTTTTGAATCTATCCCAGGCATGTTCGATAGGCTTCATGTCTGGAGAACATGGTGGCCACTCTAGTCGTACGTCGGCCCCAGATAATGCCATCGCAAAACAGCAGGGAACCTCCACCTTGCTGCACTCGCTGGACAGTGTCTAAGGCCTTCAGCGTGACCGGCTTACCTCCAGACAAGTCTCCGACGATTGTTTGGTTGAAGGCATATGCGACACTCATCGGTGAAGAGAACGTGATGCCAATCCTGAGCGGTCCTTTGGGCATGTTGTTGGGCCATCTGTACCGCGCTGCATGGTGTCGAGGTTGCACAGAATGACCTCGCCATGGACGTCGGGAGTGAATTTGCACATCATGCAGCCCATCGTCCACAGTTTGAGTCGTAACACGGCGTCCTGTGGCTGGACGAAAAGCATTATTCAACATGGTGGCGTTGCTGCCAGGGTTCCTCCGAGCCATAATCCGTAGGTAGCGATCATCCACTACAGTAGTATCCCTTGGGCTACCTGAGCGAGGCATGTCATCGACAGATCCTGTCTCTCTGTATCTCCTCCATGTCCGAACAACATCGCTTTGGTTCACTCCGAGACGCCTGGACACTTCCCTTGTTGAGGGCCCTTCCCGACACGATCGAAGCGCGGTATTGACCGCCAGGCATGGTTGAACTACATAAAACACCGGCCGTGTACTTCCTGATGGAATGACTGGAACTGATAGGCTGTCGGACCCCCTCCGTCTAATAGGCGCTGCTCATGCATGGTTGTTTACATATTTGGGCGGGTTTACTTAGATATCTGAACAGTCGATGGGACTGTGTTTGTGATACAATATCCAGTCAACGTCTATCTTCAGGAGTTCTGGGAACCGTGATGACGAAAAACTTTTTTTGATATGAACCTTCCTGGCAGATTAAAACCGTGTGCACCGACCGAGACTCGAACTCGGGACCTTTGCCTTTCGCGGGCAAGTGCTTTACCATCTGAGCTACCGAAGCACGACTCACGCCCGGTCCTCACAGCTTTACTTCTGCCAGTACCTCGTCTCCTACCTTCCAAACTTTACAGAAGCTCGATTAGCACTCCTGCAAGGTTCGCAGGAGAGCTTCTGTAAAGTTTGGAAGGTAGGAGACGAGGTACTGGCAGAAGTAAAGCTGTGATGACCGGGCGTGAGTCGTGCTTCGGTAGCTCAGATGGTAGAGCACTTGCCCGCGAAAGGCAAAGGTCCCGAGTTCGAGTCTCGGTCGGTGCACACGGTTTTAATCTGCCAGGACGTTTCATATCAGCGCACACTCCGCTGCAGAGTGAAAATCTCATTCTGGTTTTTTTTGATATGTCTATTTGGTGTGATATCTTACAATAAGCAGATTAAAAAGTGTAAGTGATAAATCTTCTGCCAATAACCATGGTTTGGTGATAATTGAACTTCTCTTTTCTTAGTGGCTACTCGCCCCCGGCCCTCCATTCGCACCCGCTTTCTTTGGTGGCTCAAAGTAGCCGGCTGGAGTGGCCGAGCGGTTCTAGGCGCTTCAGTCTGGAACCGCGCGACCGCTACGGTCGCAAGTTCGGATCCTGCCTCGGGCATGGATGTGTGTGATGTCCTTAGGTTAGTTAGGTTTAAGTAGTTCTAAGTTCTAGGGGACTGATGACCTCATATGTTAAGGCCCATAGTGCTCAGAGCCATTTGAACCATTTTTGGCTGAAAGTATCGCCCAACAGAGTCAACATTGGCCCTTAAGCAAAATAGTTTGTCCTAGACAGTCGACAAGTAACACATTCTCGGCTCTGACGAGCAAATTGCATATGAGCATGGAGAAGCTGAATCAGACGCGACAGAGCGCTAAACTAAACGTGCAAATCTGCAACTGTGAGCGTGGTAACCTGAAAAAGGTCTTGAGATTACAAACAATTCATCACAATATCAGTATCAAATATTCGACTCACAGAGTCAGACGTCGATAGTCTGCAGTTGTCTCAGACGACAGTGTGTCGGCGAGAGTCAAAACAAGGTCTGAAACCAAGTGAGAACAAATACATCTCGATAAGCAACAGTTTTCATTTCGAGATTAAAAAAAACACGTTTTGGAGTTCAGACACAATAAGGTGATTGATGTCATGAGACACCTCGTTTTACTCCGTGTAGTGTAGCAACTCGACGTGGCATGGACTCAACAAGTTGAAACCTCCCCCTAGAAAAATTTATGATTGACTGTGCTGATAAACCCCTTACGTTATTTGATTTTCAAACAGCTGACCAAAACTGAACGTGCACAGACATTTCTCTCTTTACTTATTCAGATCATCAATAAACTGACACACAATATTTTTAGCACAACGCAATCTGACTTTCAATAATCCCTACAAAAGAATGGCCCTGACTAACAATAACCTATACCTTTCATGAATCACTTACCTCACAAAAACCTTCGTTACTCGAACTACTGCAATACAGCGAGTGCCAATACCGCCAGCTAAATAAAAGATTCCAACTACTGAAGGCACTAACTACTGGTAGGCATAGTTAGCAAATGAAAGATTTTTATGGAGAACAAACAATGTATTTACCTTAATAGTGTTGAAAAGTCATATGTATATATCAGTTCATGACATCCAGTCTTACAAATTTACTGTCTCTGATGGACACACGTCCAGATCATCCGCTCTCAAAATTCCGCCATTTCGCTCCCCACATCCACCACTGTTGGCGGCTCACCTCCAACTGCGCAACGCTACGCGCGGCTCACCTCCAACTGCCCAACACTACAATAGTAAATATTCCAACAATGCCAACCAGCCACAGACTGCACACAGCACAGCCAGTGATTTTCATACAGAGTGCTACGTGGCGTTACCAATGTAAAAACCTAAACAGCCCACTTACAAAGTCTTTGTAAGTCCCCTGGAGAAATATTGAGCCATGCTTCCTCTATAGCTGTCCATAACTGCGAAACTGTAGCCAGTGCTGGATTTCGTGCATGAAATAACCTCTCGATTAAGTCCCATAAATGTTCGATGGGATTCACGTCGGACGATCTGTGTGGCCAAATAACTTGCCCGAATTGTCCGCAATGTTCTTAAAACCCATAGCCAACAGCTGTAGCCGAGAGACATGGTTCAGTGTCATCCATAAAAATTCCATCATCATTTGGGAACACGAAGTTCGTGAATGTGGTGTCACCGCCAGACACCACACTTGCTAGGTGGTAGCTTAAATCGGCCGCGGTCCATTTAGTACATGTCGGACCCGCGTGTCGCCACTGTGTGATCGCAGACCGAGCGCCACCACAAGGCAGGTCTCGAGATACGATAGAGCACTCGCCCCCAGTTGTACGACGACATTGCTAGCGACTATACGGACGAAGCCTTTCCTCTCATTTGCCGAGAGACAGTTAGAATAGCCTTCAGCTAAGTCCATGGCTACGACCTAGCAAGGCGCCATTAGCCTTACATAGTTTGATAGTTATCGTATAAATGTCTCAAGAAGAACGTTGTAAACCAACAAAGAATAAAGTTAAGTATTCGAGGAGCTGCATACTTTTCTTGCTACCATTCAATAGTTATCCTGTTCCAGACTTCACGCCAGTCGGCGTGTGTGTACGCGTGCCTTTCTTTTGGCTACCCGTCACTGTGGACTGGCTGCCTTAGCAGTCCACAACAGTGAATGTCTGCAAATGATCTCCAAGTAGCTGAACATCAGCCATTTCCTGTCAATGATCTGTTCACTTGGATCAGAGGACCCAGCCCATTCCATCTAAACACAGCCCGACCGTAATGGAGCCGCCACCAGCTTGCACAGTGCCTTGTTGACAAACTGGGTCCATTGCTTCGTGGGGTCTGCTCGGTAGGTCTTACCAATTCAAATCGGGGCTCTTCTGACTAGAGACGCTGCAATCAGTGTCGTGCTGTTAGAAAACGCGCTCGCACCGTTCGTCTGCTGCCACAGCCCATTAACGCCAGAAGTAAGGATTGCAACAAAGAAGTGATTTACAAACAGTAAGTATATTTCACACATCTAAAAAACTTCTTAGTTTTAAATAGGGTTACAGTGTGCACGTCAAGCAAGTGCCGCAATGGAGAGGAGAAATGCAGGTTCAAATGGTTCAAATGGCTCTGAGCACTACGGGACTTAACTTCTGAGGTCATCAGTCCCCTAGAAGTTAGAACTACTTAAACCTAACTAACCTAAGGACATCACACACATGCATGCCCGAGGCAGGATTCGAACCTGCGCCCGTTGCGACCGCACGGCACCAGACTGTAGCGCCTAGAACCACTCGGTCAGGCAAGTGTATACCCTCAGTGTATATAGTTAGCTTTCATTTCTGAGAAGGAGTTGTGGGTAGCGCTTCCGATGCACCACGAATTCCTTCGTCACTCATTCTAACACATATATACAAACACACACACACACACACACACACACACACACACAAACACACGAACTGAATATCATTCATCTTTCATCATTTTAAAAACAAAAGTGTTCCAAAGCAAGTCTTTCGCTCTACAGTTTAATTAGGTGCTAAAGATGGTGATAGTGTGGAGTTGTGGGGGGGTGGGGGCAAGAGATGGCAGGGGGAGGGGGGAGAGAGGGAGGGGGTACGAGCTAATGTCTGATTGCACTCAGAGGTAATGGTCTAAGAAAGGTTGGGAACAACTGTTTCAGAGAGTTTTTTCTAGCGGTCGATGTGGAACTACTTTGGACAAGTATATGGTGCATTCGAAATCACAGCGAATAACATTATCATAGTTGAGTTGCAAAGCATTGTAATTCGTTTACAAATGGCGGTTTGTAATGACCTTTACAAACATGTAGTTCATCTATAGTTTTTTAACTTACGCTGACATGAATAAATCACTGACAGATGCCGAAATCCTACTAAAGCTTCTAAAAGTAATATTAGGAAGCAGCGATTTGAGCTACAGAGGTGACTTCTGTAATGAGAAAGATCTCAGAAGTGCCCTAAACACAGATTTTTGAGTATCTGAAGCAGAAAATTACAGTTGAATACATTGTGAGAGTTAACAGTGATAAACGTGTTACAAATATTTACTATCAAAAACAGTCAGTAGTGATTTACCACCAGGAGGTGGTTTTTACTTATTGGTCTGAAGATGACCACAGTAGTGGTCGAAACTGGTCACCGTAATAAATAAATTGTGATCAGAACTGTTTTTGATAGTAAATAAAAATAAAACTACAGATCTTCACATCACATATCCTTTGTTGTTGTGATCTTCAGTCCTGCCGGCCGGTGTGGCCGTGCGGTTAAAGGCCCTTCAGTCTGGAACCGCGTGACCGCTGCGGTCGCAGGTTCGAATCCTGCCTCGGGCATGGATGTGTGTGACGTCCTTAGGTTAGTTAGGTTTAATTAGTTCTAAGTTCTAGGGGACTGATGACCTTAGAAGTTAAGTCGCATAGTGCTCAGAGCCATTTTCTTCAGTCCTGAGACTGGTTTGATGCAACTATCCATGCTACTCTATCCTGTGCAAGCTTCTTCATCTCCCAGTACATACTGCAACCTACACGTTACTGTTTTCGTTTGCTGACTACTTCACTTGTGAGACACGTGTTGCAGAAATACAGAAGATACCAGATGGTTTTGAATTTCCGGTCTTTCGTACAGTAATCGCACATATTTATTTCTTTTGCTTTCTTCATCTGCCATTTAATCCAGGAGTTCTGGTGTTAAGTAAAGTCAGTAAAGGGAGTGTAATCATTTTATTCTCCTCCATTCTGTTCAGTACCTCCTCATCAGTTATGTGATCTCTCCACTTAATCTTCAGCAAGTTTCGAAAGCTTCTATTTCCTTCTCGTCCGAGCAGTTTATATCGTCCATGTTTCATTTCCATACATGGCTACACTCTAGACAAATACATTCAGAAAAGACTTCGGAACACATAACTCTATTATTCGATATTAACAAATTTCCCTTCTTTAGAAATGCGTTTCTTGCCATCGCCAATATGTAATTTGTATGCTCTCTACTTCCGCCATTATGTTATTTTCTGCCCAAATACCAAAACTCATTTACTATTTGAAGTGTCACGTTTACGCTATCGAGTATAGATTTAAGTGTCAGGAAGTCGTTTCTGAAAGTATTTGTATGGAGTGTAGCCATGTATGGAAGTCAAACATGGACGATAAATAGTTTGGACAAGAAGAGAATAGAAGCTTTCGAAATGTGCTGCTACAGAAGAATGCTAAAGATAAGGTGGGTAGATCACGTAACTAATGAGGAGGTATTGAATAGGATTGGGGAGAAGAGAAGTTTGTGGCACAACTTGACTAGAAGAAGGGATCGGTTGGTAGGACATGTTTTGAGGCATCAAGGGATCACAAATTTAGCATTGGAGGGCAGCGTGGAGGGTAAAAATCGTAGAGGGAGACCAAGAGATGAATACACCAAGCAGATTCAGAAGGATGTAGGTTGCAGTAGGTACTGGGAGATGAAGAAGCTTGCACAGGATACAGTAGCATGGAGAGCTGCATCAAACCAGTCCCAGGACTGAAGACCACAACAACAACAACAACGTTTACGCATCTAATTCCCTTAGCGTCATCTGATTTAATTCGACTACATTCAATTACATTGCTTTCCTTGTTCATCTTAGATCC
The DNA here is from genome assembly GCF_021461385.2 of Schistocerca piceifrons. Lineage (NCBI taxonomy): Eukaryota > Metazoa > Arthropoda > Insecta > Orthoptera > Acrididae > Schistocerca > Schistocerca piceifrons. The sequence continues at coordinate 170,342,332 of NC_060146.1, forward strand.
TCCTGTCAAGGCACTGTCCATTCCGTTCAACTGCTCTTCCAAGTCCTCTACTGCCTCTGACAGAATTACATATCATCGGGAAACCTCAAAGTTTTTATTTCTTCTCCCTGACCTTTAAACCGTACTCCAAATTTTTCGTTGTTTTCTATACTGCTTACTCAGTGTACATATTGAATAACACTGGGGGTAGGCTACAACACTGCACCGAGCGAGATGGCGCAGTGGTTAGACACTGGACTCGCATTCGGGAGGACGACGGTTCAATCCTGCGTCCGGCCATCCTGATTTAGGTTTTCCATGATTTCCCTAAATCACTCCAGGCAAATGCCGGGATGGTTCCTTTGTAAGGGCACGGCCGACTTCCTTTCCCATCCTTCCCTAATCCGATGAGACCGATGCCCACGCTGTCTGGTCTCCTTCACCAACCAACCAACTTACAACACTGCCTCACTCGCTTCTCAACCACTGCTTCCCTTTTTTACGCCCATCGTCCCTTACAACTGCCGTGTGGTTTCCGTACAAGTTGTAAATAAACTTTTGCTCTCTATATTTTTGTCTCTGCTACCTTAAGAATTTCAGAGAGTGTACTCCAGTCAACATTGTCAGAAGCTTTCTCGAAGTCCACAAATACTATAAATGTAATACTATAAATGTAAGTTTATCTTTGCTTGAACTATCTTCTAAGGTAAGTCCTCGGGTCAGTTGTGCGTAGTGTGTTCCTACATTTGTACAGAATCCAAACTGATTTTTCCCGAGGTCGGCTTCTACCAGTTTTTCCATTCTTCTGTAATGAATTCGAGTTACTATTTTCCGACGTAGTGCGCAGAAATCTGAGAGGAACAAACAACAAACCGCTCAGCAGTGCAGTCAGATCGGGACTCGAAAAGCACGGCTGCGCTACATTTGGCTTCATGGCGCACCTATCTTATCTACGGGCTTGCCCCCCCCACCCCCCTCGCTGTCTGTTACGAGCTCCTGTTACGCGACTCAACAATTTACGTGTCCTCAATAATGGACAGGGCGCGACTATTTTACGCACGGCCTGAAACAGGTGCTTTTACGACCTCAGTATCTCGCTTTGCACTAATTGGACGCCTGATACAGGAAGGGAGACGACATTTTCTTAGCAAATTGGTGGCCCGTCAGTCCATAATTCTGTTGTGTGCGTTTGTGGAACAACACACAAAGCTTACGATAATGCCGTATGAGCTGTCTTCCTTAGCCGCTACAAGCGAAACGACAATAAAAGTTGCGGTTACACACGCACAACTTGAGGGGAGTAGGAGCATAGGAGCATACTGCTGTTGCACGTAGAGGCTGGGATTGTGTGAGTTGGTGAGATGGAAAGGGGGTGGGGTGGGGGGGGGGGAGACATGCAGTGTCGTCCAGAGCCACGACCGTGCAGTGAGTGAGCCTCTGCTAGCCATGGGTCAACTCGCGTTTATGCCAATCCGAATTACGCCAGTTGAAAGTTTGCGTAAAGCGAGTTCAAACCGAATTAAACCGAGCTGAGGTGTGCCAGTTTCTTTGGCTCTTCAGTGTATAGAGGGTGGTCCATTGATAGTGACCGGGCCAAATATCTCGCGAAATAAGCTTCAAATGAAAAAACTACAAAGAACGAAACTCGTCCAGCTTGAAGGGGGAAACCAGATGGCGCTCTGGTTGGCCCGCTAGATGGCGCTGTCATAGGTCAAACGGATATCAACTGCGTTTTTTAAAATAGGAACCCCCATTTTTTATTACATATTCGTGTAGTACGTAAATAAACATGAATGTTTTAGTGGGACCACTTTTTTCGCTTTGTGATAGATGGCGCTGTAATAGTCGCAAACGTACAAGTACGTGGTATCACGTAACATTCCGCCACTGCGGACGGTATTTACTTCGTGATACATTACCCGTGTTAAAATGGACCGTTTACCAATTGCGAAAAAGGTCGATATCGTGTTGATGTATGGCTATTGTGATCAAAATGCCCAACGGGCGTGTGCTATGTATGCTGCTCGGTCTCCGGGACGACATCATCCAAGTGTACGGACCGTTCGCCGGACAGTTACGTTATTTAAGGAAACAGGAAGTGTTCAGCCACGTGTGAAACGTCAATCACGATCTGCAACAAATGATGATGCCCAAGTAGGTGTTTTAGCTGCTGTCGCGGCTAATCCGCAAATTGGTAGCAGACAAATTGCGCGAAAATCGGCAATCTCAAAAACGTCGGTGTTGAGAATGCTACACCAACATCGATTGCACCCGCACCATATTTCTATGCACCAGGAATTGCATGGCGACGACTTTCAACGTCGTGTACAGTTCTGCCACTGGGCACAAGAGAAATTACGGGACGATGGCAGACTTTTTGCACGCGTTCTATTTAGCGACGAAGCGTCATTCAGCAACAGCGGTAACGTAAACCGGCATAATAATGCACTATTGGACAACGGAAAATCCACGATGGCTGCGACAAGTGGAACATCAGCGACCTTGGCGGGTTAATGTATGGTGCGGCATTATGGGAGGACGGATAATTGGCCCCCATTTTATCGATGGCAATCTAAATGGCGCAATGTATGCTGATTTCCTACGTAAGTTCAACCGATCTTACTACAAGATGTTTCACTGCATGACAGAATGGCGGTGTACTTCCAACATGATGGATGTCCGACACACATCTCGCGTGCGGTTGAAGCGGTATGATAGCATATTTCATGACAGGTGGATTGGTCGTCGAAGCACCATACCATGGCTCGCACGTTCACCGGATCTGACGTCCCCGGATTTCTTTCTGTGGGAAAAGTGAAGGATATTTGCCATCGTGATCGACCGACAACGCCTGACAACATGCGTCAGCGCATTGTCAATGCATGTGCGAACATTACGGAAGGCGAACTACTCGATGTTGAGAGGAGTGTCGTTTCAAGTATTGCCAAATGCATTGAGGTTGACGGACATCATTTCGAGAATTTATTACATTAATGTGGTATTTACAGGTAATCACGCTGTAACCGAGCGAGGTGGCGCAGTGGTTAGCACACTGGACTCGCATTCGGGAGGACGACGGTTCAATCCCGTCTGCGGCCATCCTGATTTAGGTTTTCCGTGATTTCCCTAAATCGTTTCAGGCAAATGCCGGGATGGTTCCTTTGAAAGGGCACGGCCGATTTCCTTCCCAATCCTTCCCTAACCCGAGCTTGCGCTCCGTCTCGACCTCGTTGTCGACGGGACGTTAAACACTAATCACCACCACCATGCTTTCTCAGAAATGGTAAGTTCACAAAGGTACATGCACCACATTGAAAAAACCGAAATAAAATGTTCAAAAGTACCTGCGTTCTGTATTTTAATTTAGAAAACCTACCTGTTACCATTCATGGAGAAGAAATAAAAACTTTGAGGTTCGCCGATGACATTGTAATTCTGTCAGAGACAGCAAAGGACTTGGAAGAGCAGTTGAATGGAATGGACAGTGTCTTGAAAGGAGGATATAAGATGAACATCAACAAAAGCAAAACAAGGATAATGGAATGTAGTCTAATTAAGTCGGGTGATGCTGAGGGAATTAGATTAGGAAATGAGGCACTTAAAGTAGTAAAGGAGTTTTGCTATTTGGGGAGCAAAATAACTGATGATGGTCGAAGTAGAGAGGATATAAAATGTAGGCTGGCAATGGCAAGGAAAGCGTTTCTGAAGAAGAGAAATTTGTTAACATCCAGTATTGATTTAAGTGTCAGGAAGTCATTTCTGAAAGTATTCGTATGGAGTGTAGCCATGTATGGAAGTGAAACATGGACGATAAATAGTTTGGACAAGAAGAGAATAGAAGCTTTCGAAATGTGGTGCTACAGAAGAATGCTGAAGAATAGATGGGTAGATCACATAACTAATGAGGAAGTATTGAATAGGATTGGGGAGAAGAGAAGTTTGTGGCACAACTTGACCAGAAGAAGGGATCGGTTGGTAGGACATGTTCTGAGGCATCAAGGGATCACCAATTTAGTATTGGAGGGCAGCGTGGAGGGTAAAAATCGTAGAGGGAGACCAAGAGATGAATACACTAAGCAGATTCAGAAGGATGTAGGTCGCAGTAGGTACTGGGAGATGAAAAAGCTTGCACAGGATAGATTAGCATGGAGAGTTGAATCAAACCAGTCTCAGGACTGAAGACCACAACAATAACAACCTGTTACCAACTGCTCGTCTAAAATTGTGAGCCATATGTTTGTGACTATTACAGCGCCATCTATCACAAAGTAAAGAAAGTGGTCGAACTAAAACATTCATATTTCTTTACGTACTACACGAATATGTAATAAAAAAATGGGGGTTCCTATTTAATAAAACGCAGCTGATATCCGTTTGACCTATGGCAGCGCCATCTAGCGTGCCAACCATAGCGCCATCTGGTTCCCCCCCTTCAATCTAGACAAGTTTCGTTCCTTGTCGTTTTTTCGTTTGGCGCTTATTTCGTGAGATATTTGGCCCGGTCACGATCAATGGACCACCCTGAATACTCACGAGCGCGATTGGTACAGCATATGGAGCAATTTTTGGTCTTCTGGCTTGAAATTTTGAAGACAGACTTGTGAGAAACCAAACATGTTCCATAGAGTTTGATGGCAATCGGGCGATCTTCAGGCAGTTAAATCGCAGTTCACGATCAGGACTCCATACCGCACTGCAGGTTGTTTGGTTTGAAACTTTGAAAACAGACTTGTGAAACATGCGAAATTCGCAGTAGAAATTTTGATATTGATCCATCGTATGACAGCCAAAAGCCTGTTCAAGAGCATGTCGGTATACGCTCTACAGACAGCAATTTTGCGTCTACTGTTTTGATATTTGGAAAATATAATTGTGGACCATCCGAAACTTGATGCATAGATTTTGACAGCTATCGTGCGATCGTTATGTCGTTAAATTCCGGATTAGCGCGAAAGAAATCGTAACTCAGGGCATTCCCGGCGTGCAACACGTTCAGCTCGAGTTAGTAGTAACAACCCAAGTTAGCTCGTTTCCTAGACCGAGCTGACCCCATGACCACTCATACTGAGTTGGCAGGAAAAGCTAAATTAACTTTCGACGTCGTTTGCCACGTTCCGTGTGCTCGCGTTGTAACTTCTCTTAAGATACGGCAACCAACCCGAGTTGGTAGGAAAATTCTAATAGCCTTCATTTCTCTCATTAGCGTCTGCAAGGTTTGCGAACCTGTTTGATTGCAATTTTGTTTGTTATATGAAATCGGCGATCAAACTGAAAACACTTTTTTACTGTCAGATCTGATATCAAGGCGATGTGTTCCACCTATTGCCATTTCTACTTACAAACTATATACTCAATGTTATATAAACCATCTAACATACCAATAAATTTTTTGAAGAGGCCAATTCATAATCGGCGATCTAGTAGCCAAATGTCTCGCATATATCATTAATGGATGGCACATTCCAGGCTGAAATTTGAAAATACACTCACGAGCTACTGCAAATTTGCTGTAAGATTTGGACTGTGATCGGACATTCTTAAGGTGGCCGAATGCCTCGTCATGTGCATGAATGGTTACTGTGCCAGAGTTCGTATTTCGAAAATACACTCGCGGGACGTCCGGAATTTGCTGTTAGAATTTTGGCCACGATCGGACGATATTAAGATAGCTAAATACCGTGGCTAGAGCGTGAATGCTGTAAGGTTACCGTTTCATGTTTCCCTCAGTCATTTTATAATCAAAATTTTAACATATATAATTTCTGATTTGCCATGACATTAATGTTCGGTATAATAGAGGCACTTCTAAATAATACTTATCGAACACTTCACGAATTTCGATCAAACAAAATAAATCATAATGAGCTATGGCACTTTTAAAGACCACAGTGAGTGACGTCACGTTGTCTAGGCACGTATTATATTCATATTAAAAATTAAGAAACTCCTCCAGCTGTATTTAAGGTACCGATTTTATTTTGGCATCTAGTTTCAACGTTGTAACAACGTCATCTTCAGGCCCATACACTTGTTGACGTCAAATGTGTGCGGCTGATACTAGAAGTCATTCGTGAGATATGGACGTGCTCCATGTGGAAGGTGGTTACTAACCACTTTCCACACGGAGCACGTCCATATCTCAGCACTGACTTTGGTTCCTCATGCTCTGTCCTGACTACGTATGGTCAGTTGCGTGTTGTGTGTGCGTGAGCAAAGTTGCTGATGTATGAAAATTATTGTTCATCCATATTATTACTGATGAAACTGACAGTTGTTACGATTGTATGGTTCAGCATTATTTACGTGTGTCTTGCAGGAGCCAATTGTTTGTAAGTTAAGTTGTTGTATTTCGTGGCTTGTGACGTTTTTCACAATGAGGTTTTGTTGTCATTTCTGTTTTCTAAAGTTGAATCAGGTGTCACATGGTGGTCATTGTCTGAAACCGGTAGCAAATCAACGAATTGTTGTATTGCAGGCAAGTGTCATGATTTTAGTTTCTGCAGTTCCTCACGAAGAAGAAGAAACGAGAAACAACAAAGGCGAGCCTCAGCCAGATATTAAGAGACTTTGCTTGTACTTGCGAGGAATACATGTGTACGAAGAGAATTGATTCTGGTTCCTTATCGTTCAGAAGCCGTCCTGGTTCCTTTACGAGCTGCTTGTTAATCAACAGAATTGTCCATCATAGAAAATCCAGGTGTGCACGAGTTAAATTGTACAGACGAACATTGGTGTGCTGAGTTGTGGTGGTGGTTTCTGGATGAAGTGGAATCACGAGTTTTAAATAATCAGTTTTTCGTGTACATTACTAAGCGACAATCCCAGAACCCTAAACGCACTAGTACCTGCAGACTGCCTATCTAACGACTTCTGGTAGTAACAGAAATTTCCTTTTTGATATTTCGCATAATTACTGACCGAATTTATAAAATTTAAATTGCTGTCATAATACGCTCATTAAGAGGTACAGCCTTATGTTAAAAGTGTAATACAGTAAGGAAAGTATTACAGTTAGAAACAGCGTATATGTGTCGAGGCAGCGCAGCTGACGTGCAAGTAGAGTCCACACAGAATACGGTACCCGATGTTCAGTGACCAGTTCTCGTCCAAAGTGCTGGCCGAGTTCATTCGTTTGTTCAGAAGGGGAGGCCGAAACTCCCTGCCTTTCGGCCTGTTGGCGATGACAGAATAGGGGCGTACGATGTGCAATCATTCTCAAACGATTTTACAGAAAATATTCGGTAAAAAACTTCGTTTTTTCTTCCTTGTAGCTTTTTTGTCAGGTTCACTGTGAAGTGCTCATCATTTCGTTAATGGTCATAGTTACTGTGTTATTGACGTGGAAGTAAGACACTGCTCGAAATTCGAAGACGTTTGCAACGAAAAATAAGAGCGCCATCATTTTGCATTTGGTGCATATTACATATGATGAAATTCAGCTAAGATACTTGCGCGGAGGTCTCTTTCACCCATCTCAAGAAAATTATTCTGACGCAGCCCACTCATTTGCAATCGCCCCGCACCAGCGACAAAGCCAGAGTGAAATATCCACAACGTTGTTCTTATTTCATAAACGGTTTGAAATATCGACTGCCACGGTCACAGTTCCGAATCCTGCCTCGGGCATGGAGGTGTGTGATGTCTTCAGGTTAGTTAGTTTTAAGTAGTTCTAAGTTCTAGGGGACTGGTGACCTCAGATGTCAAGTCCCATAGTGCCCAGAGCCATTTGAACCATTTGAAATATCGAAATGAGATTTTGGCGCTTGATAGTACGCAAAAAGATTATTGTGCCGCACGGTTATTATGCAAAACTTTATTGTCTACCATGTTATTTTCACTAAGTACAGGCTTTTACGATGAAAGAATGTAATTTTAAGGGCCATCGATAGCTGGCGAAACGAGAAATTCTGTGGATTTTGGAATAATGTAAGTGAAGACATTACACATTTATTTTGTGCTGACAGTGTGCATTTTCATAGGATAGTGAACTTACTTTTCCTCAATTCCTCACGTAATAGATTTAATAAATCACTGTTCCAGAATTCTCTCGCAGTTGCATTTCCACAACGTGTTAGTGAAGTGAGACTGTGTAGACTTCGCTGCGTTTTCGCCAATGAAGCAGATTTTAACATGGGAACAAAAGAAAACTTAGGCTTTACTGAAAATGGTACTTCTCTGGAAATTATAAACGGTTATCAAGCTAGGCAAAAATAAATCACAACATTTTTGGCAGAGTAATTTTTAAATACTAACCAAAGCAGAGGTGACAGATCATTTTGAATGGTCACCATGAACGTGTGGGCGTGGAGGTGCACCATTTAATATTTACGAAAAATGTGGGTGTGGGCTTGAATTTAGAACGGCACTCCTGCCCGCCCCCCCCCCCCCCCCCCCAGCGCTTGGAATTTCCCCTACAGCGCCTCTGCCCATAACCCCCACCACTGCTGCTCTTCCCACGTGTGCCCCCCCCCCCCCCCAGGGGCTCAGCATTCATTTGCTGAGTACGGGCTTGGCGACCCCGGGGTCCTGAGCTGGGGACTGGTCAGCGCCGCCAGTCTCCTGTCACCGTAAACCCCGGACATGCTTCAGCGACCACCGCATGGCGCAGCGGTGGAATGTTGTATGCTGCGGGGAATGGTAATCTTGGCTTGACCGCCTGGATTGCGAGGAAGGTAAACCTCTATAAAAACCCCTCAATCTTATGGTGTGCTGCGCGCCTATAAGATGCATGGCTGTTGGGGTGGAACAGTCGCAAGCGGGCAACCTCTGGGGCACCTGCCGCACCCCAGTTGTATAAGGCTTACTCAGGCACGCGGGGCTCTGTCTGAGCGGACCTTTAGTTCCCTAGCTGCTCGTGGGACCACAATGGACCCTTCGACCTCTACGTTTCCCCCTACCAGTGGATTGGGTGGGCCACTGGTAGGAAAACACACCCAATCGAAAAAGCGACTTCGTGCTGCGAGTCCTCCAGCGCCTGGTGTTACTAGAGATTTATCAGACTGTCGTAACAGAGCACATGCTGATATCCAGAATGTGTTTTTGATTGTCAAACGGAAGGAAGGTAGCTTTGAGAGAGTTTCTCCCTTTTACATCCACAAGGGTCTTGAGGGAATTGCAGGAACACTGAAATCTGTGAAGCGTCTGCGCAATGGGACTCTGTTAGTTGAAACTTCTAGTTCCCGTCAAGTCACTTCTCTTAGGAAAGCAACCTGTCTCGGAGAGTACGCTATCGAGATCGAGCTCCACTCCACTTTGAACTATAGTAAGGGTGTTGTGACATGTAGGGACTTGGTGGATATCCCCAAGGACGAGTTGAAATCTGAGTGGGCTGACGAAGGTATTGTCGACGTGCAGCATATTATGAAACGAGTCGATGGGGACCTAGTCAAATCCGACTCGTTTATTCTCACGTTCAATCGCCCGAGACTCCCAGAGCATGTTAAAGCGGGTTTCTTACGTTTGCCAGTACGGCCATATTTCCCCAACCCAATGCGCTGTTTTAAATGTCAGCGCTTTGGGCATACTACGTTGGGGTGCAATGGGATAGCCACTTGTGGTAAATGTGGTCAGCCTGCCCATGAAGGAGCCGATTGTTCATCGCCTGTGAAGTGCGTGAATTGCTCTGGGAGTCACCCTGTCTGGAGCCGGGTCTGCCCCATCTATCTCGAGGAGATCAAAACATCTAAGCGCATCCCCTATGGTGAGGCCAAGAAGCTCTTTAAGGCCATGCAGCCTCCTGTGTTTACAACATCTTTCGCTTCCACTCTGCAGAAACCGGTACAGTTAGCCACTGTTGCTACACAAACGGAGGTTGCTAGTGTCAGCACTAATACCTGCATTTGCCAGTGCACTTGTGCTGCTGCGGTTGTTTTGCAACCTGCAGCTCTCCCCACAACATCGGACAAGGCCGTGGTTGCTGACATTGGGGTACTTCCTGCACCTCCCCATATGGCACCTTCTGCCCAGGCGAGTAAAGCTCCAACTGTTGACAAGGTTCTGCATTCTAAGCCCCCCAAGACGAAGACGCCAAAGGTGAAGGTTTTGCCACCTGAGGAGACTAGTCACGGTCAGTCCGATGATGATGCCATCGTACTATCTAACATCTCCCTTGGGTCGCCATCGGAGCTGATGGACATTGATGTCGACCGGGGGCGATCTTCTCGCCCCAGGAATAAATCTCCGGCCAGTACGGGCTCTCCTCCAAAGCACAGGGGCAGGGTGAAAATTCAGCCACCCTGATCACTGGCTCCCGTATTACAGTGGAACCTGAATGGGTTCAGGACGCATGTGGCCGAATTACAACTCCTTGTACGAGAGCGCCCCTTGTGCTTATGTCTCCAAGAGACACATTTCCGGGCCACTGATGCTCCTTCTTTACGGGGCTATACTGTGTATCGAAAAGATGATCTGATGGGGGAAAGGGCAAAGGGTGGTGTTGCGGTTTTTGTCCATGACATGCACCACTCATCTGAGCTCCCTCTCGTTACGGACTTGCAAGCAGTTGCAGTTGACCTTCTTGTGGGGCAGAGGCTCACAATCTGTTCCGTTTACTTACCGCCTCAGGACGCCATAGACTCTGAGGCTCTCACAGACCTTATTACCCAACTCCCCCGCCCATTTCTCCTTCTGGGGGACTTCAATGCTCATAATGTCTTATGGGGCTCTACGACTACTTGCCCCAGGGGTCGCATTCTGGAAAGCCTCATGGTATCCGAAGAACTGTGCATCCTCAACTCTGGTGCTCCCACTCATTTCTGTACTGCTTCTGGGTCGTCGTCAGCTATTGACCTTTCCTTTTGCTCTCCAGCACTCGCGGATTCTGCTCTGTGGGAGGTTGCCGCTGACCTCCATTCTAGTGACCACTTCCCCCTTTGGATTCGCCTCCTGGATGAGACTTTGGCATTACCAGTGCCGCCCAGGTGGAACCTCTGCAGAGCTGACTGGACACTTTTCAGCGATTTAGCTGTTTTGGAACACCGTGCCAGCGTCCACGAATGGGTCGACCATGTTACAGCCGTGATCTCCCATGCTGCTGAATTGTCGATCCCACGGTCCTCAAGTCATCCCAAGAGGCGCCTTGTCCCTTGGTGGACCACTGAGTGCCGCTCAGCCATCCGAGCCCGCCGTGCAGCTCTGCGCCGCTTCAAGTGCCGTCCCTCAGCTGACAATCTTGCGGCCTTTCGGGTGGCAAGGGCCAAGGCGCGGCGAGTGATTAAAGAGAGCAAACGACGGTCATGGCAATCGTTCTTGAACTCCATCTCCCGCTCCACTAGTTCTACAAAAGTGTGGGAAGCCATCAGGAGGATCTCCGGGAAACGCAGCCAACTACCTGTCACGGCATTGCTGCATCAGGGTAGTCTACTCACGGCGCCGAGAGACATTGCCCAGACACTGGCCACGTATTTTGCCGAATCTACTGCCACTATGAACTGTGATCCAGATTTCTGCCGCTACCGCACTGCTATCGAGAGGGATCACTTGGACTTCCGGTCTCCAAATTCTGAACCCTACAACTGCCCCTTCACAATGTGGGAACTGGATTCGGCGCTGTCTGTGGCTCATGATACTGCGCCAGGTGCTGATCAAATCCTGTACAGCATGCTGCAGCACTTGTTGCTGCCATCCAAGGAAGTACTCCTGAATTGTTTTAATATGATATGGTCATCCGGCACGTTCCCTGACTCGTGGAGGGAGGCGATTTTGGTTCCCCTCCTCAAACCGGGAAAGGACCGAATGCATCCCAGTAGTTATCGGAGTATTGCTTTGACGAGCTGTGTCGGGAAGACATTGGAACGCATGGTCAACCGTCGCCTGGTATGGCTGCTCGAGACCAGGCAGCTCCTTAGCCACTCTCAGTGTGGCTTTCGGAGATGTCGTTCAACTATAGACAACTTGACCCTGCTTGAGGCGGTCATCCAGCAGGCCTTCTTACGTAACCAGCATTGTCTAGGTGTATTCTTTGACATTAATAAGGCGTATGACACTACTTGGCGCCGCCTTATCCTCAATCAACTCCATCAGTGGGGCTTTCGTGGCCATCTCCCCATCTTCATTCGGTCCTTTCTTTCCCGCCGCCTCTTTCGATATCGGGTTGGTAATGTGCTATCTGATTTGTACGTGCAGGAGAATGGTGTTCCTCAGGGAAGCGTTTTAAGTGTCACCCTCTTTGCCGTCGCCATTAACAGTATCACGTCCACAATCCGGAGTCCTGCCCAGTGCTCCTTGTTTGTGGACGATTTTGCTGTTTTCTGTTCTTCCTCCAGTCTTGTCACTGCTAGTCGGCAGCTGCAGCTTACGATAAAGCGATTAGAGGCATGGACTGCGAAGACGGGTTTTACCTTTTCTGCAGACAAATGTGTGTGTGTTCATTTTAATCGTTCTCGACGTGCTTTTACCTCCCCTGAATTGCGTCTGAGGGGCACCATTCTTCCTTTTAGAGACACTGTGAGGTTCCTGGGCCTCACTTTTGATTCCAAGTTGTCGTGGTTGCCGCACCTTAAAGACCTCAAGGTGCAGGCCCTGAAGGCGCTGAATATTTTGAAGTGTTTGAGCCATCGGTCCTGGGGAGCAGATCGGGCGCGTCTGCTGCAGTTTTATAGGGCTTTCGTCCGGTCGCGTCTTGACTATGGATGCACTGTGTATGGGTCAGCGAGGCCTTCGTATCTGAAGATTCTTGACGCAGTACACCATGAGGGTATCAGGCTGGCCACTGGTGCCTTCCGTACCAGTCCCATCCCCAGCCTGTGTGCTGAGGCAGGGGAACCGCCGCTCGCCATCCGGCGGAAACTCCTCATGGTGCGACGGGTGTGTCAATTCCTTGCCTGTCCTACCTCCCCTGCGTACCCTACTGTTGCCCGACCCCCTATGGAACGTCTCTTTTCCAGTCGTCCGAGGGCAACGAGACCATTTGGGATTCGTGCCAAGCATTTGCTTGAGTCCCTTGGTGTGGAGCGTGTGGCACCCCAACTCCAGGGTTTTACTCGCCTGCCTCCCTGGTTGCTTCAGAGGCCCAGCGTCCTTTTAGACTTGTCAGAGTACCGGAGGAGCTGCACTCCTGCGTTTGTTTTTACCTCCTTATTTTACGATATTTTAAACCAGCATCCTGACCATGTACCAGTATTTACGGATGGCTCTAAACAGGGGGACTCTGTAGGTTGTGCTGTGGTTTTCCCTGATCGAGTCATCAAATTACGGCTTCCTGCAGCGTTTACCATCTTTGATGCCGAATTGTTTGCGATCTTGCGGGCATTGGAGCAGATGAGATGTGTTCCCAGTCTTAAGTTTCTCATCTGTTCTGACTCTCTGAGTGCCCTTCAGACCATGCAACACTTGTACCCAGCGGATACGGTCGTCCAGAACATCCATGATGCCCTACTCCACCTGCAACGGCAGGGGAAGGAGGTTTCTTTCTGCTGGGTGCCGGGGCACGTGGGTATTAGGGGAAACGAACTGGCGGATGTGGCTGCCAAAGATGCATGTTCCCTCCCTCACGTTGTTGAATGTGCCGTCCCCCTCCATGCTGTTACCTCCCTTTTGCGTTCTCGTGTTATGCGTCAATGGGAGGAGGAGTGGCTGGCAGTTAGTGAAAATAAGCTGCGACTGGTCAAGGCCACCACGCGGCCATGGCGTACGTCCTACCAGTCATGCAGGCGGGATGAGGTTCTCCTCACCCGCCTCCGCATCGGGCACAGTCCCTTAACGCACGGTTTTTTACTCCGGCGGGAGGACCCCCCAATCTGTAGTGTTTGTGGCGACCTGATAACTGTGCGCCACATTTTACTTGACTGTCCTTTATTCTCTGACCAGAGGGCGGTGGTTTCCTTGCCACCGGATTTGCCCTCTATTTTGCAAGACGACGCAACGACTGTGGTTAAGGTCTTACGGTTTTGTGTCCTGTCCAATTTGTTGCCTCGGATTTTAGGGAGAGGATTTTAATGTGCTGCTGGGTGACTGGTTCACCCAGGTTTTAGGTAAGAGGTCCGCCAGTCACGATTACCTACTTGTTTCCCTTCAATTTCTGTTCTCTTTTCCTTGTGTTTCCTTTCCTTTTTAGTGCGTTTCTTCTCCTCTTGTTTTGCCTCTGTATGTGAGGATCTGTAACTGCGTCAGGTCTGTGTCTTTTAACCGTTCTCCTTGTTCGCTGTCCGTCTTCGTCTCTTCTCCGCATGTGTTCCTGTTTCTATGCGTTTGGGCGCTGATGACCACGCTGTTTAGCGCCCGAAAACCTCAACCCACACACACACACACACACACACGTGTGCCCTGCCATGTGCGCATGTACAGGCCACGGTATTCTTTGTGGACTCTACCTGAGCTTCACTCATCCACTGGTTGAGAATGAGAGCACTTAGCAAATTTCAACGAACTGCAACGAACTGTAGACAACTGTTTACTGAACTTTTCCTCGCTGACACCCCCTGTAAAACGAAGAAAGGAAAGACGTTCATGGCTCACATTTTCGCTGTTCATTCAGTAAAACTTCAGCATCAGTCCTGATGTTTTAATTTATTACTTCTTTACTACTAACTATTTGCAACATACTTTGCAGATAGGATCTACATGGACACTGGATGGTTCTAATGGTTCTGAGCACTATGGGACTTAACTTCTGAGATCATCAGTCCCCGAGAACTTAGAACTACTTAAACCTAACTAACCTAAGGACATCACACACATCCATGCCCGAGGCAGGAATCGAACATGCGACCGTAGCGGTCGCGCGGTTCCAGACTGAAGCGCTTAGAACCGCTCGGCCACACCGGCCGGCGGTCACTGAATGTACCTGTATGGCACAAAATCCAGGAAAAATGCTGTGGTTAACATTAGGATTTGTGGAAAATTTGCTTTTGCTTATAACTCGGTGCAAATTACCAGCCCTGATTCATTCAGTGTTTCATAAAGAGACCTCCCTCAGACTTTAAGCATAATTTGAAACAATTTCTGACTTAGATGCTTAATGTTATATATTTAACACATTAAGTCATTTGTAAAGTAATCAGACGTTTGAAGCTGTTTAATACCCATAGGATTTAGATTATGTAAGGTACTGGAAGTTAACTGATTTCTTCAAATAAGGCTTGGTTCAGTCTGAACTCACAGAACACGCGCCGTAGTGCATCATAAAATCCCCATCAATACTTCGAAGAGCCATTGCCTAATTTCTTGTAAATATTTTCTGGGGATGTCATATTTTGGCCATGCTGTAGAATTTCTTTCCCTGAGCTCTTCTTTTAATTCTGCATTTGACTATAATCATTACAATGTCCACTGCAACCTGCACCATTAACTTATACATGCTCACCGCCCTACCATGGACAGAATCAGTGTCTTTTTTTCCTTAGGAGTTGTTCATACTGATTTTCTTCAAACTCCTTCACAAGAGCTACGAATCAGAGAAAGTGGTAATTCATGCTGATTGCTCTGTTCTTCGTTATCGTTCACGAGAGGCATGTGCTACATCCGTAAGAAAATTTAATGTTTATTTTCTGTGTGTGTATCTTGTGAGTACAGTAGTGAATGTTTTTCATACTATCGAAGATAGGCAGGTTGTCTACAGTATTTACATCCTATCTGTCTGCTGTCGTGTGAAGCACACTAATCCTAGAACACTGTCCCAGATTTAGGGAATGGTTTCTCTCTGAAGATAGCTTTGGGTGTCGTTTTTGTTAACTCTGTCTCTAGCTTTAACGATTTCTATTAAAATACCTTCTCTAGGCACCTTTCCTACCTTCGTAACTCTAGTCGCTTTATACATCTCATCTGGCATTACCTTCGGAATCTCACTACGATAGTTACTAGCTGCGTTTCTCTTATTCTCTTGCGCGCTATAAACATTTGCGGAAATCTTCGAATGCTCAAACAGTTTTCTCTTTGTCGTTTGTTAATGTGCTGTCATCTGTTCGATGAAATGTGATGCCCACCCGTTAATTTTTTTATTTTTTTTCTTCATCTCCTCATTGTTTCCACTTCCTTCTCTGCTCGTTTCTTCATTGCACTATATGCTATAATCTTCTAACTTCAGGTATCAAAACTAGAAGAAAATGAGATGTGGGTTCAAAAACCCACACCTTCATAACTATGAGCGCAAGTGTAGATAAACAGGTGGTCATAACTCTTAAGGTATGCACTTTAGAGCCCCTTGTTTATTGGATATATTTTTATTTTTTTGGTCCATACTACCGCATCCGAAAGTTGTCTACCCTACAGTGTCAGCAACAGCACTAGCGGTATGCGGTAAAGCCCGTCTCACACGGAGCAAGGTTCGCTGTAAGTTTCCTTGTTGGCTCGCGCGGCGGCTACCTTGCGGGCTCCGTCGTCTGCTAGCGGGCTACCTTGCTGGGAACCTTGTAAGATTTCCAGGATAGGTCCGGTGCAATTTTTCTTGCAAGGTTCCCTGCGTGCTACCTGAGTTGGCCAATCATAAGGCTTTTCGTTTGTGACGTCAGACGAGGAAAGCTTGGGCGGGAAGCCTTTGTTGATAGTCGCTTTTCTGCTGTTGTGAGGCGCGGTAGGAAGTTCTTATAATTATTAAATAATTGCACCGCAGTGGTCCAAGGAAGCGATTGAAGCATTGATATGTACTTATAGGAAAGAACAGTGTCTGTACGTCGTGAAAAGCGCAAACTACAGGGTGATTCAAAAAGAATACCACAACTTTAGGAATTTAAAACTCTGCAACGACAAAAGGCAGAGCTAAGCACTATCTGTCGGCGAATTAAGGGAGCTATAAAGTTTCATTTAGTTGTACATTTGTTCGCTTGAGGCGCTGTTGACTAGGTGTCAGCATCAGTTGATGCTAATATGGCGACCGCTCAACAGAAAGCCCAGGAAAATCGACTCGCAGAGCTAGCAGAGAGCTGCAAATTCCACAATCAACTGTATGGAGAGTCCTACGAAAAAGGTTAGTTATGAAACCTTATCGTCTGAAATTGGTTCAAGCACTGTCTGCAGCTGATAAGATTAAAAGAATCCATTTCTGTGATTTTATCCTTGCTCAAATGGAAACAGATGAATCTTTCGTTTCAAAGATTGTGTTTAGTGATGAAGCAACTTTCCACACTAACGGGAAAGTCAACCGTCACAATGTCTGTATATGAGGCACTGAGAATCCGCGGGATACAACTCAGTATGAACGTGACTCGCCTAAGGTGAACGTTTTCTGTGCCATTTCAGCCAATAAAGTTTTTGGTCCCTTTTTCTTCGAAGGTGCTACTGTAACTGGACTACAGTATCTGGAGATGTTAGAGAATTGGCTGTTCCCTCAGCTCGAACAAGAAGCACAACAATTCATATTTCAGCAGGATGAAGCGCCACCACATTGGCACTTATCTGTCCGTAACTACCTGAACGTCAACTACCCGAGGCGATGGATCGGCCGCCAGGCAGCCCGTGACAGAGCACTTCATCACTGGCCTCCAAGAAGCCCTGATCTTACCCCCTGCGATTTTTTCTTATGGGGGTATGTTAAGGATATGGTGTTTCGGCCACCCCTCCCAGCCACCATTGATGATTTGAAACGAGAAATAACAGCAGCTATCCAAACTGTTACGCCTGATATGCTACAGAGAGTGTGGAACAAGTTGGAGTATCGGGTTGATATTGCTCGTGTGTCTGGAGGGGGCCATATTGAACATCTCTGAACCTGTTTTTGAGTGAAAAAAACCTGTTTAAATACTCTTTGTAATGATGTATAACAGAAGGTTATATTATGTTTCTTTCATTAAATACACATTTTTAAAGTTGTGGTATTCTTTTTGAATCACCCTGTATTATAATAAACACTTGCGTGCAGAGGCACTCAAAAGAGTTGCAAATACCAATACATCCATTCGTATAAAATTTGCAAAGGATGTACGATCTTCTATCCTATAAAATAAAGTCGTATATAACAGTCATTATCGGTATATTTATAAAATCAAACAGTAATGAAATGGTGATACCTTTCAAACAAAAGTAGATGTTATGCGAATTAACCTCAACTCTTTATGAAGCATGGAGAGCACACCTTTTCCAGCGTTTCTCCTCTTAATCCAGTTTTTCGTCCATTCTTTGTTTCTTCTTCTCTCATTAGCATACATTTCTACATCGTTTAGCACCAAAACAGCTAATAATGCCAGTTTTCTCTGAACATCTGTACCTGAAGCAGCCATCTTCGTTCGATACAACATGCAGCCGATCACAACAGAACTAGCTGCCGATCTTGCACCGTGGGAGAGCTTCGGAATGGAAGATAGCCGGCTCCTTCCCTGCAAGCCGGCAGGCATGCACGCCATCTCGCAAACTTGCAGCGAACCTTGCTCCGTGTGAGACGGGCTTAAGCGTATCGCTACATTATAACTGTCAAAGCGTCCACAGCTCGTAGTCTAGTTGCTAGCGTTGCTGCCTCTGGATCACGGGGTCCCGGTTTCGATTCCCGGCCGGGTTTGGGGTTTCTCTGCCCGGGAAGTGGGTGTTTGTGTTCTCCTCATCATTTCATCATCCTCTTCATCATTCGTGTCAGTGCCTCGATTGGACTGCGTAAAAAAATTGGACTGTGTTAAAATTGGGACTTTGTACGGGCGCTCATGACCGTGCAGTTGAGAGCCCCACGAACCAAACATCATCAACTCATCACTGACAAATGTATTAAAAAGTCGTTATCAGTAGCGCAATAATAGCGGTAGCCTCGCAACTAGGGCAAGTCACTCGTATCTAGTACGTATTCTTCTCCACAGAACATCAATTGGCAATACCGATAATATAATGGCTCTGCCCATCAAACTGAGAGCGGGATAGTGCAAATAAAACCAATTCTGGGAGAGAGACACAGAAGGTATCTCAAAGATCAGAGCTACAGTATCACTAATAGCCGCCATTCAGACGCTGACACCTGTCTGTCAGAACAGTTTTAGCAGCTGCTGATTGCTTGAAGACGCTATCAGCGTTCCACTATGCGGAAAACTTGGTGCGGTGTGATAAGGCTGGCCGTGTACACAGAGCACAGAAGTAAAAAAGCGACCTTCGGGCTACGCAAGGTGCGTCAAACTTCGCCCTCCATCTGGGTACCTGCAAGCACCTAGGTGCTGGTCGCTCAACGCAAAACACAGTACACAGTTCTGCAAGAGGAGTGAAATTTCATGACATCCGATTTACCTTTAGAGAATTGTTTTACACAGATGAAGCAAATCTACATCCGTTTCTGTAGTTAGTTTCTCAATAAGACGTTTAGTTTTCATGTTAAGAAAATAAAAACTACTGTTTTGTGATTCACACGTCTTCTCTGCTACGTAGTCTTTCTGATTCGATTTTGGTAAAAAAATATAGTTTTTCCGTATCTTGTAGCCACACAATGCAGCTCGATTACGAACTTGTTTTCCTTTCAATATGGCCAATGGTTATTGTAATACTTCGAAGTACAAATCTTGCTTATTTTGAAAAGTTTGCAATGAAAAATGTAGTCGGTCAGCAGTTTACTTTGGTCGGATTTAGGACTTAGGCTGCTACGTACGAAATGTCGGTAACATATCAAAACTGTTTTTGACGGTGGAAGGAGGACCATGTCTGGTTCCATCTTTAAGAAAATACATGAGATACGTTGGAGATTCTGCGCGACGACATTGGTGGCTACGCGCCACAGCCGCGTCTATTGACGCCTGCTATGTGGTCTGCTTTTGCTGACGATATTGGACTAATTTCTATTTACTACACAGATAATGATAGAAATACGAGTACTTCACGAAACTGCAGCTAAAACCGGATTACTAATATCAGACGAGAAAACGGAATGAACCGAACATAAACACAACAGTTAGAAATATATACAAACAACACAGAAACACAAAAAAAAAAAAAATTGATAAATTGAACGCCGACCGGCGTGGCCGAGCGGTTCTAGGCGCTTCATTCTGGAACCGCGCGACCGTTAAGGTCGCAGGTTCGAATCTTGCCTCGGGCATGGATGTGTGTGATGTCCTTAGCTTGGTTAGGTTTCAGTAGTTCTAAGTTCTAGGCGACTGATGACAACAGATGTTAAGTCCCATAGTGCTCAGAGCCATTTGATAAACTGAAGTATTTTGGAGAACGGATACAATCAAACGGGTTAGATAACACCAGAAGTAAGAAAAAATCGAGGAAATTGAAATTAGCATACAAACTCACCCAAAACCGATATAATAAAAGATCAGTATCATTCCAGGCAATAATTAGAACACTGCACATCAGTAATTAGACCGGAATCACTTCGCGGATGCACCTACCTAACACTGAATAAAAGAAGTGAAAAAGAAGAACTGGAGAAAAGGGAAGGAAAATACGCAGAAAAATGTTTGGGCCACAAAAGAACAATTAGACGAAGAGAAGAAATGAAAATCTATATAGAAACATGAACACCGTCACAGACACAATAGGAAAGAGGAGAGTAAAATTTTACTGTCATATTTACAGAATGAATCACAACAGGCTAACGAAGAAAAATTTTAATTTCATTTACAAATTAAAAAAAAAATATTATGGGATGGGTGGAAGAGACAAGAAAGGACTGGAGAAAAATTAACGTCGCAGAAGATACC
This sequence comes from Schistocerca piceifrons, assembly GCF_021461385.2. Lineage (NCBI taxonomy): Eukaryota > Metazoa > Arthropoda > Insecta > Orthoptera > Acrididae > Schistocerca > Schistocerca piceifrons. The sequence continues at coordinate 170,362,857 of NC_060146.1, forward strand.
ATAGAGGACACGGTAAGTTTCAGGCTACCGCTAAGAATTGAAAAATTTCCTGTCCGACAACGAAATTCACAACCTTAGGGGGTGATGTTAAATGAACAGAGGCAGGCCTTCAGGCAACGAGTGAAGCAGTTCTGGAAAGATAAAAAGGAAAAGATAGTACCTTTATCTTAGGTTCTAAGCGGTCTATAATTGGACAAATTCTGTAATAAAAAAAATAATTTTAGTTTCCATTTCCTTACTTAGAGTTGAGCAAACTCGTTGATCAAGTCACTGAGGTCAAGTGCGGCAGCTGTGTCGTAATCTGTCAATAAGATGGCTAAAATTGACATTCCGCTTTCATCCATGTTGTTGTCGTGGTGTTAAGTGCGAAGATTATTTTGACTCAGCTCTCCATTCTAGTCTGTCCTATGGTAGCCCCTTCATTTCTGCATTATTCTATTACCCTTGTTCCGCTTTCTCCAATACTCGAACTGTAATACGTTATTGATCATCTTCAGTTTGGCGAAAGTGCGTTAACAAGAAGCTGCAGTTATGCCATTGTCATAAATTTTCTCGAATTTAGAGGTTTGGATAAGCATCTCTTAACCCATTACCTGAAAAGAAAAACGTTCAAAATATCCAAATTGAAAACCATATCTCAGTGATTTTCACCTGCTCTCTCAAGTGCAACTTGAAAGCAGCAATTTCTTTAACTACATCCGCCATATCAATAATATTTCTGCGATATTTGGCACCGAAATTTGCTGCACATTTTTCAAGATACAGAGCCTTGATTTAGAGCGTTTACTAACGGAAAGTTAAAGTCAGATAATTTTTGTACTTTCAACATTGCAGCACATCCAGCAATCGTGATAATCTAATATATACGAAACTATCAGCCACGATTGCGGTAATGAAACCAACCTTTACCTAGGTTTCTGCCCAAATAATTCAGCCTTCTTCAGAAGATGTACCTGAATCTATAATATGTCTAAGAGGAGATGGTCTAGAAATAAAACTAAAACAGCCTGAATAGACGTAGTCACATTTTAAAAATGCGGTGCATAAGTACGAAGTCTTTGTGTTGATGAACCATCTTCAAGCTGTTTCTCCACCGTTCCACTCTCGAACAGCGTGCGGGAAAAACAGGCACTTAAATTTTTCTGTGCGAGCTGTGATTTCTCTTATTTTAACGTGATGATCATTTCTCCGTATGTACGAGGGTGCCACAGAATGTTTTCGCAATCGGAGGAGAAAACTGGTGACTGAAATTTCATGAGATGATCCAGTAGCAACGAAAAACGCCTTTGTTTTAATGATTGCCACTCCAATTCACGTATCATCTCTGTGACATTATCTCCCCTGTTTCACAATGATACAAAACGAGCTGCCCTTCTTTGTACTTTTTCGATGTCATCCGTCTGTCCTACCTGATGCAGATCCCACATCGCACAGCAATACTCCAGAATATGGCGGACAAGTGTGGTGTAAACAGTCTCTTTAGTAGACCTGTTGCAGCTTCTAAGTTTCTGCCAATGAATTGAAACGTCCCCTTTGAACAATTATACATGACTGTGCTTAAACTGACACACAATATTTTTTAGCGCAACGCAATCTGACTTTCTAAAACCCCTACAAAAAATGGCCCTGACTAACATTGACCTATACGTTTCACAAATCGCTTACCTCACAAAAATCTTGGTTACTCGAACTACTGCAATACAGCGAGCGCCACTACTGCCAGCTAAATAAAAGATTCAAACTACGGAAGGCACTAACTACTGATAGGCATAGTTAGCAAATGAAAGATTTTAATAGAGAACAAACAATGTATTTACCTTAACAGTGTTGAAAAATCATAATATACGTAGCAGTTCATGACATCCAGTCTTACAAATTCCAAAACTCCGCCATTTCACTCCCCACATCCACCACTGCTGGCGGCTCACCTCCAACTCCGCAACGCTACGCGCTGTTCACATCCAGCTGCCGCTGCCCAACACTACAATGGCAGACAACAATGCAAACTAGCCAGAATGAGATTTTCACCCTGCAGCGGAGTGTGCGCTGAAACATCCCCCAGGCTGCCGCTAAGCCATGTCTCTGCAATATCCTTTCTTTCAGGAGTGCTAGTTCTGCATGGTTCGCAGGAGAGCTTCTGTAAAGTTTGGAAGGTAGGAGACGAGATACTGGCAGAAGCACAGCTGTGAGGACCGGGCGTGAGTCGTGCTTCGGTAGCTCAGATGGTAGAGCACTTGCCCGCGAAAGACAAAGGTCCCGAGTTCGAGTCTCGGTCGGGCACACAGTTTTAATCTGCCAGGAAGTTTCATATCAGCGCACACTCCGCTGCAGACTGAAAATCTCATTCTGGATCTATTGTTGTGTTATACAATATGTGTACTTATTTTGTACTTTTTATTTTAAAGTAGTTCATGTTGGATCCGTTTGAAATTTTGGCGTCGGATGCGCGATAAGCGACTCCGAGTGCTGCCTTTCTTTCATATTTACAACGGTTTCGACTTTTCGCCAGCTTTCTGGGCTTTGGCGTCAGTGCACGCTGCCTCTGTGAATTGGTGCACTCTTTGTCGTGGTTGCCATGTCACTGCCGTGTTTCCGATTCGTCGTAGAGCAACATGAGCCGGAGGTCTTTCTGTTTCTTCTCTCACTGAATTAGAAAGCCAAAAATAGAAAACTGAATAGGAAATTCTGGCTGCTTTCGTTTTTCCAATGGGGAGGAGCTAAGGGTATCTTTCATACACGACCTTCAACAGTTGGGCGGGAAATGTCATCCTTTATTTCCGAATGTCGTGTTGATCATTCGACGACCGTTTTGCCATGGTTGAGTTTCCTATGCACGAAACATGTACCAACGTGCGACCTTGCATTCCAGCTACTGAGAAGCTTGCTTTTACATAAATTTAAAAATAGTTTATACTCATATCCAATCGAAAATTTATGAGGGTTGCTTGAAAAGTTCTAGGATTTTAATACAAAGAGAACATTTACCTCACTGAAACTCATTTATTTTTCAAAATAATAAAAGCGCTGACGATGATAAAAGCCGACCAGTTAAAACCCATTCCGGCATTTTAGTTCTGAATAACCGGTATTTTTCAATATTTGTTTGGTCTTGGTTATAAGACGTTCTTATTTTCTACTAATAAGTGGATAAAGAAATCAGTACAGCAATCTGCTATAGCAACAGTGTTAAAAATTTGTTACCGAACGAGATGCAGCTTCACTTTCAGAATCCTTCACTGACCACAAGCAGTGATCCTTTCGTCTTTTGGGAACAGAGTAAAAGGTATATGCAAAGGTTTGTCAGTTGTAGCTCAAAAATATTTATCTTCAGTGTGAAGTTCTGTGGCTTCTGATACGATAGTATCGTCTTTAAATGATATTGTTTCTGGTGAAAGGAGTCGACTTAGAGATCAACACATTACAGAATGAATATTTATGGAGAAAGAATGAATATTTATGGAGAAATTAGACAATAAATACTGGCCAGTGGAGTAATTCATGATTAAAATTTTAATTATTACAGCAACTGTTTTCAGTTGATACATTTTTACTACTGGCTAAATTGTTGATTTGAATTTTCTGAAAGAGCGTTTTAAGTTTTGTAGGCAAAAAAATCGATTTTGTTTACATTCTTTTTATAGAGTAAAAAAATATTTGACTACAAAACTAAGTTTTTCATTGAAAAATAATTACAGAAAAAGAACACTACAAATTTTACACAGAAGCTTATTATTTGTCTGCCATTTTTAGGAAATAGTTACACAAAATTGAAATAATGGCTACAGTCATAATTTAAAAATTTAGCAGTTCATTTGTAGTATTTACTAAAAATAGAAAGCAGCTGATCAGCAGCTAGTGTCTATGTAATAAGCTTTTACCTGCTTTCAGCCCATAGAAATGGACAACTTTACACAAAAATTGAGTTCTTCAAGCCTAGTTTTCACCCTTCAGCACTGACAATTCGTTATTCCCCAGTGTAGGTGTGATCCTAGATTATAACATTACTTTTGAGCAGGGTTTCGAAAAGTTAGAATCAGTAAGAGAATAATGGTTATTTTTTGTAATATTGAACCCCTGATTACTTTTGGGAAAAGCACTGAACTGTAGACAGACTAAGTTTTCTTATATTTACTTATTTTATTTGATACTTTGGTATGCCATTTGGTCCAGGTGCTTTTCATTTTTTAACTCTGACACCACAGAAGTTGGAAACCTAGAAAAGGAGACTCTACTTTTGCTTATCACCCATTTTAGGAGGCCTTAGTTAAAAGGCGAAACATGTATTATTACATCACATCCACAAATGAAGATTAACTATCTTGAAATTATGGAAATTAATAAACACATGTCTATCACCCCAAGGTTAGTACTGAATGACTAGACACAGTTCCCTTACTCACCACTTTTAACTATAGATACTACTCACAATCCCATCCAGGCCATGTTGTAAATTATCCCTCTTACTCATATGCTCCGGTTCCTTCATTTCAATTACTGTAATTTCTCTTCTTTTGTTCAAAAATTTTTACTTTGTGTAATCACAGCTGCATCGCCCACATGCTTAATATCACTATTATATCTTATCTGTTTACAGTTTATGATCTATTAAAGACAAGATTATTTTGTTCAGTCACATATTTGCAATATTTCATCAAAGCTTATTGTTCAATTAGGTTCTTCTATGTACAACTGTTGTAATTTGTCTGTTGTTCATTAGTTAATGTGTTACATATTTTATTTTAGTTAAATTATCCTACATCACATTCACACTGAAATAACCTCACTTGTTTTATCCCCGTTCTAACATTAACACCTCCATCCCTGGAAATGGAGATACTATGTACATGCACTAGTTTAAAACCTTTGATCCAACCAAGTTCCACTGCACCACAAATATATCTTTGTACCTGATGATCGCATAGCAGGCGAAAATCGGTTCACGCAACAAATAATAAATACTGAAGAATATTAGACCAGTGTGGTGAGTGTTTCATTTATAATTTAAAACAATTACTTAAATGGACTTTGTGTTCAAATTGTGCATGTTTTACTGCTTTCCATAATTTTTTTGGATTTCCCTTTTAGTAATGGTTTCTGGTTATTTAAATATGTGGAATGGATCTACCAGATTGGGTCAACAGAAGAGGGTTGTTTCTAAATCCAGATATCCCACTACATTTTCCAGTTTACACAGGGGAAACTGATAAGGAAATTCCTTCAGATTAAGGGGATCATACCCTGCCTATCTAACCCATGTTAATTTAGGCAAGTATTTGACCCATTTCAGAAAAAAACTATTTGATGCAGGACCTTAATATTTTTACTGTATGTTACATGATGCTAATAGAGTCAACTGTACTAAAATTTACTGTATCCATTTTATAGTTTTTAAGGAATTCTTTTTTTTAAATTTATTAACAGAAAAGATTAAGTTTTTTCTGCAGAAAATATTTTTTTGTGAACTTCCTAATGGGGGAATATTAATAAATGTAGTACTAGAGGTGGCTTGTATGTTATGCAGAGTCTCTGAAAATTTCATTCGTTTATCTATGACAGTTTCTGATATAATGGGGCATATGTACTGAACATTTTAGTTTGCGGGAATTTTTTTGAAATTTGTTACTTACAGTTAATAAAACTGTTCTGCTGCATATGATGGCCCTTCTTTGGCCTCTAGCAGGTTTTCCAGCTTGTTTTTCACCTTCCTGGATGTTTGTCTTGCTTTCTTGACCATATTAGATGCAGACCTGTCTGCATCGGCTATCCTCATTTTATCGCAATGTGGAAGCCCAGTAAACATATTTTCACCAGGATTAATTCCCAGCTTTTTCAGTACCCAACACTTTCCAGTGTTACCACAATTGAATATAATAACGGCATCATGAACTCCTAGTCTCACTGTATGCATGCCTACAAATACGGTTGTAGGAAGGCAGTTCCAAATTATGCTGTTGAAACATTCATTAGGGTTCTGTGTCTGCCCATGTAGACATTTCCTTAGAAGGTCAGGATTAGCTAAATAGGTTTAATTGCTGTAATAACAGCAGCAGGAAGAGAATGCTAGTGAGAATAAGATTCTCCAGTTGCCTGAGCCCTACTGTATTTGCACCACAAATTGTCTCCTGATGGATACAATCCATAACATGGCTTATCAACAGCAGAGGACTTATGGAAGAATATGGCCCAAACTTCTCTCTTCATTGCCTCCAGATTTTCTTTATTTCTCCTAATTACGTGCACATAGTATACCTGCAAGTTTTTTATTTCAGTTTTAGTTAACCGACCATGTCCATTCAACAATTTTCCATCTTCTAATTTTTTTCCTCTCATATCAGCAGTTAGTTTTCTCAGCCTTGTTCCCAAACGTTTCTGAACATTGCCTACACATTCTATGTTGCTAATAGTGGCATCTCCATATGGCTTAGAGTTCACCACAATGTTGTATGCCTTACTGTGACCATCGCTCAAATATTTGGATTACCGTACGCCTCTTGCTTCTACGGAGTGATGAAATATTTGTTGTACTCCATGAACTTCCATACCACCACTTTCCTCTAAAATTAGACACGCAGTTGTGTTCTTTATGTTCATTGACTTTACAACATTTGCAATATTTAGACATCTCCACATCTAACAATTTACTGGTGTCTACACTCGTGGCAGTCACTACTCCATTCAGAGAAGTGTGTTCTCTTTGCCGCCAACTTCCATCAAGTGCTATTGCAACATCCGAACATCCATCTTTCCTTCCACTGATTCCCTAGCAGCCAGTTCCATGCTTTCCTCACTGACCTCACATACAGCTTTCTATAATACTGCCGTCAGTTCTTCAAATCTATTTGGTGGTTGATGTAAGTTCATCACTGAACAAAATGTTCTCCCTGCAGCCATGCCCTTGCCAATGGATCGTAAGGCATAAACTAATGTAGCGTTGATTTCATAAGGGCCACTTGCATATGGTTTTGAAGAACTCAGAAATGAAATCACAGCTGAGAATTTAGTGCAAATTAAATCCAAAGCAATTGCTAGGCCTTTTCTTCCACTGGCACTCTCACAAGTTTTCACACTCTGTGACTCGCACACTGTCTACATTTTACAAATTCAGAAATTACGTCTGATAATATTCTCAGTTTTATAATAATGTTACTGCACCCCTTGTCACTTACAGGAAATTTGTTGTAACTCTCTTGAAATGAAGCTTCTTTGATGATGCACTTGTTGAAGAATTACAATTAGATACGTCGTTGCCAGGCGACATAACCTCTTGTACAGAAAGCTCTCTAAACTTGTTTCCTCTAAATTGCCGTTTCTTGAAAATGCCTTTATGTTTCGTGATCTTCAATAAACAAAACAAAAGACATGTAAACAAGCACTGCAAAAATATGTGTAACAACTACTCGTAATCACACATGAACAAAAGTAACTGCGTGTTTGAAAGCGTGTTGTTTACAAACAGCAGAAACAAAAGAATACCGACCGTTGCATTCCAAGGATAGCCAACACACTCGGGAGTAAAAAAACATCCATAACGTGGAATGTAGGGCATATAAAGATCTAAAGTATATGCAGAAAAGTGGGTGACAGAAAAGTCGGCGTGACACATAAACACACGTGGTAGGATAATGCTCTTTAAATGCTAAAAAAAAAATTCAGCAGAATCCTTTTCACAGTACTTAAATAAAACCTTAACCCATCGAAATATTATGAAAACGAAAATCGATTTTTGTTGCGACCTGAACCACGGTGTGGTTCCCTTAAATGATTCTACAACAACTTTACAAACCGTTTTATGCATCTTGCACTTAATACGTGATGGTAATTCGTCATAATATTATACATTTGTTGCCGCTGCAAGTTATATGTTCAAAATTTATTTTAGTGAAAGTGGATCTCTAATGTTCATCGCGAATTTAATGTGCAGTGCAGCCTCTCTGCTGAGGCCGTGCCCGCATGTCTAAGAAATTCACACCTTACGAGAGAGATTCCAGACATCCAAAATAAGAAAAAGTCCTAAGAAAATTTACACACATATCTTTCACTACGTGGAAATTTTTTTAACGTGTTATTTACGTGTATACCGCATATTCTGCAGTATATTCGCCAACTGCACAATCTTTAGTTTACCTATATCATAGTTTTCGTAATTTACAAAAATTCCATTCTTACCCAGTTAACGGGAATAGTATTACATGTGTTGATTGTAGCATTGTGTTTATGTGTGAACACGTGATTTCTTGCCACACTTGACAGTATATCGTAAGAAGATTTGGTTCTATGTTAAATCAGTAAATGGATCGAAGCCATTGTCCAGACACTCTGTGATTGTAATGGCATTGAAACGGAAGACGACGCAGAAAATGTGACAATACTCAACGTCTTTTTCCAAAACTGTCCAATAGCGAAACATCATATTGTAGTGACTCTTATAAGTAGTTACTCGAACGACAAAATGGCTTATATCGAAATAAGTCACCATAGACAATCGCTAAAAAGAGGGAAGAGTACATCAAAGAATTTGCCCCTTTTGCAGCAGTGTACTGTAGGTCATTGGACGAGCAATCACTGGAAAAAAGCACAGATAATTTCAGTTTTCAAGAAGGGTCCTCGAACACAGGCAGGAAACTATGGGCCTCTATCACTGGCGTCGGTCAGCTGTCCAATTTGGGAACATGTTTTACGCTCACATATTACGAAATTTCTGTAGGCCTAAGGAGTGTGAGTTTATGTTCTATGATGATTTCTCTCCTTCCAGGAATTTCTTAGTATGGACTCCAAGCACAACAACAATACACCAGAACTGATAGCACAAGTGATTTACGTAAAATGCTTCGGACTTCTTCCACCTGGAGCTCCATCATGCATAAACCATACATTTCTTCCTCTTAACCACCTGTTATATCATTACAACAATCTCAAATGTGTAAGGCTCATCTACAGTACACCAATAAGGAGTGCTAACCTCTCAGCATGCCTGCATCTAGAGAGATCGTGTGTATTTGGATGGGTGATGTGAGTAAGACTGGTACAGAACAGCCTTTTCAGAACACCAGTTACGCTACTGGACTGAGAATACCGGTCTATACCACCAGCGTCAGTCGGTTATGCAAGTTTGGAACTCACTATGCTTTTCCGAAAGCAAAATATCAAAGTGTATTGATTACGTGGACTTCAGCTCGTTCTGTTCCTTCACGAGATGTCAAATGAAGTGGGTATAGTGCCCGCCTATTTCTGGTCAGTTCCAAATTAAATCGGAGACTATGTTGCAGGGAGTGTTAGTTAAAGACACAGGAACAGTTGCAGGATGCATAGAAAGGCCATGTAAAGTTTTGCTCAGGATCCTTAACGGATAGGTTCAACGAACGTGCAGCTCGTTTGGAAATAGAGGACAGAGTGCTGCTATGGATATGTTTCGTTTGTTGGGGTGGTAATCATCAAAGATGTTGATGAGAAGTTTTAACCTCCGACTATCCTAAGGATGCGAGAATGCTTTGTGGCTCCCATCCACATAGGGAGAGGTGGGTAATCGGAATAAAATCTTGTCGAATTTATAAAGTGTTTCGGCTAAAGAACGTATTTTCTCTGCTGCTGTTTATTTCCCCACAGAAACAGTATTTGTATCATGTCATGTAGGCATTGTAACAGTTCTCAGGATATGTTCACATATATAACGCATTCGCAGAGTAGTGGAGGAGGTGGTTTAGTAATCGTACAGAAATGGAAAACCATGCTGCACTGTCATTGGCTGATAGCATCACCAAATCGACACGATGAGAAGCTCCATTCACATGACATGTAGAACACTGGTTTGGCACTCTCGTAATTGGGTAACACTCGTCGAAATTACAGAAACCTGGTAAAAGTGAAAAAATTGATGAAAAATGTCTTAAATTGGGAATATACGACAAAAATGATTGATGTAGAGCTCTGATCTTGCCTTTTTGCTCATTAAATCATCGACAACAGTATCATTAAAAGAGTTCGTAGTTTTACTTAGTTGGATGTTACAAAATAACGAGAAGGGAGGGGATGCGAACTGTGCGAATTGTAGCTTGCTGTCGGGTGTAAAAATGACGTAATATCACAGTATAACCTAACAGTCGCGACACTCCATCTCATTTCTGTTACCCCAGCGATAACAGTACCCCAAGCGGCCAGCAAGGGACACTTCTGAACACGATATCGGAGTAGTGCGAATACTAAGGTTTATACTGATTTGTGACATAGTTTTTACAATAGGTTGTGTGTGTAGTACCACAAACACCGACATCAAGTAAAAAATTACACCACATATGTGATTATTTAGTTTCCTAAGGTTTCTGGAAGATACGAAATGGTGCATTACGGGACAGTTTATTCATGATTCTCTCATAACGTACAGACGTTTGCTCGATAACGTCGTTTTCAACCAACAACAAAAAATTGACAACTCCAGAAGACCTGATTTTTTTACTAACAGACGTTATATATCGAACAGAATAGAGTTTTGCTCGCTACACTTTCAGATAAATCAGTACGGTAATGCGGAACTTAGTTAACCTATATGAAATGTAATTCCTACATCACTGAACGTATCAAATAAGCCACCACAAGTGTAGCTTAAGCGAAAACCTTACAGACCTGATAATACATCGTCAAAAGCAATAAAACTATTTCCCAGCACAAGAAAAACTAATTCCACAATTGTTGCTAATCATTAGCCACAAACGGCAGAAGTGGTGAACACATTCCCTTTTAAAACAAAATTAATTACATTTCCCAAAATGACCGTGTATTAGAATGTCGAATGAAGTATAAAAAAGGGCTAATTATTGGACTCCATAAAAAATGTTGAAGTATTAAGGTACGTGCTTATTGGCTATGATAAATCAACAGAATTACATGCTTCTCATGCGTGTAATGTGTTTGTATTCTCTTCCTCTCAGCGGAATAAGCTTCGAATATAGACACATTCGAAAGTATTTCTTCATAAATGAGTTGCAGTTGACGTCATTGAATCAGTGTGATTCGGTTGTTTTTACAAGTATTTCACAATAATTCATGTCTCTTGGCAACTTAGCAACACATGAGACGCAAAAATATAACCACTATTCCGTTAACTAAGTAGAAAATGATTAAAAACAAACATTATCCTTTCTCACCGCTTGGAGCACTAGTGTCACTCCAGCTGTCAAACAGTAACAACTTTCACACCAGCGAGTGTTGTGGCTATATCTACAACACAGGGCTATTCTAAATGAAGGACCCAGTTTCAAAAATTCGTAAGTATTCAAATCCAAAATGAACTAGCTTTATACCAATGAAAAGAGAAAGTTTCAAAGCTTTTGGCGGGCGGCGGCGGGCGGTGATGGTTTCAGAAATGGCCGGTAGGTGCCGCTCCTTCCGCTTCCCGGGCCGTCACTGTGTTTCACTGACAGTGCAGCACAGGGTTTTCTGTGCCCTTGAGCTCGCGGAAAGTGAGTCACAAATTGCAGTGCAGTGGGCATTTCGTACCAAATTCGCTACATAACCTCCAGCTCGCAAAAAGCATTAGCGGTTGGTTTAAGCAATTTAAACAGACTAGGAGTGTGTGTAACGGAAAAAGCACAGGCCGACCCCTTATGTCAGAGGATGATGTCCGACGGATTCGACAAAGTTTTGTGCTCAGTCCCAGTAAGTCAACCAATACAGCCAGTCAAGAACTTGGAAAGTTCTGAGACAGCGTCTGCTGTACAAGCCCTACCGATTACAAATTGTGCAGGCTCTCAACCCCAACAACAAAGAGAAGTGTCTCGCATTTTGTGGTTATGTGCTAGCAAAGATGGAGGATGACTGCCTACCAGTCAGTTGGCAGTTGATGGTTGGAGTGCTGACATTATCTGGATATCCAGTTATGCTGGGAACTGATGTGATATATGTAGGGATCATATCAACCCGTACCGCATCAACAACAGCCTGAAGATGGCGCACTGAAGCGTTGAAATTGGTTGCAAAAAAAATAAAATCATAAGCATGGCTGTAGGTGTTTTATTTTGTCACAATAGTGAACAGCCGTCGTCCCAAAGACCTCCTGCCAAAAGGATGGACATACAAAAACAAAAGCTGGTATCCCAATCTCCATTTAACCTATATAGCTCAACGCTAGAGTAAAGATGCACCTACGGTGCTGGTGGCTTTTCTGTTGCATGTTGCAGTTGGTAACTATATGTGCGGTGAATGACGGGAAGTGGACATGACAAATGATGAGTCAGCTAGGAAAAAATGGCAGAACTCATAAGAAAATGGTTTTCGATAAACTTTGTAAGTGGAGAAGTGATGGGAGCAAGTAAGTGCTCAGTGCTCTTAATTAAATCTTGGGAGAAAGTAGGTGGATTAATGCTTTAATCATATCGTGAGTGAAAGTAGGTTGATCAATGATTGTTAATAACAGAATAGCACTTTTGATATAGAGTTCGCAAGAAAAATGTATACACACTTTAAGGAACGAGAAGTATGACTTATCGGTTTAATTTACATTTAATAATTGATCACACACGTTGTCGAACCTTCAGTTTAGCAATAGTTACTTTAAATGTTCAAAATGTTCACTGTTGGCAGCTATACACATAACAGAATAACAAGTCGTCGCCGCATCTGCGTTAATGAATGTTACTTTTGAGATCGCTGCACATGTCTCTGTAATCTCCTGTGGAAGTTCCTCCAGTGTGCATGGGTTATGTCGACAGACGTTACCTCTCACAGTTCCCCACAAGTAGAAGTCTATAGGTGTTAGATCTGGCGACCATAGAGGGAACTCAATGGGCCCTCTTCGCCCAATACAATGCCCCAGACATTGGTCATCCAGGAAAGCTCATACAGCTAGGTGGTAGTGTGGTGACACTCCGTCCCGTTGGTAGAAGACATCTTCATCAGCTCCATAAAGCGCACATATACCTGGCAAAATAGATGTGCACAACAGGTACACTTCTCTAGGGACAGTATCATCAAAGAAAAAAAGTCCTACTAAGCCCCTAGATGATAGTCAACACCACACATGAATCCTTGGTACAATGACCGCTTTATTCACAAACACGCGGGTTTTCCAGTGCCCAGTACACACTGTTATGCCAATTCATGGTTCCATTAAGTTTAAATTGTGCCTCGTCACTCCACACTAGCTTCATCACAAACTGTCATCAGTTACCACTTGCTGATACCATTCACAAATTGCATTCAGCGATTAGGGTCGTCATTATTAATCTCGTGCAGTAACTGTGGGGTGTGAACTTTCCACTTTGCAGCTTTCAGAATTCTTCGTATACTTGAAGTGCTAAACCCCACTTCACATGCACATTGCGTAGCAGACTTCTGTGGAGAATTAACAAACGTTTCTAACACGAGCGCCGACGAATCAGGACTTGTAGCTGTACGCAGTCGTCCTGATTTTCCTTTGTGAACATCACAAATCGTTCCATGCAATTCAAATTTGTCAGTGATGCAATTAATTGCTAGGCAGGTTGGTGGTTCTGTTTCAAACTCCCACTGCCACTGACGTTACACTTCAACGTCGTTATTAAACTTTAAAAACCACTTCACAATAAATTTTGTTGCTCGAATGTCAAGCCATCTTGTTTTCTCAATACTGAGATGAACGTACTGACATCTGTTGAGCCAAAGACCATACTACAACACACACGTAACTCAAATCGAACGACGATGTCGATATCTCGGTAGAGAATGACAGAGTGTATACATTTTTCTGTCGGACACACTATTAATAAACACTGATCCACCTACTTTCACCTGTGATTTAATTAAAAACATCGATCTGCTTACTTATTGGTTATCCATGCATATAAGAGTATAGTTTAAATTTTACTATGTATTCCGTCCTGTTATGACAACATTCTGCTCAGTATGTCCTATCGTGTGCCACCACATATTTTTATACACTCCACATCATGACCACTGTGTAGCACACTAAATAACACAATAACACACTCTGCAAACGCATCACCACCACGTAATTAAATCGTTAGAGGACGCTACCCATTCATATTCTGCCCGCTCTACATTATTTCACTTCCACTCCAAAACACCCACACACACACACACACACACACACACACACACACACACACACACAGCAGCTCGGTGACGTCACGCATCACGTCGCAACTACGTCAGGGTCAATGTATCCTACAACCTAGCATACAGGTCATTCACAAAACCCTACATTGAAATGAAATGAATTGTTCTCAATTTCTGACCTGTCCATGCTACAATTATTTTAAATATTACACAGCTTCTGTGAACAACTCGCTGTTAGGAAGCCATTGTCAGACGTAATTCTGATCTTAAAGGCATATTTGATCCATTAGTATGACATATTTGGCCTCGTAAACGTAAATTTATTTCTGTTACATGTTTCGGATAACCGAGAAGCGAAATATGTGATGTTGGAAGACTGCTACCGGAATCCAGCACTTTCCTTAATACGGAGTGACGAAACTAATGACCCGCCCATGTCCTTTTTCCGAGAATGCTGAGAACACATTTTGCTATGTCTAGACGGCTTGGAATAATTCCTTCTCACCGTGTTCAACGAGAGCGCTCTCTCGTTTGTATTGGTAGGAAATCTAAAGTAAATTTAAAGAAATAAAATCACTACAGTAAAAGTAATCAGTGCAACTAAAATTCGTGTGCATAAAATAATGCATCGCTTAAACGAGCCCCCTTAAGAACGAAATGTGATTCCTTTACACTTCAGAATATAATGAGAACGTCTAGGACACCTGTAAATGATGCAAGCCGGCCTTTTATTTTTTTTATCAAAACACTTCGAGCAGAAGCTAATGTTTGGGGCCTATTAACATGGCGGACGTCGGCTTCAAGTTTGTTACGTCATGATATCTCCCCGTATTGTAGCTCCATTAATAATAAAGAAGGAAAGAAAAACAAATATTTTCAATATTCTTTTGTGTCTTCCTATTAGCGCACAGCACACCATCATTACGTTATGGGACGAAGTCGCCATCCGGTATCGGTAGGTTCAATTGACCCAAAAACAATACATCGATACACTAGTTATATTTGGTGAGGTGCGTGGAAATACGGAAGCGTCCGATCCCGCCCGTCTGCTTTGACTCATGACGTCACAAATATGGCGGAAACAAAAACAAACACACACACACTTTCCACAAGAAGCCTAATGACACTAACGGGACAAGCGCGGGAAATGGGGTGTTTTGGGGGGGGGGGGGGGGCAAACTAAATATAAACAAATTTAGACGCCTTACGTAGCTACAACGTGTAAGTGAAGACAGCCATGCATCAATACCCACCCACCTCCCCAGGGGTCGTAACCCCTGCAACCCATAGAAGATAAAGATGCTTCAGTAGCTAATTAGTGTTTTTTGTCTTAAAAAAAAATCTCACGGGATAGAACGAACAGATCAGAAAGATAAATATAATAAACTAAAACAGAAATTAGAGGAAACAGATAATTAAAATAAGTAATAAGTGTTTTTAAATTTAAAAAAAAAATCTCACGAGATAGAACGAACAGATCAGAAAAGTAAATAAAATAAGATAAAACAGAACTGGAGACAGTCACACTCAAAGTAAACTCCGCGCCGTCATGACGTCACACACGACAACACCCTTACGTCACGGGTCAAAGCTGACGCGTTGGATCGGACGCTTCTGTCGACCCAGGTGCGTGTCAGCAACCCCACACGCTATAAACACAAATATGAAAATGTAGTGTAATATTACTCACCACTCCATCAGCCGTTGGCACCAAGAGGGAAGTCGCCGTTGTTGCTCCGTTGTTTCCTTCTTCTTTCTCTTGGCCTTCAGCTCGTTTCTTGTCCCCTTCTGCGGGTGTATCCAGGAGGTACGACAACACAGGTGTTACACACGGCGAGCAGTTGGCCACACGTATAAACATCAGCGGGCAGCAGAATTCCACAGGGTGTTTTCGCAGGTATGACGCAATCAAACATGCGCGGAGCACTCGAACACTGATCCTCGCCGAAAAAGTATCCGTGTAGTAACGGTTTCGTCACACAATTTATTCAGAAAACTCACTTTTCTTCCAAGTCACTTGCCTACGATGTAGAGAATATGACATTTTCGCACGCATTAAATACCATCACTTTAAGTAGAATGCATGTTCAATTCCACTTCTACGTAATTGCAACGGCTTATTCAAAGTGTAAAGCACATAATATATTCGAACGAGTGATTAGAGCATGAAAAACAACGTTAATCTGTTTTACTGCACTCTCACCGAAAATGTCAACACGACAGATGAGGAAGAAACAGGGGTTAAAAATTCGCCTACAAATAGCTTAAACAGTTTTCACTTTGAACACATTTGAAACTGACGCGCAACATACGTATTCCCGCTGTAAAAGTAAGTGTTAATTACTCTGCAGTCGATTTACTTTTTAATAGTAAACGACTACGAAAATAATCTTATTTTCTGAGCGTCAGATCCAACCCTTTCTTTTCAGGAATTAGTTGGATGAAACAGTCGCAAAGGCCAGAAAGTTATATTTACCTTACGCGGTTTTATACCACTATTTGAAGCGTTTCGTAGAATTGTTGACGACGATATTTTTATTTCAAACTCCCTACGTCACTTGTTTCAGCCATAAATCATATGAAGTGGTTTCGTATTAATGCCTTCAGTTAGGTGCAGAACGAGGAACTATATTTTAAAAGGTCATTATTCACTATTGACTGATGACTTTCACAAGATCGAAGGGCAAATTAAATATCTCGAAGGTAACGAGGAGTTGAACGTACCGCTGTCGATCGTCAGGTGTTCACAAATAATTGACTGTCAAGTTTTCTCCGTTCTCTTTCACACAGAGCCATGAAGCATTTCCGTCAGTAACGCGTGGTACACAATACAAGGGATACATTTTCATTCAGGACATCGAGATCACACATATAGTCGACGAGAATCAGCAAATTTCAGTTCAGATTGGAACGATAATGACAGGATTTGTTCACCATTCACAACGATCCTCGCAGTTACGGTAGCACTTACGAATTCATTTCCGTGTGAACGTTACAACAGCGCTTTGACAACACACACAATGACCACAGATGTTCCCAGGCTTAGCAACGAATAAGAGCGTCAGCAGACACATCTCGCCCTAAATGAATCGTTTTCACTTATGTCCGCATTATACAGCAACGAAATGTCGTCAAACGCTTAATCTCATTCCTTAAATGGCTACATTGGTGGGAAAGGAAGAAAAATCCTCATTCGGCTGTCACTGTGATTCAGTAGGAACACTCTCTCCTGAAGGCAGTCGGTTCACTTTGAGAAGTTTCTCTGCGGATATGTAGGACATCGCGCACACGCGTTCACCCCCTGGGGCGACGGCAAAATGTCACGGCGCGGAAGCAAGACGCGAGGAAACGGAAGGCCGAGAACACACCGAGCCACGTTTCGCCAACTCCGACGCGAGAGCCGCGAAGCGCACGCTAACGGCCCGCGGACTATACTGACGCAGCTGACATAACCGGGCGCGCTGCCGGCAGCACGCTTGCGGGACAGTCTTTGCGACTGAAGTGCCTTGCGGCCGGCCTGCGTCACTGCCCCGCGTTGTCTGGCACGCTCGCTTGTTTGAAAAGCGCGGCCGGGATTCGTCACCTACAGGTGACAGTCATCTGTGGCGAGAGGAAAGCCGCTGTGACGTCACGGGTGTCGGCCACTTCGCCGCTCGCGTAAACGAGCGGTGTTTTACTAGGACGGATCTGCGCATGCGCCGAAAAGGGTAGCTAGCGGACATCGAGAGACCTCGATAGGCGATCTTATTTTCAGACGAGTTTGTCCCAAATTGTCCATTATTCTACGAGGGCCGTTCAGAAAGTAACCTCCGGTTGATTTAAAAAAATACACCAAGTTAAATAAAAATATTTTAATATATACATCTTACAACTACATCTTTGCACTATTTTTCTACATAGTCTCCATAGCGATTGAGGCACTTATCGTATCTCTTCACAAGCTTTGAAATTCCTTCTGCATAAAAATCCCCCGCTTGTGCCTGGAGCCAGCCTGTGACCGCATCTTTGAGCTCTTCGTCGTCATCAAACCGCTGTGACCCGAGCCATTTCTTCAAATGCATGAAGAGGAGATAATCACTTGGCGCCAGGTCTGGGCTGTAAGGTGGATGGTTGATAACGTCCCACTTGAAGGACTCAAGAAGGGCCGTTGTTCTGCGAGCAGAGTGAGGACGGGCGTTATCGTGCAAAAAAACGATACCGGAAGTCAGCATACCACGGCGTTTGTTCTGTATAGCCCGTCGTAACTTTTTTATTGTTTCACAGTACACATCTTGATTAATGGTCGTACCACGTTCCATGAATTCAACCAACAACACCCCTTTGGCATCCCAAAACACCGTTGCCATCAGTTTTCTGGCAGAAAAATCTTGCGAGGCTTTTCTTGGTTTGGTAGGCGAATTTGAATGTGCCCACATCTTTGATTGTTCTTTTGTCTCAGGGTTCACGTACTTAATCCAGGTTTCGTCACCGGTCACGATTCTGTTTAACAATGGTTCTCCTTCGTCCTCATAACGTGACAGAAAGTCTAATGCAGAGGCCATTCTTTGAGTTTTGTGGTGGTCGGTAAGAATTTTGGGCACCCATCGTGCACAGAACTTACGGTAACCCAATCTTGCTGTCACTATCTCGTACAAGAGAGTCTTAGAAATCTGTGGAAAACCAGCAGACAACTCTGACATTGAGAAACGTCGATTTTCACGAACTTTTGCATCAACTGTCTGAACGAGTTCGTCAGTCACCAATGATGGTCTACCACTCCTCTCTTCATCATGAACGTTTTCTCGTCCACTTTTAAATAAACATACCCATTCATGGACAACTCCTTCACTCATAACTCTAGGTCCGTACACGGCACAAAGCTCACGATGAATAGCTGCTGCAGAATATCCTTTGGCTGTAAAAAACCTTATGACAGCACGCACTTCACATTTGGCGGGGTTTTCTATTGCAGCACACATTTCAAACTGCCACAAAAACTAAACTAGCGCAGGTACGACGTTCACTCGACCACGGCTTGATGCCGACTGACCTGTTGAGTGCGTGAACGCACAGATGGCGTCGCTACTCCCCCCACAACCCGCACTGTGACCCATCGGAGGTTACTTTCTGAACCGGCCTCGTATTAAAGGGAGTCCGCACCGCCCAAAATGACAAAATTTGACATTACAGCTTTAATACAGATCACGAAAATATGGATATTTATGGAACTTCCTGGCAGGTTAAAACTATGTGCCGGACCGAGACTCGAACACGGGAGCTTTGCCTTTCGCGGGCAAGTGCTCTACCAACTGAGCTACCCAAGCACGACTCACGCCCCGTCCTCACAGCTTTACTTCTGCAGAGTTCGCAGAAGAGCTTCTGTAAAGTTTGGAAGGTAGGAGGCGAGGTACTGGCAGAAGAATAGCGGAAAGGTCGGGGAAGAAGGCCAGTGTTCACTCTGTCTGCTTGCCGGGGGGTCTCATCCGAGATGTGGAGGAGGCCCTGCCGGCGGCGATAGAGAGCACTGGGTGCACCCGACTGCAAATTGTTGCTCATGTCGGCACCAATGACTCCTGCCGTCTGGGTTCAGAGGTCATCCTCAGTTCGTACAGGCGGTTGGCGGAATTGGTGAAGGCGGAAAGCCTCGCTCGCGGGGTGGAATCAGAGCTAACTATTTGTAGTATCGTTCCCATAACCGATCGCGGTCCTCTGGTTTGGAGCCGAGTGGAAGGCTTAAACCAGAGGCTCAGACGATTCTGCGGAGATCTGGAGTGCAAATTTCTCGACCTCCGCTATCGTGTGGAGAAATGTAGGGTCCCCCTGAATAGGTCAGGCGTGCACTACACGCCGGAAGCGGCTACAAGTGTAGCGGAGTACGTGTGGAGTGCACATGTGGGTTTTTTAGGTTAGAGAATTCCCTCCTTAGGCCCGACAAGACGCCTCCTGAGACGCGGCGAGGTAGGACTAGGCAAAATGCAACAGGGAATAACAATATTAATGTGCTAATAGTAAACTGCAGGAACGTCTATAGAAAGGTCCCAGAACTGCTCTCATTAATAAACGGTCACAATGCCCCTATAGTACTAGGGACAGAAAGTTGGCTGAAACCAGACGTAAACAGTAATGAAATCCTAAACTCAGATTGGAATGTATACCGCAGAGACAGGCTGGACAGTGAAGGGGGAGGCCTGTCGATACGATAAGAAGTGCAATAGTATCGAAGGAAATTGACGGAGATCCGAAATGTGAAATAATTTGGGTGAAGGTCACGGTTAAAGCAGGCTCAGACATGGTAATTGGATGTCTCTATAGGCCCCCTGGCTCAGCAGCTGTTGTGGCTGAGCACCTGAAGGATAATTTGGAAAATATTTCGAGTAGATTTCCCCACCATGTTATAGTTCTGTGTGGAGAATTTAATTTGCCGGATATAGACTGGTAGACTCAGACATTCATAACGGGTGGCAGGGACAAAGAATCCAGTGAAATTTTTTAAGTGCTTTATCTGAAAATTACCTTGAGCAGTTGAACAGAGAACCGACTCGTGGCGATAACATATTAGACCTTCTGGTGACAAACAGACCCGACCTATTTGAAACAGTTAACGCAGAACAGGGAATCAGCGATCATAAAGCGGTTGCTGCATCGATGATTTCAGCCGTAAATAGAAATATTAAAAAAGGTAGGAAGATTTTTCTGTTTAGCAAAAGTGACAAAAAGCAGATTACAGAGTACCTGACGGTTCAATACAAAAGTTTTGTCCCAAGTACAGATAGTGTTGAGGATCAGTGGACAAAGTTCAAAACCATCGTACAATATGCGTTAGATGAGTATGTGCCAAGAAAGATCGTAAGAGATGGAAAAGAGCCACCGTGGTACAACAACCGGCTTAGAAAACTGCTGCGGAAGTTAAGGGAACTTCACAGCAAACATAAACATAGCCAAAGCCTTGCAGACAAACAAAAATTACGCGAAGCGAAATGTAGTGTGAGGAGGGCTATGCGAGAGGCGTTCAATGAATTCGAAAGTAAAGTTCTACTGACTCGGCAGAAAATCCTAAGAAATTTTGGTGTTATGTCAAAGCGGTAGGTGGATCAAAACAAAATGTCCAGACACTGTGACCAAAATGGTACTGAAACAGAGGATGACAGACTAAAGGCCGAAGTACTAAATGTCTTTTTCCAAAGCTATTTCACAGAGGAAGAGTGCACTGTAGTTCCTTCTCTAGACTGTCGCACAGATGACGAAATGGTAGATATCGAAATAGACGACAGAGGGATAGAGAAACAATTAAAATCGCTCAAAAGAGGAAAGGCCGCTGGACCTGATGGGATACCAGTTCCATTTTACACAGAGTACGCGAAGGAACTTGCCCCCCTTCTTGCAGCGGTGTGCCGTAGGTCTCTAGAAGAGCGTAGCGTTCCAAAGGATTGGAAAAGGGCACAGTTCATCCCCGTTTTCAAGAAGGGACGTCGAACAGATGTGCAGAACTATAGACCTATATCTCTAACGTCGATTAGTTGTAGAATTTTGGAACACGTATTATGTTCGAGTATAATGACTTTTCTGGAGTCTAGAAATCTACTCTGTAGGAATCAGCATGGGTTTCGAAAAAGACGGTCGTGTGAAACCCAGCTAGCGCTATTCGTCGACGAAACTCAGAGGGCCATAGACACGGGTTCACAGGTAGATGCCATGTTTCTTGACTTCCGCAAGGCGTTCAATACAGTTCACCACAGTCGTTTAATGAACAAAGTAAGAGCATATGGACTATCAGACCAATTGTGTGATTGAATTGAAGAGTTCCTAGATAACAGAACGCAGCATGTCATTTTCAATGGAGAGAAGTCTTCCGAAATAAGAGTGATTTCAGGTGAGCCGCAGGGGAGTGTCGTAGGACCGTTGCTATTCACAATATACATAAATGACCTTGTGGAAGACATCGGAAGTTCACTGAGGCTTTTTGCGGATGATGCTGTGGTATATCGAGAGGTTGCAACATTGTAAAATTGTACTGAAATGCAGGAGGATCTGCAGCGAATTGACGCATGGCGCAGGAAATGGCAATTGAATCTCAATGTAGACAAGTGTAATGTGCTGCGAATACATAGAAAGATAGATCCCTTATCATTTAGCTACAATATAGCAAGTCAGCAACGGGAAGCAGTCAATTCCATAAATTATCTGAGTATGCATTAGGAGTGATTTAAAATGGAATGATCATATCAAGTTGATCGTTGGTAAAGCAGATGCCAGACTGAGAGTCATTGGAAGAACCCTAAGGAAATGCAATCCGAAAACAAAGGAAGTAGGTTACAGTACGCTTGTTCGCCCACTGCTTGAATACTGCTCAGCAGTGTGGGATCCGTACCAGATAGGGTTGATAGAAGAGATAGAGAAGATCCAACGGAGAGCAGCGCGCTTCGTTACGGGATCATTTAGTTATCGCGAAAGCGTTACGGAGAAGATAGATAAACTCCAGTGTAAGATTCTGCAGGAGAGACGCTCAGTAGCTCGGTACGGGCTTTTGTTGAAGTTTCGAGAACATACCTTCACCGAAGAGTCAAGCAGTATATTGCTCCCTCCTACGTATATCTCGCGAAGAGACCATGAGGATAAAATCAGAGAGATTAGAGCCCACACAGAAGCATACCGACAATCCTTCTTTCCATGAACAATGCGAGGCTGGAATAGAGGGGAGAACCGATAGAGGTACTCAAGGTACCCTCCGCCACATACCGTCAGGTGGCTTGCGGAGTATGGATGTAGATGTAGATGTTGAAGTAAAGCTGTGAGGACGGGGTGTGAGTCGTGCTTGGATAGCTCAGTTGGTGGAGCACTTGCCTGCGAAAGGCAAAGGTCCCGAGTTCGAGTCTCGGTCGGGCACACAGTTTTAATCTGCCAGGAAGTTTCATATCAGCGCACACTCCGCTGCAGAGTGATAATCTCATTATGGATATTTATGCTTAGTTCGGTGTAGTCTTTTGTGTTGTCCTGGAGTCAGCAGGAAAGAACTAACGATCAAGTTTGAGCACACTTTATTTAACTAAAACCCCTTCTTGACGTGCAATAATTTCCAAACTCAAGAACAACGAGAGACACAGTAATTCGTGTGGTGGCAAAAGCCAGATAAAAATTAGAAGACAATGAAAAGAAATAACAGCAACCAAAGTACTACGCTACACAATTCCAGAGTGGCTTTACGTCCAACAAGATACAAATTTCTACAGAAGACTACAACGAGTGTCTACTGGGCTAGAGAGTAGGTATTGGCCGGAGCTGTCCTAGCTGTAGGTACATACTGCTGGTGTGCTTGTAACACCGATTCTGCAGAGTGATACACTTAGTCACATTAGTTCCAATTAGTGTATCTCTTGTCACATGGCTTTTCACGAAGTAGTGTCGTGTTTATGAGGAAAGTCTGGTTCAAATGACTCTGAGCACTATGGGACTTAACTTCTTAGGTCATCAGTCCCCTAGAACTTAGAACTACTTAAACCTAACTACCCTAAGGACATCACACACATCCATGCCCGGGGCAGGATTCGAACCTGCGACCGTAGCAGTTCCAGACTGTAGCGCCTTTAATCGCTTGGCCACCGCGGCCGGCGAGGAAAGTCTGTTGATGCCTACATTCGCTGGCGATGTTTTGGTAAGAGCTCTTGAAGGGAGGTTGGCAGCCCACCTTGCTTTCCTGTTGTGAGGGCCCTCTAACTGATAAGGGGCCACTACGACAGTTTTATTGAATTGACATCTCCAATTTTTGTCGTCCTGTCTTCCTCAGTTGCATGTAATATTACGGTATATTGATAATTTTTACTTATGGACTGTCTGACAGCAACTGAATAAAACACAATTTTAGTGCCATACGCGATTCGCCTTTATTTTTTGCACGGCATCACCAGTGGCAGGTTGCGTGGACAATTTCCTACATATTATGCTCCTGTTGCATTTTTGATGTTGTTCTTCTTCTTATGAAGGCCAATTTGCGATTTGTTCCCCACATTCCACAGCACTATGAACTCAACGGTTGTTTCAATGCAACATTGCATTGAAACAAGCGTTCAGCATAGTGCTGTGGAATGTGGGGAAAAAATCGCAAATTGGCGTTCATAAGAAGAAGAACAACACCAAAAATGCAACAGGAGCGTAATATGTAGGAAATTGTCCACGCAACTTGCCACTGATGATGCCTTGGAGAAAATAAAGGCGAAACGCGTATGGCACTAAAATTGTGTTTTATTCAGTTGCTGTCAGACGGTCCATAAGTAAAAATTATCAATATACCGTAATATTATTGAATTATTCGAATATTTACTATTTTAAATAAATATTTGGAAATATCATGCATGGACATTTCTGAGAATTTTGTTTTGCATCATTGAAATAACTTGTAAGTAGGCTGTTTAGGTTTTTCTATTGGTAACGCCACGTAGCGCTCTGTATGAAAATCACTGGCTGTGCTGTGTGCAGTCTGTGGCTGGTTGGCATTGTTGTAATATTGCCTATTGTAGTGTTGAGCAGTTAGATGTGAACCGCGCGTAGCGTTGCGCAGTTGGAGGTGAGCCGCCAACAGTGGTGGATGTGGGGAGCGAAATGGCGGAATTTTGAGAGCGGATGATCTGGATGTGTGTCCATCAGAGACAGTAAATTTGTAAGACTGGATGTCATGAACTGATATATACATATGACTTTTCAACACTATTAAGGTAAATACATTGTTTGTTCTCCATCAAAATCTTTCATTTGCTAACTATGCCTACCTGTAGTTAGTGCCTTCAGTAGTTGGAATCTTTTATTTAGCTGGCGGTATTGGCACTCGCTGTATTGCAGTAGTTCGAGTAACGACGATTTTTGTGAGGTAAGTGATTTGTGAAAGGTATAGGTTAATGTTAGTCAGGGCCATTCTCTTGTAGAGATTATTGAAAGTCAGATTGCGTTGCGCTAAATATATTGTGTGTCAGTTTAAGCACAGTCATGTATAATTTTTCTAAGGGGACGTTTCAAACTTGTCAGTTACAGAACTAGAATCCATTAATCATGTGCAGAAGAGGATGGTCATGGACTGTACAGACTAAAACAGCAATTGGGAAGTACTAAGTTGTCAGGTGGTTTAAGCATAAGGCGTTAACCGATGACAAACCATTTGATGAGATTACACAATAATATGGTATGGCTATTAGATATAACAGGAATAACTTAGATGGTATGAAGAGAACTGTTTGGACAATTTATTTCCACAAGCGTTCTACAGATGCTGGCCCTATTCGCAACCTGTGTTACACTGAATACTTTCTCCCACAAAACTACTATACCAAATGCTGTTGTGGTTGCCATAAAACCTGTGTTTCAGTATCTTGCCCACCCAGATCTGTTGAAGAAATGTCTGTAAGGCAAAACACAAAATGCCAACGAATTTTTAAACAATGTTATATAGTCAAGGATACAAAAAAATGTTTTTATTGGAAATTCAGTCTACGAACTTGGTGTCTTTGACCCTACTCTATTATGATGGGTTGTATGCGACACAGTTCGAAGTTATATCTCGTGCCATGGATAACCTAAAGGGCGCTCCATGCTGTCGTTCAAGGACGCCTCCTCGTCAGTTGTGGGGAAGCTGTTGACCCGATCACATTGATAAAGTACGCACACTTCTTCATTTATCCCCCTTTTGTCGGCTCTGAGCCAACAGTAGTATATGAGTGATCTGAAACCACAATAGTAGAGGACGGTTAATGATGGCTGTTCCGTGAGACTACGGGTATTGGAGCATCTCGGAGACAAAGAGATGAATACGCTAAACAGATTCAGAAGGATGTAAGTTGCAGTTGATACTGGGAGATGAAGAAGCTTGCACGGGATAGAGTAGCATGGAGAGCTGCATCAAACCAGTCTCAGGACTGAAGACCACAACAACAACAACAACAACAACAAAACACCACTAAAAGTGTGATGGACTTGGACCAACTGCGAATCATGAAGGCAGAGATTACAACAACCAACACGTCAAAAGAAGCCAGATCCAAGGAATGGAGGGCAGCATTAGCTCAGGAAGATGAACAAGAAGATGACGACTACCAGCTAGGAAGATTCTAACATTTTTGTATGAGTCAGTATTAAATTTTTTTCTTTAAAAGGCAATTTTCCCAAAATGACACTTTGCGGTATAAGTGCCCCTTTATTTACCACATAACGTAGAATGTACTGTGATGTTAGCAGCATTTACCCCAATGGTTAAATTCAAGAAATTAAAATTGAGAAAATTTACATAAAAAATTAGATATTTAGGGGGAAAAAATCATAACTTTTTACCTAACTGGCATTTTAAAGTGATTGAAAAGCAATACTGTCACAGAACACGAGAGAACGAGCGGTAATAATCTCATATTTATATACTCATCAGTTACTGAGGAAACGAAGCTTCTATATAGCCAATTTAACAGTGTCAAAAAAGGGTGGTACGACTCCTCGTAAAGTCTTCATTAATACGCGACTGACTGTGACCAACCAATATATTCCACACAGATTGCTTCGGATGAAAACTGTAAACTATAGCCTAAAGGAATTAAGAGAATTAAAGTTCGGAGGGAAGGGGTTTGAGTATGACATACAGTGCGCAAAAGAAGTGCCACATTTGCCAAACCTCAATATTGTCTCATTGTGGTGCATAAGTTAAGTTTGAAATTTGGCTCGGAGGTGCCTGCAACCTTTCTTTTGAGTGGTGCAAAAGCGTGGCGCCCTGCGACTTCACCTTCACGGGCAGCGACCCTTCAAACAGCAAGATGACAGCGCACCGAAAAAAAAGGGCGGCAGCTCAGAAGTTGATGTGAGGTTTAAGGTGGGCTAATGATGTCACATTGGCACCAAATTTGATCTTAATTCTGGTCAACACCATAGAGGACGTGTCACACATGAAGAGATCGTCACACCCACTCTTACCCACATTTCACCCCTTACTTCGATGCGTCTGCAATGAATATCAGTACTGTGACACCTAGCTTTGAAATCACGCGGTTTTCTTGTGACTAGTCAAGGGAAACATTTCAGACCCCACGCTGGTGAGAATCGACACGAAAAAGTGGCGTGAAGGGTTTTCCCTTGGGGCGATGATTTCTACCCATTTTGCGCTCGAAAACGACAGTTCGCAGTGCTATGAACAACAGGGCGACATTGATAACCAAGTTCGACACTGCTGACAACCACCAGACGATTCAGCTTCTAACGCGTCCTCTTATATTATTATGTTTTGCTATTGTTACTGTTAGAAAAATCTTTATTCAGTCGGTCGTCGAAATTTTGCAATAAAAGTTATTGTGGATGTCGCGTAATAAACATTTCACGTGAAGCGCTGTTGCGACATAGGCAAAGATCAATTGTGGGAAGTAAGCCACTGAATATTACAAATAATGTTATTAAAGAATACGGCCGATTGACTGCATCAAATAAAGGGGCACGTACATTCGCGAATGAGTGGTCAAAAAAAAAAATGCGTTAATACTGTGTAGGAAATGAGTCTTAAATATAGTTACGCTAGTACACAGTCAAATGTATGCGAACATACGAACGGGATAGAGGCACGTACATTTTGAGTGCAACGATCCCCCGTGGCCTGGATAAAAGGAATTACAGTTAAATGCATTTATTCATCTTAGAACGTAAGATATACTTGGTATACTTGGAAAACGCCGGGACATACGGCAAGATTTCAATTAGATTACATCATGGTCAGACAGAGATTCCGAAATCAGATACTGAATTGTAAGGCGTACCAAGGAGCAGATATAGACTCAGATCACAATATAGTAGTGATGAAGAGTAGGCTGAAGTTCAAGACATTAGTCAGGAAGAATCAATACGCAAAGAAGTGGGATACGGAAATACTAAGGAAAGACGAGATACGTTTGAAGTTCTCTAACGCTATAGATACATCAATAAGGAATAGCGCAGTAGGCAGTGCAGTTGAAGAGGAATGGACATCTCTAAAAAGGGCCATCACAGAAGTTGGGAAGGAAAACATAGGTACAAAGAAGGTAGCTGCGAAGAAACCATGGGTAACAGAAGAAATACTTCAGTTGATTGATGAAAGGAGGAAGTACAAACGTGTTCCGGGAAAATCAGGAATACAGAAATACAAGTCGCTGAGGAATGAAATAAATAGGAAGTGCAGAGAAGCTAAGACGAAATGGCTGCAGGAAAAATGTGAAGACATCGAAAAAGATATGATTATCCGAAGGACAGACTCAGCATACAGGAAAGTCAAAACAGCCTTTGGTGACATTAAAAGCAACGGTGGTAACATTAAGAGTGCAACGGGAATTCCACTGTTAAATGCAGAGGAGAGAGCAGATAGGTGGAAAGAATACATTGAAAGCCTCTATGAGGGTGAAGATTTGTCTGATGTGATAGAAGAAGAAACAGGAGTCGATTTAGAAGAGATAGGGGATCCAGTATTAGAATCGTAATTTAAAAGAGCTTTGGAGGACTTACGGTCAAATGAGGCAGAAGGGATAGATAACAATCCATCAGAATTTCTAAAATCATTGGGGGAAGTGGCAGCAAAACGACTATTCACGTTGGTGTGTAGAATATATTGCGATATACCATGTGACTTTCGGAAAAGCATCATCCACACAATTCCGAAGACGGCAAGAGCTGACAAGTGCGAGAATTATCGCACAATCAGCTTAACAGCTCAAGCATCGAAGCTGCTTACAATAATAATATGCAGAAGAATGGAAAAGAAAATTGAGAATGCGCTAGGTGACGATCAGTTTGGCTTTAGGAAAAGTAAAGGGACGAGACAGGCAATTCTGACGTTACGGCTAATAATGGAAGCAAGGCTAAAGAAAAATCAAGGCACTTTCAAAGGATTTGTCGACCTGGAAAAAGCGTTCGACAATATAAAATGGTGCAAGCTGTTCGAGATTCTGAAAAAAGTAGGGGTAAGCTGTAGGGAGAGACGGGTCATATACAATATGTACAACAACCAAGAGGGAATAATAAGAGTGGACGATCAAGAACGAAGTGCTCGTATTAAGAAGGGTGTAAGACACGACTGTAGCCTTTCGCCCCTACTCTTCAATCTGTACATCGAGGAAGCAATGATGGAAATAAAAGAAAGGTTCTGGAGTGGAATTAAAATACAAGGTGAAAGGATATCAATGATACGATTCGCTGATGACATTGCTATCCTGGGTGAAAGTGAAGAAGAATTAAATGATCTGCTGAACGGAATGAACAGTCTAATGAGTACACAGTATGGTTTGAGAGTAAATCGGAGAAAGAAGAAGGTAATGAGAAGTAGTAGAGATGAGAACAGCGAGAAACTTAACATCAGGATTGATGGTCACGAAGTCAATGAAGTTAAGGAATTCTGCTACCTAGGCAGTAAAATAAGCAATGACGGACGGAGCAAGGAGGATATCAAAAGCAGACTCGCTATGGCAAAAAAGGCATTTCTGGCCAAGAGAAGTCTACTAATATCAAATACCGGCCTTAATTTGAGGAAGAAATTTCTAAGGCTGTACGTCTGGAGTACAGCATTGTATGGTAGTGAAACATGGACTGTGGGGAAACCGGAACAGAAGAGAATCGAAGCATTTGAGATGTGGTGCTATAGACGAATGTTGAAAATTAGGCGGACTGATAAGGTAAGGAATGAGGAGGTTATACGCAGAATCGGAGAGGGAAGCAATATGTGGAAAACACTGATAAGGAGAAGGGACAGGATGATAGGACATCTGCTAAGACATGAGGGAATGACTTCCATGGTACTAGAGGGAGCGGTAGAGGGCAAAAACTGTAGAGGAAGACGACTGATGACCAAAAAAAAAAAAAAAAAAAAATGATGACGGTAGCGGCCACGAAAGGGAGAAAGATAAACACATTCACATACATTGAGCAGCGTCGCCGTGAAGACTGTCGCCTCCATCTAAATTCTCTGCATAAAATTACGATAATAGTAATAATTTTCCAGAATTTCAGGAGCTGGGACCCATGGTATCACAAAAGACGAAATCGCTCTGCTTCAAAATCACTTTCGTTATTTAACCCAATTTTATCAGTAAGAAGTGGCACAACACGTCTTAAAACTAGGACAGGATAACAGCGAAAGGTAACTTATTCTAAAACTAATAAACGAAGAGTGGAAAGCTTCTTTTGTTCAGCAAATGCTTTACGCATTAATCTCTGGTTGTTGAACTAGTGTCTACATATTCATAAAAAATTTATATAATTCCTTTACAAGCTGTAAGAACACTGCAGGGCAGCAAACCCACTGAAAGTGAGTTGATCCCTTCGAAGCGTAACACGACTGCAATTTTTGCCCTGGTGTACACAGTGAAACCACTAGGGACCATTCAAACCATTCGACGAAATTTGAACGTGAACCGAAGCAGCAAAGGGAATTTATGCTATTTCAGTCATCCTGTTTCGCGCCCTCCTGTGATGTCATCATGCTGGGGAGCAACATCGACATGTGCGTCAATGAAATGACAATTGGTTCCTGTAAGTAAGATAATGACAGAAACCGAAGAATCGAATTAATGCGATTTTGTCATACGATGACATGGTTGGAGACCGTGGCTATTATTTGAAGACAAATGTTAATGGTGTTGAGACAGCAACCAGCCACAAATTTATTTTAAGTTCCTTTGTTCAAAAGGTACCGTTAGCGTTTTCGAATCATTACGATTCATCGTCAGACGAATGTCATGCTTTCATTACAACATGTGCTGCGTTTTTTACTGATTAGTTATCCTAAAATATAAATAATACATAATTATAAGCACGTCACAAAGACGGTTGAGTTACAGATTTGCATTGGGATGTGACTCACGTGAAATGTCGGTTTGGAGCACTTGTTTTCATAGTTTACGTCTAGCAGACAACATTCGTAGTTTTCGCCGCATTCACATCATTGGACACATAAACTTGCACAATTGAGCGCTTCAGATTTGTCACTGAATGCATTCCCACCACATTTCTATCGTTGCACACGTAAATTTGTATCAGTGAGCACTTCAGCTTGGGGACTGTCTATTGTGTTGTCCTTATGTTCGTATCATTATATTTGACACTTCTCAGTTGAGATAAATGTACGGGCACCAACCGAAAGCCACTAAATTGGAAAAAAATGATGCAGTTATCTATAACGAAATACTCCCTGAAGGATCTGCATAAATATTCAATCGGACCTCGATAAGGTTTCGATGCGGTGCAAAGATTGGCAACTTGCTTTAAATGTTCACAAATATAAAAAATGTGTTCTTCACAAAACGAAAAAACTGTAGTACCCTATGACTATACTGTAAATAAGTTGGAATCTGTCAACTCATACAACTGCTTGGATGTAGCACTTTGTAAGGAAATGGAATGATCACATAGGCTCAGTCGTGGTTAAAGCAGGCGGTAGACTTTGGTTTATTGGTGGAATACTGAAGAAATGCAATGTCTACAAAAGGAGAGATTGCTTACAAATCACTTGTGCGACGATTCTACAATGTTACTCAAGGGTGTGAGATCTGTACGAAGTATGAATAACACGGGACAATGAATGTATGCAGAGAAGGGCAGCAGAAATCGTGACTGGTTCTTTTGATCTGTGCAACAGTGTTACAGAGATGCTGAGGAAACTGGACTGGCGGAAAATTGGAAATTTGTGGTAAAGACTATGGGACCAAACTGCTGAGGTCAACGGTCCCTCGGTTTACACACTACTTAATCCAAATTAAACTAACTTACGCTAAGTGCAACACACACACACACACACACACACACACACACACACACACACACACACACACACACACATGCCCGAGGGAGGACTCGAACCCCCGACGGCGGGAGCCGCGCGAATCGTGACAAGACGTCTTATACCGCACGGCTACCCCGCGCGGCGGACTGGCGGGCTCTTGACGGTAGAACTAAACTATCCTGAGAAAATCTACTTACAAAGTTACTAGAACCGGCTTTAAATGAAGGCTCCCCTCCCCACGAATTGCTCTCAAGGACAAGATTAGTGAAATCCTGGTTTCGCAGGACAGAGTGGACCAGGTTGTGGAAAGGGGCCAAGGTCATTTAGTGATACAAGAACACACACAACTTTATTTACATCTACATCCATCTACATCCACACTCCGCAAGCCACCCGACGGTGTGTGGCGGAGGGTACTTTGAGTACCTCTATCGGTTCACCCTTCTATTCCAGTCTCGTATTGTTCGTGGAAAGGAGGATTGTCGGTATGCCTCTGTGTGGGCTCTAATCTCTCTGATTTTATCCTCATGGTCTCTTCGCGAGATATACGTAGGAGGGAGCAATATACTGCTTGACTCCTCGGTGAAGGCATGTTCAACAAAAGCCCGTACCGAGCTACTGAGCTCTCTCCTGCAGAGTCTTCCACTGGAGTTTATCTATCATCTCCGTAACGCTTTCGCGATTACTAAATTATCCTGTAACGAAGCGCGCTGCTCTCCGTTGGATCTTCTCTATCTCTCCTATCAACCCTATCTGGTACGGATCCCACACTGCTGAGCAGTATTCAAGCAGTGGGCGAACAGGTGTACTGTAACCTACTTCCTTTGTTTTCGGATTGCATTTCCTTAGAATTCTTCCAATGAATCTCAGTCTGGCATCTGCTTTACCGACGATCAACTTTATATGATCATTCCCTTTTAAATCACTCCTAATGCCTACAGATAATTTATGGAATTAACTGTTTCCAGTTGCTGACCCGCTATATTGTAGCTAAATGATAAGGGATCTTTCTTTCTATGTATTCGCAGCACATTACACTTGTCTACATTGAGATTCAATTGGATTCCCTGCACAATGCGTCAATTCGTTGCAGATCCTCCTGCATTTCAGTACAATTTTACAATGTTACAACCTCTCGATATACTACAGCATCATCTGCAAAAAGCGTCAGTGAACGTCCGACTTTATCCACGAGGTCATTTATGTATATTGTAGCAACGGTCCTACCACACTCCCCTGCGGCGTACCTGAAATCACTTCTCTCCATTGAGAATGACATGCTGCGGTCTGTTATCTAGCAACTCTTCAAACCAATCACACAATTGGTCTGATAGTCCATATGCTCTTACTTTGTCCAATTAACGACTGTGGGGAACTGTATGGAACGCCTTGCGGAAGTCAAGAAACACGGCATCGACCTGGGAATCGTGTCTATGGCCCTCTGTGTCTTCTCTTTAAAACAACAAATATCAATTCGCGGCTGAGCGTCCAAGTACCTTCTCCAGAATAAGTTTAAATGATTGCTTTTAAAACACCAGGATTTAGAGTAACGGCTGATGGCCTCTTTTAAGTAAAATTACAATATCTTCTTGGCTGGAGGCCGAAATAATATTTCAGATCAGGCAAGGAAATTCTTTAAAAGCCAAGCATTTACAAATAACGTCTAAAGGCCATATTAAGGAAAATTCAAGTTAATTCTTCGGCTGAAAGCCCAATAAACAAAATTTTGTTTACATAATAAGAGAGAGGCTTTAAAGATATGCTTTTACACAGTTCAACAGAAAAACAACTTAAGAAAACTTGAAGTATCTTGTCGGATGAAGGCACAAGCAATTACTGAAGAATAATTAAACTCAACCTTAAGATAAACATTTACAGAACACGGCTGAAAGGCCGTTTCAAGAATTCAAGATAATTGAAGAGAAACCTTACAGACAAGGATTTACATAATTAAGCCACAAATTCTGGAACAAACGCTGCTGAAGGCCTAAATACAGAGCAACAAGAATTTTAAATGAAACACGGCTGAAGGCCTAATCTTAAAATAGTTGTCATGAAGTTCGGCTGATGGCCATATGCTAAACATTAAAAAGAGAATATTAATAGACGGCTGAAGGCCTGGCACAGTACCTGCGACAAAATAAAATGACAATCACAAAAAACAAACGGTGGTGCTCAGAAGTGTTCCAAGGGTCGGCCTGGGGTGGAAACTCTTACAACAGTTTAGTTGTGACAGGCAGCCAAGCGCAACACTAAATAACCGTGTGGCAGCACGACCTAGGAACGGCTGAAGAACCAATCAACAACCTAATCAATTCCCTCTGTCGCAACCGACCAACTGCCTATTCCAGTACGCAGACAGCCTTCATGTGGTCAGTGGAAACCACAGAAGCTACTCACAGTTCCACGTAAACACTTGCACCAAGAACTCCGACAATGATAAAACCAATCATCGTGGAACAACAAGGAGAAATGACAAGTCACACACACACACACACACACACACACACACACACACACACACACACACACACAGAGTTTCCATAAGCGGTCGGCGACCAAACACACGTCGTCCGATGAAAAGACCGACCGAACGACCAACCAAGGTCGTCCCCACTCAAGTTATGTGTGTCAGCAACGGTCGGGCGAATCTTGGCTGTGCGGAGTTCACTGCAGCTACAACCCGACTCAAGCCGATGTCCGTTCGGAACTCTGAGACAGGGCGACCCGGGCACACTGGCTCGGACCCAACCATGCAGAGGTAACACTTGCCCATTGGCCACGACATCTCTGCTGGAGGAAGGAACCGACCCACGTCCGCCAAGATGACCAACTGACGAGACCCAGAAACGGTCAAAAGACCAAATACACGTCGCCCAACAAGACGACCAACCGAACGACTAACCAACGGTCTTTCCTGGCTCCAATCTCCTTCCGTCGGACAGTTCATGTGTGTGTGGTCCGCGTCTCACTGGTGCTCCGTCCCCGACTGAACTCCCGACAGAAGACGACCCGGAAATACTAGCGGTCGCTCCAGAGATGGTACGACGGCGCACTTATCGATAAGCGCTGCTGCTGCCACTCACGGGCAAGCAAACCAGCAACCTAGTGACGCAAGTAAACCGAATTAAAAGAAAAAAAATGAGGTGACAGAACCATAAAAACAAGATGACGAGCAACAAACGGAGTGAGCGCCAGGCGCGCAAGGCTCAATTAGATTAATTATAGCACACACGAACGCATTTAAACAATCTTTATTTCCGAGCTGTATGCGTGATTGTAGCAGGAAAGAGTCCTAAATAACTGGTACAGTAGGACATACCCTCCGCCACTCACTTCACAGTGGTTTGCAAAGTATAGATCTAGATGTAGATGATCTGCATTTGGATGCGAACAACATGTAAGCTCAGACAGTGCATGGTTTGGACAGTTTTCTATGAATCTCTCCCAAGTGTCTGACAGGAGAGCAAACTTCTCGGTTTTTTTTTTTCACTCACTTCGATTACGTGACACCACAGACTTATAAAACAATATTGCGCACTTTATGTTACTTTGGATTCAGTGGCATCCCTAACAGACAGAACAATAAGAAACGCTCAAAGGTAATAGCCATTCTTCACCACCCATCTCCCTACGTGCCTCTCTTTCACTCTATTTTCAATGTGTTAGCGAAAGATCTGTCTGAGAACCAAAGAAAGCTATGGCTGTGTGTAAATATTGCAAGTTTCTTTAAAAAATTATTATTATTGGTAAGTATTTCTTGATTTTTGCATTGGAAATTGCTTTGCTTGGATTGTCTGAAAGGTTGTTCGAGAAGGTGCCTCTGTTGCTAACAGTGAATCGAAACAAAGTTAATCTCACTGCGTGATTTCCAAGCATGTGTACTGAGTCACTTAATAAAGAAAATCAGGTTCTACCTACGTTCCCTTCGAAAATCGTACAGTCTGTTTCATACTTATTTACTTCTCTGAGATGAAATTTGACATTTCTTATCGAATGAAAGGAAGTCCCTCAAAATCTGAAATGTAATTTATTTTCTTTTTCTCTTTTTTGGATTAGCTGTGGCAATGAATAATGTTCGGACAACAG
This sequence comes from Schistocerca piceifrons, assembly GCF_021461385.2. Taxonomy (NCBI): domain Eukaryota; kingdom Metazoa; phylum Arthropoda; class Insecta; order Orthoptera; family Acrididae; genus Schistocerca; species Schistocerca piceifrons. The sequence continues at coordinate 170,398,723 of NC_060146.1, forward strand.
CTCTATGGAAGCTGCTGCTGCTATTGAACGGTGCTAAAAAGGCGGCTCTCATTTACTGGGCGGCAAACTAAATACAGGTGAACTCCGTATGCAATATGCCCATGTAAGCCCGCATCTCGTGGTCGTGCGGTAGCGTTCTCGCTTCCCACGCCCGTGTTCCCAGGTTCGATTCCCGGCGGGGTCAGGGATTTTCTCTGCCTCGTGATGGCTGGGTGTAGTGTGATGTCCTTAGGTTAGTTAGGTTTAAGTAGTTCTAAGTTCTAGGGGACTGATGACCATAGCTGTTAAGTCCCATAGTGCTCAGAGCCATTGCCCATGTAATGTGTCTGTATTTCAAATTGCAACAGTGGAACTTTATCTAGTGAACGACAAACATTGGAAAATGGATAATGACGTGGTAAATTACGTTAATGCTGATTGCTTTAAAAGGTTTATTGGGAAAATGTAGAAAAGTCACTTTACAATGGTATTATTCGTTGTAATCAAGAGTTGTATAGAAATGGTATTACAAAACATGTACGTTCATAGTAGATTATAAAAGGTTGCATTGGTTCAAATGACTCTGAGCACTATGGGACTTAACTCCCGAGGTCATCAGTCCCCTAGAACTTCGAGAACTACTTAAACCTAACTAACCTAAGGACATCACACACACCCATGCCCGAGGCAGGATTTGAACCTGCGACCATAGCGGCCGAGGTTGCATTAACTGAGTTAATATTTCTTGAATTGTCGCTTATGTTGCCTAATTAAAAAGAGGGGGGAAAGTTATGTGTAGCACATTAAATTGTTATAATGGTGTGCAGGCAGCAGCTCGCACGCAGTTAATGCAAATTAAATTAATTGTACCTTACTATGAAGTCTTAATTGATTCAATTAAAAATCTTTCTCTCTCGCAGGAAAAATATCAAAAACCATCTTATAAAACCAATTTACTCAACAACGTGACGTCGTAATATCGGTCATGGGTTTGTTACTGCGACCAACAGCATTTTTAAACGGCCGACGCAGAGTTATTTATGTTGTCTCGCAGTGTGGTTGATGCCACTGCGCGCTGACTAAGAAACAATGTAAGAGCGACTGTCGTCTCAGTTACAAGGGAGCTGACTGTGAACAAATATGAACACACATTTCACAATCCCTATGCCTTCCCGAACCAGAATTTGGTAGAGGAAGTTTTCTGTCTTTCAAACACTGAAGGCAGGAGGGGTAAAATACAGGGAGCGAAAACTACTTACAATTTGTACAGAAACCAGATGGCAGGTATAACAGATGGCAGGTATAAGAGTCAAGGGGCACTAAAGGGAAGCAGTGATTGAGACGGGAGGGAGACAGGGTCGTGGCATACGCCCGATGTTATTCAATCTGTATACTGAGCAAGCAGTAAAGGAAACAAAAGAAAAATTTGGAGTAGGAATTAAAATCCAGGGAGCAGAAATAAAAACTTGAGGTTTGCTGATGACATGGTAATTCTGTCACAGGCTGCAGAGGACTTGGAAGAGGAGTAGAACAGAGTGTACACTGTCTTGAAAGGAGGATATAAGATGAAAATCAACAAAAGCAAAACGAAGATAGTCGCATATAGTCAAATTAATCCAGGTAATGCTGAGGGAATTAGATTAGGAAATGAGACACTTATTGTAGTAGATTAGTTTTGTTATTTGGACAGCAAAATAACTGATGATGAAGTAGAGAGGATATAAAAAGTAGACTGACAATGGCAAGGAAAGCATTTCTGAAGAAGAGAAATTTGTTAACATCGAGTATAGATTTAAGTGTAGGGAAGTCTTTGTATGGAGTGTAGCCATGTATGGAAGTGAAACATGGACGACGAATAAATAAGAATAAAATAGAAGCTTTCGAAATGTGGTGCCACAGAACAATGCTGAAGATTAGATGGGTAGATCATATAACAAATGAGGTGATATACACTCCTGGAAATTGAAATAAGAACACCGTGAATTCATTGTCCCAGGAAGGGGAAACTTTATTGACACATTCCTGGGGTCAGATACATCACATGATCACACTGACAGAACCACAGGCACATAGACACAGGCAACAGAGCATGCACAATGTCGGCACTAGTACAGTGTATATCCACCTTTCGCAGCAATGCACGCTGCTATTCTCCCATGGAGACGATCGTAGAGATGCTGGATGTAGTCCTGTGGAACGGCTTGCCATGCCATTTCCACCTGGCGCCTCAGTTGGACCAGCGTTCGTGCTGGACGTGCAGACCGCGTGAGACGACGCTTCATCCAGTCCCAAACATGCTCAATGGGGGACAGATCCGGAGATCTTGCTGGCCAGGGTAGTTGACTTACACCTTCTAGAGCACGTTGGGTGGCACGGGATACATGCGGACGTGCATTGTCCTGTTGGAACAGCAAGTTCCCTTGCCGGTCTAGGAATGGTAGAACGATGGGTTCGATGACGGTTTGGATGTACCGTGCACTATTCAGTGTCCCCTCGACGATCACCAGTGGTGTACGGCCAGTGTAGGAGATCGCTCCCCACACCATGATGCCGGGTGTTGGCCCTGTGTGCCTCGGTCGTATGCAGTCCTGATTGTGGCGCTCACCTGCACGGCGCCAAACACGCATACGACCATCATTGGCACCAAGGCAGAAGCGACTCTCATCGCTGAAGACGACACGTCTCCATTCGTCCCTCCATTCACGCCTGTCACGACACCACTGGAGGCGGGCTGCACGATGTTGGGGCGTGAGCGGAAGACGGCCTAACGGTGTGCGGGATCGTAGCCCAGCTTCATGGAGACGGTTGCGAATGGTCCTCGCCGATACCCCAGGAGCAACAGTGTCCCTAATTTGCTGGGAAGTGGCGGTGCGGTCCCCTACGGCACTGCGTAGGATCCTACGGTCTTGGCGTGCATCCGTGCGTCGCTGCGGTCCGGTCCCAGGTCGACGGGCACGTGCACCTTCCGCCGACCACTGGCGACAACATCGATGGACTGTGGAGACCTCACGCCCCACGTGTTGAGCAATTCGGCAGTACGTCCACCCGGCCTCCCGCATGCCCACTATACGCCCTCGCTCAAAGTCCGTCAACTGCACATACAGTTCACGTCCACGCTGTCGCGGCATGCTACCAGTGTTAAAGACTGCGATGGAGCTCCGTATGCCACGGCAAACTGGCTGACACTGACGGCGGCGGTGCACAAATGCTGCGCAGCTAGCGCCATTCGACGGCCAACACCGCGGTTCCTGGTGTGTCCGCTGTGCCGTGCGTGTGATCATTGCTTGTACAGCCCTCTCGCAGTGTCCGGAGCAAGTATGGTGGGTCTGACACACCGGTGTCAATGTGTTCTTTTTTCCATTTCCAGGAGTGTAGAACTGAATTGGGGAGCAAAAAAAATTTGCAGCACAACCTGACTAGAAGAAGGGATCAATTGGTAGGACGCATTCTGAGACATCAAGGAATCACAAATGTAGTGCTGGAGAAACGTGTGGGAGGTAAAAATCGTAGAGTGAGACCAAGAGCTGAACACAGTATGCAGATTCAGAAAGATGTAGGTTGCAGTAGGTACTGTAAGATGAAGAAGCTCGGTCAGGTTAGAGTAGCATGGAGAGCTGCATCAAACCAGTCTTCGGACTGAAGGCCACAATCACAACAACCAATTTTGTAGATGACAAGGCTTTATCTACGAAACGTGCTAACGAAGTTCTGAAAAGAAATCTCTATCGGGTACGTAAGTTAGATGAAGCCAGTGTTTAATAAAAGTTACAGAGTGAGATATAAATTATGTCAAATTACAAATAATCTTCAAAGTTATGTTGTGAATAAAGATTTAGTAGCGGAAGCACATGCTTCAAAAATATTGAATATATTTACATTTACATCTACGTGTTTACTCTGATGTGCACAATAAAGTGCGTGGTAGAGGGTTCAATGAATTACCTTCAAACTGTCTCTCTACCGTTCCACTCTCGAACATCGCTCGGGAAAAACGAACACATAAATTTTTCTGTGCGAGCCCTGATTTCTCTTACTTTAGCGTGATGATCTTTTCTCCCTATGTAGGTGGGTACCAACAGTATGTTTTCGCAACCTGAAGAGAAAACGGGTGATTTAAATTTCGTGAGAAGATCCGGTCGCAACGAAAAACGTCTTTGTTTTAATGATTACCACTCCACGTATCATGTATGTGGCACTATCGCCCCTATTTCGCGATAATACTAAACGAGCTGCCCTTCTTTGTCCTTTTTTGGTGTCATCCATCGGCCCCACCTGATGCGGATCCCACACCGCACAACAATACTCCAGGATAGGGTGGACAAGCGTGGTGTAAGCAGTCGCTTTAGTAGGCCTGTTGCACGTTCTAAGTGTTCTACCAATGAATCGCAGTCTTTGGTTTGCTCTACCCACAACATTGTCTGTATGATCGTTCCAATTTCGATTATTTATAATTGTATTCCCTAAGTATTCAGTTGAATTTACAGCCTTCACATTTGTGTGGCTTACGCGTAATCGAAATATAGGGGCTTTCTTTTAGTACTCATGTGAATAACTTCACACTTTTCTTTATCGAGGGTCAAATGCTAATATCCAGATATATCTAAATTATTATGCGTTTTGGTCATCTGATGACTTAACAAGACGGTAAATGACAGCATCATCTGCAAACAATCTAAGACGGCTACTCAGATTGTCTCCTATGTCGTTAATATAGATCAGGAACAATGGAGGGCCTGTAACACTTCCTTCGCGAACGCTGGATATTACTTCGGTTTTAACCGATGACTTTGCGTCTTTTTTTTTTTTTTTTTTTTTTGGTCATCAGTCTACTGACTGGTTTGATGCGGCCCGCCACGAATTCCTTTCCTGTGCTAACCTCTTCTTCTCAGAGTAGCACTTGCAACCTACGTCCTCAATTATTTGCTTGACGTATTCCAATCTCTGTCTTCCTCTACAGTTTTTGCCCTCTACAGCTCCCTCTAGTACCATGGAAGTCATTCCCTCATGTCTTAGCAGATGTCCTATCATCCTGTCCCTTCTCCTTATCAGTGTTTTCCACATATTCCTTTCCTCTCCGATTCTGCATAGAACCTCCTCATTCCTTACCTTATCAGTCCACCTAATTATCAACATCCGTCTATAGCACCATATCTCAAATGCTTCGATTCTCTTCTGTTCCGGTTTTCCCACAGTCCATGTTTCACTACCATACAATGCTGTACTCCAGACGTACATCCTCAGAAATTTCTTCCTCAAATTAAGGCCGGTATTTGATATTAGTAGACTTCTCTTGGCCAGAAATGCCTTTTTTGCCGTAGCGAGTCTGCTTTTGATGTCCTCCTTGCTCCGTCCGTCATTGGTTATTTTACTACCTAGGTAACAGAATTCCTTAACTTCATTGACTTCGTGACCATCTATCCTGATGTTAAGTTTCTCGCTGTTCTCATTTCTACTACTTCTCATTACCTTCGTCTTTCTCCGATCTACTCTCAAACCATACTGTGTACTCATTAGACCATTCCGTTCAGCAGATCATTTAATTCTTCTTCACTTTCACTCAGGATAGCGATGTCATCAGCGAATCGTATCATTGATATCCTTTCACCTTGTATTTTAATTCCAATCCTGAACCTTTCTTTTATTTCCATCATTGCTTCCTCGATGTACAGATTGAAGAGTGGGGCGAAAGGCTACAGCCTTGTCTTACACCCTTCTTAATACGAGCACTTCGTTCTTGATCGTCCACTCTTATTATTCCCTCTTGGTTGTTGTACATATTGTATATGACCCATCTCTCCCTATAGCTTACCCCTACTTTTTTCAGAATCTCGAACAGCTTGCACCATTTTATTTTGTCGAACGCTTTTTCCAGGTCGACAAATCCTATGAAAGTGTCTTGATTTTTCTTTAGCCTTGCTTCCATTATTAGCCGTAACGTCAGAATTGCCTCTCTCGTCCCTTTATTTTTCCTAAAGCCAAACTGATCGTCACCTAGCGCATTCTCAATTTTCTTTTCCATTCTTCTGTATATTATTCTTGTAATCAGCTTCGATGCATGAGCTGTTAAGCTGATTGTGCGATAATTCTCGCACTTGTCAGCTTTTGCAGTCTTCGGAATTGTGTGGATGATGCTTTTCCGAAAGTCACGTGGTATATCGCCATATATTCTACACACCAACGTGAATAGTCGTTTTGTTGCCACTTCCCCCAATGATTTTAGAAATTCTGATGGAATGTTATCTATCCCTTCTGCCTTATTTGGCCGTAAGTCCTCCAAAGCTCTTTTAAATTCCGATTCTAATACTGGATCCCCTATCTCTTCTAAATCGACTCCTGTTTCTTTTTCCATCACATCAGACTAATCTTCACCCTCATAGAGGCTTTCAATGTATTCTTTCCACCTATCTGCTCTCTCCTCTGCACTTAACAGTAAAATTCCCGTTGCACTCTTAATGTTACCAGCGTTGCTTTTAATGTCACCAAAGGTTGTTTTGACTTTCCTGTATGCTGAGTCTGTCCTTCCGACAATCATATCTTTTTCGATGTCTTCACATTTTTCCTGCAGCCATTTCGTCTTAGCTTCCCTGCACTTTCTATTTATTTCATTCCTCAGCGACTTGTATTTCTGTATTCCTGATTTTCCCGGAACATGTTTGTACTTCCTCCTTTCATCAATCAACTGAAGTATTTCTTCTGTTACCCATGATTTCTTCGCAGCTACCTTCTTTGTACCTATGTTTTCCTTCCCAACTTCTGTGATGCCCCTTTTTAGAGATGTCCATTCCTCTTCAACTGTACTGCCTACTGCGCTATTCCTTATTGCTGTATCTATAGCGTTAGAGAACTTCAAACGTATCTCGTCATTCCTTAGTACTTCCGTATCCCACTTCTTTGCGTATTGATTCTTCCTGACTAATGTCTTGAACTTCAGCCTACTCTTCATCACTACTATATTGTGATCTGAGTCTATATCTGCTCCTGGGTACGCCTTACAGTCCAGTATCTGATTTCGGAATCTCTGTCTGACCATGATGTAATCTAATTGAAATCTTCCAGTATCTCCCGGCCTTTTCCAAGTATACCTCCTCCTCTTGTGATCTTGAACAGGTTATTCGCTATTACTAGCTGAAACTTGTTACAGAACTCAATTAGTCTTTCTCCTCTTTCATTCCTTGTCCCAAGCCCATATTCTCCTGTAACCTTTTCTTCTACTCCTTCCCCTACAACTGCATTCCAGTCGCCCATGACTATTAGATTTCCGTCCCCCTTTACATACTGCATTACCCTTTCAATACCTCATACACTTTCTCTATCTGTTCATCTTCAGCTTGCGACGTCGGCATGTCGATTCTGATTAGAACAACCCGGTCACTGAACTGTTCACAGTAGCACACCCTCTGCCCTACCTTCCTATTCATAACGAATCCTACACCTGTTATTCCATTTTCTGCTGCTGTTGATATTACCCGATACTCATCTGACCAGAAATCCTTGTCTTCCTTCCACTTCACTTCACTTCACTTCACTTCACTGACCCCTACTATATCTAGATTGAGCCTTTGCATTTCCCTTTTCAGATTTTCTAGTTTCCCTACCAGGTTCAAGCTTCTGACATTCCACGCCCCGACTCGTAGAACGTTATCCTTTCGTAGATTATTTAATCTTTTTCTCATGGTAACCTCCCCCATGGCAGTCCCGTCCTGGAGATCCGAATGGGAGACTATTCCGGAATCTTTTGCCAATGGAGAGATCATCATGACTCTTCTTCAATTACAGGCCACATGTCCTGTGGATACACGTTACGTGTCTTTAATGCAGTGGTTTCCATTGCCTTCTGCATCCTCATGTCGTTGATCATTGCTGATTCTTCCGCCTTTAGGGGCAATTTCCCACCCCTAGGACAAGAGAGTGCGCTGAACCTCTATCCGCTCCTCCGCCCTCTTTGACAAGGCCGTTGGCAGAATGAGGCTGACTTCTTATGCTGGAAGTCTTCGGTCGCCAATGCTGATTATTTACCAAAATTTAGGCAGTGGCGGGGATCGAACCCGGGACCGAAGACGTTTTGATTATGAATCAAAGTCGCTACCCCTTTTTTTTTTTTTTTTTTTTTTTTTTTTTGCATTTTGTTCTTTATTGGTCGTTGTGTCTGGTCGTTGCGGACGTCGCAAGACATCCTGTTCAAGTTCGTTGGTTGATCCTTCCACTCAGTTTTTTATTACAGAGGCCAACCGGCTCTCTGACCGAACACGCTGAGCTACCGTGCCGGCATCGTTTTTGTTCGTTGCATCTGCTCGGGGCGGACGTCGTAAGACATCCGTCTAAGTTCGTTGTTGATCGATTACGTCAGTTTTTTTATTACAGAGGGCTGCTAACCCTCTGACCGAACACGCTGAGTTACCGTGCCGGCAGCCCTAGACCATGGGTACCCATTGCGTCTGTAGCTACGAACTGTGACGTTTTTGCAGGAAATCACGAATCCAGTCGCACAATTGAGGCGATATCCCATAGGCACGCAGTTTGGTTAGAAGACGCTTGTGAGGAACGATGTCGGAAGCCTTCTGCAAATCTAAAAATATGGAATCAATTTGACATCCTCTGTCGATAGCACTCATTATTTCATGAGTATAAAGAGCTAGTTGTGCGTCACAAGAACGATTTTTTCTGAATCCGTGCTGACTATGTGTCAATAAATCGTTTTCTTCGAGGTAATTCATTATGTTCGAACACAGTATATGTTCGAATACCCTACTGCAAATCGACGTTAATGATGTGGGCCTGTAACTCAGGGGATTGCTCCTGCTTCCCTTTTTGGGTATCCTTAGGTACGGATCTTTCTGTGAGCGAGCGGTTGTATATAATTGCTAAATATGGAGCTAATGTATGCATTAAAAATGTGGGCAAAGTACGAGACTGTGGGTGGTTTAGCTTTCTGACAAAGTTTGCATTTAACCAGAACACGATAAATATTTCTTTCAATCTTGAACAAACAAGAAGTCTGGCGCAGCATTCAAGAACATTTTCTTGCGCCATAATGAGCATAACTGAGATGAATTCATAACTTATTAGGTCTTATGGAATGCATAGAAGCCAAGTGAAACTGTTTGGATTCTCTAGCACTGATAAAATTAAATTGAGCCGTGGCGACTGGCGCTAGTTATGTTCCACTTGCGTCGCTGATATCGACACTCGACAGGTCTCGTACCTCTGACTGTTCCGCCTTTGGCTTACCGGCTCGGCGTGTGGCCGGGGTCTCTGTCCGCTCGGCGTTCGACGAGGCAACATCGTTTTGAAGGCAGCCCCTCGTCTCCATCCGCTCTGCCTGGGCTTCGCCCTCCTCGTCGTTTAGCCGCGCGCCGGGTTACGGTGCTGATTAGTCGGGTCCTTCGCGTGCGAAACGGTGGCGGGTTCGTCGTCTCATGCTGGACGTCTTCTCATCGCGTAACTGGAAGCATTAAGTTACGTATGATTCATACTCTGATGTTAACCGGTGAGGATGTGTGAGACTTATGGTGGCGTGTGGTATCTGCCGGAAATTAGGAGATTAGTTAAGGATAGTTCTGAACTTGGTTCCACAGTGTCTTATTCACTGAGGCTAATGCACTGCTTATTATGCTTCAGGGACATGTACAGTGTGTGTTATTTTAAATGGTATACAGGGTGGTTCATTGATCGTGACCGGTCCAAATATCTCACGAAATAAGCGTCAAACAAAAAACTACAGAGAACGAAACTTGTCTAGCTTGAAGGGGCAAAACAGATGGCGCTATGGTTGGCCCGCTAGATGGCGCTGCCATAGGTCAAACGGATATCAACTGCGTTTTATTAAATAGGAACCCACATTTTTTATTACATATTCGTGTAGTACGTAAAGAAATATGAATGTTTTAGTTGGACCACTTTTTTCGCTTTGTGATAGATTCCACTGTAATAGTCACAAACATATGGCTCACAATTTTCGACGAACAGTTGGTAACTGGTAGGTTTTTTACATTAAAATACAGAACGTAGGTACGTTTGAACATTTTATTTCGGTTGTTCCAATGTGATACATGTACCTTTGTGAAATTATCATTTCTGAGAACGCATGCTGTTACAGTGTTATTACCTGTAAATACCACATTAATCGAATAAATGGTCAAAATGATGTCTGTCAACATCAATGCATTTGGCATTACGTGTAACGACATTCCTCTCAACAGCCAGTAGTACGCCTTCCGTAGTGTTCGCACATGCATTGACAATGCGCTGACGCATGTTGTCAAGCGATGTCGGTGGATCAAATAGTTCAAATGGCTCTGAGCACTACAGGACTTAACATCTGAGGTCCCCTAGAACTTAGAACTACTTAAACCTAACTAACCTAAGGAGATCACACACATCCATGCCCAAGGCAGGATTCGAAACTGCGACCGTAGCGGTTTCGCGGTTCAAGACTGAAGCGCCTAGAACCGGTCGGTGGATCACAATAGCAAATATCCTTCAGCTTTCCCCACAGAAAGAAATCCGGGGACGTCAGATCCGGTGAACGTGCGGTCCATGGTATGCTGCTTCGACGACCAATACACCTGTCATGAAATATGCTATTAAATACCGCTTCAAACGCACGCCAGCTATGTGCCAGACATCCATCATGTTGGAAATACATCGCCATTCTGTCATGCAGTGAAACATCTTCTAGGAACATCGGTAGAACATGACGTAGGAAATCGGCATACATTGCACCATTTAGATTGCCGTCGAGAAAATGTGGGCCAATTATCCTTCCTCCCATAATGCCGCACCATACATTAACCTGCCAAGGTCGCTGATGTTCCACTTGTCGCAGCAGTCGTAGATTTTCCGTTGACCAATAGTGCATATTATGCCGGTTTACGTTACCGCTGTTGGTGAATCACGCTTCGTCGCTAAATAGAACTCATGCAAAAAATCTGTCATCGTCCCGTAATTTCTCTTGTGTCCAGTTGCAGAACTGTACATGACGTTCAAAGTCGTCGCCATGCAATTCCTGGTGCGTAGAAATATGGTACGGGTGCAGTCGATTTAGATGTAGCATTCTACACGCCGACCTTTTTGAGATTCCTGATTCTCGCGCAGTTTGTCTGCTACTAATGTGCGGATTAGCCGCGAGAGCAGCTGAAAGACCTACTAGAGCATCATCATTTGTTGCAGGTCTTGGTTGACTTTTCACATGTGGCTGAACACTTCCTGTTTCCTTAATTAACGTAACTATCCGGCGAACGGTCCGGACACTTGGATGAAGTCGTCACGGATACCGAGCAGCATACGTAGCACACGCCCGTCGGGCATATTGATCACAATAGCCATACATCAACACGATATCGACCTTTTCCGCAATTGGTAAACGGTCCGTTTTACCACGGGTAATGTATCACGAAGCAAACACCGTCTGCAATGGCGGAATGCTACGTAAATATGATACCGCGTACTTATATGTTTGTGACTATTTTGGCGCCATCCATCGCAAAGCGAAAAAAGTGGTCCAACTAAAACATTCATATTTCTTTACGTACTACACGAATACTTAATAAGAAATGGGGGTTCCTATTTAAATAAACGAAGTTGATATCCGTTTGACCTATGGCAGCGCCATCTAGCGGGCTAACCATAGCGCCATCTGGTTTCCCCCTTGAAGCTATACGACTTTCGTTCTTTATAGTTTTTTCGGCTGATGCTTATTTCGTCAGGTATTTGGTCCGGTCACAATCAATAGCCACCCTGTATGTGGAAATTTTAGTCCGTTTCAGGACACACTGTCCGGTTTGAGCTCGGCCGGGACTGTGTACGTGTCCAGCAGCCGTAGAATTCAACACAATTGGCTGGGGGTTGGTTTAATCACTTGTTCCAACAGCAGTTGGTATAATTATTTAATGCGGGAATTTCCTTAAGGCTACTGTAAGTGGTGCCTTAAATTTTTGCAGACTTCTTACAAGGGAACCTCCCCATCGCACTCCCCTCAGATTTCGTTATATGTTGGCACAGTGGATAGGCCTTCAAAAACTGAACACAGATCAATCGAGAAAACAGGAAGAAGTTGTGTGGAACTATGAAAAAGTAAGCAAAATATACAAACTGAGTAGTCCATGCGCAACATAGGCAACATAAAGGAGAATGTCAGCCAAGGCGCGCCGTGGTCCAAAGCGTGAGCAGCTGCGGAGCGAGAGGTTCATGGTTCAAATGTTCCCTCGAATGAAAATTTTATTTTCTTCATTTTCGCAAAGTTATGATCTGTCCGTTCGTTCATAGACGTCTCTGTTCACTGTAATAAGTTTAGTGTCTGTTTGTTGCGACCGCACCGCAAAACCGTGCGATTAGTAGACGAAAAGACGTGCCTCTCCAATGGGAACCTTGTTATTGAAGTCGCGAGCTATATTTGCTGGATTGCCCACGGAATACATCTCACGTATTTAATGAACTCCCGTCTAAACTGCCAGCCAGGGAGCCTCGTTAGCAGGAATACTCTCTCTTCAGTGCGCTGTAGTCGACTGACGTGGTGTGTTTCGATGTTTGTTTAGGTGTAGCGTCCCCATACTACGGCGCAGTTACCTCGCATCGGACGGACGGACGGACAGATAATAATTGTCTGAAAATAAAAAATTAAACTTTTCACTCGAGGGAAGACTTGAACCAAGGACTTCTCGTTCCACAGCTGCTCGCGCTAACCACGGGACCACGGCGCTCCTGAGCTCACATTCTCCTTGATGTTGCCTGTGTTGCGCATGGACTACTCAGTTTGTATATTTTGCTTATTTTTTTCATAGTTCCACACAACTTCTTCCTGTTTTCTCGATTGATCTGTGTTCAGTTTTTCAAGGCCTATCCACTGTTCCAGCTTATAACTAAATCTGAGGGGGCTGCGATGGGGAGGTTCCCTTGTTAGAAGACTGTTAATTATCCGGAATCGGCCCGTAAGAATTTGCAGTAACTCTTGGGAGCGTAGTTATTACTAAGTACACTCCTGGAAATTGAAATAAGAACACCGTGAATTCATTGTCCCAGGAAGGGGAAACTTTACTGACACATTCCTGGGTCCAGATACATCACATGATCACACTGACAGAACCACAGGCACATAGACACAGGCAACAGAGCATGCACAATGTCGGCACTAGTACAGTGTATATCCACCTTTCGCAGCAATGCAGGCTGCTATTCTCCCATGGAGACGATCGTAGAGATGCTGGATGTAGTCCTGTGGAACGGCTTGCCATGCCATTTCCACCTGGCGCCTCAGTTGGACCAGCGTTCGTGCTGGACGTGCAGACCGCGTGAGACGACGCTTCATCCAGTCCCAAACATGCTCAATGGGGGACAGATCCGGAGATCTTGCTGGCCAGGGTAGTTGACTTACACCTTCTAGAGCACGTTGGGTGGCACGGGATACATGCGGACGTGCATTGTCCTGTTGGAACAGCAAGTTCCCTTGCCGGTCTAGGAATGGTAGAACGATGGGTTCGATGACGGTTTGGATGTACCGTGCACTATTCAGTGTCCCCTCGACGATCACCAGTGGTGTACGGCCAGTGTAGGAGATCGCTCCCCACACCATGATGCCGGGTGTTGGCCCTGTGTGCCTCGGTCGTATGCAGTCCTGATTGTGGCGCTCACCTGCACGGCGTCAAACACGCATACGACCATCATTGGCACCAAGGCAGAAGCGACTCTCATCGCTGAAGACGACACGTCTCCATTCGTCCCTCCATTCACGCCTGTCGCGACACCACTGGAGGCGGGCTGCACGATGTTGGGGCGTGAGCGGACGACGGCCTAACGGTGTGCGGGACCGTAGCCCAGCTTCATGGAGACGGTTGCGAATGGTCCTCGCCGATACCCCAGGAGCAACAGTGTCCCTAATTTGCTGGGAAGTGGCGGTGCGGTCCCCTACGGCACTGCGTAGGATCCTACGGTCTTGGCGTGCATCCGTGCGTCGCTGCGGTCCGGTCCCAGGTCGACGGGCACGTGCACCTTCCGCCGACCACTGGCGACAACATCGATGTACTGTGGAGACCTCACGCCCCACGTGTTGAGCAATTCGGCGGTACGTCCACCCGGCCTCCCGTATGCCCACTATACGCCCTCGCTCAAAGTCCGTCAACTGCACATACGGTTCACGTCCACGCTGTCGCGGCATGCTACCAGTGTTAAAGACTGCGATGGAGCTCCGTATGCCACGGCAAACTGGCTGACACTGACGGCGGCGGTGCACAAATGCTGCGCAGCTAGCGCCATTCGACGGCCAACACCGCGGTTCCTGGTGTGTCCGCTGTGCCGTGCGTGTGATCATTGCTTGTACAGCCCTCTCGCAGTGTCCGGAGCAAGTATGGTGGGTCTGACACACCGGTGTCAATGTGTTCTTTTTTCCATTTCCAGGAGTGTATAATCTTGGCTGTGTCTGGAGCTTGCGCTTATTGGAATTTATTTGTGCTGCAGGGGATTTTGTTAAGACTACTTGTGAGCCGGGGTCGGTGCTGTTTACAAATCCTTGTCAGGTCTGCATATGTTGGGCCTAGTCGGATTACACATCCGCCAGGTTATGCGATCCTGTACACAAGTTTTGGGCAGCTAAAGCTCGCGCTGTCTGTCTTCCGCAGTGTTATTTTTTCCAAGCGCCGCTATGGCCTTCAATGCTGTAGTTTAAATTAAAGTTGCAATTTTAGAACGATTTGGAGTCATTCCATTAGTTAATTAAGAGAGGCTACCCTTTTATAACATTATTGCTTCTCGAAGTTATTGCAACATTATACTAGTAGTTGAAATAACAACCGGCATTCTTATTTAATGTAATTTTACTTATTTGCATATTGTTGGGGAACGCTGTAACCCTTGCTATCATTCCTGTTTGGTGAAGTTTTCAACTCCGAGTTCTCCTTCTTTGGGCACCTTGTGTTTTAGTATAAGAATTTTTGGATTGTGGACTATTATGTGGCCGGTTCAGTTTTATTAAATTTTTATTCTCTCTTGTGCCGATGAAGTTTTGGTAATTTCATGGCTGTTTAAATTTGGCTTGAAGATTGTATCATTAGTATCTTCTCTTGTGGTCAGGCAAAGAATGATTGCGTGCGAGCTATAATTGACATTTTCTGCCATCGCTGATTATGGTTCAGTATTCAAATTAATTGTTTAATTAAAATCTTAATTGTGTTTAAAGTAATTCAGTCTGTGAAAAATAAATTTGCATGTTGTACAAGTAAAAACAGGGACAAAGACCCGAATAAATTTTTATATTGCCATTTTTTTGATTCTGTAATTTTGTAATGATGGAAGTTTTTCTCTAGTCAGAATTAAAATTACGTACCACCCACAAGCTTGTCCATCAGCAAAGATCCCTAGCTTCCTGTTTCCTTGGTTGGTTGGTTGTTTCGGGGAAGGAGACCAGACAGCGAGGTCATCGGTCTCATCGGATTAGGGAAGAACGGGCAAGGAAGTCGGCCGTACCCTTTGAAAGGAACCATCCCGGCAATTGCCTGGAGCGATTTAGGGAAATCACGGAAAACCTAAATCAGGCTGGCCGGACGCGGGATTGAACCGTCGTCCTCCTGTTTCCTTGAGTAGCTGTGTAATTTGAGCAGTAGACAGCTCAGAAATTTTCCTGGAGACATTTGAGTCTCATCTTCAACTACGGCCATGGCACAAATTTTAATTCATTCCTTCAGCTTCCATTATGTTTGGAGTCTGTTGTTTGAAAAGAATTTTCTTCGTCACTAAGTAGTGGTTTCTCACATTGGAATTATTCTTGTCTTACCATCGTTGTTTGATGTCTTTCCAAATCGGATGTTTGTCGCTCAGAGCGGATGAGATGAAATTCCCAAAACTTACCTATTGTACATATAAAAGGCTATAGATATTTTGACAGAATTCCTCTGTGTTCCACGAATCGATCATGAAAGAGCGTCAGCAGCTATGTTCTGTGCGCCAGGAATGTGAATGTCAGTAAACTGAAATTCTTACAGGTACAGTGGGAGCAAACTTTGTGGCCGTTGCGGCCGCTAAAAATTGCAGTACACGGTGGCCAGTATAGGCTTTAGTGTGTTTTCCAAATGAGAAGCTTTGAAATTTTATAAATGCAGGAACGAATACTAGCGCTTCAAATTATATGACTGAATAATTACTTTCTGAAAGTGACTGAACTCGGCTAGCGAAAGCAGTACTCCTTTGTGCTATAGCATTGTTCTCTTCAATTTCTTGAAATAAGTGTATACCAAGTGCACTCTTAGAAAACTCTGTGGCAATGCGAAAACCACAAGAAAGGTCAGTATCAAAAATTAATGGTGTGTTAATTAATGATTGTTTTAAACTATCTAATTCTGTCTGAGTTTGTTTATCCCAATTCCAAACTGTGTTCTTACCTGTTAATTGGCGATATAACCTTGGAGTCTTAAGAGCTTTGCAATCGATGAAGTGACGAAAAAGAATTGTCATATCAAGAAATCTTTTGACGTGACGTTTTATTGCTGGAGTTTGAATGTCACAAAGTGTCTTTAATTTCTTTGGATATGGTAGAACGTCTGGTCCTAAATGATATGTCCCAAAAAAGTTAATGCGAGATTTTTCGAATTCAGATTGATAGTAATGTCATGATCCTAAAAGGTTTCTAACAATAATTATGGTCATACCAAGTTTTCCGCGCAACAAGAATATCATCGACCTAAGATGTGATTCTCTCTTTCAAATAGATTTCAAGAATGGCAGTCAATCTTCTAATGGAAGTAGCTGAAGAAATATGCAAACCAAAGAGTAGCAATTTCCAAAACAAAAGAATGCTGTCTATTTACGACAGTTTGGATGCAAACTCAATCTGCCAAAAACTCGATTTGAGACGGAGGGTGGATAATATGGTGATACCATAACATTTTTGTAGTAATACGTCCAATGTTTGAGCTCTGTCAGTTTCTGTAACAATAATTGTATTGACTGCGAGTGGGGTGTCAGTGGTGGATCTAGGAGTCGTGTACAGTGTGGGCGGGGACTAGCAAAGACTCAAGGCGTTGTACCAACAAGTTTGAGGGGCTGTCCCTATCTGAAACTGAAACTGAGCCAGTGGGACTCACTTCACCTATTTTGGGGAAACCTGTTTTGTCCGATGTCAAGTGGAGGCAAACACAATAGGGTATGGCTCTAATAATCGGTGGCAGTTCAGACGTAAGGTGAATGATGATACACTTAAGAAAATGGCAGCAAAGGTCAGGAAAAGACACCAGGTATACTCAGTGTGTATGCCTGGGGAACTCATTCGTAATGTTGAAGAGGCTATTACAGCAGCCACTGAGTGAACCGAGTCCAACTAACTGCTGACCGTGGCACACTTTGGAACAAATGATGCCTGTCGTCTGGACTCCGAAGTCATACTTGGGTCATTCCAGCGAGTGGCAGAGGAGGTTGAGCAGACCAGCCTTGAGCGTGGAGTTTGACGAAGCTCACAATTTGCAGCATTGTCCCCAGAACTGATCGTGGCCCTTTGGGTCTGAGTCGAGTGGAAGGACTGAACCAGAGACTTCGAAGGTTCTGCATCAAGGAAGGCTGCGATTTCCTGGACTTCCGCCATTGGGTTGAGAACTGTAGGGTCTCCCTAAATAGGTCAGGTGTGCACCACAAGTCAGAGGCTGCTACTCGGGTAGCTGACTGTGCGTGGGCTGCACACAAGGGCTTTTTAGATTAGACGACTCTCCATCCAATCTATACAACGATAGCTGTAGGGAACCCCGAAGCATGTCCCTCACAGGTGATAGTATCAAAATGCTAACGGTAAACTGCCGAAGCATTCGCAACAAAGTGTGTAATATTATTTGATTTCAGATACTTTGCATATATTTGCCATAAAATAAAAGAACAACCAACGAGCTATAGTTCGTAAAGATGCTAAGTATCACAGCGTGAGAGTAGAGAGACGAAATATTTTTTTTTTAAATGTACGAGGTGCATTCATGTTCTAAGGCCTCCGATTTTTTTCTAATTAACTACTCACCCGAAATCGATGAAACTGGCGTTACTTCTCGACGTAATCGCCCTGCAGACGTACACATTTTTTACAACGCTGACGCCATGATTCCATGGCAGCGGCGAAGGCTTCATTAGGAGTCTGTTTTGACCACTGGAAAATCGCTGAGGCAATAGCAGCACGGCTGGTGAATGAGCGGCCACGGAGAGTGTCTTTCATTGTTGGAAATAGCCAAAAGTCACTAGGAGCCTGGTCAGGTGAGTAGGGAGCATGAGGAATCACTTCAAAGTTGTTATCACGAAGAAACTGTTGCGTAACGTTAGCTCGATGTGCGGGTGCGTTGTCTTGGTGAAACAGCACACGCGCAGCCCTTCCCGGACGTTTTTGTTGCAGTGCGGGAAGGAATTTGTTCTTCAAAACATTTTCGTAGGATGCACCTGTTACCGTAGTGCCCGTTGGAACGCAATGGGTAAGGATTACGCCCTCGCTGTCCCAGAACATGGACACCATCATTTTTTCAGCACTGGCGGTTACCCGAAATTTTTTTGGTGGTGGTGAATCTGTGTGCTTCCATTGAGCTGACTGGCGCTTTGTTTCTGGATTGAAAAATGGCATCCACGTCTCATCCATTGTCACAACCGACGAAAAGAAAGTCCCATTCATGCTGTCGTTGCGCGTCAACATTGCTTGGCAACATGCCACACGGGCAGCCATGTGGTCGTCCGTCAGCATTCGTGGCACCCACCTGGATGACACTTTTCGCATTTTCAGTTCGTCATGCAGGATTGTGTGCACAGAACCCACAGAAATGCCAACTCTGGAGGCGATCTGTTCAACAGTCATTCGGCGATCCCCCAAAACAATTCTCTCCACTTTCTCGATCATGTCGTCAGACCGGCTTGTGCGAGCCCGAGGTTGTTTCGGTTTGTTGTCACACGATGTTCTGCCTTCATTAAACTGTCGCACCGACGAATGCACTTTCGACACATCCATAACTCCATCACCACATGTCTCCTTCAACTGTCGATGAATTTCAATTGGTTTCACACCACGCAAATACAGAAAACGAATGATTGCACGCTGTTCAAGTAAGGAAAACATCGCCATTTTAAGTATTTAAAACAGTTCTCATTCTCGCCGCTGGCGGTAAAATTCCATCTGCCTTATGGTGCTGCCATCTCTGGGACGTATTGACAATGAACGCGGCCTCATTTTAAAACAATGCACATGTTTCTATCTCTTTCCAGTCCGGAGAAGAAAAATCGGAGGCTTTAGAACTTGAATGCACCTCGTACGCCTGTACCAAGACGCGCGTCAGCGTTTAAATACTCTAAATAGACTCTATGACCCGCTGGGCGCAGATATTTAAAATCATTGCCGCAGCGCTTGATAGCAACAAGCTGCGAAACAGAAGAAATAACAATCTGTTGTGGGTTGGCAGGAGAGCCAACACCGTGATACTAGAGGAAGCCGAAAGGCACGCGTTTTAGCTCACGCAGGCTGGCGTGAGGTCTGGAACAGGACAAGGGAATTAGAGTTTAGAAAAACGGACGTAGCTGGTGGAATACTTAACTTTGATCTGTTAAAGGTGAACGTCGGTCTGACGGTACATTATTCACAATATCAATAGTAACTGAACATGGCGCCTTACTAGGTCGTAGCAACTGACGTAGCTGAAGGCTATGCTAACTATCGTCTCGGCAAATGAGAGCGTATTTTGTCAGTGAACCATCGCTAGCAAAGTCGGCTGTACAACTGGGGCGAGTGCTAGTAAGTCTCTCTAGACCTGCCGTGTGGCGGCGCTCGGTCTGCAATCACTGATAGTGGCGACACGCGGGTCCGACGTGTACTAACGGACCGCGGCCGATTTAAAGGCTACCACCTAGCAAGTGTGGTGTCTGTCGGTGACACCACACAATCTATCTTTTGTTAAGAAATATTCTAGAGACTTCATTATTGTTTGTACTTTTGGTCCCAGACATGTTAAGACATACTACATAGCATTGCTACAAGTTGAATTCTTATTTTATGTCACATATATTTTAAACGAAGAACAGACAGTTCAGTAACTCGGGTGAGGATACAATGTACTTACGCACACGCAAAGACATATGATTTTAAGAAGGAGCGGACTGACAAATCATTGATTATTGGACTGCGCCATGTACAAAAGAAATATCAGATGTAAGTGACGTATTTATTGTGTATTTGTCAATGTCTAGTGGTTTAAAGCCAGTTTGTTCAAAAATGTTAATATTTTACGAAGCAGTAATTTTCTTCTTATTCTTTTCTTTCACTAACCAAAAATTACGTTCAAATTGTATATGAGCTTTGTAACAGATTCACTCTTCATCGCAGTGTCTTGATTGCATTTCGGAGACCACTAATGTGTTCAACTTCCGATCTGTTCATCTTTCTCTTACGAAATTCCACTAATTTGCTTTCATTTCCATTTTTATATTCAAATAGGTCCCTTAGGTATTTTCATCGAAGATTCTGATTGCATGAAGACAATCCGGGTCAAAAGGTCAATTATTCGCGTAATCAATCCGTACGTCTCCTGAACACAACCGAGAACCGACGCATCGGTGATCAATTAATAATCTCCCTCTTTCTTTTTAAGTCGTACTAAACAAAGGCCGTAAGTACGCAGTCTAGCGTTAGGTTGCATTTTGTCAGTAAATATTACCAACCAAGAGTTACAGCATCGCTATGAATATTTACTAATATTTTCTGCAAAATACTAACAAGAAATGGAAAAACTGGTAGAAGCCGACCTCGGGGAAGATCGGTTTGGATTCCGCAGAAATGTTGGAACACGTGAGGCAGTACTGACCCTTCGACTTATCTTAGAAAATAGATTAAGGAAAGGCAAACCTACGTATCTAGCATTTGTAAACGTAGAGAAAGCTTTTGACAATTTGTACAGAAACCAGATGGCAGTTACAAGAGTCTAGGGGCATGAAAGGGAAGCAGTGATTGGGAAGGGAGTGAGACAGGGTTGTAGCCTATCCCCGATGTTATGCAATCTGTATATTGAGCAAGCAGTAAAGGAAACAAAAGAAAAATTCGGAGCAGGAATTAAAATCCATGGAGAAGAAATAAAAACTTTCAGGTTCGCTGATCACATTGTAATTCTGTCAGAGACAGCGAAGGACTTGGAAGAGCAGTTGAACGGAATGGACAGTGTCTTGAAAGGAGGATATAGGATGAACATCAGCAAAAGCAAAACGAGGATAATGGAATGCAGACGAATTAAATCGGGTGATGCTGCGGGAATTAGATTAGGAAATGAGACGCTTAAAGTAGTAAATGAGTTTTGCTCTTTGGGGAACAAAATAACTGATGTTCAAATGCTCAAATGTGTGTGAAATCTTATGGGACTTAACTGCTAAGGTCATCAGTCCCTATGCTTACACACTACTTAACCTAAATTATCCTAAGATCAAACACACACACACACACCCATGCCCGAGGGAGGACTCGACCCTCCGCCGGGACCAGCCGCACAGTCCAAGACTGCAGCGCCCTAGACCGCTCGGCTAACCCCGCGCGGCGAAGGTCGAAGTAGAGAAGATATAAAACGTGGACGGTAAATAGTTCAGATAAGAAGAGAATAGAAGCTTTCGAAATGTGGTGCTACAGAAGAATGCTGACGATTAGGTGGGTAGATCACATAACTAGCGAGGAGGTATTGAATAGAATTGGGGAGAAGAGAAATTTGTGGCACAACTTGACTAGAAGAAGGGATAAGTTGGTAGGACATGTTCTGAGGCATCAAGGGATCACCAGTTTGGTATTGGAGGACAGCGTGGAGGGTAAAAGTCGTAGAGGGAGAGCAAGAGATGAATACACTAAACAGATTCAGAAGGATGTAGGCTGCAGTAGGTACTAGGAGATGAAAAAAATGGTTCAAATGGCTCTGAGCGCTATGGGACTTAACTACTGTGGTCATCAGTCCCCTAGAACTTAGAACTACTTAAACCTAACTAACCTAAGGACATCACACACATCCATGCCCGAGGCAGGATTCGAACCTGCGACCGTAGCTAGGAGATGAAGAAGCATGCACAGGATAGAGTAGCATGGAGAGCTGCGTCAAACAAGTCTCTGGACTGAAGATCACAACAACAGCAGGAACAATATTTCCTATACAGAAGAAACAAGTTGCTAACGCCAGAAGTGCCAGAGTTTGAAGTGATCATGAAAAGCATTGAATCCCGCATAATATTAGCTATAGAAAGCTAGTAGATAACTGAAACTGGCAGAACTAAGATTTCTGGGGAAAATTTGAGTGTATATCGAAAGGAAAGGCAACTGGGAAATGGAAGTGCTGTGTTTGTCGCAGCAGACAAAAAATTTAAACCCACTGAGATGGAAATTGAAGCTGCATGTGAGATTGTATGGGCAAGACTCAGTATCCGAGGCAGGCATAAAATGATAACTGGATCCTTCCTTCGCCCACCAGACTCATCTCCTGATGTAACTGCAAACTGTAGAGGAAATATGAGTTCACTTGTAAGTTTCCCGATCATACTGTAGTCATTGGTGGCGATTTTAATCATCCAACAATTAATTGGGGAAATTCCTATTTTGTTAGTGTTGGGGGTGATAAGACATCATGTGGAAATGCCTTCTCTGAAAACTACCTACAACAGATAGTTAGGAACCCCACTTACGATGGAAAAGATTGGATCTAATGGCAACAAACAGACCTGACCTCTTTGAGGATGCCCACATCGAAACTGGTATCAATGACTATGACACGGTTGTTGTAACAATGATTACCAAAGTACAGTGGGCAGATAAAAGAAGCAGAAAAATAAACTAGATAAAACGTTAGCAGTGATATATCTCAATGAGGAACTTGAAACTTTCAGGACAGGGTTGGAGCATGTAATGGAACTATGGCTCAAGTTTAACACTCCAGTGGTCGCGTGTGATCTCTCAGATACAAAGGTACGTTTTCTCGTACTAGGCAGCCCGTGCGCGGACAGACCAAGCCCCCCCCCCCTCCCCCTTCTCCTCGTCAGGGACTTCAGCGTCTGTACCGTCAGTCGAATTACTGAGGCAGCATCTTTTATGTTAATTTTTGGTATGTACTAACTACAA
The DNA here is from genome assembly GCF_021461385.2 of Schistocerca piceifrons. Classification (NCBI taxonomy): domain Eukaryota; kingdom Metazoa; phylum Arthropoda; class Insecta; order Orthoptera; family Acrididae; genus Schistocerca; species Schistocerca piceifrons. Next base: position 170,421,767 of record NC_060146.1, read on the forward strand.
TGCTCAGGAGCATCTGAACAACATGGATTGCGTTTCGCCTGATTCCTATGCAACCCACATGACGTAACCGTGTTGCTGGTCCTCTGCTTACCTTTTCAAAACGATCAAAAGTGTGTCAATTTCTAAGGGACCAAACTGCAGAGTTAATCGGTCCCTAGACTTACACATTAATTAAACTAACTTAAACTACTCTATGCTAAGAACAACAAACACACCAGTGCCCAAGGGAGGACTCTAACCTCCGGCGGGAGGGGCCGCGCAACCCCTGAAATGGCGTCTCAAGCCGTACGGCCACTCCGTGCGGCTTTACTTTTCAGTACAGTCGTTTGACTAATCAAAATGACTACTGCAAGAGGCCTCAAGAGATAAGTGCTCCGGATGGCTACCAATCCAGATGCAAATTAATACCACGATAATGCAAATATCGAAAAACAGGTTACTAGAGACGACACGGCCATTACTCTCGTAAACTCATGATATTCCAAAAAGCAGCTTGAAATAATATGACAAAAATTTTTGGACTGGCCTTGGATCTGGGACTCTAATCCGGCAACTAACCAAGAAAGATCTTAAATATGGTTTCAGACCCAAGTAACAAAGTATGTGCAAGTTTAAACTTGAAATGATATGATAAAGTTCTGTGTTGGAAAGGGATTCGAACCCACCACCTTATCAGACTGTTAACTACGCAGAGTCAAATGTTAGAAATCGAAATTTTTCGCCAGTAGCGAGACGACATAAACTGAAACGATGAGGCGAAAATGTTTTGCTTTACCGGTATTCGAACCCAGCGCCTATCGTCGTTGACCTGTAGTCACTAATAGACGTTAAAAATAGGTCCATGTTACCAGTAGCGAGCTGTGCACGTGTCCGCACTGGAAATAAATGACGGAAATTACCGTGCTGACTGGGAATCCAACTCTACACATAACATCGGCATTGACTATACAAAGATACACTGAATATCAAATTCTTTTTCGTCAGTGGCTAGGAGTGGCGTGTGTGAACCTGAAGTGATACGACGGGAAGTTCTGTGTCTGAGTAGGAGTCGAAACAAACACCAATCGATACTGTCGGAAACGCACGAGAGGCGTTAACAATCGTAATTATTTGTCACATGTAGTTTGGTATTCGCGTGCTACAACTTGAAATGACAGTATAGAAACTTTTATGCTAGACCAGGATTCGAACCCAGACACGCGCCTTTCGTGGAGAACACAGCGAAATGGATGATGGTAATTCGAGTCCTAGTCCAGTATCAATATTTTAAACATCTCTACTTCGTGTGGTTGTAGAAAAATATCCGCTACCAGTCACAATAAAAGGTTGTTTATTCGTCACACGACCGGTTTCGGGCTTGCGTCCATCTTCAGGTGTTTATACGTTCATGTACATGTTTGTACTGTTGGAGATGACTGTATAAATACAAAAAATTATTTGCTGGTGACTACACAGATACAAGTGGGACAATTGTAAGTGGTAAGGTAGCATTTGCCAAAAGTATATCTGTACTTACAAAAAGATGAAGCACCATTATTAAGTTATGCTGTGGTGATAGTTTTGCCACTTAGTTACAGACACACTTACAGTCATTTTCACGTCCATATATCAGTTTTACCAAGTATAGCTCCGTATTACACTATTATGATGTGCACTCGTGAAATACACTATGTTTACATACAATCATATGGACTATGGTCAAAGAACTTAGGCGAGGCAGATGTAAAGATGCTGCTCACACAGAAACTTGTAGGTTCTGGTCAAAGAACTTAGCCACAGGAAGTGCAACACCTATATATGCAACACCTTTGCACTTCCTGTGGCTAACCAGGGTTCTATTCCCAGTGCCGGCCACTGTGACCGAGCGGTTCTAGGCGCTTCAGTCTGGAACCGCGCTGCTGCTACGGTCGCAGGCTCAAATTCTGCCTCGGGCATGGATGTGTGCGATGTCCTTAGGTTAGTCAGGTTTAAGTAGTTCTAAGTGATGAGTGATGAGCTCAGGTGTTAAGTCCCGTAGTGCTTAGAGTCATTTGAACTATTTCTATTCCCAGTCAGCGCAGAAAAGTTCGTCACGTTATTTCCAGTTCAGACATGTGCACTTCTCGCCACTGGTAAGGCGTCTATTTGTGGCTAAATGTCAATGACGATAGGCGCTGGGTTCGAATCCCGGTAATGCAAAATATTTTCGTCTCGTCTCGTCTCGTCAGTTTGTCATCTCGCTACTGGCGAAAAATTACGATTTATAACATACGATGGTGTTTAGTTGACGATCCGACTAGGTTAGGTGCTGGATTTGAATCATCGTCCAATACAAAACTTTATATCATTTCAAGTCAAAATGTGCGCACGCTTCGCTGCTTGTGACTGAAACCACATTTAAAATCTTTCGTGGTTAGTTAACAGGAGCAATAGTTGCCGTATTAGAGTTCTGGATCCAAGTCCAGTCCAGAAATTTTCGACTTATAATTTCAAGTTGGCACTTGCTTCTTGAAATGTCGTTCACTGTAGTAAATTTGAGTTTTTCAGCTTAATTGTTGTGTCGCCTCTAGGAACTTATTTTCTGAAATTTGCATTATCGTGGTACTACTTTGCATCTGGACTGATAGCCATACAGAGCATTCTCTCTTGTGGTCTCTTGCAGTAACCATTTCATGTAGTCAAACGACCGTACCGAAAAGAGAACAGAGGCGATACTCAATTCAGGTCGTTCGGACACTTTTGAGCGAACTAATACGTTGGCACCGGTGTGTTTAGTGTCGGTGCTATTCATTTAACGGACTCTGAAGACAGGAGGAAACCGAAAGTATGTCACGGAGATGAAGAGCCCAATAACGACACACAAACGGAAAGCATTTATGAGATGTTTGGAGTGCTGTTTTCATCCCATTAACAGCAGTTTCTCACAGAGCGAGGTGGCGCGTGGTTAACACACTGGACTCGCATCCAAAATGACGACGGTTCAAACCCGCGTCCGGCCACCCTGATTTAGGTTTTCTGTGATTTCCGTAAATCGTTGCACGCAAATGTCGGGATGGTTGTTTTGAAACCATTCCTCGGGCATGGATGTGTGTGACTTCTTATCCCACCACTCCCTAATCCAACAGGACCGATGACCTTGCTGTTTGGTCCCTTTCCCCAAAACCGACCAATCGGCAGTTTCTATGGGTTGGCAGTGCTGCCAGTCAGTGTTTTCTAGCGATTTAACAGCGCAGATTGTTGACTCAACAATGACCAGCACAGACAGTGGCGCTTTGACACTCTATTGAAGGAAAGCCGGCTGCTACAGTACGTACGTACGTGGAAGCTCATAACTGCAAGGCATCGCGCTTCACGGAGGCCCCTCTCGGGGCTGCTGTACTTGAATACTTCATGTAGCCTGCATTTGGCGGGTCTGTATTGGTCAGTATAGAAGGTGATCTCATGTACCCTAGCGTGGCTAAATAGCTGCTATTACGTACAGGGGTGTGATCCAAAAGTTTCAAGACTTAACTCAGAACTAGAAATTCATTGGACATTTAAGTACAGAGGACTAAAATTCTTCAAAATATGATCCTTCAGCATCAACACAGCGCTGCCAGCGCGTCTTCCACTGTTCATAGCCCTTCTGGTTCGAATCCTGCCTCGGGCATGGATGTGTGTGATGTCGTTAGGTTAGTTAGGTTTAAGTAGTTCTAAGTTGTAGGGGACTGATGACCTCAGAAGTTAAGTCCCATAGTGCTCAGAGCCATTTGAACCATTTTTTTTTTTTTGGTGAATCCAGTCGCCCTTGATCGCCGGGCGGACGCGGCGCATTCGATACCTCAAGCGGAGGAGCACTCCAGCGTGAAAGTGACCTGTGACCGTCTGTCCACGAGCAACAAACTCCTTGTGAAACACTCCTTTACCATAAAAAAAAATCAGCATGCTCTTCACACACGACTTGCTCATGCGAGCTTCCTTCGGCTTCGGCGAGGAAGCAGTGTGCCATTCAGAGTTTTGACGCTTCGACTCAGGTCTCATCACCAGTAACCACTTTCTCTAGAAGGTTCGGCTCAACATTCAACCGTGGAAGCATTTCCTGGCAATCAGTCATGCGCCTTTTCTTCTGATCCACGGACAAAACTTTTAGCACCAGTTTCGTACACACTTTTTGCATCATCAAATTCTCCGTCACAATCCTCCACACCGTACTCTGACTGAGTCCCACTTCATCGGAAATTAATCTAGTGCTGAGACGACGGTCATTCTTTAAAAGTTCCCGCACTCTCTCCACAAAATGGTTCTAATGGCTCTGAGCACTATGGGACTCAACTGCTGTGGTCATAAGTCCCCTAGAACTTAGAACTAGTTAAACCTAACTAACCTAAGGACATCACACACATCCATGCCCGAGGCAGGATTCGAACCTGCGACCGTAGCGGTCGTGCGGTTCCAGACTGTAGCGCCTAGAACCGCTCGGCCACTCCGGCCGGCACTCTCTCCACATTTTGATCCGTTCGGCCTGATGATGGCCTCCCAGAGCGTCTTTGAAACGTTTGTGCCACATGAAAACCATTGCAAGGGACATGGCTTCTTCCTTAAAGGCCTCTTGAATCATACCGAGAGTCTCTGTGGCAGTTTAGTTCAGTCGCACGCAAAACTTAATCGCGTAACACTGCTACAAGTGCTCCATTTTCGCCTCTCACACTTTTCGACCGATGTCAATGACACGCACTCACGCTGCAAGCGATGTGCATTGTCCAGGGTTCCGGAGGCAACTGCTGCAGCGTCAGTTCGTTCCCTGAGACCCCCCCACTACTTCCCCCACCAGGCGGAACCGATCCGCGCGCGCACCCCTACTCAGAAATGAATCAGTCTTGTATACACTCTGAATATACGCCAAGTCGTGCAATTCCTAGAGTATCTTAGTCGTGGCGCCGTTAAGTTAGTGGACTGTTCCGTCTGGCGCCACTAACTCAGGGCTTGTACCGACTATCCCTCTTGCGGCCCCATTGCTGTGGGTTGCGTCCTTAGGAGGTATTTGCTGCCCGATGTATATACGGGTTCGCTGGCCCTAGTGGAAGAGGGACCAAGTTCGGGGATTGGTGGTAGCGTCGCGACAAGAGACAATCACGCGGTCCGAGCGACAGAAGCCACGAGCTACTCAAGGAGGGCCTGTGCAGAGCGAAGATACCGGGGTACTTAACTGGGGTCAGCGTCGGCAACAAGCAGCAGGCCGACATCCCGTCGGTTGGTTGGCAACATTCGTGTCGGACGACCGCTCATGGCCTGGCTGTCCTCTCCTACCTGGCTGTCATCGGCACCACTCAGTAACCGCCGTGACCCACCGAGGATCCGTGGAACTGCTCGCTGATAAAGGGGAGTAACATTCTGTAATCCTCGTGGTGATTTGTGTCGTTGTCTACCTGACCTCCTAATTATTTTCTGGTTTGTACCTGACCCTCAGAGTTTTACTCGGTCGGCTCTCTGGTCGTAAATATAGGCCGCAGTATTGGAAAATATGTTCCAGCAGTGTATTGCCTTTCCTTTCTGGTTTATACCCGATCATTGAGTCAAAAAGAGCTTGGATGGCGTGTACAGGTACAGCTGCCCATGCAGCTTCAACACGATACCACAGTCCATCAAGAGTAATAACTGGCGTATTGTGACGAGCCAGTTGCTCAGACACCATAGAGCAGACATCTGCACAATGTGCTGGCGAGGGCAGCAGTCGAACATTTTCTGTATCCAGAAAGGCCCGTACAGGACCTACAACATGCGGTTGTGCATTATCCTGCTGAAATGTAGGGTTTCGTAGGGATCGAATGAAAGGTAGAGCCACGGGTCGTAACACATCTGAAATGTAACGTCCCTGTTCAAAGTGCCGTCAATGGGAACAAGAGGTGACCGAGACGTGTAACCAATGGCACCCCATACCATCACGTCCGGTGATACGCCAGTAAGGCGATGACGAATACACGCTTCCAATGTGCGTTCACCGCGATGTCGGCAAACACGGATGCGACCATCATGACGCTGTAAACAGAACCTGGATTCATCCGAAAAAATGATGGTTTGCCATTCGTCCACCCAGGTTCGTCGTTGAGTACACCATCGCAGGCGCTCCTGTGTGTGATGCAGCGTCAAGGGCAATCGCAGCCACGGTTTCCGAGCTGATAGTCCATGCTGCTACAAACGTCGTCGAACTGTTCGTGCAGATGGTTGTTGTATTGCAAACGTCCCCATCTATTAACTCAGGGATCGAGACATGGCTGCAGATCCGTTACAGCCATTCGGATAAGATGCCTGTCATCTCGACTGCTAGTGATACGAGGCCATTGGGATCCAGCTCGGCGTTCCGTATTACCCTCCTGAACCCACCGATTCCATATTCTGCTAACAGTCATTGGATCTCGACCAACGCGAGCAGCAATGTCGCGATACGACAAACCGCAATCGCGATTGCCTACAATCCGACCTTTATCAAAGTCGGAAACGTGATGGTACGCATCTCTCCTCCTTACACGAGGCATCACAACAACGTTTCACCAGGCAACGCCGGTCAACTTTGTGAGAAATCGGTTGGAAACTTTCCTGATGTGAGCACGTTGTAGGTGTCGCCACCGGCGCCAATGTTGTGTGAATGCTGTGAAAACCTAATCATTTGCATATCACAGCATCTTCTTCCTGTCGGTAAAATTTCGCGTCTGTAGCACGTCATCTTCGTGGTGTAGCAATTTTAATGGCCAGTAGTGTAGTTTTCGCGTGTTGCAGAAGGGCATTTAGTAAGAGATACTGTGTCCAGTGCGGTAGTAGCATCGCTGTTTCACCCGAGAACGGGCGAGCAGGAGGTCCCGTCGTCTTGTAATTATTGTCATGTTCTTTGTTGTTTTGATTTCTCTTGCAAAATGGTTCAAATGGTTCTGAGCACTATGGGACTTAACATCCGAGGTCATCAGTCCCCTAGAAGTTAGAACTACTTAAACCAAATTAACCTAAGGATATCACACACACCCATGCCAGAGGCAGGATTCGAACCTGCGACCGTAGCGGTCCCGCGGTTCCGGACTGAAGCGCCTAGAACCGCTCGGCCACCGTGGCCGGCTTTCTCTTGCAAAAGCTTATTCATTTCACATATTTGTTCACAGTGTAAAACGAAATAAAACTTATGATTATACTGAGCCGAGTTGCAGCACGCGTTGGTGCCGTTGCTAGGTTGGCATCGTTTAGTTGACATAGTTACGGTTGTCTTATTTTTCTGTTCGTCGGCGCCAATCCGTTTGCAAGCGTTGTCTGTCCGCTAGTGGCAGCAGCGGCGGTTATCGATATTAGTAACGGTGGTACTATCTTTGGGGCGACGTTGTGGTGTTTCCGTGTCGTGTGAGTCGGCAGTTCGGTTGGGGACGGAGGAGCATTTAGGCTCGCGCAGAGTGCCAACACGCTGGGACCACTGGCGACACGCATGGACCGCCGGATCGAAGGGCAGTGGTCACGTGGGTGCACGACCTCGTCGAAATCGAATCCTGCATGTTTAAGTTGAGTGCATTGCAATTCGCTTAGAGAAACCTCCACCACTGTGACATCTCGCGGTTCTCCAGTGACTTGGGTTCGTGTTGCTGCTCGTAGTGTCGCCGAGGCGAAGAGCAGCGAGTGGAGGGCTTGGGGAAGGCGGATCTGATTAGCTTTCCTGGACTTCTAATTACTATCTACTATTTTTGGCTTCTTACATTGTTAAGTTCAACCAGCGGTATTTTTTTCTGCTTGGTGGCCCCAGTTACCTGCCCTGGGGGTTAGTGTATTAACTGCAGTGTACGTTTCCTCGCCTTGCCGCCGCTGTCTGCACAGGCGTGTAAGTTTGTGAGCTTCTTTATTGTAGGTTGGGTGGCCTCCTTCAACTTTAGTGGGAGTCATTTCTTCTCGTTACGGGCACTCTAAGCAAAGTATTCTGCGGGCGGAGCCCAGACCGCCGGTTCTGGCTTTGATGTAACTTCACATCTCGCATTTGTTTTGTTGGCTGTCAGGTAGCCTCGCCAAGATTATCATTAGTCGCTCGTTAGACTGCCACAAGTCCAAGCTACCATCTTGTGATCTGAATGCAACTCTTGGCTGACTTTCTCTTTGCTGGCGAAAAGGTTTTTGGTGTGACCTACTCAGAGGTCGATTCCTGGAACACCGTCTGTCACTAGCCCTTGTGTTTTATTTTATTATTGTATTATTAATGGTGGGGGGGGGGGGGGGGGTAGGACGTAAAACGGGCCGACTTGGAGCAGGAGAGGCATCACAGGACATTTTAATTTCTAGTGTCTATATTTTTAGAAATAAATTGATAACACTTTGTCAGCATCACCAGGAAGGACTCAGGATTCATACTCATTGCAGTGGAAGTTCGAAAACATAACAAAATAATTTTTTTTACGTGTGAAATTTCATCATTTTTTCACGTACTAATGGCTGCTTTTGTTGCTATAGGTACAATTTTCTTCATAAGTTAGAGAGATTCTTCGATGAATTTTGCCCAGCATACATACCATACATACAGCTGTATGAAACTCTAGAATTTATTTAATTTATGAAAAAACGAATGATCTGTTGTATTTTAAACTTCATGTTTAGAAAAATACACAAATTTTGTAGTTAATCACCTTAATTTTTACCAAAGTTTTTAATAGATTTGGAAAATTCTAGAGTTTCATACACCTTTAAGTATGGTTTGTATGCTGTGCAAAATTCATCGAACCATCTCTCTACTTATGAAGAAAAGTGTACCTATAGCAACAAATGCTGCCATTAGTAAGTGAAAAAAATGATGAAATTTCACATGTAAAAAAATTACTTCTTTATGTTTTCGAACTTCCACTGTTATGAGTATGAATTCTGAATCCTTCCTGGTCATGCTGACAAAGTTTTTTGAATTTTTTTGTAAAAGTATAGAGAGTGGAAATTAAAATGTCCTGTGGTGCCTCTCCTGCTCCAAGTCTGGCCGTTTGACGTTTTCTTGGTCGTCCCCTCCACTTGGGAAGAACTGCATGCGATATTCCGCTCTTGGAAGATATACACTGTGAAGTTAAAGTTCAGCCCGTGGGCGTCACTGAGCGGAACTCCGGATTACCAGCATCAGCTGAGTCTTCTAAAGAGGAATCGCGGCGTTGTCTTAGGTGTGGTCAAACTCGGCATTTAATTCGTTCAGCTGCAGGCACCCGGAGTTAATAAATCATGCCCAGCTGGGCAGCGACCCCAGGATCAAGCCTTTAAACCCTGGTGTGCCCGTGTCGCTGCTCCATCACCAGCCCCACTGCCTTATATTTGTCCTCGAGTAGGTGGTGAACCTATTTGTGCCCTTTTGGATTCTGGCAGCTCCTTTTCATTGTTGAGCTTGGAATGGTTTCTTGAATTTGGTCATCTTGCGAGACTTGGGCTGGTCCCTTCCTCAGTGCAGAGATGTCAGGTTGCCAATGGGCTGGTGTTGCCTCTGCATGGTTGGGGCCTAGGGAGTATCTCGGTTGGTGATTTCTCGTGACCCTTGTCTTTGGCCTTGGTTAAGGAGCTGCAGGTCAATTTGATTTTGGGATGTGATTTTATCAGTAAAACTAATCTTGTCTTGGATTATTCAGGGTACATATTTTTCTTAAGTTCGCTTCTGGTCAGAAATTTGGGTTCTGTGGGTGTATGAAACGCAAGGTGCATCGGATGAGGGAATGCTGGCTGTTGATGCTAAGGCTAGTGAGTTTGATCTCACCCATCTTTCATCCCAGCAGGCCGCTGAACTAAGGGGTTTGTTGGAGAGGTTCCCAGAGTATTTTCTGTGATCTGTCAAAAGCCTTTGACTGTGTGACCCACAGCATTCTCTTAAGTAAATTAGAATATTATGGTCTTACCAGGAATGCTGTGAAATGTTTTCAGTCTTATCTAACCAACCGGAAACAAAAGGATGTCATTACAAAATACCTGTGCAGTAAGCAGTCAGTCTTCATCTGATTGGGTATTAATTACATGTGGTGCTCCTCAAGGTTCCACCTTGTGTTCATTAATGACCTCTCATCTGTTACATTGCCAGATGCTAAGTTTGTTTTGTTTGCATATGATACAAACATTGCAATAAGTAGCAAATCAAGTATAGATTTAGAAATAACTGCTAATCAAATTTTCACTGACATTAATAAATGGTTTAAAGCTAATTCACTGTCACCAGACAGCTTTTGTATAACATATGGAGACATGTAGATCGAATAGGTCGACAGTGTTAAATTTCTGGTATTGCAACTCGACAATAAATTCTGCTGGGAACGGCATACCACAGAATTACAGAACCACTAAGCAAGTCTGTAGTTGGCAGAATGAGATTTTCACTCTGCAGCGGAGTGTGCGCTGATATGAAACTTCCTGGCAGATTAAAACTGTGTACCGAACCGAGACTCGAACTCGGGACCTTTGGCTTTCGCGAGCAAGTGCTCTACCAACTGAGCTACCCAAGCACGACTCACGACCCGTCCTCACAGCTTTACTTCTGCCAGTACCTCGTCTCCTACTTTCCAAACTTAACAGAAGCTCTCCTGCGAACCAGGAGTTTTAATCTGCCAGGAAGTTTAAAGTCTGTAGTTGCAGAAAGAGAATGATGTCAGATGTAGGAGATTTAAATATAAAAAAAACTTGCATACTTTGTTTACTTTAATTCTGGGGTAACTCATCAAAACGAGTAAAGTTTTTAACGTGTAACAGCGTGTGATAAGAATCATTTGTGGTGTAAATTCGAGAGCATTATGCAGAAACGTGTTCAAGGAACTTTGTATTCTAACCACTGCTTCTCAGTGTATTATTCCCAAATAAAATTTGTTGCAAGTAATATATGTCTACTTCCAACCAATAGCTCAATACATGGTATCAATATTAGGAATAAGAACAATCTGTAAAGACCTGAAATCACTTACCTTGGTCCAAAAATGAACACACATTTTCAATAAATTGCCACCAACCACTAAAAACTTGGTTTCAGATAAAGCACAGCTTAAACAGAGTTTGAAAGACTTTTTGATAGGCAACTCCTTCAACTCTATAGATGAATATCTCAACAGGGACTATTAGACCAGCTTAAGTAAAAATGTCTGTTAGATTTTAATTTTGGCAACATTTGATCACAACAGTAACATTAGGTATTTTGTGTATGAAAAATTTATTAAAAGTGCTTAACAATACTTATTCTGACAGTGTATTAATTCTGTAGGTATTAGCTGTTCCCGTTTTCTGTAATGTATTAACCTGTTTTGACACTCTCCTGAGAAATGATCAGGGTAGTTCAATTGTTTTATATTTTTTATGTTATAATTTCTGACATGTTCCACACCCACGAGAATAATCTCATTTTAGGATCTGTGGAACGAAAACTGAATCTAGTGTATGTAATCTTTGCGAGCTATAGTTTCAGAAATACAATTGCACAGACTGAATACACACTTTATATATTGACATACTACTGCAACGTGAATATCGCACTTTTTTACGTTGCTGACTTATTTTAGAATACTGTACGCAATAATTTAGAAAACTTGCAGTATATAAGGCTCTTAGAGACTCTTATGATTGCAAATCTATTATTATGCATTGCTTTCACTAGGCCTGTGTCATTTGCAATAATAATAGTACTTTTCAATGAGTTTGATCGATTATGTGTCATTTAGTGAATAACATGAGGAGTTATCCTGTACTTCCTAAAATTATGCTTCAGGACAATTTAAATGTGGAAATATTCAATTTGAGGGTGTGATGTGACTTACAACAGTAGTAGGTTTAATTAGTTACATTCAGTCAATCTATCCGCTTGCTTGTTGTTGTTGTTGTGGTCTTCAGTCGTGAGACTGGTTTGATGCAGCTCTCCATGCCACTCTATCCTGTCCAAGCTTCTTCATCTCCCAGTACGTACTGCAACCTACATCCTTCTGAATCTGCTTAGTGTATTCATCTCTTGCTTTCCCTCTACGATTTTTACCCTCCACGCTGCCCTCCAATACTAAATTGGTGATCCCTTGATGCCTCAGAACATGTCCTACCAACCGATCCCTTCTTCTAGTCAAGTTGTGCCACAAACTCCTCTTCTCCCCAATCCTATTCAGTACCTCCTCATTAGTTATGTGATCTACCCATCTAATCTTTAGCATCCTTCTGTAGCACCACATTTCGAAAGCTTCTATTCTCTTCTTGTCCAAACTATTTATCGTCCATGTTTCACTTCCATACATGGCTACACTCCATACAAATACTTTCAGAAACGACTTCCTGACATTTAAATCTATACTCGATGTTAACAAATTTCTCTTCTCCAGAAACGCTTTCCTTGCCATTGCCAGTCTACATTTTATATCCTCACTACTTCGACCATCATCAGTTATTTGGCTCCCCAAATAGCAAAACTCCTTTACTACTTTAAGTGTCTCATTTCCTAATCTAATTCCCTCAGCATCACACGACTTAATTCGATACATTCCAATATCCTCGTTTTGGTTGTGTCTTATATCCTCCTTTCAAGACACTGTCCATTCCATTCAACTGCTCTTCCAAGTCCTTTGCTGTCTCTGACAGAATTACAATGTCATCGGCGAACCTCTAAGTTTTTATTTCTTCTCCCTGGATTTTAATACCTACTCCGAATTTTTCTTTTGTTTCCTTTACTGCTTGCTCAATATACAGATTGAATAACATCGGGGAGAGGCTACAACCCTGTCTTACTCCCTTCCCAACCACTGCTTCCCTTTCATGCCCCTCGACTCTTATAACTGCCATCTGGTTTCTGTACAAATTGTAAATAGCCTTTCGCTCCCTGTATTTTACCCCTGCCACCTTCAGAATTTGAAAGAGAGTATTCCAGTCAACACTTTCAAAAGCTTTCTCTAAGTCTACAAATTCTAGAAACGGAGATTTGCCTTTTCTTAATCTAGCTTCTAAAATAAGCCTTAGGGTCAGTATTGCCTCATGTGTTCCAACATTTCTACGGAACCCAAACTGATCTTCCCTGAGGTCGGCTTCTACCAGTTTTTCTATTCGTCTGTAAAGAATTCGTGTTAGTATTTTGCAGCCGTGACTTATTAAACTGATAGTTCGGTATTTTTCACATGTGTGAAAGCCTGCTTTCTTTGGGATTGGAATTATTATATTCTTCTTGAAGTCTGAGGGTATTTCGCCTGTCTCACATATCTTGCTCACCAGATGGTAGAGTTTTGTCAGGACTGGCTCTCCCAAGGCCGTCAGTAGTTCTGATGGAATGTTGTCTATTCCCGGGGCCTTGTTTCGACTCAGGTCTTTCAGTGCTCTGTCAAACTCTTTACGCAGTATCGTATCTCCCATTTCATCTTCATCTGCATCCTCTTCCATTTCCATAATATTGTCCTCAAGTACATCGCCTTTGTATAGACCCTCTATATACTCCTTCCACCTTTCTGCTTTCCCTTCTTTGCTTAGAACTCTGTTTCTATTTGTGCTCTTGATATTCATACAAGTGGTTCCCTTTTCTCCAAAGGTCTCTTTCATTTTCCTGTAGGCAGTATCTATCTTACCCCTAGTGATATAGGCCTCTACATCCTTACATTTGTCCTCTAACCATGCCTGCTTAGCCATTTTGCACTTCCTGTCGATCTCATTTTTGAGACGTTTGTATTCCTTTTTGCCGGCTTCATTTACTGCATTTTTATATTTTATCCTTTCATCAATTAAATTCAATATTTCTTCTGTCACCCAAGAATTTCTACTAGCCCTCGTCTTTTTACCTACTTGATCCTCTGCTGCCTTCACTACTTCATGTCTCAAAGCCACCCATTCTTCTTCTACTGTATTTCTTTCCCCCATCCTTGTCAATTGTTCCCTTATGCTCTCCCTGAAACACTGTACAACCTCTGGTTCTTTCAGTTTATCCAGGTCCCACCTCCTTAAATTCCCACCTTTTTGCAGTTTCTTCAGTTTTAATCTACAGTTCATAACCAATAGATTGTGGTCAGAGTCCACATTTGCCCGTGGAAATGTCTTACAATTTAAAACCTGGTTCCTAAATCTCTGTCTTACCATTATACACTCCTGGAAATTGAAATAAGAACACCGTGAATTCATTGTCCCAGGAAGGGGAAACTTTATTGACACATTCCTGGGGTCAGATACATCACATGATCACACTGACAGAACCACAGGCACATAGACACAGGCAACAGAGCATGCACAATGTCGGCACTAGTACAGTGTATATCCACCTTTCGCAGCAATGCAGGCTGCTATTCTCCCATGGAGACGATCGTAGAGATGCTGGATGTAGTTCTGTGGAACGGCTTGCCATGCCATTTCCACCTGGCGCCTCAGTTGGACCAGCGTTCGTGCTGGACGTGCAGACCGCGTGAGACGACGCTTCATCCAGTCCCAAACATGCTCAATGGGGGACAGATCCGGAGATCTTGCTGGCCAGGGTAGTTGACTTACACCTTCTAGAGCACGTTGGGTGGCACGGGATACATGCGGACGTGCATTGTCCTGTTGGAACAGCAAGTTCCCTTGCCGGTCTAGGAATGGTAGAACGATGGGTTCGATGACGGTTTGGATGTACCGTGCACTATTCAGTGTCCCCTCGACGATCACCAGTAGTGTACTGCCAGTGTAGGTGATCGCTCCCCACACCATGATGCCGGGTGTTGGCCCTGTGTGCCTCGGTCGTATGCAGTCCTGATTGTGGCGCTCACCTGCACGGCGCCAAACACGCATACGACCATCATTGGCACCAAGGCAGAAGCGACTCTCATCGCTGAAGACGACACGTCTCCATTCGTCCCTCCATTCACGCCTGTCGCGACACCACTGGAGGCGGGCTGCACGATGTTGGGGCGTGAGCGGAAGACGGCCTAACGGTGTGCGGGACCGTAGCCCAGCTTCATGGAGACGGTTGCGAATGGTCCTCGCCGATACCCCAGGAGCAACAGTGTCCCTAATTTGCTGGGAAGTGGCGGTGCGGTCCCCTACGGCACTGCGTAGGATCCTACGGTCTTGGCGTGCATCCTTGCGTCGCTGCGGTCCGGTCCCAGGTCGACGGGCACGTGCACCTTCCGCCGACCACTGGCGACAACATCGATGTACTGTGGAGACCTCACGCCCCACGTGTTGAGCAATTCGGCGGTACGTCCACCCGGCCTCCGCATGCCCACTATACGCCCTCGCTCAAAGTCCGTCAACTGCACATACGGTTCACGTCGACGCTGTCGCGGCATGCTACCAGTGTTAAAGACTGCGATGGAGCTCCGTATGCCACGGCAAACTGGCTGACACTGACGGCGGCGGTGCACAAATGCTGCGCAGCTAGCGCCATTCGACGGCCAACACCGCGGTTCCTGGTGTGTCCGCTGTGCCGTGCGTGTGATCATTGCTTGTACAGCCCTCTCGCAGTGTCCGGAGCAAGTATGGTGGGTCTGACACACCGGTGTCAATGTGTTCTTTTTTCCATTTCCAGGAGTGTATATGGTACATGAGGACTGAGGACAGAGGTTCGAGACCATATGGTTGCAAATCACTGAATCTTATGTCCTGATTTTTTAATATGAACCTTTATACAGTTTTAATATGAACCTTTATACAGTTAAATGCAGTACCTACACCACCAGATTTGCGATGAAACAGCAACAGAAGTACATTAGAAGCAAATGCTGTTGAATTTAGTTAAACACTGGGAGAAGGCGCCACAACGGATGTGCGTCGTAGGCAACACCAGTTTGTGGCTAAACGCTAATGGCGTTGCTGGTGATCCAGTCGAGGACGGAGGTGACTCTGACGTAGGCAGCGGCTGCCCCGGCCACGTCACAGCCTTCCCCCTCCGGAAGGAAGCTGGACACCCCGATCTGCTTGTAGCCTCCGCCGGTCTTGACAACAAGCGGTCTGCCGAGGTCCCCCTGCAGTACAGACAGTTATTTCCTTACACTTCTGCTGCACATAGTAAGAATGCTTACGAACCATATTACACCGTAAGCTACACAAATGGCGCACCTGTCTGTTTACACATGACGTAAGCGTGATGATGCCAGACACTCCCATAGCAGAAACTGCCAGGGACATAATGTAATATGCCTACACTTGGTCTACATCTGCATCTGCATCTACATCTACATACATATTCCGCAAGCCACCGTACGGTACGTGGAGGAGGGTAACCTGTACCACAACTACATCTTATTCCTGTCTGTTAAATTTCGCGTCTGTAGCACGTCATCTTCGTGGTGTAGCAGTTTTAATGGCCAGTAGTGTATTTGATCCTCGTCTGCAGTCACTATTTCGTCTCTGAAAACTACCCAATCATCTTCTACTGTGTTCCTTTCCCCTGTTTCAGTCAGTAGTTTGCTAGTTCTTCCCGCTCATCCATATATTTTCTTCTTAATTTTCTGTCGTTTCGAAGATATCAGTTCAAACGTAACCACCCTAAGCATATCACACACATCCACGCCCGAGGCAGAATTCGAACCTGCGACCGTAGCAGTGCGCGGTTCCGGACTGAAGCGCCAAGAACCGCTCGGCCACAGCGGCCGGCCTTGGAGGACATGGATGGCGACTGTGGATATGTGGCGGTAGGTGGAAGTAGGAGTCCGCCTAGTAGCGTGCCGATATTGTGGTGTCACCGCCAGACACCACACTTGCTAGGTGGTAGCCTTTAAATCGGCCGCGGTCCGTTAGTATACGCCGGACCCTCGTGTCGCCACTATCAGTGATTGCAGACCGAGCGCCGCCACACGGTAGGTCTAGAGAGACTTACTGGCACCCGCCCCAGTTGTACAGCCGACGTTGCTAGGAAAGGTTCACTGAGAATTACGCTCTCATTTGCCGAGACGATAGTTAGCATAGCCTTCAGCTAAGTCAATTGCTACGACCTAGCAAGGCGCCATTTATCCTTTGCTATGTATCTAATGAAGTGTGTACAGTAACAAGACCAATGTTCACCAATTGTGGATTAAAGGTAAGTATTCCAGCAGCTACGTACTTTTCTTTATAGCATCCATTACGTGTCCTGTTTCAGACCTCACGCCAGCCTGCGTGAGTTTAAGCGCGTGCCTTTCGGTTACCCGTCACTGTGGATTGGCTGTCTTGCCAGTCCACAACAGATATAGTCCCTGCAGTTGCGATAAACACTGTGCTTGTATGGTGCAGTGGTTAACGCAGCTGTATAGTAAGCAGGAGCTCCCGAGTTCGAATCCCGGTAAAGCATATTTCACTCGTCGCCGCTGACTGCGCTTGACGTCCCTATGCAGCTGACATCAATAGTTCCTTTACTTTACTTTACTTTCTCCCCATTTCAGCTTCAATTTAAATAATAGTTCATCTCCATGACAGACAGATTCGAAAACTGCGTCGTAACACAGTACAACAGTTGAAAACTATCCCACCGTAATTTCAATTGCATTACCAAGCACTTATTGTCTGATGACTGGACTTTTAAAGGAGACGACTAACAACAGATCATGTCCAAAGTAGAAAAAGCGATGTACCTAATTGTTCATGATTTGTCTGTAATTAACTGTCAACAAATGTGTAACTGCACATCATCAGGATCTCTTGAAAAAGAAAATATGACGTACATGAACTCGGTATACTGTTTTCCACGAATTCTAGTTCCTTGTTATGCATTCCTCACCCACATTTTCGCAATTGACAGTGACAAGCTATCAGCCTGGAAAGGTCACTATCATATTAATATTAATTCTTTCTTCGATAACAGTTCCTACGTTTATTACAGGCGTAAATTCTAGCGAGTAGGACATATGTAATTATTAAAGAATAACGACTCAACTTCATAGTACAAACCTTCCATTGAACACCGGTTTTAACTTTTCCTCAACTGATCCCTATCTTTATGTCCTGACTAACACTTCCAACTCCCGGCACAGACCTACTGGCATGTCTGCTTATTACGTACTGAAACAATGTCGCAGCGACTGGGCAATGCCCCTGCTGCTCGAAAAAGTTACGTAGCATACCAAAGGTTCCAGAGTATCAGACTCGCGGCCTAGTACATAATAACCAAAGAATACGAGTATAGAAGGCACTGTTTCCTTTGTGCTGCTACACTCTCACAGTGGCAGTTAACCACCACTAATGAAGTGCACTACGGTTCTCCGATCCAAAATCTGTAAAGACTTACATCCAGGAATGTGGTACTGTGTAATAACTCATGGAGGGGGAATGTTAGTGGTTGTTGAGTCTACTACGTCATAAAATATATTAATTGTGTGAAAATAAACTTTGTAAGTGTTCACTGCAATAAAGCTATACGTATTCGAATTGCATCTATTTTGGGTTGTTGTGGTCTTCAGTCCAAAGACTGGTTTGATGCAGGTCTCCATGCTACTTTCCATCGTACTCTTCATCTCCGAGTAACTACTGCAACTTAAATCCCTCTGAATCTGATTACTGTATTCACATCTTTGTCTCCTTGTACGTTTTTAGTCCCCCTACGCTTCCCTCCAGTACTAAATTGGTGATTCCTTGGTGCCTCAGAGCGTGTCCTACCAACGGATCCCTTCCTCTAGCCAAGTTGTGCCACAAAATCCTCTTCTCCCCAATTCTACCTAGTACCTCTTCACTAGTTACGTGAACTATCCATCTAGTCTTCAGCATTTTTCTGTAGCACCAGATTTCAAAAGCCTCTATGCTCTTCTTGTGTAAACTACTTATCGTCCATGTTTCACATCCATACATGGCTACACTCCAAACAAATACTTTCAGAAAGAACTTCCTGACACTTAAATGTACACTTGATGTTTACAAATTTTTCTTCAGAAACGCTTTTCTTGCGATTGCCAGTCCACATTTTATATCCTGCATACTTCTATCATTATCAGTTATTTTGCTGTCCAAACAGTAGAACTGCTCTACTACTTTGTCTCATTTCCTAATCTAACTCCCTCAGCAACACCCGATTTAATTCGACTATATTCCATTATCCTCGTTTTGGTTTTTGTTGATGTTCACCTTACATCCTCCTTTCAAGTCACTGTCCATTCCGTTCAGCTGCACTTCCAAGTCCTTTGCTGTCTCTGACAGAATTAGAATGTCATCGGCGAACCTCAAAGCTTTTATTTCTTCTCCTTGAATTTTAATTCCTACTCCAAATTTTTGTTTTGTTTCCTTTACTGCTTGCTCAATATACAGATATCATCGGGGATAGGCTACAACCCTGTCTCACTCCCTTCTCAACCACTACTTCCCGCCGCACGTGATTAGCCGAGCGGTCTAGGGCGCTCCAGTCATGGACTGTGCGGAGGTTCGAGTCCTCCCTCGGGCATAGGTGGGTGTGTTTAGGTTAATTATTGTGTAAGTTTAGGGACTGATGACCTTAGCAGTTAAGTACCGTAAGATTCACACACATTTGAACATTTTTTTGAACACTACTTCCCTTTCGTGCCCCTCGCTCTTATAAATGTCATCTGGTTTCTGTACAAATTGTAAATAGCCTTTCGCTCCATGTATTTTACCCCTGCCACCTTCACAATTTGAAAGAGTGTATTCCAGTCAATATTGTCAAAAGCTTTCTCGAAGTCTACAAGTGGTAGAAACGAAGGTTTGCCTTTCCTTAATCTATCTTCTAACATAAGTCGTAGGGTCAGTATTGTCTGGCGCATTCCAATATTTCTACGGAATCTAAACTCATCTTGCCAGAGGTCGGCTTCTACTTACTTCTCCATTCTTCTGTAAAGGATTCGTGTTAGTATTTTGCTTTCGTGACTTTTTAAACTGATAGGTAATTTTCACACCTGTGAACACCTGATTTCCTTGGAATTGGAATTATTATATTCTTCTTGAAGTCTGAGGGTATTTCGCCTGTCTCATACACCTTGCTCACCAGATGGAAGAGTTTTGTCGTGGCTGGCTCTCCCAAGGCTATCAGTAGTTCTAATGGAGCGTTGTCTACTCCCAGGGTCTTGTTTCGACTTAAGTCTTTCAGTACTTTGTCAAATTCTTCGCAGTATCGTATCTCGCTTCTCATCTTCTACGTCCTCTTTCATTTGCATAATATTGTACTGAAGTACCTTGTATAGACCCTCTGTATACTCCTTCCACCTTTCTGCTTTCCCTTCTTTGCTTAAGACTGGTTTCCCAACTGACTTGATATTCGTACAGGTAATTCTCTTTTCTCTGAAGGTCTCTTTAATTTTCCTGGAGGCAGTATCTATCTTACCCCTAGTGATGTATGCTTCTACATCTTTAGATTTGTCCTCTAGCAATACCTCCTTAGCCATTTTATGGAAGTAAAATAGCTGTGTTACTGTCTGATTACGTCTCACAGACTTGTTCTCTTAGTCCTTATTTATGTTCTAGATTGAAAATGCCATATTCAAGACTAATTTTTATGTAATTAATAATATTTGATAGCTTCACAGCGTCTAGCTATAAATAATTCCATCACCAGCTACATTACTTGCTGGTGTGGTATCAACATATTCACCTCCCTCTAAGTTCAGGCACACCAAATTCTGCTAATTCGAATAAATAAATCGTTGCAACATTAATCACTTACAAGCGTGTATTGCCTAAAGCATTTACACTTTCACAAGTACGCAGAGTTTAATACACCACAGAACAATAAGTTTTTTAGAAGTTAGTGGTCAAGATGAACCACACTTTCAACTCACCCAGCATAAGCCAGTGTACTCGTTTCCGGCACACAGTGTGCTTTCAATAACGGCGCCTGATTCGTAGAACTGCTCGCATACTTTGTTGGGAACAACCGTCACATCGGTCCACTGAAGAGTCTCTGAAGCCTCTCCAGCTGTAATAAAAATAATTAAATCATATCACCTTTGTGCCACTTTACCAGCATGCACGTTCAGCATGAACTTCAGTAGCAGTAAAAGAAAAATAAATAAGTAGAACCTTGAGTAATGAATTATTTAAATCACTGTAATAATTTTCACTACGATTAGTGAATGCTGTTGGATTAGTTACCGAACTCCATTTGTCCAAATTTTTCGTTATGGTATAGACTGATTCAGTTTCCATGTCGCGAATAAATTTTATGTTTGTGTGCATAGTTACATACTGACTATTGTCGTGGTCATACATAAAGCACACCAGTGGCAAGACGCAATCAATACCTTCACTGCGCGATAACAACGGTGAATTCACTGACGACAGTGCCACTAAAGCAGAGTTATTAAACACGGTTTTCTGAAACTCCTTCATCAAAGAAGACGAAGTAAATATTCCTGAATTCTAATCAAGAACAACTGCCAAGATGAGAGACGTAGAAGTAGATATCCTCGGAGTAACGAAGCAGCTTAAATCACTTAATAAAGGAAAGGCCTCCGGTCCAGATTGTATACCAGTCAGGTTCCTCTCAGAGTATGCTGATAAAATAGCTCCATATTTAGCAATTACATACAACCACTCGCTCACAGGAAGATCCACACCTAAAGACTGCAAAATTGCTCAAGTCACCCCAATACCCAAAAAGGGAAGTAGGCGCAATCCGTTGACTTACAGGTCCATATCACTAACGTCGATTTGCAGTAGGGTTTTCAGACATATACTGTATTCGAGCATTATGCAGTATATCGAAGAAAACGATTTACTGACACGTAGTCAGCACGGATTTAAATAATATCGTTCTTGCGAAACACAACTAGCTCTTTATACTTATGAAGTAATAAGTGCTATCGATAGGGGATGTCAAATTGATTTCCAGAAGGCTTTCGACACCGTTCCTCACAAGCGTCTTCTAATCAAACTGCGTGCCTACCGAGTATCACCTCAGTTGTGCGACTGGATTCGTGATTTCCTGTCAGAAAGGTCACAGTTCGTAGTAATAAACGGAAAGCCATCGAGTAAAACAGAAGTAATATCCGGCGTTCCCCAAGGAAGTGTTATAGGCCCTCTATTGTTCCTGATCTATATTAACGACTTAGGAGACAATCTGAATACCTCTGTCAGATTGTTTGCAGATGATGCTGTCATTTACCGTCTTGTAAAGTCATCAGATAAGTAGAGTAAATCGTGTTTGCAAAATGATTTACATAAGATATCTGTATGGTGCGAAAACTGGCAATTGACCCTGAATAAGGAAAAGTGTGATGTTGTTCACATGAGTACTAAAAGAAATCAGCTAAATGTCGATTACGCGATAAGTCACACAAATCTGAAGGCTGTAAATTCAACTAAATACTTAGGGATTACGATTACAAATAACCTACATTGGAACGATCATACAGATAATATTGTGGGTAGACCAAACCAAAGACTGCGATTCATTGGCAGAACACTTAGAAGGTGCAACAGGTCTACCAAAGAGACTGCTTACACCGTGCTTGTCCGCCCTATTCTGGAGTACTGCTGTGCGACGTGGGATCCGCATCAGGTGGTACTGACGGATGACATCGAAAAAGCACAAAGAAGGGCACCTCGTTTAGTATTATCACGAAATAGGGGAGATAGTGTCACAGACATGCTACGTGAATTGGAGTGGTAATCATTAAAACAAAGGCGTTTTTCGTTGCGACGGGATCTTCTCATGAAATTTTAATCACGAGTTTTCTCCTCCGATTGCGAAAACATTGTTGGCACCCACCTACATATGGAGAAATTATCATTACGATAAAATAAGAGAAATCAAGGCTCGCACAGAAAGAAAGAAGAGTGGAACGGTAGAGAGACATCTTGAAGGTGGTTCATCGAACCCTCTTTATTGTGAATAGCAGAGTAATCACGTAGATGTAGATAGAAATGGAAGTGCCGTGTGGCTAGGGCCTCCCGGCGGGTAGACCGTTCGCCTGGTGCAAGTCGATGGGGATGAAATGATGATGATTAGGACAACACAACACCCAGTCCCTGATCGGAGAAAATCTCCGGCCCAGCCGGGAATCGAACCCGGGCCGTTAGGTATGACATTCCGTCGCGCTGACCACTCAACAACCAGGGGCGGACTATTGTCAGATAAATGAACACCATAGAGAAAGGTACTAAACATCAGTATCAACCGTATACGTAATAGTCCTCAGCAAATAACATGAGGCTGGTGAGATCTAAACTGAATAAATAAAGATGTTAATCCTCTCCATTGTCTACATAAATTGTTTTTATCGAAAATTCATCATTCATACAAGTAGTCCAAAACCAGGAGTTGCACACTAAATGAAGGGTTTATTACACAATCCTTGATGCCTCTTTCTTTTGGGAGGTATAAAGTAAACAGTTTTTGTATGTTTGTGAATATTACAATTTTTCAAATGCACAATAAAACTATTATCAACTTATTTTGACATTACAGAAAGCAAGATCGATATGTATTTTAAAAAAAGTCTTACACTGTCTTTTTCACAGACTACTCTTCATCTGCAATAGCAATATTTGAAATTATTACTACCTACATACAAACTGCAGAAGGGCAAAGCAGGAATGGTAGGAGGAGAGATACAAAAATTTGTAATCATGCATTCCTATAGGAAAAACACATTGAAGCGCCAAAGAAACTGGTGTAGGTATGCATAGTCAAATACAGAGATACGTAAAGAGGCAGAATACGACGCTGCGGTTCGCAACGCCCGTATAAGACAAGTGTCTGGCGCAGTTGTTAGGTAGCTTACTGCTGTAATAATGGCGGGTTATCAAGATTTAAGTGAGTTTGAAATTTGTGTTACAGTCGGCGCACGAGCGATCGTACACAGCATCTCCCAGGTAGGGGTGAAGTGTGGATTTTCCTGTGCAACTATTTCATGAGTGTATCGTGAATCCAGTGAAACATCAAATCTCCGACATCGCCGCAGCCGGAGAAAGATTCTGCAAGAACGGGACCAACGACGACTCAAAAGAATCGTTCAACGTGACAGAAGTGCAACCCTTTCGAAATTGCTACAGATTTCAATGCTGCGCCAGCAACAAGTATCAGCGTGCGAACCGTTCAGCGAAACATCTTCGATATGGGCGTTTGGAGCCGAAGGCCCACTCGTGTACCCTTGATGACTGCACGACACAAAGCTTTACGCCTCGCCTGGGCCCCTCAACACCGACATTGGAGTGTTGGTGACTGGAAACATGTTGCCTGATCGCATGAGTTTAGTTTCAAACTGTATCGAGGGGATGGACGTGTACAAATATGGAGGCAACATCATGAATCTATGGACCCTGCATGTCAGCGGGGCACTGTTCAAGCTGGTGGAGGCTCTATAATGGTGTGCAACTAGAGTGATATAATGGTGTGGGGCGTGTGCAACTAGAGTGATATGCGACCCCTTATACGTCTAGATACGACTCTTACAGGTGACACGTAAGTAAGCATCCTGTCTGATCACCTGCATCCATTCATATCCATTGCGCATTGCGACGGACTTGGACGATTCCAGCAGGACAATGCGACACCCCATACGTCCAGAATTGCTACAGAGTGGCTCCAGAAACACACTTATGAGTTTAAACACTTCCCTTGGCCGCTAGACTTCCCAGACATGATCATTATTGAGCGTATCTGGGATGCCATGCAACGTGCTGTTCAGAGGAGACCTCCACCCCTTCGTACTCTTACGGATTTGAGTCATGGTGTCAGTTTGCCATCAGCACTACTTCAGACATTAGTTGAATCATGTCACGTCATGTTGCAGCACTTCTGCGTGTTCGCGGGGGGCTCTACACGGTATTAGGCAGGTGTACCACTTTCCTTAGGTCTTCAGTGTAAATGTAGCATACAGGAGATTTAAATAAACGCTTGGACGAAAGCGAAGGTGCTGTAAATACATGAAGAGCTCCCTGTCAGTTAGCAAGCCAGTGCCAAGCGAAGAAAAGCCTGAAGGTAGCGGACGATATATGGAAGGCTATTGAATGAGAAGGAAAAGTAGGTACACTGCTGGCCATTAAAATTGCTACACCACGAAGATGACGTGCTACAGACGCGAAATTTAACCGACAGGAAGAAGATGCTGTGATATGCAAATGATTTGCTTTTCAGAGCATTCACACAAGGTTAGCGTCGGTGGCAACACCTACAACGTGCTGACATGAGGAACGTTTCCAACCGATTTCTCATACACAAGCAGCAGTTGACCGGCGTTGCCTGGAGAACGTTGTTGTGATGCTGCGTGTAAGGAGGATAAATGCGTACCATCACGTTTCCGACTTTGATAAAGGTGGGATTGTATCCTATCGCGAATGCGTTTTATCGTATCAAGACATTGTTGCTCGCGTTGGCCGACATCCAATGCCTGTTAGCAGAATATGAAGGGTAATACGGAACGCCGTGCTGGATCCCAACGGTCTCGTATCACTAGCAGTTGAGATGACAGGCATCTTATCCGCATGGCTGTAACGGATCGTGCAGCCACGTCTCGATCCCTGAGTCAACAGATGGGGACGTTTGCAAGACAAAAACCATCTGCCCGAACAGTTCGACGACGTTTGCAGCAGCATGGACTATCAGCTCGGAGACTGTGGCTGCGGTTACACTTGACACTGCATCACAGACAGGAGCGCCTGCCGTGGTGTACTCAACGACGAACCTGGGCGCACGAACGGCAAAACGCCATTTTTTCGGATGAATCCAGGTTCTGTTTCCAGCATCATGATGGTTGCATCCGTGTTTGGCGACATCGCGGTGAACGGACATTGGAAGCGGGTATTCGTCATCGCCATACTGGCGTATCACCCGGCGTGATGGCATGGGTTGCCATTGGTTACACGTATCGGTCACCTATTGTTCGCATTGACGGCACTTTGAACAGTGGACGTTACATTTCAGATGCGTTACGACCCGTGGCTCTACCCTTCATTCGATCCCAGCGAAACCCTACGTTTCAGCCGGATAATGCACGACCGCATGTTGCAGGTCCTGTACGGGCCTTTCTGGATACAGAAAATGTTAGACTGCTGCCTTGGCCAGCACATTCTCCAGATCTCTCACCAACTGAAAACGTCTGCCCAACAGTGGCCGAGCAACTGGCTCGTCACAATTCGCCAGTCACTACTCTTGATGAACTGTGGTATCGTGTTGGAGCTGCATGGGCAGCTGTACCTGTACACGCCATCCAAGCTGTGTTTGACTCAATGCCCAGGCGTATCAAGGCTGTTATTACGGCCAGAGGTGGTTGTTCTTGGCACTGATTTCTCAGGATCTATGCACCAAAATTACGTGGAAATGTAATCACATGACAGTTTTAATATAATGTATTTGTCCAATGAATACCAGTATATCATCTGCATTTCTTCTTGATGTTGTAATTTTAATGGCCAGTAGTGTAGAAATAAGATGATGGAAAAGAAGCTGCGAGAAAAGTTTTATAAATCACTGATAGTCCTAGTAAAGTTACCGCCATGATTGGGAAACAATTTTTGTCAAATTTTAATAGTTTTTGGTATTGCATAACATCAGTAATTATGTTGGAAGGACGACACATTCGAACATTTTACAGGCAGCACCCAGAAACAGAGCGGAAAGTTTCAGTCAGTCCTAAATGAAACGTATGAAATGTGTTCGCTATTGCGAACACAGACAACCATCAGCTGTGTAATGGAATGCTGATAATGAAAATTTGTTCCGGAGTGGATCTCGATCCTCGATTTATCACTTATATCGAGCGGCCGCCTTGCTATTTGGCTACTGCATCGCGATTCAGAGCCAGAACAAAACTCGCAGACTTCGTCATCCACATGTTTGCAACCTGTGCACGTACATGCATTATCCCATGTTCCATTACACGGGAGACATTTTTACCTGAAAGTCGCTTGCCCGGAGTCGGCGGTTAAATATAATACACTCCTAGAAATGGAAAAAAGAACACATTGACACCGGTGTGTCAGACCCACCATACTTGCTCCGGACACTGCGAGAGGGCTGTACAAGCAATGATCACACGCACGGCACAGCGGACACACCAGGAACCGCGGTGTTGGCCGTCGAATGGCGCTAGCTGCGCAGCATTTGTGCACCGCCGCCGTCAGTGTCAGCCAGTTTTCCGTGGCATACGGAGCTCCATCGCAGTCTTTAACACTGGTAGCATGCCGCGACAGCGTGGACGTGAACCGTATGTGCAGTTGACGGACTTTGAGCGAGGACGTATAGTGGGCATGCGGGAGGCCGGGTGGACGTACCGCCGAATTGCTCAACACGTGGGGCGTGAGGTCTCCACAGTACATCGATGTTGTCGCCAGTGGTCGGCGGAAGGTGCACGTGCCCGTCGACCTGGGACTGGACCGCAGCGACGCAAGGATGCACGCCAAGACCGTAGGATCCTACGCAGTGCCGTAGGGGACCGCACCGCTACTTCCCAGCAAATTAGGGACACTGTTGCTCCTGGGGTATCGGCGAGGACCATTCGCAACCGTCTCCATGAAGCTGGGCTACGGTCCCGCACACCGTTTGGCCGTCTTCCGCTCACGCCCCAACATCGTGCAGCCCGCCTCCAATGGTGTCGCGACAGGCGTGAATGGAGGGACGCATGGAGACGTGTCGTCTTCAGCGGTGAGAGTCGCTTCTGCCTTGGTGCCAATGATGGTCGTATGCGTGTTTGGCGCCGTGCAGGTGAGCGCCACAATCAGGACTGCATACGACCGAGGCACACAGGGCCAACACCCGGCATCATGGTGTGGGGAGCGATCTCCTACACTGACCGTACACCACTGGTGATCGTCGAGGGGACACTGAATAGTGCACGGTAGATCCAAACCGTCATAGAACCCATCGTTCTACCATTCCTAGACCGGCAAGGGAACTTGCTGTTCCAACAGGACAATGCACGTCCGCATATATCCCGTGCCACCCAACGTGCTCTAGAAGGTGTAAGTCAACTACCCTGGCCAGCAAGATCTCCGGATCTGTCCCCCATTGAGCATGTTTGGGACTGGATGAAGCGTCGTCTCACGCGGTCTGCACGTCCAGCACGAACGCTGGTCCAACTGAGGCGCCAGGTGGAAATGGCATGGCAAGCCGTTCCACAGGACTGCATCCAGCATCTCTACGATCGTCTCCATGGGAGAATAGCAGCCTGCGTTGCTGCGAAAGGTGGATATACACTGTACTAGTGCCGACATTGTGCATGCTCTGTTGCCTGTGTCTATGTGCCTGTGGTTCTGTCAGTGTGATCATGTGATGTATCTGACCCCAGGAATGTGTCAATAAAGTTTCGCCTTCCTGGGACAATGAATTCACGGTGTTCTTATTTCAATTTCCAGGAGTGTATTTCAGTGCCTCTGTTATTCCGAGTCATGTTGTTCAGCTCCTTCGGACATGCATGTATGTTTGACGATACATGGAAGTGAGGGTCTAGTAGGGAATCGTATTCGGACAGCGCTCGCAATAAGCAGGATATCCGGGTTCGATTCCTGGCCCGGCAAAAATTCTCATTGTCATTCCATTATCTAGCTGATGGTAGTCCATATTCGCAACTGGGAACACATTTCATAAGTTTCTTTTAGGGCTGAATGAAGCTTACCGCTCTATTTCTGGGCGCTTTGTGTAAAATGTTCGAATGGGTACTTCTTGGCACATAATTCTACATCTTCATCTACATCTCCAGGGATACTCTGCAAATCACATTTAAGTACCTGGCAGAGGGTTCATCGAACCACCTTCGCAATTCTCTATTATTCCAATTTCGTATAGCACGTGGAAAGAATGAACACGTATATCTTTCCGTACGAACTCTGATTTCCCTTATTCGGTCGGTGGCAACGAAATATTTTCGCATTCGGATTGGTGATTGGAATTTCGTGAGAAGATTCCATCGCAACGAAAAACGCCTTTCTTTTAATGATGTCCAGCCCAAATCTTGTGTCCGCAGCTCGTGGTCGTTCTCGCTTCCCGCGACCGGGTCCCCGGGTTCGATTCCCGGCGGGGTCAGGGATTTTCTCTGCCTCGTGCTGACTGGGTGTTGCATTAGTTAGGTTTAAGTAGTTCTAAGTTCTAGGGGACTGATGACCATAGATGTTAAGTCCATAGTGCTCAGAGCCATTTTGAACCCAAATCCTGTATCATTTCTGTGACACACTGTCCCGTATTTCGTGATAATACAAAACGTGCTGCCTTTCTTTGAACTTTTTCGATGCACTCCGTCAGTCCTCTCTGGTAAGGATCCCAACTGATGTTGTGCAATATCAAGTTATTAAAATTTGGTAAAAACTTTTGCCTAATAATGGCGGAAACTTTACAAGGACTATCAGTGATTTGTCAAACTCTTCTCGCTCTTTCTTTTTGTCAGAGGCATTACTTTAGGGAGGGGTGTGTCAACTGCTCACAGAACTGTATCGTTGATTGATAGATTCCTCATTATTCTTAACAGATATTCTTGGCTATAGTTGACTCTGCACGTCAAAATATAAATGGGACTACATTTCCCATTTTTATTGTAAACTCCCTTCTGAAAGAAAATATGTGATGACAGTTAGCTGGTTCATAGTCATAACTACGGGAGTATTACTAAATTTGCAATCAAAAGTATAATGAGACTAAGTCCGACTATTCCAGTCTTTTCAAGATGTCAGAGAAGAGATAGCTCTGTAACAGTTTAGCAACAGTTTCCGTGCAGCGCGGATGCTACGTTTGATGGGCACAAAGTACTGTGCCTTGTGTCTGAGGCCAATCAGCGACTGCACGAACTGCCAATTAAGGCAGTTGCAGCAGCAGCAGGAACACCACGCAATGCAGTGCTGTCTGCTGTGTGGCGGGACTGGCTAGATCACCTGCTCGCAGGTGCAAACCCGGCGTGGTGCACAGGTTTTTCGTTACGACACCCGCTTAACACATCCGATGCTGCCTTGTGGTTAGCCACGGACGAATGTTAACGCGAGTTGTGATTGCACCTACGCTCCAGCCTGTCGTACTGGAACTCCTCTACAATGCACATTGACGGATGTGCAGAAAAAAGACAATAGCGTGGAGTCATGTTTACTAGCCTGACGTTGACACCACAGAACATATGGCCCACAACTGCCAGGCCTATGACCACAATCATCCAGCTCTGCTGCAACGTTTTAGCTCTTGGCTGTGCTCTGGCCACGTCTGAAAAAGAGTGCATATTGATTTAGCCGGACTATTCAGAGGAGCAAGATGGTTGCTAGATGCTGCTGCCCCTTCTAAA
Source organism: Schistocerca piceifrons (assembly GCF_021461385.2). Taxonomy (NCBI): domain Eukaryota; kingdom Metazoa; phylum Arthropoda; class Insecta; order Orthoptera; family Acrididae; genus Schistocerca; species Schistocerca piceifrons. The sequence goes on from NC_060146.1 coordinate 170,451,775, forward strand.
TTTCCACATGTGGCACAGGTGGCTACCCCCATTACAGCAGCTACCACCAGTGCATCGTTGCCCTCTCCATCACGTTTGAAATAGAGGGAGGAACTTCCGCCCGGTTTTCGACAACATTTCTCAATCCACAGCATCTGTGATTCAGTGTTTTTGTAAACACAACGGTACTGACCACTCGATCACCATTCCTTTCCATACAGTACGGAAGCCGAATTGGTAGTCTGGACCTTCGAAACGCAGATGCGCAAGATAACGATGACACCGGACTCTATGGAAGCACTCGCACGCTTCCTTGCAGCCTGCCGAAAGTTTACACGAGTTTACACCCTGTGGGCTAACGAGCATTTCGCTCTCATTTCAGTATATGGCCGAAACAGTCAGCCTTCACGAATTGTGAAACGAACCCTGTCGTCCAGGATCGGATGCCACAAAGGGCGCAGATTCGCCACGAAATGGGGAAACTCAAGGCGTCTATAGTCTATTGAGGCTTAAGCGCTGTAATGTGCGAGTGAGAGAGACATCTACATCTACATTTATACTCCGCAAGCCACCTGACGGTGTGTGGCGGAGGGCACTTTACGTGCCAATGTCATTACCTCTCTTTCATGTTCCAGTCGCGTATGTTTCACGGGAAGAACGACTGCCGGAATGCCTCCGTGCGCGCTCGAATCTCTCTAATTTTACATTCGTGATCTCCTCGGGAGGTATAAGTTGGGGGGAAGTAATATATTCGACACCTCATCCAGAAACGCACCCTCTCGCAACCTGGACAGCAAGCTACACCGCGATGCAGAGCGCCTCTCTTGCAGAGTCTGCCACTTGAGTTTGCGAAACATCTCCGTAACGCTATCACGCTTACCAAATAACCCTGTGACGAAACGCACCGCTCTTCTTTGGATATTCTCTATCTCCTCTGTCAACCCGACCTGGTACGGATCCCACACTGATGAGCAATACTCAGGTACAGGTCGAACGAGTGCTTTGTAAGCCACCTCCTTTGTTGATGGACTACATTTTCTAAGGACTCTCCCAATGAATCTCAACCTGGTACCCGACTTACCAACAATTAATGTTATATAATCATTCCACTTCAAATCGTTCAGCACGCATACTCCCAGATATTTTACAGAACTAACTGCTACCAGTGTTTGTTCCGCTATCATATAATCATGCAATAAAGGATCCTTCTTTCTATGTATTCGCAATACATTACATTTGTCTATGTTGAAGGTCAGTTGCCACTCCCTGCACCAAGTGCCTACCCGCTGCAGATCTTCCTGCATTTCGCTGCAAATTTCTAATGCTGTAACTTCTCTGTATACTACAGTATCATCTTCGAAAAGCCGCATGGAACTTCCGACACTATTTTCCAGCCGGCCGAAAGTTTACACGAGTTTACCCCACGCAATCTTTTCGACATGCTGCACCTGACTCAGCAAGTCCTCTTTCCACACACACGTACCCTTATCACACCGCGGTTCCCCATGTATGGGCTTGACGTTTGGACAGTACCCTGTGAGTTAACGAGCATTTTGCTCTCATTTAAGTATGTTGCCGAAACCCTGTCATCCAGGACGGGATGCCACAAAGGGCGTAGATTCACCACGAGATGGGGAAGTTCACAGACGTCTGTTGTCTTTTTGGGCTAAGCGCTGTAACGTGCGAGTCAGAGAGACGAGAACCCACGTCATAGGGAAACCCAGTGGAAGGCTTTTGTGGCCAAGGAGACGTAGCAGTGTTAAATATGGCGGACCTAAGATTAGCCATAATTCTGTAGTAATGTAGGGAGTCAAGCCACAGTAATTTTAATCTGCCATCCTCCATAAATTTTCGTGGTGATCCCAATAAAGAATATTGATCATGTCTATAATAGGTTAGGATTTACTGTTAAAGTGATATTAACAAGTTTTGTAACAAAGACCTGAATGCTAAAATCTGAACGCTTTGGTCGACATTAACGATCGACACTTCTTATAGAAGCGCATATTTATAATGACACAAGTTGTAAATATCAAATCTGTAACTTTATTTGTTTAAAAGATATAGTAAGTTTAAATTATCAGGATTTTCAGTTAAGTATCAGATCATCGTTTCCTCCACACAAAACACACTGTCGATGACAGCATGACACCTTATTGAATCATTAGGCAATAGAATATTTGTTGTAAAGTTTAGTGCATAATAGTTACTTTTGTTCTTTATTTATTTATCAGAAAGCACATTGGTGCAAGGCTACTGGCCGTGAAATTCAAAGTTAAGAAGGAAATTGTATTGGTTTTATGTAAAAGAATTTAACGTTTGTTGTGTGATGGATATTATTGTTACTTTATTTAGAACGTGAAAGTGGTCCAGCTTTGGTTATTTAAATATGTTAAAATGTAAAATAATGTAGAATAAGGTGTAGCCAATCAGATGGACAGCTGCGGGAAAGGGAACTGCGCTGGTCAGTTGAGCGAGGATGTTCGGCGCGCGGGAAACGCGGCCGGGGAGAGTGCTGGTGCGGAAGCGAAAGCGGACAGTTCGGAGGAAGACACCAAAGGGTACAGTTGGGATTGAGCTACGAAAGCAGACAGTCGGTCTTTAGGCGGTTAGGAAGTGAAACGACTTAGAAAATTTCGCGTTGTGAGGTATCGCGGGACTTAGTCTCTGAGCGGGGAGCAGCCGCGCGCCTTGTGAGAACTCTAACTTTTCGCGTAGATAACTTGTATTTCACGATGAGATTGTGAATGATCGACCTGTGTTAAATGGATATGTGTTCGAGTGTAACAGTAACTCTAAATACGACCAATTTCGCTATTATTTTGCTCTCTGAGTAAACATTATTCTAACCAAATCGCAACTGAGTGGCCTACATCATTTAAGGGTCGTTAATTTAGTTCCCGATATTATTATTACAGTTATTGTATTTTATATTAACTGGGTATTTCGCAAACTTGCCATCAGCCAGACAATTTAACCAAAGGGTCACAAGTGTCTAATTTAGGGCGTGTAATGCGACTCGACGAGTTTCAGCCAAGACATTTCGATGAAGAGGAGCCACCTGTGAGCCTGAACATCTTTAGGATGTTGGCTCGCAACCCCAATTGAACACAAGGCATCGTCGTCGGCAGAAGGTGGTGGAAAATGTTTAAGGTTGCGTGCAGCCAGGAGTTTACATTCAGGCATCAAAATCAGCTTTGGCCTCAACGAGACGTTCCCCCTTCCATGCAGCAGACGATTTGGCATTGCCCATGCCAAACCTGCCCACCAGCCTGCTTCACATCGCTACAACTTCCGCCACCATTGCAGGTTGTATCGTGGGATCAAAATCGGCAATCAGTGCAAACCAACAGACGTGGAACCACTTCCAACCTCTGCCACTTCCAGCTCTCACCAGCGCCCCCTCATCAAATAATCTGCTGAGGCGCCAAAGGAGCGTGAATCATTGTCCACATCCGTGCTACAGCCAGAATGCAGTGCCCTGCAGGCAGGACCGAATAGCAATCTAGAAACCATCGATCGACCACCAATTCTTTAAGCCCCTATTACACGATGCGACTAAACCGTACACCTATGCACTAGCGCCAAAAGCGTGCATATCTGTAACTACAGACTGGTTCACGTGGATCTATTACACCAACAACGCGTGATATACCTGGCGCAAACGCGCGAAACGCACATAGAACTGTCTCTTCTGAAGTCTACCGCGCAAAACGCAAGGGGGACTGGGTGACATATTGGAACGTCATTCGTCCAAATTATTTGTGTGAGCTCGGAGTTCATATTTAATAAGAAATTGTTTTATCATTACTTATTAATTGTTATTCTCTTATCTAGGTTACCACTCTTCTGAATTACAGACTCAACAGTTAGTTTTAATGTATATGTATTTGTACAGCATTTTGCACATGGAAGACCCACTTGTTTTTTTGAGCTATTGCCCTGGCAGTGACAGTAAATCTTCAGTTTAGGGGAGACGGACGACGAAAACGAAAAGCCTGAGTTCGTTGAATTCGACCCTGGCTGAAAAGGAGGGATGAAGGGAAGGGATTATATTGGCTGCTTATGAAAGAACTGAGGCTCGAAGATCCGCAAGAATTTCGAAACTTCGTGAGGATGGACATGGCCTGTTTCGAGAATCTGCAGTCTATGACAGAAGATAGAAGTAACACGTGTGACACAGTTATGAGGGAGGCTGTCTCACATTCTCGAAAGGAAGAATTAAATCATATGTTTATACGTTTTGTGCTCATACCAGCCCAGGTCACTAATAAAGTACCGATAAAAGCCCTGTTATGTTGCAGGCTGGTTCTGACATTACGTTTCCTGGCGACTTTCTACGCTATCACTGCCAGTTTCTGTTTTCTGGTATTCTGAAATAACGCAAGAGATGCAATCAAATCAAACATGAATTTTCGTAAGTAAGGCATTACGATACAAACAGAAAATCACCGTGTAACGTTATATGCATATTACTCAGAAAGAAACGACATACCTTATTATAATACAATGGGTCATATATACACCTTTCCTCGCTATATGCCTGAATTAAGAAGCTTGACGCCTCTTTGCACCATTTCATTTCTAGAATGCGAAGCAATCAGTAGAAAATATACTTTCACGAACAGCTTGCGTAAAAGAGTCTACCAGCAAAATTTTTTTTTCTGCATTTATGAAACCTACTTACCGAAAAAAAATGCGGAAAACTCCCCCATACGAAAATACCAAATGAGCCACTAGACACCTTGTGGTGTCACCGCCAGACACCACACTTGCTACGTGGTAGCCTTTAAATCGGCCGCGGTCCGGTAGTATACGTCGGACCCGCGTGTCGCCACTATCAGTGATTGCAGACCGAGCGCCGCCATACGGCAGGTCTAGAGAGACTTCCTAGCACTCGCCCCAGTTGTACAGCCGACTTTGCTAGCGATGGTTCACTGACAAAATACGCTCTCATTTGCCGAGACGATACTTAGCATAGCCTTCAGCTACGTCATTTGCTACGACCTAGCAAGGTGCCATTACCAGTTACTATTGATACTGAGTCATGTACAGTCAAGAGCGACGTTCATCATTAATGGATTAAAGTTAAGTATTCCACCAGCTACGTCCGTTTTATTCCTTGTCCTGTTCCAGACCTCACGCCAGCCTACGTGAGCTAAAACGCGTGCCTTTTCGGCTTCGTCTAGTACCCGGTGTTGGCTCTCCTGCCAACCCACAACGCACCTCACAATAACCAAGTAATAAGCAAAAAGCACTGCGGTACCCCCTTCTGCATATGCGCGAGTTATCGCTGCTAGTGCGCATGCGCAGATTGACAGCTGTTTAGAACTGCTCTCTATTCCGGCGCGCGGATAACGCGTCTCCTAATTTTCGTAGGTTCAACCTTTCTACCGCTAGATCGCTGTCGCGCTAGACCAGTGCCTTTCGCGGCTGATCGTCGTGTAATACGCACTTTAGACAGTGCCGCACCCGACCTGGAAGATCGTGACAAGGAAATACTATGGGAGCCTTTGTCACGGATTCCAGCACCTCTCTCCATTTCCTCTGTCAATCGGCACAGGCCGGGGCATTTTCGATCCTACATGCTGATTAAAGGGGTTTTACTCTCCAATCATTCAGGTTCCCAACCCAGCCTCAGTATCAATATGGAGGGAGGTCAGATATACTCGGGATTCATACCACGGACTCAGCTCGCTCCCGGGGATGGCACTATCGCACCACAGACATGTAAGATGGTTCCGTGCACTCGTGCGAGAGTGCATGTAAATACCACAGCAGCTCTAGTTATTCTTTGAAGCCTTCGGAGTACACCAATGGTTGCACAGTGATCGACCTTGTACATGTTCACAGTCTTCGATCGGATCACTCCCTCAACTATTTCCACACGCTTGCGATAACCTGCACTACTGAAGTATCCAAATATTGAACACTTCTACAATAAACAACGAGCATGTAGTTCATCCTATATATTTAAGAACACAATCAATTCAATATGAATGGCCTTCGTTTATCGTCAAAAGAAACAAGAAAGCAACTTTGTAACTCTTTCCTAACAGGGAAAGAAATTCACAATTACACGAAATTATTTGGAACAAGAAAAGGAAGGCTTTCACAGACAGAATTCGTTCTTTACTAGTAGACTATCAAATGTTTAATTCTACTCTCTCCTTGAGTGGAACACACTGGAACAGACTAACAAGTAAGTTATGGTCTGTACGAGTTCAGTTTCTACAGTCTTGCCAGGGGTGTCTGACAGAATACCAATAGGCCCGTGAGCAGGTTCCGGGGTCACTTAGAGGCGACGGCGGCGTCGGCGTCGGTTGGTGGTGCTGGATCTAGAGTAGACTTCCTCTCTAGGCTGCCTGCGTCGTAACTACCGTGATCGTTCTTTTTTTTCCTTTATTGTTTTTGGTCCCCCAACTGGGGCGGGCTGGCAGCAGCATATGTGCCGCTCTTCAGCCGAAAGACAGTAATTATATAAAGAAGACATTTACAATAACGGAATGGAGAAAATATAGCGTACATAGATATAAAAAAGAATGGGGAACAGTACGGAAGAGAACAGACAAAGAAGGAGGGACTGTGAATTGGAGATAAAAATCGTAAAAAATTAGCGCACACAAAGCAAAACCACACACTGGATCATAAAAGCATCGATGGACAGTGTAGCACATAACAATCACTAATAAAACACTATGTACAAGTCCAGCACACAATTAAAATCACAGCACTTGAGGCACAGGAGAACAGCACCAAAACACAACGCTGACATAGTACACTGAGGACGACGAGGATGTGCCAGGGGCATACATACGAGGGAGGAGGGAAATCATGAGGGAGGGGAGGAGAGGAGGGAAGAAGGGAGGGAGGATTGGAGAGGGGGAGATGGGTGGGGGCACGTCGAAGAGGGCTGGGGAGGGAAGGACATGGGAGAGACACAGTTGAGGAAGGGGTACAGGGACTCATGGGGGGAAAGGAGGAAAATATGCTCTGGGAGAAGTAGGAGAGAGGAAAAGGAGGGCCCTGGGGAGGTGAGGGAACAAGGCCAGGCTACAGATGGAAGGAAAGGTTGACGTCATGGTGAAGTTCAACATCCGGGAGGGGAAGGTGCTGGAAGTTGCCCTGATGAAGGTGATGGAGGGTATGAAGGTGGAGAGAGGCAGGGATACAGAGATAGAAACACGGCAAAGGGTGGGGTGGAGAGGATGGAGGAAATCAGGGAGTGGGGGGGGGGGGGATCAAGCCTGCAGATAATGTAAAGGATACAGAGATGTTGGAGGAAAAGGAGGAGGTGGGGGGAGGGGATGAGGTCATACAGGTGTGGGGGAAGGAAGGCGGATACGGAAGCCAAGGCGGAGCACATGGCATTCGAGGATTTGGAGGGCCTTGTAAAAGTGTGCGTGTGGGGGGGGGGGGGGGCGGGTGGACGGAGATCCAGTTAAAAACGCTGGCACAACAGAGGATAGGACAGATGAGGGATTTGGAGATGTGGAGGATGGTAGAAGGGTGCAATCCCCATGTCCGGCCAGATAGAAGTTTCAGGAGGCGGAGGCGGGAATGGACTTTCTGCTGGGAAGGGGGAGAGGGGTCAGGAGGTGAGGGGTACGTGATCGTCACGGACGCGGTCCTAAATACCCGCAAGATGGAGGTACCCTTCCTCCTGATTGGTTGCCCGTGAGACTGGCGGATGCAGCAAAAGTTTCGTGGTATGAGGGACCTCTCTTGCTGATTTGCGCGCCCTCCGTTCTTTGGTCCGGTGTACGCGCCGCACGTCGCGCTGCAAGTGACGCAGTCGGCACATCGAGTAGTCGCAGGGGCTGTGCCGGCAACCAGCCCGACAGCGGTGTGTTGCAGTGTGGCATCGCTGCTTACGGCTTTTGCGACACGCCAACTATGCTGTGGAGTTTGCTTCCGGCTTCACTCCTTCACTCTGTAACCTCCAAAAGTCTCTGTATCGTAGCCAGCGTAAAAGATCAAGAACTGTGTTCTCTCTACTCTAAGCAGGGTGGAAAACAACTCATTTCGATGGACAATAAACAGTAATCTCTTTTCCTTCGCTTTTGCGCATCGGGAATGGCTCTTTTGTTACATTTGAGGACGATGATTAGTTACAATAATCAGTATTGGTGAAGGAAACAATTTTGTCTTGGAATGAAGACCGGAGAAAATACTTTTTTAGATATTATGGCATAAGGAGGAAGAAACTACGTCAGTATGTTACACGTTAGTGAATAACAAAATCCAACGTCAGTACATTACCGATGAGTGATGAAAAAATTCTTGGAATGGCTCTACCTGTCAAAGCTTTCGTAACCACTGCGGTTCCTATTTCTGTATCCGTAGACGTCAGTAAAAGTTGTAAGACACTAGGCGTCAGTATTTTGTGACATCTTACAATTCTGACAACAACAATGGTTCAAATGGCTCTAGGCACCATGGGACTTGTGAGGTCACCAGTCCCCTAGACTTAGAACTACTTAAACCTAACCAACCTAAGGACACCACACACATCCATGCCCGAGGCAGGATTCGAACCTGCGACCGTAGCAGCAGCGTAGTTCCGGACTGAAGCGCCTAGATCCGCTCGCCCACAGCGGCCGGCAACAACAATGCTAAGCGCAGCAATGTGATAGCTATTGTACAGTAAAAATAGTGTCATGATGTCCGTTAGAATATGGGTGAAAAGCAATTCCAGGTCCATATCGGAACTTATGCTTTATTCTTCTTGTTACTCGAATATTTCAGGGGTCTTTAATTCCATATCTGTTACATGTTTCTAGATGCTCAATTCGAGGCGCAAACGATATGTGCTGTACCAGTACCGCACCAGGAAACCGTAGCTTTTGTTAGCCAGCAAGAAAACTCCAACAAATAGTACTGCAGTATTGCTGCTATCAGCTTCTGACTTGAGTGTATAGCTTTACAAAATAATATGGTTTCGAAGTATAAATCGTTACAGTCATCCATGGACAATGTTTTGTTATTTATTTATTATTTATAGAAGAGCAAGGCGGTATAGTGTCGATGGGTGTCCAAAATTACTTGTTATGTGATATAATTCCAGTTATCTGTTGTCTGCTATATTAAGTAGATCAGTTCAATGTACAAAGGTGACAACCGGTTGCCTCTTCTATACCGGAATATCTTTGCGGCATTAAGTAAATTCACCTCACATGTCAATTATGTTTCATTCCACACATTATACTTTCAATAAAATCTTCCTTTTGCCCATAATTTTTTGATTTATTTTGTGCGAAACATATTAAACGCATTTATTTGGATGGATATCGGTCAATGAATCATGTTTACACATCCAGTTCTCACTTTTGCGGAAGCACCACATCACTCTATCGGTAACTGCAAGTCTGCAAGACACACAGTTCGTAGTGGCATAATATATTTTAGTTTCACAAATCCCTCGCACCTGATATGTGATGATTTGCGTAAGTTTTATTACAGCACATACCGTAGTTACTGTTAGAGTGTAAACATCACAGATTGTCTGACCACCCGCGCACAGGCGATAGAATGCATGTAAAAAGCTATATTGTAATTAATATTAAATTATCAATACAGTAACATTAAATCATCAAGTATCTCAAAGAGACAGCGCAATGAAGGTTTTACAGAAAGAAAATAATCAATATGCTGAAAATTAATGTGAACGTAACAGAAAATGATTTTCAGAGTTCTATGTTCTATGGAAAAGGCAGTTATTGTTATATTTAAATATCATCCACATCGTATCCTTATTTTAATTCTGTGAGGGACGACAAAGGACTCGGAACATGAAATGGTCGGATCGCAGAATGCCTTGAACAAAGGTAATAGAATGTGGTAGAATGAAATCAGCCTATGCTAAAGTTTACTTGCAGCTATTAGCACGGAATGTAAATTTAAGCATTAGGAGGTCTTTTTTGAAGACATTAGTCTGGTGTGTTGCCCAATTCGGAACTGAAATGTGCACGAAAAACATTTCCGACAAGAAGAGAGTATAAGCTTTTGAAACGTAGTGCTACAGAAGAATGCTGAAGATTAGCTGAGTGGATCTGCTAACTGACGAAGACGTACTAAATCGATTTGGGCAGACAAGAAATTTATGGCGCAACTTTACTAAACGTAGAGATCTGTTGATAACAAACGTCCTGAGGCACAAAGGAATAATGAATATGGTAATGGCAGGAAGTGTGGGGTGAGAATTGGAGAGACACGATAGCTTGACTACTGTAGTCAGATTCAAATGGATGTGGGCTCCTGGAGTTACACTGAGGTGGACAGACTTGCAGAGGACACGCAGGTTTGCAGTGCTGCAGCAGACCAGTCCGCGGGCTGGAGACAATAACAGCGCCACAGATTTCAATTTGCCAAGCTGGCTCGATCACATTTCCGCAAATAGTGTTTAGGTCTGTTGATAACGCTAAAAAAAAAAATCGGGAATCCGATATATCGACATTTGAAAATTGTTATGGCCCCAAATATAACTAAAAAAAGGATCGATATGTCCATATTTCGACAGATAAAATATCGACGTACCTACATATGGCCTGCACATTGTACATACGAGTTCACTATCAGTTTTAGAGCTGTATACTTAAGTATTAATTTATTATTAGATAGTCTGTACATCAACAAGCTAGCATTCTGCCTATCCCGATTAGAGCAAGAACTGGAAGCAAAATAATGCACGATCACACTTGACGATAGCCACTTTGCTAACAGTGGTAACAGTATGTAAGTGGCACATAAAAAATGTGTCTGTTGTTCTGTTTCGTCATGTATCGGATTTGTCCTGCTTCAAATGGTTCAAATGGCTCTATGGGACTTAACATCTGAGGTCATCAGTCCCCTAGACTTCGAACTACTTAAACCTGACTAACCTAAGGACATCACACACATCCATGTCCGAGGCAGGATTTGAACCTGTGACCGTAGTAGCAGCGCGTTTCCGGACTGAAGCGCCTAGAACCGCTCGGCCACAACGGACTGCGGATTCGTCCAGAACACTTCATGCCGACTTCCTTCTTTTTCATTTCTGCTAACGCCAGTGACCTCGCAGCTGTAATGTCAAGAGTGCGTGGTGAGCCTAACACGTGTCCACCCACCGCAAAGAACTATCTTGTCATTTAGAGTTTTGTTCATTATTTTAAGCAACTGTTTCTGAAAAATACCGATTTGAAGAAATAGCACATTAGTTGTGTTAAAAAAAATTTCAACGCCACTGGTGTACAATTTGTTCACATCAGAAATCTTGCTATTCTATTCACCTTCCCCCCACCCCCCTCACCAATGCAGTCGGACTACTTCTTTAGTGCCACACATACTTGACTGACACAGTCAAAAGTGAAAGACTGGACGTGATGAAAGCTCAAAAAGCAGTAAAACTCTTTTACACAGTAAAAGTAAAGTTATGATCTACTACAATTTCAAAAGAACGACTTCAAATATTTACCGAAAATTGTGAAAAAATATAATATAAAAAATTTCGGCTCTCTGAATTGCCATTTATCTATCTATATACAGCGTAAGGAGTACTGACGATGCATACCGATAGTTTTTGGATAAAATATCGATATAGCTATATTTTATCAACAGTCCATTAGTGATAATAAAGTAATAAAACTAACATTGTTCAAATAAATTTATGTTTGAGTCTGATTTTCAGTCAAAAATAACGAATTCGTAATGACTTTTGACTTCTAACTGATTTTTGTAGACGCCGTTAACTTGAAATAGAAACGTTTTGGACGGTAGCGGAAGTTAACGTTAAGCTGTCGAAAGAACCAGACGAGCGCCAGCAGATGTTTTTTTTTCTATATTTTCAGCTCGATAATATGCCGGAATTTTAGGTTGTGGTTCAAGGGTACTTTTGTTTAAGAAATGTTATGTGCTTATAAAACCGATAGTGTTTCTTTACTCTAATTACATAACATCCAAAAACAAAGTAGTTCGACAAAAGGTGAACTCTAGAGCGTTCAACGCTGGATAAAGCTACAGATCGAAATGAAAAAATTTTTATTAATGTGTTGATGGTCGTTACTGAAAATGGTTCAAATGGCTCCAAGCACTATGGGACTTAACATCTGAGGTCATCAGTCCCCTAGAACTACTTAAGTCTAACTAACCTAAGGACATCACACACATCCATGCCCGTGGCAGGATTCAAACCTGTGACCGTAGCGGTCGCGCGGTTCCGGACTGAAGCGCCCAGAACCGCTCGGCCACCGCGGCCGGCGTCGTTACTGAACTAGTGGAGTTCTCCAGCTACATTTTGCCATGAAAGCCAGTCAGAAATGATTAACAGTGCCATACTTCCAGCATGTGATAATACCCAATGAAAACTTTCACACTGGCAAGGGACACAAATGATTGTAAAGAGTGGAAAACAGAACGAATCATGCAGGGCAGAGTTACTGCAACGTGCTACGTTTTTCACACTAAGTAGTCCTAATATAGAAGTTGAATACAATTTTTTTTAACCGTTGCTAAGTGTTGGCATTCAGTTCGTTTGTGCTGCAGCCTTTTCGTGAAATTAAAAAAAGAATACTACTGAAAATTGGGTTTCTTTACAGGTGTGAATCGTGTTCCCAGATACAACGTGATCATGCGCCTAGAAAAAAAAATCGATTGAATTTTAAACACTTTGAAATAGAGAAAATATTGTCAATTTTATTCAAATAGTTCAAATGGCTCTGAGCACTATGGGACTTAACATCTGAGGTCATCAGTCCCCTAGAACTTAGAACTACTTAAACCTAACTAACCTAAGGACACCACACACATCCATGCCCGTGGCAGGATTCAAACCTGCGACCGTAGCGGTCGCGTGGTTCCAGGCTGTGGCCCCTAGAACCGCTCGGCCACCCCGGCCGGCGGCAGTTTTGTTACTCTTCTACATATCAATAATTATTGATTATGTATTCCCAGAAACCAGTTACAAATTAAATACATATTAAACTGAAGCTATTTTGAAAGTATTGCAAATTTCCATTTTCAACACAGGTAGAAGTGTAAGAACATTAACGAAAGTGCGTTAATTTGCAAATATTACGTATTTCCAGGTAAAAGACCTTCTTTTGTTGCAAGAAGCAAGCCAGTGCACGAACGATAAAGTTAGCTCAAGCGTCCACAGGTGACATAAGTAGTTTATGAAATATGTAGAATTTTACTTGCCACAAAATTCTGTAACTGGAGAATTAAGAATATTTTCCAAATAGCTTTAGTGAATACATCAGCATTTACATATTTTGCGCTAGAAATATTTGCAAATGCTGCAGAAAACGCAACCTCATGTTTTGCAAAAGCAACAAACACAGCAAAAGGCGGGAACTGCTCATGGCGATCTATGATTCTGAAGTCAGTCACTAGTCTGAGAAAAAAAAATCTGAAGTTTCTAGGTAGACTATGCTCTTCGTAAGACATTGTGCCTCAGTGTCAATGAGGTCTGCTCACTTACATTGAGAAGGCCGTCCCAGCCGGCGATGATCGCGTTTTCTCCCACGAAGGTGTCGTTGACCTCGAGAGGTGAAGGTGGCGCCACGAGGCCGATGAAACCTTGAGAACAAAATGCCACAAACCATCAAATCACATTGAAGATACGTCATATTTGGAGTCTCTTAATGTAGAATGCACTATCAAACTAAGGACATTAAATGAAATACTACAGCTTCGAAATCAGCATGTTAGCTTAATATCTACATAGCTACTCTGCAAATCACATTTAAGTGCCTGGCAGAGGGTTCATCAAACCACCTTCACAATTCTCTATTATTCCAATCTCGTATAGCGCGCGGGAAGAATGAACGCCTATATCTTTCCGTACGAGCTCTGACTTCCCTTATTTTATCTTTATCATCGTTCCTCCCTATGTAAGTCGGTGCCAACAAAATATTTTCGTATTCAGAGGAGAAAATTGGTGATTGGAATTTCGTGAGAAGATTCCGTCGCAACGAAAAACGCCTTTCTTTTAGTAATGTCCATCCCAAATCCTGTGTCATTTCTGTGACACTCTCTCCCATATTCCGCGATAATACAAAACGTGCTGCCTTTCTTTGAAGTTTTTCGATGTACTCCGTCAGTCCTATCTGGTAAGGATCCCACACCGTGCAGCAGTATTCTAAAAGAGGACGGACAAGCGTAGCGTAGGCAGTCTCCTTAGTAGGTCTGTTACATTTTCTAAGTGTCCTGCCAATAAAACATAGTCTTTGGTTAGCCTTCCCCACAAAATATTCCATGAGTTCCTTCTAATTTAAGTTGTTCGTAATTGTAATACCTAGGTATTTAGTTGAATTTACAGCTTTTAGATTAGACTGATTTATCGTGTAACCGAAGTTTAACGAGTTCCTTTTGGCACTCATGTGGATGACGTCCCACTTTTCGTTATTTAGGGTCAACTGCCACTTGTCGCACCATTCAGATGTCTTTTCTAAATCGTTTTGCAGTTTGTTTTGGTCTTCTGATGACTTTATTAGTCGATAAACGGACAGCGTCATCTGCAAACAACCTAAGAAGGCTGCTCAGATTTCTCCCGAATCGTTTACACAGATAAGGAACAGCAAAGGGCCTATAACACTACCTTGGGGAACGCCTGAAATCCCTTCTGTTTCACTCGACATTTCCTAATATGTATTGCTGTGAGATGGTATAACACAGGCGGCTGCAGAATAATAGCGCCAGATGCTTCAAGGCAGATGCCAACTGTTCCACGAAATCCTACTAAAAAATAGCTCGTTTTTATTGAATGATAAACTCTGAAATCTCTGGAATGCACTGCGCCCCTAAATACCACACCCACTGTCAGGCCATACTTTCATCTGACAACTGCAGTGGTTACGTATTTCTTTTTCTTCCCTTTTCATCTTACTCTTTACCGTGTTAGTAGTAAAGGAAGAGAGTTGAGTACGAATAAATATTAGTATACGAAATAAGAGTTTGTATTCTTTTTTTTTCTAATATGAATGAGATGAGGTGTGGTGATTTACGTTAATTCTGTGAAGAAAAAAGTCTGCAAAACGATTACAATATTTGCCAATAGAGCGCAGCTTCCGAGCCAGGAACGATACATACCACTGACAAACTCTCAGATAGAATCACACCAAATAATGAAAAATTCTAATATGAATACGTATGAGAGACGTCGTGTTTTTTAGGTCGGAAGACAATGAATCTTAGTAGGTCTTTTGTAAATATGATAGTCTGAAAGGGAAGAAATTCTGAAAGTAATTTGAGAATATGTCTGTCTTAAAAGCAACGAACTTTCGAAAAGGGTCTGGAAAACAAATTCAAGAACAGAATTGGCAGAAAGAAAAGGAACACTGGACATTGTAACTTAAGCTAACGTGTTATTTGAAATGAAACTAGAGAATCATTCATATCAATTGCTAAAAAAAAGTAGTTTTAGTTATTTAATTACTAGAGTTATTCCAGCTCAGTAATTCAGTGATGTATAATAAATGTTTAATTCCATCTGAATTTTGTTTAAATCAAAAGCTATGTCATAATCATAGTGCTAAGTGAATTGAAACTTCCCTTTCCATTTCCATTCACAAATTTAGTGCTCAGTGCACGAGTGTGATGAATAAATGTTTGGTTCAGCAGCCACAGATGATAAATGCACATGAGCTGCTACCAAACGTATGAACCAAGTGCTAGTGTCAGCATAATTCCATTCACAGGCAATACAATAAGGGATGGTGTTGACTGAGCATGATGTTTGATTATGGGACGCCAGCGACTGCAGACCGTCGCCAGGTGACCTGGACAGGCCAACTAGGGACTGAAGAGAAAAATTCAATGAACGATCACAAATTGTGATAAAGTGGCAGTCGTTAAGACCACAACGTTTGTGGGATTTCGTCATAAAACTGTCCGGAGAGCCGGTACTTTTAGATCTGATGATTGAGAAGAATATGATACAAGCTAGTTTCAGTTTTATTGTTATAAAAATAGAGAGACATTTATATTTTATTTATACATAAGTATTCAGACAACTTGAATACTGCCCAGTGTGTTCCATTTTCAGATGAAATGAGCAGTTGTTTAAAGCTGAACCGGTGGAGGTTGTAACACTTTCATGCCATTGTGCTCTTTGACCATTTATTATTGCATATATACTTGCTTTTATCTTTATGTAAATTTATATGTACACTGAAAGAGATAAGGGAGAGTTTGGATATGTTCACAAAAGGACAAGTAATTTAGGATAAACGCAATCACATTCACGTTCATGTATCAAGAAATACGTGTGAAAGTAGATTTTCACTGCTGAGGGCTACTATGAACTCTATTAAATAATCAGCAGAGAAGTCCTACCTCAACCACGAGCTACTGGCAAGACAAGAAACAATGAAGAAAAATAATCGCCACATGCTGGTAATTGTTCTATTCAGCAATATATATCTAATCAATGATTACGAAAGAAGTGAATTTAGATGCACTCTGAGTAACATTGGTTGAACATCTTGCTACACATACAAAGGAAACCCTGTCTCTTCCTCAAGGAAATTCAACTTAAAATTGGAATACTTCACACACATTATGTGAGTACTGAAGTGCAACTACTTAACGAGTAATTAGTCAAGGAATGTATGTAATCTGAACAAGTCCTCAAACCTCGAGGAATCCAATAAATTACACAACTTCACGACGACAAAATATAATACACCTGTACGGGTATTCACTCTACTCTGCAGATTTACATGTACAAAATGATAAAGAGAGAATTAAGTTTTGATATACTTTGAGCGACATGAGGTTAAGTACATAAGTACATCCTGGTTGATACGAAGAAAGTTCATCTGCTTCACGAGAAAAATCAGCTTCAATTTGATAATCTCGACAAAAATCACTTAAGCGCTGAATGTGCAAGTGTCTATTGAAAACTAAATAAGAAATAGACTCAGATACCATCACTACCCGTGTGTCACAGTAGCTGAACAAAGCCACCTACTTCCAAGTCCAAAAACTTATGAAAAACATAAAATTCAGTCCTGCACTTATTGCAAATTACATTTATTTTAGATACTGAGAACAGTTATTTCACTTACCTAAGTATATGGGAGTATGATGTTCCTTTGTGCTGCACAGTACATGGTTACCAACAATTTCCTTCCAAAAGCCCAAAAACAATGATAAATGCAACTCCAAAATTTCTCCTACCATAACTAACATGATTTCCTCCTAAACCTCAAAGGCTGAAATAAAGACGGTAGAATATTACTGACTAGCACAGTCCAATACCTCCATCTACAGACTGTCAGATGGACAATTGTTCTTACCAACACACAGCAGCAGAATGCTGTAGGAGACGAAACAGTAACATTTATGTCAAGTATCTTTTATAAAAGACGTTCCATAAAATATAAAAGTGCTACGGTATTTGATACAGATGAAGCGGAGGAAGTTCGTCGAGAGTCTTGCCGTGTGTTGACTAGAGGTGCACCAATGAAGAGTAACATCTCGCCCATGGAGAGGATAGCCCTCCGTAACTTACGAGTAGATGTGGATACAGTAGTCTTAAAATGTGACAAAGGAAACGCTACTGTCCTCATACCAAGGGATGACTGTATTAATAAGATCAATGTTTTATTATGTGACTCAACGTATCTCAGAATCGATAAGGATCCCACTAGCCGAGTGGTGCGAAAAATAGGAGAACTTTTATCAAATAGTTCTTACCGAAGGAGGTCATCAAGAGACTGAAACCAAACAGTTCAGTTCCACCTAGGCTATATGGACTGCCTAAGATCCACAAGGAAAATGTGCCGTTACGTCCAGTTGTGAGTAACATTGGAGCAGCCACCTACGACCTAGCATCTTTGCTCAAACCAGTGATAGGCAAGTGTGCACATCACATAAAGAACTCTAATGATTTTATCAGCCGACTTCAGTCACTACAGCTGCAAAGTAACGACTTATTGGTCAGTTTTGATGTGGTTTCTCGACACAAAAATTTTGGCCCATACATCAAACTTTTGGAGCTAGATTATCAATGAATCTGTGGAAATAAGATTGTCTGACAACGAGACTCTCATCAATCAAGATAGCGGTTATCAGCTAAACTCTGCTTGGAATCCTGTTATGGAGAAACTTCGTAGTCGACGTAGTTATCTGAATAAAGATGAAAATCGACCTGATATCGATACGCCAAACTTTCACCGTGGAGGGCGTGAGGCGCAGCGCACGGAGTTGTTATGAACGCGCACGCTGAGCAGCGCATGCACAATATCACCTCAGTATGGCTTTAAATAGCAGAGCTCAGTGGTACTCACCTGAAGATGACCAGAAGACTCTGCGCCGAAATATCGTGCCAGGACGTTACCGACATCCGGCAGTTCTCCCGTGTTTTTATGGAACATGGTCCTAGCTTTTAAAAAACATTTATCAGGGAAATTGAGCAGTGTAATATGGGTCTAAGAGTTTTCCGATTTCCAGTGAAGAGCGATAGTCCCAGATTAGCACGGCCCCTCCTGTCAATGTACTGTGTACTGTGACATTACAGCCTTTATCACTGCGATTTTTAACATGTAAAAGTTTTTTTCTGTATTCGCGTCAGTATGTGCGAACTTTTAACATATACCAATGAATGTTGTAACCAGATATCTTTGCCGCGCTCCTGAAAAGCGCAGAATATCACGATAGCTATAAACTGTTATACGCTGCTATCGATCAGTAAAACAAAAAAAAAAAAAAACGATGCACCTATGTTTCAAAATAACAATTGCCAATTTTTACTTCTGCAGGGAGCCGCGCCGCCGTCTAGCTGTTCTGTGAATGTGTTGCGAGTCGGACGCAAAAGTATTGTGCTCCATACTGATATAATCATTTTATTGTAAAGTTAAGAGTTTAAGTGATTAAAAATATATGTAGCCACAAACAAGCGAGAATGTATATCGTGAAAAATTCGCTCCACCGCCACAATGGGTGGCCATGTTGATGTAAGTTTCCGTTTCATAATATAATACTTGAAGCCTTGAAGTTTATTTAATTTCAAAGAAAATCTCTCAACCTTATTTTCATTAATTATGCTTGTGATAATCTTTCCTGTTTAAAAGATTTATGCAGTTTATGATCCAGCGTGTGTTCTGTCGGAACAGGAGGCTGTCGTGACGACATCGTTATAGTATTTATTCCAAGTTCTTTCAGTTCCGTTTATATGTTCGTACAAATCCAATTAGTTGGTCCCTTAGGTTTCTTTCATGTAACTTCTGTCTGTTTTCTCCGCGCGATCTTCCTCCGAAAAAAAATTTCTGTTCATTTTTTAGTAATTTTCGATATCGCGAATGAGAAAGGACAGCCACCTCCTGCTCCGAACGGAACACCACGACTTTTCTAACGTCGGAGAGTACCGCACGAATTTTTCCGCTAAAAGGTAATAGAATTTCTTAAAGCTGGATCAATTACACATGTTGCTGCTGTTCTCCGACAAATCTGGTGTGATTAATAGTAATTTATTCTGCCACGACAAAAAGAACAATTTTATTTTTACCAAATCAACAAAGCTTTCAATTAAATTACTAAAAATCATACCAGAGTACCTGCTCATATATCTGACTTACAGTGACGCTAAACCTCTTTGTCTTTCCGCGGTAGCTACAATTACTGCCACAACTGTCGAAGTAGGTACCGACTACTCTTAAAAAAACTCACATTCGCCCGTTGCAGTCACATGCAGCGGATTAAATAAGATGAAAAGGTATACGAAGGACACAGGTACACAAATATCAGCGTAAACATTGAGAATAATAACTACTCACTTCCATGTGAGAGACATACTAACTTCACTGACTATTGCTTCCCAGCCAGCCATCACGTGACTTCTACTCTGTCACTACTCTTCCTTTCTCTTTCTCTCTCTCGCTTTCTCTGCAATGCAAGAACGGTACGTGATTTTTTTAAGATGAAAAGGGCGTAGGAAGGACACAGGTGTACGAATATCAGTGTAAACATTGAGAATAAGAACGACTCACTTCCATGTGAGAGACATACTATCTTCACGAACTGCTGCTTCCCAGGCAGCCATCACGTGACTTCTACTCTGTCACTGCACTTCCTTTCTCTCCCCCCCTCCCCCCCCCCTCTCTCTCTCTCGCTTTCTCTGCAAGGCGAGAACGGTACGTGATTTTTGCGCCACTCACTGTTCAGAGGAGCTTCCTCGGGCTGTAGTAGGCGAACATGCTGAAGTCCGGGTGCGTCAGGGCCCAGCTGGACTCCACGATCCAGGCGGTGCTCTCCGTCTCAGTCCTATGGATGCCTCCCAGGCGGACGACGAATTTCTGGCGCCTGTGACAGAAAGTTTCCAAATTTCAGCTGCGTAGCAGGCTATCGACAGTACTAATTTCTAGGAATGGCTGATGGTGGTGGTGGTGGTGGTGGTTAGTGTTTAACGTCCCGTCGAGACAACGAGGTCATAGAGACGGAGCGCCAGCTCGGGTGAGGGAAGGATTGGGAAGGAAATCGGCCGTGCCCTTTCAAAGGAACCATCCCGGCATTTGCCTGAAACGATTTAGGGAAATCACGGAAAACCTAAATCAGGATGGCCGGAGACGGGATTGAACCGTCGTCCTCCCGAATGCGAGTCCAGTGTGCTAACCACTGCACCAACTCGCTCGGTAATGGCTGATGGAAATGAGTACCAGGAACAATCAAAAGCAGCTGAAAATTCAACTGCTCCTTGTCAAGCAGTTGTTGTTATAGTCTTCAGTCCAGAGATTGGTTTGATGCAGCTCTCCATGCTACCCTATCCTGTGAAAGCTGCTTCAACAACTCCAAGGACCTACTGCAAACTACATCCTTCCGAATCTGCTTAGTGTATTCGTCTCTTAGTCTTCCTCTACGATTGTTACCCTCCCCTCCCCCCCCCCCCCCCCGCTTCCTTCCAGTACTAAATTGGTGTCCATTGATGCCTCAGAACGTGTCCTACGAACCGATCCCTTGTTTTAGTGAGGTTGTACCGTTGTACCACAAATTTTTCGTCTCCCCATTTCTATTCAGTACCTCCTCACTAGTTACATGATCTACTCGCATATTCTTCAGTATTCTTCTGAAGCGCCACACTACAAAAGCTTCTATTCTCTTCTTCTCTAAACTGTTAATCGTCCATGCTTCACTTCCGTACAAGGCTACACCGCATACAAAAACATCCAGAAAACGCTTCCTCACATGAAATCTATACTTGAAGTTAACAAATTTCTCTGCTTCAGGAGCGCCTTTTGTTGTCATTGCCAGTCTATATTTTATATCCTCTCTACTTCGACCATCATCAGTTATTTGGCTCCCCCAAATAGCAAACCTCATCTACTACTTTAAGTGTCTCATTTCGTAATCTAAATCCCTCAGCAGCACCTAATTTAATTCGACTACATTCCATTGTTGTGGTTTTGCTTTTGATGACGTTCATCTTATATCCTCCTTTGAAGATACTGTCCATTCCGTTCAACTGCTTTTCCAAGTTCTTTGCTGTCTCTGACAAAATTACAAGGTCATCCGCAAACGTCAAAGTTTTAATTTCTTTTCGATGCATTTTAATTCCTACCCCTAATTTCTTTTTTGTTCCCTTTACTGCTTGCTCAATGTACAGATTGAATAACGTCGGGGATAGGCTACAATCCTGCCTCACTCCCTTCCCAACCACTGCTTCCCATTCATGCCCCTCGACTCTTATAACTGCCATATGGTTTCTGTACAAACTGTAAATAGCCTTTCGTTCCCTGTATTTGCTCTCTACCACCTTCAGAATTTGAAAGAGAGTATTCCAGTCAACATTGTCAAAAGCTTTCTCTAAGTCTGCAGATGCTAGAAACGTAGTTTTGCCTTTCCTTAATCTATCTTCTTAGGTACATCGTAGGTCAATATTGCCTCACATGTTCCAACATTTTTACGGAATCCAAACTCGTCTTCCTCGAGGTCGGCTTCTACCAGTTTTTCCATTGGTCTGTAAAGAATTCGTGTTGGTATTTTTTAGCCGTGAATTATTAAACTGATAGTTCGGTAATTTTCACACCTGTCAACAGCTGCTTTCTTTGGGATTGGAATTATTATACAAGTTGTATTAGGAATTTCTTCTTTTGTATATCGATAGATGCTCTCAAAAGCAACGAATTATCAGCAAAATTAATTACATGGTGTTCTGAAATACGTAACATATCACGTTGTTTTTGTAATCACTCATTTGTCAGTATAATATTTCCTGAATGGTTTTAATACGTTGAAGTTAAAATAAAGAAATGCTGTCAAATTTCCGTTTAGTTTCACTTTTGCCAGCATTCGCGAAAGTTTTATACAAGGTAATACACAACCAGTTTCTTAGCTACCAGACTACTACAGTAACAATAATAATGTCGTGTGACTAGGGCCTCCTACAGGGTAGACACTTCGCCGCGTGCAAGTCTTTCGATTTGACGCCGCTTCGGCGCCTTGCTCGTCGATGGGGATGAAATGATGATGATTGGGACAACAACACCCAGTCCCTGAGCGGAGAAAATCTCCGACCCAGGCGGGAATCGGACCCGGGCCCTTAGGATTGACATTCTGTCGTGCTGACCACTCAGCTGCCGGGGGCGGACACTACTACAGTAATAATACACTGTCAATGTCGCAGTTCGGATTTCTAAAGAATTAGGAAACTAAGAAGGCTATTTACCCATGTAAAAATAATGAACTTTATCCACTAGTCAATAAGCTATACGTCTGCTGGTATACATTCTGACCTGTCAAAGGCATTTGATGAAGCAAATCACAATATCCTTTTCATTAAATTAGAAAATTGTAACAAGAACGCTTACAAAATGCTTCAAACCGTATCTCTGTGATAGTAAAGAAAAGGCGTCAGTAGAAAATGGTTTGGTATTACACCGTCAAGCATCATACAGCTCAGAACTGATTGCGGTAGCTGTCCCAAAAGGTTCTTTCTTACAGCCCATATTTTTTTATGTATGTCGACGACCTCTTATCAATAATGTTACCTTATGCCAAGTTTGTTTGGTTTTCAGAGATAAAGACATTTCAATAAATAGTAAATGAGGAAGGGTTTGGAAATATGTGTTAATGAGATTTTCATGTTCATTAGTAAATGGTTTGTAGCGAATTCTTTGTCAGTAAACTTTGATAAAACACACTATATGCTGCTCATAATTTGGAAGAAGTCTCCCTCCCCCCCCCCCCCCCTGTGTGTTCCTAAAACATGACGAAAAACAACATACTAAAAGTAGTAAATTCTTGGTATAATGGCTTTATAATAAATTCAACTGGGAGGAACATAACATAAAACTGCTGAAGTACCTTAACAAAAAAACTTTTCATTGTAGACATTGTTAGATATAGTTGATAAAAAAATGAAAACCTTGGCTGAGCGTCATTCCATTGACCATGTGGGATCATTTTACTGACGTTTTCCTAGTTTAAAACCAGTTGAAACTACCCTCTGACTTAGTAACATCCCATATGATATACTACAACATTAACCGCTTCACATAGAAACTTTTAAGATCTTTAAAATCGGATGTGAATAGTCACAGTCGCTACATTGCATCTGAACACACATTCTCCACACCAGCAATTAGACAACGGCCGATTGATACCAACCCCTGACACTAACTACCACTGATGTACTACATAAAGTGCACAAATGAGACGATGACAGCAGTATTAGTCCAAAACGAGTTGTGAGTGGGTGAAGATTAATTTTACTCATTAGAGGCTAGTTCATAGGATGCATTAATTTAAGACTAAATATGTGATAACACTGACAAATATTCTAACAACAAATGTAAAAAATAGCAAATACTCTGATGTGTGATGATACAGGATACTTCCAAGTTTATGTTAAGACTTTCACTGCATTAGGATTAGATGATGATTAATATAAGTGATTTACTTAATGTCAATATGTATGTCTATTTGAGGATTATTTAATGTAGTGTCAATATTTTATGCTGAAGTTCAAGGATTATTCGTATGTCTAACTAAAAATTTTCTAATGTCTATACATAAATTATTGAATTGTTTTGATCAATTGTTCAATAACATCTGTGTCATGCTAAGAATATTTGGTGAGAAACTTCCTGGCAGATTAAAACTGTGTGCCCGACCGAGACTCGAACTCGGGACCTTTGCCTTTCGCGGGCAAGTGCTCTACCAACTGAGCTACCGAAGCACGACTCACGCCCGGTACTCACAGCCTTACTCGTAGGAGACGAGGTACTGGCAGAAGTAAGGCTGTGAGTACCGGCCGTGAGTCGTGCTTCGGTAGCTCAGTTGGTAGAGCACTTGCCCGCGAAAGGCAAAGGTCCCGAGTTCGAGTCTCGGTCGGGCACACAGTTTTAATCTGCCAGGACGTTTCATATCAGCGCACACTCCGCTGCAGAGTGAAAATCTCATTCTGGAATATTTGATGACTTTTTAATGTTACGAAAAATGTAGAAAAGGGGCAGAAATTAAAATTTTCCTTAATTTCGCGCTAGCACAGCCACAAGGAACCTCAGGTAGTGGTGATGACCTAACTATGCAGCAGAAAGAAGGAATGAAATCAACACTGAAAGGCAATGATGGACATGAGCGCGCGCTGGTATCTCGGCACCAATCACCAGGCCAGGTACAAGCTCATTCAGTAGAACATCGATTGATTGTATATATATATTGAGAGATAGACAGAGAGTGAGACGCAGAGAGGGAGAGGGAGAGATGGGGGAGACAGAGAGAGAGAGAGAGGGAAAAAGAGGGAGAGAAAGAGGGAGGGAAAGAGACACATTGAGGGAGAGAGAGAGAGAGAGAGAGAGAGAGAGAGAGAGAGACAGAGACATTGAGAGAGAGAGCGACAGCAGAGAGAGAGAGTAGGGAGAGAGGGAGAGACAGAGAGACAGGCAAAGAGAAACCGACAGAGAGAGAGAGAGAGGGGGAAAAAGAGGGAAAGAAAGAGGGAGAGAAAGAGAGAGAGAAAGTGAAAGAGAGAGAGAGTGTGTGTGTGAGAGAGAGAGACATAGAGGAAGACATATTCCTTTGCTCTTGTTACGTGAAGCAACAAGTGTCACCTCAAATACAATAACATCAGGGACTCGACAGTGCAATTAATAGCCTGTAACAAATTGTTAAGCAAACACAGAGGAATGACGACCGCTGACCAACAGCAAAGAAGCAGGCCATACTTACTCATAATGAACAGAGCCTCGCGCCATTGCCTCCTGCCCATCTCCATTGCTCTTGAGTTCAGTTGGACAATAGGATCGACGGCAGTCATACCGATGCACATAATCCAGTGATTATTACGGTGTAATGACATCTGTGTAGCCGGCCGCGGTGGTCTAGCGGATATAGGCGCTCAGTCCGGAATCGCGTAACTGCTACGGTCGCAGGTTCAAATCCTGCCTCGGGCATGGATGTGTGTGATGTCTTTAGGTTAGTTGGGTTTAAGTAGTTCTAAGTTCTAGGGGACTGATGACCACAGATGTTAAGTCCCGTAGTGCTCAGAGCCATTTTTTTTTTTTTGACATATGTGTATTAGATCTTGCAGCACCTCTCGTGAATATGCTGCTTGCCATTCCAGAGATGACAACATCCAAGTAACCACAATTTGTCACTCGTGGGACATTCCATTGGGTACCTACTACAGTGGTGATGGTAGATTGAGCATCTTGCTACACCAGCATATCTCATACTGCTTGTTGCCTTATTATCCTCACTATTGGGTATTGGGCCGTCGAGTGCCTCTGCTCCCGCTCATGGCTGCAGGCACTCCTAGGTACCAAGGCCTACATGTCCCGTAAGGCCAGGATCAGCCGATTGCCTGAGTCCCGACAGCATCGTACATCCCAATGGGTAACCGCAGCTCACGGCCATCTTGGGGAGTGGGTGCACAATGTTACACTATGGCTTCACCTGCCACACAACAGCCAGCAACACTTGGACCAAACAGCAGTTGTAGCGACCTTGGCTACGAGTAAAGGTGAACCAACGACACGAATCAGTGGAATTTCTGCGTGTAACGAACACGCGGCGTCAGCCGAGTCTGCCGAGAAGACACAGAACTGTAAATCTGAATGAATAAGTACTGACTTGCTAATCTTCCTTTATTAGCGCCAAAAGTCACGCTACAGGTTTCACAACACTATCCTGACAACGTAAAGGTGTCCCCTCCTGGCATCATTACAGCTTGGGCCAGAAGTGGATCCTTGTCGATATTAATATGGCATTAATTTTCTATGGTGATCAACGTACCAACAATAGCCTTCTGATGCCTCGAATGGAGTCCACATGGCTGAGCCATGACCACAACGTGGTTAGTCTCACGATCATTTCCTACTGGCCTTTCAATTTTTCCTGTTTTGTTATGGCCAAGACTGGATGTAGAAATCGGCATACAAGACGGAAATCTGTTTTGTCAAACCCGAATCACCTGTAGGTTGTCACAATTTAGAGGGGACTGTAAGGAAACTTATTTGTTACCTGTGAGGTGTAAGAACTGTAATTTAACTGGACGTAGAATGGCACCAGTAACTTTTACCACTTGTAGGCTTCTTGATTTAAAAAATAAATGGTTCAAATGGCTCTGAGCGCTATGGGACTTAACATCTGATGTCATCAGTCCCTTAGAACTACTTAAACCTAATTAACCTAAGACATCACACACATCCATGCCCGAGGCAGGATTCGACAGTAGCAGTCGCGCGGTTCCGGACAGAAGCGCCTAGAACAGCTCGGCCACAGCGGCCGGCTCTTTATGGTAATGCAGCACACGATTCTGCCAAGTGTCACTGGACAATGATTACACATAAAGATTAGTTAAGATTACTTGTCTAAGTTTTGCGTACGATTGTCTCTCGTGAGTTTTTCTATCGCTTTTGAAAGAGGTATTGTTTCGTTTCTTTTAGTCTTGTAAATATAAAAGTGGTAATAAATAGTACAAAGATGCCATAAACACGACGACCAGTGATGCAGTAACCAACCTGATGGAGCAGGCATCGAAACTGTCATTGTATAACAATGAGTTAAGTGAACAACTCGAAACTTTGCGATCTGTGAAACAGTCACAGTCGGATTCAGATGAGCTTAAGGCAGTAGTGAGTGTACCCTCCTGCCCCGAATATTACCGAGCGAGGTGGCGTAGTGGTTAGCACAGCGTATTCGCATGTGAGAGGACGACGGTTTAAATCACACAATCCGAGCTTGTGCGGTGTCTTTAATGACCTCGATGTCGACGGGATGCTAAACGCAATCTTCCTTCCTTCCTTCTCCTATAGATCCTTCAGCAGCTAACCTAATAACACCCTTATGTACAACACATGACGTGACAGTATTCATAAATAGCCACAGACGATCTAAGCAACTGGTCACATGAAACCGAGTCTGTGGACGGCCACTCAACGAGTAACGAGTGAAGCAGAGGGTTTACAATACAGACGCCGTGAACCGGATAGCGCTTGATTTTTTTTGGAGAGATGTTGAGTGGATTGGTGCAGAAATCTAACGAAACTGTTGAACCCTCTTCTAATTCGAAAACTGAACGTGCAGGCATATGAGTTCGCACAAAATCCAGAAGTTGGTCGACTCACGTCCAAAGAAGCGGAAAATAAAGCTCTAGACATCTTTCTACGGGAAACTCCCGGGGAATTTTCGTACAGAATCCTTATGGAAAGCTAAATGAGTTAGCTGCAGCGCTTCACATCACCACGAACCCTGCAGGAAATCGACATTGCCACCAAAATATGCAGTGATCGACGAATCTTTGCTTCCGAAAAAGAATTTTATCAGTGTGGGAAGAAAGATCATTTGAAAGCGCAATAACGACAGCCATAGTGTTATAGTTGTGAACGCTTTGGCAACAAGCCAAAAGAATGCAGAAATAAGTAGGTTAAATGAAACAAACAGAAGAAGGTGTTAAAAGCAACTTGGAATTTTTTCATCTGTAGGGAAACGTTCCCGATAACCCACGATACTGCAAACATCTGTGCAGAGATGGACTGCTGCTTCATAGGCTTCGTACAGAAAAGAGAACGTACATCTCTGGTAGACGCTGGTACACAAGTGTCGGCCGTTAGTCTGGACCTCTTGGGCAGGGGGAGTGTAAACGCTCCAAAGTACAGATCAAATGGGGTAGGAAACAAAGACGTGGAGCCGTTGGGGGCAACACAGCTCAGCTTTAAGGTAGCAGCTAAAGGGTTTTATGAGCTCATGGAAGGGTTGCCAACTGTGGGTCGGGGATATTCCACTGTTCTCAGACTTGACTTCCAGGATAGGAAACATGTTACTGTACAGTTGACTTTGCGGGAATACGCTTCCAATGGGTGCAAAAAGTGCAAATATTTCTATGTCGCAAGGTACACTG
Source organism: Schistocerca piceifrons (assembly GCF_021461385.2). Classification (NCBI taxonomy): domain Eukaryota; kingdom Metazoa; phylum Arthropoda; class Insecta; order Orthoptera; family Acrididae; genus Schistocerca; species Schistocerca piceifrons. The sequence goes on from NC_060146.1 coordinate 170,480,069, forward strand.
TTTGCTAAAGTGTCACCAGCTGAACTACGGACACTTGCATTAAAGATGGTTTCGCACAACAAAGTACCAGTTGGTGCAGAGAAGCTGATCTGGGTGACGGAGGATACTGACGTACCACAACAAGTATTATGTGTGTGGTGGAACCACCGCAGAGCAGTTAAGCATTAGATGGAAGGCACTTTTGGGATGTACAATGTGAGTCACCCTAAGGGATTAATATTACCAGATTTAGAGATACTTGATTAGGATAATATCAATAGATCAGCAACGTCAAGCAAACTGTCAGTGTATCTGCAGTAAGTGCCTAGGTTTGTCGTCACTTGAAAGACTGTGAACTGGAAGGCATGGAAAAGTTGTTACTAAAACGCTCAGTCTTGTTTATATCAGATGGTAGTTTGCCAACAACACCTGTAACACAACAATGCATTCCAACAGATGATAATACACCAACCTACAAGAAACGATATGGGATAGCAATGTACCTACAACTGTTGGCAGATGAATTTATGGATCAACAAGTAACTGTTGGCATTATGGAACATAGTGCTAGTCCCTGGTCAGCCAATATTGCCACTAAGTCAAAAACGTAATCTGATGCAACCGAGAAGTACAGATTCAGCTGTGACTACAGTTTCCCAAATGCATGCACTATAACAGTTGTGTATCCAGTCCTGAGCATCACTGAAACATTAGATAACTTGGGACAATGCAAACATTTTCAACAACGGATGTAAAACAACATTCACTTCACCCTCGTTATCAATACAGCAGGACTTCGTTTGGATTAAAAAGTGCTCCTGCTACATTCCAGCGCTTGTTACATGGAGTGCTTCATGGCTTAAAACCAAAGATATATATTGTGTATCTTGATGATATAATACTTTATTAAAAATGTAGAAGAGGATGTTAATGGTTGGATGAAGCAGACTGAAGACTGCTTGTTTTATACTTATTAAGGGAATGTCACTTTCCTCAAACTAAAGTTAAATACCTTGTACATATTTTCAGTCAAGATGGAGTAAGGACAGGTACTAATCACGCATCAACTGTGCATGATTTTGCAGCACACCAGACAACAAAACAATTGCAATCATTTGTTAGCTTCCATTGTAATTTTGTAAATGGATTTGCTGAAACTTCACAACTATTAACTCCGTTACTTCACTGTGCAGTTAAGTTTCGATGGATAGCAGACTGGCAGGAAACTTTTCAGAAATCGAAGGATAATCTTATATCAGGTCCTGCATTAGTATTGCCTGATTTCGAGAAGGAATTCATTCTTTCCTGTAATGCTAGTAACAGTGTGTGAGGGCTGTATTCTGAATCACAATTGCACTGGAAAGGAACACACAGTGGCACATAAATTTAGGCAGGTGAACAAGACTGAACACAATGGCTCAACTATCAAAGAAGAGTGTTGGCAGTAATATAAGGGATTTCTTATTTCTGTTGACATCTGCATGGTCAGAAATTTGCAGTGATAACAGATCGATCATACATCAGTGAAGTGGTTGTTAGGCCTAAGATAAGAGACCCTTCAGGTCAGTTCGAATAAGATGGGTAATCCCGCTGAATGAGATTGATTGTGATGTGGTTCACAGGTTCGGAGCAAAGCATACAAATGTAGACACACTAAGTAGAAAAGTACTGGATTACAGGCATTAGATAAGAGTCATAGGCCGCTGGTAGTAAACGTCAAATGTTAAAATGCAGCCGCAGTTTGTAATGCCTGGGGGTGTCCTCTGCTGGTCCACAAAGTGCAGTCCACACATCTTGATTCCTGCAGCTCTCAGAACTGAAGTATTCTGATGTAAGCGGTGTCCTGCTCTGACTGGATACCAGTGAGCACACGGCTACACCGCACACATTTTTATTGAGTAATGTGTTATGTATGTGTAAAGGCAATGGGGTCATTTATCGTACTTAAAAGCAATACCAGTATGCTAATAAAGAATGACGCTTGCTTACATATATCTCTCGACTCTTAACATTTCACAAATAGTTAATGGTAAACACTAGCTACCTTTATCACTGTATCGAAACGCGGAAGTCACAATATCACTTCATTTTACACATAGTGAGTTCGGACACTTTCAGCATGACCGGCTCCTTCGAAAGCTAGTCCACCACTTTCTTCTTCTTCTTCTTCCTCTCTCTCTCTCTCTCCCTCCCTCTACAAGCACCTCTATCCCATGCGTTAGGTGGCAAACCGTCTCACTTCTTATTGGCTGTACAGAATTACGCCCAATCAGAGGTGTCTTTCAGGGCGCGGCTCGTGCCAAAATCTAGCGAGAACCAACCACTGCTCTCAGCTCATTGACGTCATTAAAATAAGCAACTCAAAACTCTCTTGTTAAAGAAATAAAATGAAATAAACTTTAAGCTGTACTTTACGTCTTGAATTTAACTATATAGTCGCGAACGTTCTGGCTGTCTCTTACATATTCAAACAGGCTTGGACATCCGTCATCCACTAGTAGGGGAACCACTGGTGGATTCGTTCCCACGATACAAAGCTGGAACACTTGCAAGTTCCTGTTGGTGAATGTCCCACATACACTCACACAAGTACTCTCTTTCACACTCACCTTAACACAAAACATAAATATCCACTTGACATTCTTAAAGTTATTACTACAGCAAAATTACGAAAGGTTTTCTAACGTGAGAACTTTCCAAATTTGAACCTAAACACTGAAGATGTTATCATATCCTTTCGAATAGTCACAGTTGGTGAACTATTAACATATATATATATATATATATATATATATATATATATATATATATATATATATATTGATTTAGTTTTTTAAGTGTTGGATAATTACGTTTTTTACTGACTTTTTTTTGTAACTTCCAAATTATAACAGTTATTGACTTCAGATTTTGACAGATTGTTCCTTTACATAATAAAAGGTTATGTACCTAATATGAAGTTCCTCAGGCTATTTCTAGATCAGTTATTAATTTTTATAATTCCAGAGAATGTAACTACTCTGTAAGCGTCTCTCCGCTACTTTTACACGCTGCAGTTACGCCATATGTTCATGACGCACGTCTGCAGGACACAGTTCGCCCATTGCAGATCGTATAAGATTCTCACATACTTCTAGTGGAGCCCAAATACATTCATACAAGAAAGCTTTAATAGACAAATTGGCGATCGCGCCCTAGCTGCGACACCTCAGGTCCCAGGATAGCAAACACTCAGCTAATTTCGTGTTGATTGCGGATGAGCACTCTGATTTTATTTTATTTTTTTAAATTAATGATGTGGTGATATATGCTTGTGATATGTTCATACAGACGATTCAATGTTAAAGTTAATATTAGAAATCCTGAAAGAAATAGGAATAGACTCTGAGATTATTATGTAGACACTAGGATTACTGTTAATTAATTAACATTTCGCATCTATATCTTAGCGATGTGAAGTACGATAACTAATTCATAGTGTATTAATAGGCACAACCATCAGCAGAACAGACAGCTCTATGTGTCTCTCCGCTATGCAGTTGTGTTTCAATTAAACACGCACGGAATGATAGCAGGAGTGGACAGACCTTAACTGTGGATCAAATGCGAGTCCGGTGTCGATCAATAACGAAGCATAATTATGCATCACATATTCTTCTTACAGTGATGCACAAAAGATCGAGAACAAGTGAAAAAAAAATCAGAACTTGAGTGAATCTTGTTACGCTCATACTACTAGTTAATGAGACACATTGAGGAGACTGATACCGTAATTGCGTTTGCAACTTAAATACAAAGAATACCAGTTTTTAACTAAACTTTGGCGAGCAGGTTTGTGGCAAGAACTGTGACAACAATATGTTGGGTAAACATCAACTAAAGAAACCAGCTCGTAAATTATGTGGTGCCAAAATGATAATTACTGAAATCAAATGTGATATAAGGGCATTAATTATTTGTTCCGTAGCAAATGGTGCAATAGACACGTGATAGTTGAATTCATGTCAGTTTGAGAGCATGACCACTTACGACTCACGAGTGTTTTCAGTGTATCTGTGGTGCAATATACCAACGTCAGCCGGCCAGGATGGCCGAGCGGTTCTAGGCGCTACAGTCTGGAACCGCGCGACCGCTATGGTCGCAGGTTCGAATCCTGCGTCGGGCATGGATATCTGTGATGTCCTTAGGTTAGTTAGGTTTACGTAGTTCTAAGTTCTAGGGGACTGATGACCTCAGAAGTTAAGTCCCATAGTGCTCAGAGCCATTTGAACCATATCAACGTCAAAGAATCTTAGAACATATTTTGAGCTCAAACATAATGAGTTATCTTTAACAGAACGATCTCCTCAATGCCGGCCAGCATGGATTTCGAAAACGTCGATCATGTGAAACCCAACTCGCACTTTTCTCAGATGACATACTGAAAACTTTGGATCAAGGAAGCCACGTAGATGCAGTGTTTCTTGATTTTCGAAAAGCATTTGATTCAGCACCCCACCTACGCTTATTGCCAAAAGTAGGATCATATGGGGTATCAAGTGAAATTTGTCACTGGATTGAGGACCTTTTGGTAGGGAGGACGCAGTACGTTATCTTGGGTGGAGAGTCACCGTCATATGTAGAAGTAACTTCGGGCGTGCTCCAGGCAAGTGTGTTGGGACCCTTGCTGTTCATGTTGTACATTAATGACCTTGCAGACAATATTAAAAGTAAAATCAGGGATTTTGCAGATGATGCAGTTATCTGTAACCAAGTACTTTCTGACAGAAGCTGCACATTCAATATATTGATAAGATTTCAAAATGGTGCAAAGATTGGTAATTTGCTTTAAATGTTCATAAATGTAACATTGCACACTTCACAAAACGAAAAAACGTAGTATCCTATGAATATAATATCAATGAGTCACTGTTGGAATCGACCAACTCATCCAAATACCTGGTGTAACACTTTATAGGGATATGAAATTGAATTCGTAGATGAAGCAGGTGGTAGACTTCGGTTTATTGGCAGAATACTGGAAAAATACTATCAGTCTACAAAAGAGATTGCTTACAAATCACTCACTAGAGATATCCTAGGGTATTGCTGAAGTGTGTGGGACCCGTACGAGATAGGTCAAACAGGGGATATTGAGCGTGTACAGTAAAGGACAACATGAATGGTCAAAGGTTTGTTTAATCCGTGGGAGGGTGTCAGAGAGCTACTGAAGGAACTGAACCGACAGACCCTTGAAGATAGACGTAAACTATCCCAAGAACCGCTGCTTCCCGAGCGGGAGGGCGTGCCGGTCCCTGGTACGAATCCGGCCGGCGGATTAGTGTCGAGGTCCGGTGTGTCGGCCAGTCTGTGGATGGTTTTTAGGCAATCTATCTCGGCGAATGTGGGCTGGTTCCCCTTATTCCGCCTCAGTTACATTGTGTTGGCGAATGCTGCGCAAACACCATTTCCACGTACGCGTACACCATCATTACTCTACCACGCAAACATCTGGGGTTACACTCGTCTGGTATGAGACGACCTCGGGGGTCCACTGGGGGCTGAACCGCAGATTAACCCTGGGTTCGGTGTGGGGCGGCAATAGGGTGGGTGGACTGCTGTGTCCTATTGTGTGGTTGTGAACCACTGAGGGCTACGGGAGACGAAGCCTCTCCGTCATTTCTCGGTGCCCGGTCCAGTACATACGTACATACATCTCGAAAAAGTCTACTGGCAAAGTTTCAAGAACCAGCTTTAAAAGATGACTCTAGGAATGTACTACAACTCCCTATGTATCACTCAAATAGGGATCGTGAAGATAAGATTAGAATAATTACTGCACACCACAGAGGCATTCAAACAATCATTCTTCCCGCGTTCCATGCGTGAATGGAACAGGAAGAAACCCTAATAACTGTTACAATGGGACTTGCTCTCTGCCATGCATCTCTCGGTTGTTTGCAGAGTATAGACGTAGATGTGGATTACTTTTACTTTTTCGTGTCCGGAAACTACAATTTGTTTGCCCAGTATTGGGCAATGTCCAATGCTTCTTCTTTAGCCAGCCATAGATCGTCGAGGGTGCATCTGTGGGGGCAGGCAGGGCATTGTAGGAGATGTTCCATGTCCTGTCGAGTGCCGCAGTCGCATTTGTCGTCATTTTCGTCCAACAAACCCCATTTGATCAGATTAGATTTCACAGGAGCCACCCCAGTTCTGATGCGGTTAAGCATTCTCCAGGTTTTCCAATCACCAGAAACGCCGCTTGGTGGGTCCGTAGATGTAGATGAATTGTTGGGCGTCTCGTTGTTGTACGTACGTGTAGCTTCGTGAACGGCAGATGGTTTTTATGTGTCTGTAAATGGTTTCATTATTTAATTATTAATTTTAAGCCTCCACAGTTACAATGTTGGGCCGTCCTTTGCGCCCAAAGGTAAATTTCGCACCATAAACTGTTCAGTCAGCGTTCTCACCCTGTCCCCGACGAACAGTCTTACAGCTTACTCGGCACTTCCGTTTCTCACGACGAATATAGGGAATACTGAAAGACCAAATTTATTGAAATCACAGCTGCAGATATTGGATACAATTTGTTAAAGTGTAACATGCGACATAATACAAAAAATACGAGGCCTGTTCAGAAAGTAAGCTCCGATTGATTGCCAAATTGAAACCACAGTGAACATCAGAAATGTTTTACTTCTAACAATTAGCTACACCTTTCAGCTACTTCTCTACGTAGTCGCCGTTCTGACTTAGACTTCTGTCATAGCGTTGTACCAACTTTTCAATAGCCTCATCATAGAAGGCAGCCGCCAGTGCTTTCCGCCAATTCTCCACGCTGGCCTACACCTCGTTGTCTGTGTCAAAACGTTGTCTTCAAAGACAGCGGTTCATGTGACCAGAGATGAAACTCAGGGGGAGACAATTGCGGACTGTATTGTGAGTAATCTAACATTTCCATTTGAAAACGATGCAGGAGCATCTTCATTGCCCCTGCAGAATGCGGCTGAGAATTGTCTTGAAGAAGAAACAGCACGACAGTTATGTAATATTAGCTGCATAGCTTCAGGCGAAATTTCTCACCAGGCCCTCGTACTTGGCGGCAGACACTATTTTCTAGACATCTTTACGCACTCACTGCGAGCTCAGAAATGAGAAGAGCGACGTGATGCTAACTGGGGTTATACTAGAGACACTACCCAACACATCTGTGCAAAGCTTTATCGGATTTTCATAGTCGTTTCCATTTCGCGACCGATCGGAGCTTACTTTCTGAACGCCCCTCGTAGTTCAAATGGCTCTGAGCACTATGCGACTTAACTTCTGAGGTCATCAGTCGCCTAGAACTAATTAAACCTAACTAACCTAAGGACATCACACACATCCATCCCCGAGGCAGGATTCGAACGTGCGACCGTAGCGGTCGCTCGGCTCCAGACTGTAGCGCCTAGAACCGCGCGGCCATTCCGGCCGGCGACATAATGCAGCATCAGAAGTTAGTCGTTCCCCAACAAGGCTGTGTCACTCTGTCAACACCTCGCCAGCTGCCGCTCCAACTCACCCGATGGTGCACCCCGAGGAGGTGAGGACCGCCTTCCTGGTGATGAGCGAGCCGCCCCACATCTCGACGTCGTCTGGGACGATGAGGGCCTGGTACGGGAACTGGCCCACCCCGGCCGGCTGGCCGCCGGTGATTCGATCACTCCCCTCTCTGGGTGGGCTCCACGCGTCTGAAACAAGACGCATCTCTGCTGAATTTTGCGCTGTTTCGATCAGTCTGAGAACTGTCAGTTTAGAGCTGATCAATTCCTTCAGACAGAAGTCTCTACGTCCACCATCGCCATCATTCATATGTACACTACTGGCCATTAAAATTGGTACACCACGAAGATGACGTGCTACAGACGCGAAATTTAACCGACAGGAAGACGATGGTGTGATATGCAAATGATTAGCTTTTCAGAGCATTCTCACAAGGTTGGCGCCCGTGGCGACACCTACAACGTGCTGACATTAGGAAAGTTTCCAACCGATTTCTCATATACAGGCCGGCCGGAGTGGCCGAGCGGTTCTAGGCCGCACGAATACTTGTCAACAAATAATGGTGATGCAGCGGGATGGCTGAGGATGCATTTCGAAACTCATGGAGACTATAGCCTGTGATGCAGCTGTTCCTATTTTTTGAAATGGCTGGTCAATCTACAGTGCAGGAGACGATTTAGTCTTATTTCACGATTCCAGACTAAACGAACGAGAGATGCTCGCCTTGGTGTATGTAGCTCGACTGAGCCAGTTCCCAGAGAATGCTTGAAATGGGTTTTGTTCCACTGGGAACCAATAGGAGCGCAGCATTCACGCCTCCCCCATCTGAAAATTAGGGGAAACCATCAGATACACAATAATGTTACATCTGGTCACATGATTGTGACGTTGGGGAAATATAAGATGAATGCAGTCGCAGAACAGCAATCGAGATTGTCATCCACCTCCACCTAGCAAAAGAACTGCAGTGGTTTAATTCCATGTCTTTGATCAACTCCATGTCTTTGTCTGTATATGCTTATTGTTTGTTCTTCTTTGTTCAGCGACCTCTGGCATGTCCAGACTGGCAGCAACCTGGCATCGGTCAGGACCTACAGTGACCACGAACATATCCTGGACAGCAGCAGCCACTACTGGCTAGTCAGCACTCCAGTGATCTCTGGCCCGTCAGGTCCAGCAGTGGCAACACCGTGGGATTCTGCAGTACACCTGCATCCTAAAGCAGGACAGTTGGCTGCTATTATCAATCCCAGTTGTGAATTTGTATAATGAAGATACCTAGTCAGTCTCAGACGAATTCTGCTGGGAGACCTGTACCAAAGGGTAAAGGTCAGTACTGGTCTCCAATATACACACCATCCCAGAATATTCAGGTGTTATTGTAAGGACAGAGTGCTGATGTGGTGGATGATAAGATGCCAGTACCTCCCAGCACTCTACTGCTTTCCTCTTCGACTTATAATTTAACGGCCAGTTGTTCAAAGTCCTTAAATATTGGTATAAAATCATCAGTGGGCAGTGAGTGGTGTGTTGTGTTTGAGACTGAAAATGCATCAAAAGGTGTTAAAGTGTAGTTTATGAAGTTGGAATGGGATGAACTATGTTGTGCAGAACACTACATCAATCAACAGATGACCTCTGAGTATTGCCCATCTCGTACACCCCTAGACATTTACTGTGCTAGCCTGACACTATCTACAACATCATTGTATAAGGGTGCAGCACTCATGTTGAGGTCTGAAGATTGATCCATTTATCTGCAACACTCCTCCATTACAAAATTCTTCAGCCTTTGGATGGTGCTATCCCTTGTGTTGAAAATATTGAACAGATGACTGCCTTTTGTACAAACTCTGTCTAAAAGCATTGTGAACTATCTCTGTATGTGAAATGTGCATGCAGACTATCTATAACACTGCATCAATACGATGACAAAAGAAGAAGCTAAGGGAATAGCCATCAGTTTAATTTGATAAATTCTGTGCAGCTGTGAAGATAAAGGAAGAGCCAACTGATTTTTTTTATGTAGTACACCCAGTGTATGATTGTTGAATAGAAATATGTACATTACTGCAAACCGTGTCTTATTTTGTTCGTAGCTCTCATAATAATGTTGCTGTTAACAGTATTTTCACAGCCAAGCTGGGTAGCCATGCTGTCTAGGGCGCCTTGCCACAGTCCCTTGGGAATGGGTATGTGTGTTGTCCTTTAGTTAGTTTCAGTTTCAGTTAGATTAAGTAGAGTGTAAGCCTAGGGACCGATGACCTCGGCAGTTTGGTCCCATAGAACTTACCACACATTTCCATTTCCAGTATTTTCACAGCAATGTCTAGAACACCACAGCAGCACCAAGCTGTCTGAATCACCTCATCACCGCAGTCAGCGTCTTCAGTCATTGTTAAATTAAATAACACATCTAATTTCATGTATATATACCCTCTGAGCACTGCAACTCAGCTGGTAACATATATTTTCTGTAAAAGCTCATTGCATGCAAAAACCTTACGTAACTGATATCACAGCTGGGTGGTGAAGCACCCTCGACGCAAAGACTTTGTAAGATACTGGTCCTGTGACAGTGTGGAAGAAGACCAGGTGAAGAAGAAGAAGAATGGGATACTCCTACTCAACAATACACAGGTGATGATAGCAGGTCCCTCCAGCTATGGCAAGACAGATGTTCTCATGTCACTGCTAACAACCCAGATAGAGTACATTTTGAGCATGCATGTGTATTTTCAAAAACTCTGTTTCAGCCCAAGTACCAGCTGCAAAAAGATACTGCAAGTTGTCAGTGGTGTATCATACATGAAATTAAGTCAAAGCAGTGAAATCCCTCAGCCAGAAAAAGTAAAACCAAACACTACATCCATATTTGATGAGGTCACTGTAGAAAACCAGGATCAAATTCTACGATATTCATCATGTAGGTGGTGATGTATTTTATTTGAGTCAAACGTATTCCAGAATCCAAAAATAGTTGGTAAGGGATACTGCAAAGCTTATTATAGCCTTCAAACAATTTGAATACAAAGTATATTTACCATGCTTAAGTAGGAACTGACATGTCTTTCGATTAATTTGTAAAGGTAAGTGCAAATTGCTGGAATCACACACAGTATGGGTTTGTTGTTATTGATAAAACAAGAAAACTGAATGATGATAGCTATAGATGCAACTACCAGTTCTTTCATATATATAGTTATGAAACAGGTGGGTATGTTAGTTTACAGGATCGCAGTTATCCTGGACATTCCGCCAGAGAGGGTGGGTATACATAGGTGAAGAATTCGTTTATACACAGATGGAAAATTTCAGTCTCACGCACATAAAGGTAAGGCTCTAGAGATGTATTTCTAGAACTTTCTGAGGCTGGTCGACGAATTTGGTGCTAGGGTTACTCCACTTGAAAAGACGCAAATGATTTAACTTAAAAGGTTGATAGAACTGGACAGGATGTATATACGGTGCACCCTGTGAAGGAGTCTGCTTAGTATATAACAAGATGTCAACTAAGCATAAGATCATCGTGTCAGGAAGGCTGATCGAGAGAAGTTACAACTGATAAGGTTAGGACATTTGGATCAAGAGCAGACACTCTGAGAAACCTTTAACCACTTACTGAATCTCTCAATGAACTTTCAGCGATATTACACAATGAAAATACCATCGCTAATTTCATTAACCATCACAGCGATGCTAGGAGAGACAGAACATTTCGTGTTAGTAGTGAAAAACCATAAGTATTGAGCATGCAGCCTGTAAGTTTAAAAGTATAAACAATATTGGTAGGTTAAGTAATTTCAAAGAAAAATTGGTTTAATGAACCTCTTTTTCCTAAATGATACAAAAACTGTAAATTAGTCACCCAAAAACGGTGAAATACTGCAATTGACTGGTGTACATAGGAAAGCAGTGTGAAATACAGAACCATTATAAAACCTATATCAGATGCTTTATACAGCATTGATGATGGTACTGACATCCAGCATAAAAAAGTCAGCAATCGACCCCCTAAATATATGGCCAGTAGTCATATTATTATTGTTATTTTAATAGCAGTAGTACTAGTGGTAGTGGCTACTGTCATACACAACCATTGGCAGCCTGAAGTATTGCAGTTGCTGCCAGATCACAAGTAAGAAGTCCCACAATCAAATGGTTTGTAAATAGTAAGAATAGTTCACACATTTTGATGTCGTGCATTTTAAACGGAAGTGCAGCGTCTGGGTGAAACAAATGTTGCTTGCGAGAGGAATGATGTGCAGGAAAGACGTTTTGTAACAAGTGTCTATCCTCATTCCTGTGGAGAGTTCTTACTTGTGATGCATTGAGAATTACATAATCAATCTATAAAAAGGAAGGTAGTTAGAAATAAGCAGTGCCAATTGTCTCGTTAAAGCATTAGTTTGTGGTTTAAGAAAACATTTAGAAAAACTAAATACCATTTATCTTCCGTCATTTTAAAAACAAAAGTGTCAAATAAAATTCTTTTCATTGTAAAGTTTAGTAGGGTACTAATGTTCATGATGGTGGAGAGGAGGTAAGGGGTAAGGGGAAGATACAAGCTAAAATCTTATTTCACTCGAGGGATAACGTTCTCAGAAAGGTGAGGAACCACTGTTACAGCAGGTGGTGGTATTCTCAACAACCACTGTTACAGCAGGTGGTGGTATTCTCAACAAACTGCCAATTCAATTGCACATTCTGAGATGTAATTACTGCAGACCTAGTGCAGAGTTTCAAATACTTGTGGCTTGTGTTGAGAAGGCGATTAGCCTACTCGATGAGGCATGTTTGGTACACGACATTGCGTATGCAGATATGAAGGTCTCTCAGGAAGTCACTCTGCAGATTGAATTGCAACTGGTAAGGCCAAGGTAATATGCGCGAGAAAGGGTACTGATATAGTGCAGCGCATTGTAGCATTTGTAGTTGATAAAACCGTGGATGTTATAATTATGTCGGGCTTGGGTGTGAATTTCAAACAAGTTATGAGCGCCACACTTATTGCGCTGAAGAAGAAGAAGAACAAGAAGACAACGATGAGTAAGAAGAAGAAGACAGGGCAGGTTTGTTTCAAAATTGTATCCTGACAGCGATGTATTAAGCTAAAATCACCATGAAGGTAAAGGACCTGTTAAAGCACACAGGGTTCTACTGATACCCAAGATATCACGCGGAATTATCCCCTTTCTCGTTACTGCCCTTGCAGGTCTCTTGGCGATGAGTTCACTAGCTGGTGGTGCTACAACTACTGAGTGAACAGTCAAGAACACAAAACTCCCAGAAGCAGCTAGAGGGGGCAAGGTAACGTAACTGCATGATGGAAGCAGCTGCCATCGGAAAAGGACTATAACTGAAACCAACAAGAAAGGAGTAGCTCTCTGCATAAATAAAAAAAAGGGAGTTTAGCTATCGAACTAGATACAGATCTGCTCAAGTTTGTTATGAAAAAATTCAGCATTCCAAATTTCCGTGGTGTCTTTATGTGGGACACATTACTATGTGGAAATCCAGAGAGTGGAATTTTGAATTTATGTGTCGCTGTAGGACCAGGAACCCGCTGGGCGGCGTATGGTAAGCAAATTAGAAATGACATCTACTATTTCATCTCATTTCGAGACCTGCAGCCACATGAAGAGTTACAAAGATTCTCCACCGACAGAAGACGTGTGTTTCACAATTTTCATCGCTACCAAGACTTTCATACTCACTTGTGTGGGCATCTGTGCATCATGTTCTCCTTAATATTTACGAAGAAGCGTATTGGAAATGCATTATGCATCAAATTGTCAGTCGAGATTCATATGCAGTGTTGTATACTCTGACTTTAAAAGAACAATCGTTAGTATTACACGTGAATTACTTCCCACCGATTGATTTCAGCAGTAGAGAATAAGAGTATTGCGCTGATAGGGCTGGAGCATTCCGAATATCACAGAGGCTAACAATAAACTTCATCTGGAAAATAATGGTGGAAAAGAAATTGTGGAAACAGAACCTGGTGCATACAATACTGACGATTTAAACGATGTTTTAAAACATTCTAGAAAAGGGGTTGTGCTACACATAAATATCAATACATTTAAATCTGAAATAAAGGCAACGAATGCAACAACTGATTTTAACCAGAAGGGTTCAATAGGACGACTACTGGGTTTCACAAAAAGACAGGTTTTGAAGGACCCTACTAAATTTTACAGATCTGACCAGTCATTGGATGTATTTCCTGTCAGTACAATCCATGTCGAGTGCAACATTGCAAAAATGTGGCTTTTGAATATTTAGTATTGTCTATCACGGTAAGTATGATTTTCTCTGAATACAGTCGGAAGGAAAGGTCAAGTATTGTGATATTTTCTTTCGGTTTTAACAGTGTGTAGCACATGAGGACATGGGCGAGAATTTCGAGATAAGTATGATTTTTCTACACACGTGATCAGAGGAAGAGGGCAATTTTTGTAATGTTTAATTTCGTTTTTAATGCTTCCTGTTGCATTAGAGCATGGCAAGAGTTTTAAGAGATTTTTCTACACGTGTTTTTATACCTGTGGAGACGAAGTTCCTATATCTGTAGCACGCAATGTGCTATTAGAACAGGTGTTTTACTCATCGAAGTTTGTGTAGCTCGAAGTTTTCCATTACAAGCAGTGAGTTACAGAGCATTAATCGATGTGTAGCCAAAATTATGGTTTTTCTTCAGTTACCGATATTTGAACATTTTTCTATGTGTGAATGATGACAATTATTTCATGAGAGCATTTTTGTATCATCCTGCCAATTTTAAGTATCTTTGTTTATTTGAATTTTAAGTAGTAAAGCTGTAAGGTAACTGTCAGTTTGGTTTCTCCTCTAAAATGTAGGAAATTTTTCCAGCAAGATAATACACATATTAATAAATGAATACAATTCCAAAGAAAGTGCCTTACATACTCCCCCAGCAGCTGAGCAGAAACTGAAACATTGTCCAACCAGTTTTCAAGTGGAGGAAGGGAGGGGAATTAGGGCACAAGAGGAGGAAGTACAGGATGATACAGGAAAGTGAGGGATAGGAGGGGAAGTGAGGGAGGGCAGGAGTGGGTCTGATGATATCCACAATGTGACAATAACACATCTACCCCACCGCAAAGAGGAGGTGGGGGACCACCCAGAAAGAGCCGCCATCTTGATTAAATTTGGCAACAATGCAGACTGCACCAGAATGACATTTTCCCCACTACTCAGGGCACACACTCTATAATTTTAAGTTCAGTACTTCTGTGATTGGAACTGAAGTCCCCTTAAAATTCTGCGATTCCCAGTACAGACTCAGACCACTGTTTCTGCGACCTATATTCCATTCAGTCTACAGCCTGCTTCCATACTGTACTGCAGTCAATCTGTGTTTCTTGAAATTGTGAAATGCCATGATTGCTACAAACAACAAGTGTCTTTGAATTAATGAAAAATGAAGGTGTGGAAAGTGAACTTTAGAAAAATGGTGTTACAGGTCTGTTCGCTAATTTACCATCTGCATTACTGATGATTTTAAAAACTAAAGATCATTTCAACGGAACTGTTTCAGCCATATGAAGAAAATGAGATGAATTACCCCACTTGAGGAGTGCTTGTCCAAGTGAACAAAGTACTGTAGAAAACGAAATGTTCCTGTGGCTGGTTTCATGTTCAAGGAAAAAGCAAAGTGTTTTACTCAGTGTCTCAGGATTGAAGGATTTTCAGCAAGTGAGGGGTGTTTATTAATCTTTAAAAAACGTCCCACAATCACGTGGTGGCGTGGACAGTTCACCCTGCGAAAGTATTGAGTGGACTGGTGAAGGAAACCAGCTTTTAAATGACTACGAGCCACACAACACATTAAACGCGGACGAAACTGGGATTTTTTTAATAAATGTCCTCCTGTTTGAACCCTAGCGTTCAAAGACGAGAAGCATCATGGTGGAAAACTGAACAAGAACAGAATAACTGTCCTAACCTGTTACATGCACAGATCTTACAAGCTGGAACCAGTTATGGTTGGGATAATTTTATAAATGTGCCTCTAGAGGGAAAAATCTTCGAGGAAGTGCTCGGCACCCAGCAGGAAGGCAACTGGCAATAGGGGTGTATCAGGTGGTTGCCTACCCCACAGGCACCTGGCGCTACTTTGAAGGTTTTCTCTACGAAGGTATTTTTTTTTTTTTTTTTTTAATTCTCAGTAAATGCTGAGGCGCGTATCATCGAGGTTATTTCCGAACTGGAGAGCTTTGGAGAGATCCTTTGCCGTTTTATTCATTTGCCAATGTCACACCCTGTACCGTCCCAAAACATTTTAATATTAGATTATAAGTGAATACTAACCGCTCAAGCGAGATACAATTTTCTCTCATGCGTATTATTATTATATAAAATTCTGTGAATCATTTTCGAGTGCAGAGAATAAAAAGATGCGCTCGAAACAAGAACGTTTTTCACAGCCGCCAGACGTTGCAGCGGAGCACGTAGTTTTAAGATTTCTATTTTCAGTTCAATAGCCGAGATCCAGAGTCCCGACCCAGACTACAATGCAAACTCTAAAAGTGGTAAGAAATAATTCTCTCGCGTGTGCCTCGGCTAATTAGGATTTTTAATCAAGCATGAGATCTTAATTAAAGATCTCATGCTTGATTAAAAATCCTAATTAGCCGAGGCAATAATCTGAAAAAGTTTATTTCATTTTCCAACGAATACGTCCATGTTCTAAGATCAGTGTCAGTAACGT